>NC_063348.1:9763366-9969724 GCF_021869965.1 Rhincodon typus
AAGGGTCTAGGCCCGAAACGTCAGCCTCTCTGCTCCTATGATGCTGCTTGGCCTGCTGTGTTCATCCAGCCCTGCACCTTGTTGTCTCGGATTCTCCAGCATCTGCAGTTCCTACTATCTCTGATTCGATTTTAACCCTACACTGTGATTTGTCTTCCTTTTGTATAATTGGAAATTACTTTAACTGCTCAATAATTATGGCCATCACTTAGCCTGTATCTGGTCATTAATTCTTTTGTGTGGAATCCTGTAATGACCATTAAAGGCTTTCACACCTTGCAGTTTATGCTGGGAATTGTTTTTCTGCTCACGTACACCCACAGAGTGTGGGGGAAAAAAAAGCACGCGATATCAGCAGTTAAAGGCTAGCCACTTCTCACATTTGTATGGAAATGTCAGCTGTGAGTTTGCCCCTGTGATTTCCACCGCCGTTTAATTGTCCAGAAAGTGAAGCCAAGTACTTTCCTCCCAGAAGGGTCTAGGCCCGAAACGTCAGCCTTCCTGCTCCTCTGATGCTGCTTGGCCTGCTGTGTTCATCCAGCTCTACACCTTGTTAGCTCAGATTCTCCAGCATCTGCAGTTCCTACTATCTCTGATACTTTCCTCCCAGTACGGGGGAGAGTTGAGTCACCAGCTGTGGTTGGACAGTTCATTGAGGTTTTATCACACATCCTCCCACCCAGTAAAACAGCCTTTCATTTATAATCCTTGTCCAATAACTGAATACTGAAGTGGGGTCTGATTGAATTGGACAGAGTTATGTGGGGAGGGGGGGATAGATAAGGCAGATAAAGAGAATCCTTTCGCCTCACTAGAGGGGTCAGTAACCCAGGGGCACAGAATTATGGACCAAAAGGAGGCCATTCAGGTCATTCTGACCATACCCGTTCTATTACCTAGTGTCAATCTCCTATCCTTTCCCCATATCCAATGGCTCCTTCAATGCTCCAGTTGAAGCTCCTTCCACCAGAGTCAGAGATGTGGCATAGAAAAGGGCCCTTTGGCCTATCATGTCTGTGGTGGTCAAAGACAACATCTAACTATTCTAATCCCATTTACCAGCACTTGGCCCAGAGCCTTGTGTGCTTTGGCATCGCAAACTGTAGAATCCCCACTGTGTGGAAACAGGCCATTCAGCCCAACAAGTCCATGTTGACCCTCCCACCCTACATCTTCCATGGCTAACCCACCTAGCCTACATATCCTGGACGCTTTGAGGCAATTTAGCATGGCCAGTCTACCTAACCTGCACATCTCTGGACTGTGGGAGGAAACCAGAGTGCCCAGAGGAAACCCACACAGACTGTCACCCAAGGGTGGAATCGAACCTTGGTCCCTTGTGTTGTGAGGCAGCAGTGCTAACCACTGAGTCACCATGCCATCCCTGCACATTGAAGTGCTCCTTAAATGTCTTTTTTGCCTCTTCCAGATCTTCCAGATTCCCACAGCCCTCTGGGTGAAAAATGTTTTCCTTCACATTTCCAGGCAGTACAGTCCACACTGTAACAACTCACTGTGAAAAAAAAGTTTTCTCTCACCTCACCCTTGTTTCCTTTGCTCATCACTTTAAATCTATGCTGTCTCATCCTTCATCTTTTTTATGAGAGGGGCTCATTTTTGAGGTAAGGAGTTAGGGGAGATGGGGGAAATTTTCTGGAACTCAATGCCTAAAAGGACCAGGAACCCTCAAGACCTTTGAGAACTATTTAAATAAACACTTGAAGCACCATAGCATCCAAGGCTATAGGCCAGTGCCAAAAAATGGGATTAGAATAGATAGACGCTTGATGGCCAGCATGGACACAGTGGGCCAGAGGGTCTTTTCTCGTGCTGTAAAAGCTTCCAATAAATGAAAAAGACACAGACACACTCTTTTCTTTAACACCCTATGAACATTCTCTCAGGTTGTGTGCAGCTGTGACCAGGAAACTAACCCTTAATTCCCAGAGACTCCAACGAAATCTGGGATAGTTGGCAACCAAAGGAGAGAGAGGATTTTATTGCATGTTGGTTTATAGATCAAGGTCACTTAATGTTCACTTGTATAAATAGAGTTAACCGAGTTTAGGGGTAAGCAATGGTGCATGCTGTAGGGAGGTTTAGCAAAGAGAAAGACAAGGAGAGAACAAATGTGTTGCAAAATCAAAAATGGCATCTAATTCTCAACAAAATCTATGAATGCTAGAGATCGGGGCAAAGAATTGAGAGAGAGAGCAAACCAGTTAAGCAAATACAAAGGGAAAGAAAGCATTTTGGGATTGGAAAGGTTTCATTAGATCTGGCAATGAGAACTATCAATGGTGATTTTGCTTTAATGGGCTTTCAGAAAATCACATCATCCTCTGACCCAGAGGAATTGTTACTCAGTGGGTTTGCAATAGAGCAGAGTGGGTGTCTCCAGCTTTTAAAAACAGGCTGGTTTCAATGATAGTCACACTGCCATGTTCACAATCACAAAAAGCACAGCAGATGTCTGGTTTTCATTTGCTGAATTTACCTACTTTCTCCCTGCTGCCATAACTTTTGCTGGTAGACTGCACGCACTAATTATCTATCTATCCTGCCACCCATCCTCTGTCCCTCTCGTCCTTTCCTCCTCCTCACGGATGTATTAAGACTCCCTTATCTGTTTCAGCTGTTCTGTGGCTGGATATACCACAGCCTCACACTTCTCTGTGTTTGAAAGAAAGTCTTCGTAAACCCTGTATTTGAACTGTTAGTGACGTCTGTGAATGCGTGTGAGGCAGAGCAGTATCACGGATACAATCAGTGGCATGGTGGCTCAGTGGTTAGCACCGCTGCCTCACAGCGCCAGGGACACTTGGGCAACCATCTGTGCGAGGTTTGCACATTCTCTCTGTGTCTGCTGGGTTTCCACCGGTGCTCAGGACGTATTCCTGAGGTGGTTATGAACTCACTACGTCTTGAACCTGTAGCTCCTGGCCCTGAAGTAGGGACACTACCACTGTGCTATAAGTCCTCTTGCATGACATTCTAATGGTCGCCTGCAAAATGTCATTGCTCAGAACTGGGATTTGAAAATATGTTTTGTGTGCGTAGATTAATCTGTAATCATTCTCCTGTTCCAGGACTTAATGGTACAGAATGGAATCACATACGTTCTTAATGCCAGCAACTCTTGTCCCAAGCCTGACTTCATCTCAGAGAGTCACTTCATGCGCATTCCAGTCAACGACAACTACTGTGAGAAACTTTTACCCTGGTTGGATGAATCTGTTGTTTTTATAGGTGAGACATGTGGCATGCCTTGAGCATCATTGAAGTACTATAGAGGGAACGGCACTAATTTGTACAGCCTATGCCAGCATGAGGAGTAAGGTGGCCTCTTTGTACGAAATCAGCTGATTCACGTCAACATAGCTGCCCTTCTTGCGCTGTGTCGTGCCACGATTGAGTAGAATAGAATATTGCATGGTGGCTGCAGCAAACTCTGCTCGAATCCGTGTTATGGCAGCTGTTTTCTGGATTCTCGTGGGATAGTGGGTGGTTGGGCTCTTGTGGTGCCGAGGTAGCGTCCCTACCCCTAGACTGAGAGGTCCAAGTTCAAATCCTACCCACTCCAGATGTGTGTAATAACATCCCTGAACGGGTTGATTAGAAAAACAGGCTAAATAATTTTTTTTTTAAAATTAACTGCCTTTCTTTGGTTCCAAGACTTCTCTCATGGTGCCATGAGAGAAAGTGAATAATAAAACGATGTGTCTCTCTATTCAGAGAGTTTTTGATTCCACTTGCCTCAGATGCACTGCCAGTGGAGGTGGTGGAAACAGGCACATTAGCAACATTTAAGGCGTACCTTGATAAACAGGTGAACGGGAGGCAACTTTAGGGATAAGATACAGCGCATGGGCAATAAGTAGCGGGTCTAAATAAGGACAAGGAATTGGCGCAGGCTTGATGGGCCGAAGGGCCTGTTCCTGTGCTATACCATATTGTAAAGGGTAGAATACTATACTGCATGTTAAGGGGTGACGGATGCATTCTACCCAAACTGTTCTCTGCTTCCCTCTAGACAAAGCAAAAGTCTCCAACTGTCGAGTACTTGTCCACTGTTTGGCTGGGATCTCTCGATCAGCTACTGTTGCCATTGCCTACATCATGAAGACCATGGGTCTCTCCTCAGATGATGCTTACAGGTAAATAATATGCGACCTCCACTGCAGACTTCAGGGCCCGAGTTGTAGATAAGGGAGTGACTTTGATCTCTGCTGTGTTGCGTTCTTAATGTACTTTTCCCCTTTCTCTCATCCCAGTCTTAGTGCTTTTGAGAAGCCTTTCAGTTCATTCCAAACAGCACCACCTATTAAAGTGCTGTTCAGTTACGAGCCATTCATGACACCAAGAAAGGCAATCACTCTCCTATAGGAACTTAGTCTTCTGACTTGCACGTTGCATATTGCCTGGTTTAGATGACACAGCTTGACAAAGTAAGAGGCAGAGCATAACCAATTATATTATGAGAGCGAGGGACACTGCCAGGCACATTGTGGTAATGGTGAACTTGTGTTGTTAGTACCGAGGCTGTTATCAGTGGCACTGGCTCATAGTTGAGCTGTGTCCATGTTGTGTTGGGATATATTCGAGTTGATTTGGCTTTCAGTGTTTGGGCTTTCCTCATTTTGTTACAATTCAATAGTAAATTGCAACAATACCCCATATCCACAACATCTGCTTTTGGACTGTGGCTGTTAGTGCAATACTTGTCTGTAGGAAGCATCGATTTAGTGCAATTTAAAAACAGCTAGGAAGGGAAGGGTTTGATCATGTTCTAGTGAAACAGAGATCTGTTTAACAGCTCTATCAATTTCTGTTTTCATTGAAGCCACTTTACTCAAAAGCACTAGAATAAAATTACCCGCAGTAAGAGATCAGCTTGGCAATGCTCCGATGCCTGTGTGTCAAAATTAAGTGAGTTACAGCAGCACAGACTGGGAGTGAAAATTGAGGCTGGTTCTTCACACTGATGCATGTGAGTGTTAGTCCTGGCTGAGCATTTCCTACTTTGCTGTTGTGGGAGAACAAGAGGCAAAAGTTCAGTCGGCAATGCATTTTGCCAGGGGCTCAGCGAAGGAACAAGTTACTCACCCTTTGTGTTGGCAATGAGCCAGCGAGGGAGGGACAAAATCCTTCCCAGCATTTGTACTGTAGAACAGCGGGCATCCTACCTGCTTACTGGCATCTAACAATCAGGTGGCCTTGAGGGTGCAAAGATACTGCCTTTCTACACTTGAGTGTGCAGGTCGCATTATCCAGAAGGAATATATTGAATGGAACAGAGGGTAGTTTTTTTTTAAAACAGGTATCTGGTCAGCTGCCTGAAGCTGCAAGTCTCCTTCCCCAGAGATCTAGGCCCGAAACGGTAGCCTTCCTGCTCCTCTGATGCTGCTTGGCCTGCTGTGTTCATCCAGCTCTACACCTTGTTATCTCATTCTCCTTCCCCAGACTAGTAGGGAACAGAATACCCACCTCTTTGCACATACCAAAACCGAGAGGAGGCAAGCCCTCTGTAATTGACCTCACTGCTGTGGGCTTTTAGTAACAGTCAGATCACCCTCAGTTGCGGGGAGCGAGATGGGAAATAGCTACTTTGAAATGCTTCCCTGCACGTATGTCTGTGAACTATGTAATGCAGGGAAAAGTTTAAGCAGTTAGCTTTGTGGCTTATTGTCGTTGGCAGTTCTGAAGGCTGTGGGTGGTGGGGCAAATGCCGGTCTGGGAGCGGCGGCTAAGCTTCTCTGTGTTCTTCCCAAAGGTTTGTCAAGGACCGACGGCCATCGATTTCTCCCAATTTCAACTTCATGGGCCAGCTGCTGGAGTACGAGAAGAACCTGAAGCTTCTGAAGGTCCGCTCACTGAGCTCCCTGAAGCCCCAGGCCGACAGGCTGGAGGAGGACATCGACAGAGAGGTGACAGACGTCTGCAGGGGCATCTTGGAGAGGACACGTCCGGCCTTCTGTGCGCCCGAGGCAACGGGGCAGCCCGCGGCGAAGGACGCCAGCCAGCAGTGCGGAGACGCGGAGAGCGGTGCGGCTGACTGCAAGAACGCCTCCCACATCAGCCTGCAGCAGGGCCTCAACGGGTTGCACCTGTCGAGCGAGCGGATTCAGGACACCAACCGTCTCAAGCGCTCGTTTTCGCTGGACATCAAGTCTTCCTACTCGCCGAGTGCCAGCTTCAATTCCAGCAAGGCCGCCACGCCGATCGATTCCGACGACATCCCAAAGCTTTGCAAGCTCGAGGTCAAAATGGCCGGCCCTCCCGGCGTCGAGCAGCAGCAGCATCACCCTCCGAGCCTGGACAGCCCGGAGAAGCCGGCGGGGTTAGAGGCCGGTGCCGAAACCAAAGCTCGGCAGAGGCGTAAGCCGAAGCACGCGGGCAGCCTCTCCAACCCCTGCGGCCCGGCGCCCCACCCCTTGACCTTGAACGTGACCCGGACTGCCGTCCCCTGCCCAATCCGCAAGGCCGGCGACGCGGAGGGCAGCCTGAGGCACGCGCTGCTGCTGAACGCGCCGAGCGCCCAGCCGCTGCCCCTGGGCGGCAGCGCCATCAGCCGGTGGGCCAAGCACTCGGAACTGGCGCCGGCGCCCGCCCCTTCCCCGGCCACGGCGGCGCCCGGCGTCAACGCGCCGACGTGGTACTTCGGCGCGGACTCGCAGCCCGGGCACGTGGCCGGGAGCGCCGGCCGCGAGCCGTACGGGGCGGTGCGGCTGCGCGAGAAGCAGCCCGAGGCCAGGGACACGAGGCGGAGCTGGCACGAGGAGGGGGCCATCGAGAAACAGTTCAAGAGGCGGAGCTGCCAGATGGAGTTTGAGGACGGCATGTCAGAGAGCAGGTCCAGGGAAGACCTGGGCAAGATAGGCAAACAGTCCAGCTTTTCCGGCAGCATGGAGATCATCGAGGTGTCGTGACACCTTTGGCAACGGGCTGTTTTCACTGGGTGAAAGGGAGGGACTGTGGTTATTTATCGCCCGACGATTCGGAACGGCGGACTTGGTCTATTTTTTCCGCGTGTGTGTGTGTGTGTGTGTGTGAGAGAGTGAGTAAGAGAGGGGGCGCAGTGTATCTCTTCTGATACGGCAAGTGGGCTGACACTTCACTTGAGACTTTTGTCCCGAACATTTTTAGAAAAGCTAATTTATTTTCTCCGCACACATTCTGGCAATGGTGAAAGATGAGGGAACTGGCCACCCCGTTTTGAAGTTGTACAGTACGGTATTTAAGTACTTCAAGCAATACTCTCACAGAAAGTCTGGTTTTATCTTATTAATTATATATATATATTTTTTTTTTCCCCTGTTTAATGTTTCCTTTGTCCTCGCATCAAACCCTGGTCTGCTACCTGAGAAGGCCACTTATTGCACTTTGCCCTTCCTTGTCAGTGACTGAGCCAGTTGACATGTAGACTGCTACAGTAAAGGCTGGAAAAGTACCTTCTATATGAGATAATCTGTATGAACTGATTGCGAATGGATGCAGACGTTAATATAATGTAAATAGTGGTGTATCTATTATTATGGCTGATTTAAATGTTTTTGAATAGTTTAATGATATCCTGGCTGCTTGATGCAAATACCTCAGGTTTGAATAAACATAATAATTAAAAAAAAGGCTTTTTCTACCCCCACCACCACCACCACACCCCCTTGATGAAATGCACTCGGGCTGCAACAATACGACGGAAAGGGGGGGAAAAAATCGTCTCAGGTTTTTTAAACGGATTGATTTGTGGGGATTCTCGGGCAAAGGAGTAAGTGAGAGATCTGCTTAATTGTTGAGTGCCAGTCGCGCATGGTCCACTGGTAGAAACGTATACTAATGGCACAGCAGCATGTGCCAGTAACCACGTTTTAGAACATCCATGCTGGGGACCTCCCAGTAGCAGCGGTATCCCTTTTTTTTGAGAGCTGCATTTTGTATTCTTTTTTTCTCTCTCTGCCACGTTGCTTGTCCCCAATCTACCTACCTTGGCGTCTGGACAGGAAAACAGCTTATTGTAAACACAAACACAAAACGAACATGTCATTTCTGGTCTAGCCTGGCTGCAGGAGAAGCTGTCGGCTTTTACAATGTGATTTGCTTCTAGCCCAGCAATGTTAGTCAGATGCCTGGTGACTGCATCACAGATGGATTGAAATCTTTACTCCAAGGAAAGAACTAACTGTTTGTGATCTTATTTTTAAATCTGGCTTCGCTGCGAAAAAAAAAACAAAAGAGTCAAAGTTATTTATATTTTTGGTTTTGCTGTTCTGAGAAGTCAACTAGCCCCGTTTTCATTTTAAATTCGCTTTCATGACGGTGGTATCAATGACAAGACCAGCGGCTCTTGCGCATTCCTAAGAACTGCTGGTTTTGATAGAGCCGAGTGGCTTATGAGACCTTTTCAGAGGCAAGTTGAGAACCAACTACATTTTCTAGGAAGGACAGTAGGAGTTAGAAACTGGGTAAAGAAGGCAGGTTTCCTTCAATTAAGCACTTCATTGAACCAATTAGATTTACACGACAGCTATACAATCACTTTTTACTGGTCCCAGCCTTTTATTTATTTCCAGTAATATTTTATTTTGAAACTGGTTCCATTTCCTCAACAACCAAGGTGAAATTTATACTCTGAAATTTCTTCCCTCACCATCTCCCTCTTGTCTTCAGAACACATCAGTGGTCCTTCTCTTTGAACGTGCGTTGTTGCCTCTGATCCTTCTCTGTTCAGAGTCTGCCTTTAACTCATATCCCGTCTTGTTGTCCCCTTCCCAGTAAAATTTAAAGTGATGTCAGTGCCAGGACAAACTGTTAGCTCCTGAAAGATTGACAAAAATGATTGCCAGATTTTGGTTTATCATTGTGAGGACACGGGATTGTCATATATCTTAATCCACCTTTAACACCAGCATGGTTGAATTTCTCTTACCATTACCCACCAGGCAGATTCACTGGACAAGTTTACCCCCAACTAAATCAAAACTAAATGACAAAATTCAAATATATTTCCATATTCACTGACGCAGGCAAACCCATGACCTAGACTATTCTGAGATATGGACTCTGCCCTTTCTTTGCAACAATTACAGTTGCCAGTTCTGATGTCTTAAAGAGATCCCATAACACTGCCTGCACTCGGAGGCAATGCAGTTGCAGATGATGAGCCTCAAGTTAGTATTTGGCTGGCTGACTGCTGCAATAGTTAATTGAAAGTTTTATTTAAGAAAGGGGGAAGGAATGGTACGGCAGCACATATGGTACTGCAGAGCGGTGACTGATCCACGTGCAAATCCCACTCTGCTCAGCTCTCAATCTGAATTGCACTAAGTGGTAAAATAATCCAAGGGAGGAGAGATGCCGCCATGAAAGAAAATAATTCTCAATATCTCTTCAGTTGATGTATTCATCCTAACAAGAGCCAATGCAAGTTATCTACAATTAATAATCATAGATAAGGTAATCGGATTTGAGTGAGTCAGAAGAGTTTTATGGCAGTGTGTTGCAGTAGTTGAGTAAATGGACTTACTGTGGAACCTGAGCTGGCACTTGTGAAGTTTAGATCTTTTGTTCAGTCAAGGTGTTAACAGTGATAGCAAAACTTCACAGTCTCATGCTTATCTATATTATTAAGTTAGGGCATTAGCAGAAAAATGGAAGCCTGACATTTCATAGGCACCGTTGACCAAACAGTGCAATGTTCCTTCTTTTATCCACCTTTGTGCCTCTACAATTATATTCTTTTTTACTTAACATAAATAATAGGACCTACCCAAGCAAATTTTTAAAAAATAGATTTCCATGCCCCTTTTTGTTCCTGTTTGATTTATTCTCGGTTTTGAAGGCAAGTAGAAATGTGAGTTGGCAATTCAACCCTCAAACCTGTTCTAGAATTCAATGATATCCTGCCTGATCTGAAGCAAAGTTCATTTCTTTCATTGGGTTTTATGTTGTTTGTTAAACTATTCAGCTTTTGGGATTAATTTTTGCACTTTCCCCTTCCTCTGCTTCATTTGGGATGCTGCTAACAATAAGCATCTCAAATCTCATGTAAGCCTCACCAAAAATGCCCTGACTCTCCATCCTGTAATTCTAGGATCAGGTCAGTTTGTAGGGCCCAGGACTCCCCCAAATACAGGCATTCCCTTACCAGGAGCCCAGACCTGGAATCAGGGTGGGAGACCAGCACTGTAGGTCTGAGAGTCCACACTCACTAGTTAGAAGGCATCCAGCACTGTAGGCATATTTGGATATTTGGTGAAAAAAGAAGCTCTTTAACCTTCTCCTCGGCTCCTTCATGTTCCGTTATCAGATCCTCACTGGAAGCTAAGTGGGGTTGTGGCACAAGCCAGGCATGATCCAATTGAATGTTGGAACACGCTTGAGAAGGTGAATGGCTGACTCCTGTTTTTGTATTCCAATCAGAGCAGGACCCAAGGCTACCATCTTTCAGAGCTCTTGCTAATGGGAATCCTTTGGGACTGGACAAGGAAAATGAGCTGGAACATATTGTTACATCACTGTCCCCTGAAATGCACAGAGAAACCTACAAATCCCTGGGCAGGGCGAAATGGACAATGGTGCAAGTAACATAGGCCTCTTTTCATAGCTTTCCTCTACTGAGTACCTGGAACTGAATAGCCTCTAGGTCAAATCATCCCTATTGTCTCAAAGTTGTGCATGTAGGACATTAAAGGACAGTTATCTTTTGTTTTGAAAGAATGACAGAAAACTCAAAATAATAGTTTGAAATAACTAGTGAATTTGATCAGTTAATTGCTGATATGGTGTAATTATTTTCATTATGAAAAAGATAAGAGAGAAACTTAGAAGGATATTTTCACTTAGAGATTCAGTGAAGCATTGAGTTCATCGCCACAAGAAGAACATTGAAGGAGGCAGTCACAGTGGTTAAGAGGAATTAGATAAACCTGTGAAAAAGCAAATGAATAAGTTAAATGGTTAAGAGGCATATTAAGTAGAATGAGATTGGATTTCTGTAATGTGGCCAATTAGGTTCCCCTGAACACTCTTCATGATGAAATTTATACAAATAGTGTCTTGCAGCAGGGAAGGTGGGGAAGGAACCACATATTATTGTTGTCATGGTGACCCACATCATGATAGTGTTTCAGGACAATTTACAGAAAATAAGAAGAGAAACCATATTCTTCCAATGGAGCTCCTTTCAGGACTGTGTATTCTTATTGCCAATCTAGGCAGAACACAGCCTTTTATCACTAATAACCTAAGAATGATTGTAAGCAATTGCCACCCGTCTGGTATTTATTTATTTACCCCTGGCCTGTATGTGTTCTGTTCTGGCATAAAACTCTCACAATATTGGAACTGTAGATGAAAACACTCCGTTGCCCTCAGTGACTTTCATAACACCAATACAGAGCCACATGCCATACTTTTCACCCTGGCTATCTTGTTCTTTTAAGGGAGTGAGAAGTATTATTGAAAAGGAGTGCTAATCATACCCATCAGTAAAATTATTTGCCATGATAGAGTTGCTGAGAAATTATTAAAAATTCCTCTTGCTTTTGGGAGATAAAGTTATGATTTATCTGTTGCTGCCCTCAGTTCAAAGCCTTACCCTAAATTGATTCCTCTCTCACTCCCCCTGCTCCTCCTTGTCCCACTCCACTTCCTTGAATACAGTGTCCTGGCAATGTTTTCTTCCAACCACATTGGCTTGACTTTTATATTTCAATTTCCTGTCATAATAAGCTATGGCGAGAGATACAAATCAGAAGTACAAATCATGTAGATTAAATATTTATTATAATGACATTTGATGCTTTCCTTTGGTTGTCCCTTTCTGTCTCAACCTTGTTTCTACACAAGCTTTTTATGATTTTCTTTTCGGTCTGTTTGTTGTGTATCGTAGCCTTTATCCTATGTGATTGACGCATCATTTTGCTGGTCTTTTACATTGTGAAGTATTGATATTGTTACCGAGTGTAATGAAGAAACTTCAATTTCTGTTAGTAGCTCTATTTATTGAATGCTGTATCATGGTGCTTTTTTGTATTTGAAAAGTGGTGTAATAAATAAATGGATAGACATTTTAACTTTGTGTTCTTTCATGTCTAATATGCCAATCTCCAATTAACTGTGTCTGCAGGGACTTATTCATAGGCAATGGCTTGAAGCAGAAAGGTTAAGCTGCTTGCTGAGAAGTTGGGCTTTCTCTTGTTCGCACAATCCTATTTTTCCCCTTTTTAGATCTAGAGGCCAATGTCATTATTTTAACCTTTGGAATCTAGGGGATAATATAGTCTTTATAATCTTTGGGATCTAGAGGCTGATATTGTATTTATAACCTTTGTGGGAAATCCAGGCACTATTGCAGGACAAGAATAATGTGGGGAGTGGGGAGTGACAGAATGATGCATTGTGTTAGAATACAATACCTCTAGTTCTTATTTTACATCCAGACAAGATGAAAATCTCTTTCAGACTCATGCTTTAATCCTATCTTGTAATTTCAACAGTTGCAATGCAACATTTTAACAGTTGCAATGAACCAATACCATAATCCTTAAATATGTTATTCAGGTACCAATCTAAGACTATAATAATAAAACTTAAACAAAAAGAGAAATTGCTCGAGAAACCGAACACATCTGGCAGCATCTGCGGAGGGAGAAACACAGTGTATGTTTCAAGTTCAATATGACTCTTCTTCAGAACTCAAAAACTTTATGCAGTTTTTAATCATCCAAAGTCAGAGTGGACAACTCCACATCTTTTTAATATGCATTTATTCAAGCAGATATCATTTAAATCCTTGTCAGTGAGTTTATTTAGTTTTGAAATTTGTATTTCCCACAGTTGCAGCCATGACCATCTTTAGTTTTTTGATGCTGTACCTGATAGCAGGGTGATATAAGGCTTCCATATCGCTCAGGAAGAAGCTGACCTGTCTCCAGCTATTTGAAAGAGCTATTTTATAAAGAAATCTTGGTACCTCACTAAGGAAAAGATCCTGCTTTGAGAGTCTAACCTGCCTTTATGTACCGCAAGTCATGTTGTTGGAAAACATTTTCTGATTGTAAATCCATTGGTGATATTTTTTTAAAAAATGCCCAGCACAAACAAATCCAATAGGCATTCCCTGAATGTCAGCAGAACAATTCTTCACAAACGATATATCTAAAAGCATGAAAACATGAGAGGACAAAAACAGAAGTTGCTGGAAGCTCAGCAGGTCTGGCAGCATCTGTGAAGAAAAAAATCAGAGTTAACGTTTCGGGTTCGGTGACCCTTCCTCAGGTTCAGAGATAACAAGGTGTAGAGCTGAATGAACACATCAGGCCAAGCAGCATCAGAGGAGCAGGAATCTGAAGAAGGGTCTAGGCCGGAAACGTCAGCCTTCCTGCTCCTCTGGTGCTGCTTGGCCTGCTGTGTTCATCCAGCTCTACACCTTGTTATCTCAGATTCTCCAGCATCGGCAGTTCCTACTATGTCTTCCTCAGGTTCCCCTGGTTTCAAATTGAAACACAAACTGATGGAACTACATTCTCTGGTTTCATGATGTCACTTGATCCTGTTGTGTTATAACTCCCTTCCTCCTAATTAAAGTTCAGCAGATCATTTGCAGCTACTTAAACAAAAAACAAAGGGACAAAGAGATTGGTACTTGTCAAAATCAAATTCATTGTGACTGATGATCTTGCTCAGACTGTGTAATAAGAACACACAATGTTAGCACTGGGAGGCTTCCATTAAACATAACAAGTGTGTTCCTTTCTGACTAATCCACCTCCCCATATTCTATTAAACTTGTCTCACTGAAACAATAGAATTTGCATGGATTAAATCACCACTTACAAACACATTGTGTTTCACAACCAATGAATTACTTGTACATTGTAGTTCCTTTGCGTAATGTGGAAACCATGGTAAACTGAAATGCACACAGCCAGATCCTGCAACCAGCATTGCATTACATGACCAACATATTGGATCTTATAGGGTAAGCACTGGCCAGAATGCCAAATGGTGGTGTGATTCTCCCAGGATGAATCTGGGCTGAGAACTGACCTCGGAGATCAGCCCTGGATTGTGGGTGTGAGCAGAACTTGGAGGATCATCGATTGAGCTGAGCTGAAATTGGTGGATCTTCATGTTGGCTTCGGCCTAACACCAATTCAGTGACCAGTCAACCAGAGCTATGGCCTCTGCTAGTGCCCATGTCCCGGGCCAGGGGGTCCGCAATACAGTCAGGGTCACTGTGGAGGAAGGATCGCTGGTCAACCAGACCTTCTTTATGAGGGCAGTTCTCCAGGATTGCTGCGGGTTCCAATCAGCAGATATTTTCTGTCTGTAGGATATCCCCAGAGATGGGGGGGTCGTGTTACTTGAACATGACCTTCAGGAGAGTGAAGCAATGTGAACTGCTCCTGAAGCTATTTGAGAGGAAGGAGGTGAGGGGTCCCCTCTCTGCCCTGTCTGTTGCACCATTGTTCATTGACACTGCACAAGAGGAGCCGGGTTGTTTCAATCCATATGTACAACCCGCACGTCCCGGCGGCAGATATCCTGACCTTCTTGGGAAGGTGCGCATAACTTGAAAGAGGCAGCACCGACATAGTGGACCCCTTTGGAATCTGGACCAGCAAGCAGCAGGTCAAGGTGACCCCGAAGGTGGGAACATGCTCCATCTGCCCTCCAGCTTCACGATCAGAAGGAGCTGAGGCTACCTGACAAATGTGGGGCAGGCTAAGAGTGTGCCGAACCTGCTCGAGGGCAGGGCGGTGGACTGCAAAGTGACCCTCTGCAGGAACTACAAACAGGAGGGGCACCTGACCAAGGACTGCAAGGAGCCCCAGAGCTACAACTTGTGTGTGGGATAGCGGGTCACCTATACAAGGCCTATCCAAGACGGGGGCAGGGTGGGGAAAGGGGTGGGTGGACGCACCTCACACGCTCAGATGGCCGGAAGTGGCAGCGGGTGTCACGGACACCCCTCTAAGGACAGTACGAAAACGGAAATGAGGGGGGACCCAGAAGGAGGGACAGGCCGGAGAGGAGGAAAAGGAGGCACAGCAACCGACCCAAACTCTGACTGAACAGAGATGGGGTTAACGGACGACGAGGAAACAAAGGAGACAGGGAAATGGATATGGGTGAGAAGTAACCGGAAAAGTAAAGCACCTCGGGCCCCCAAAGCAAAATGGAAAGGGGCAGCTGTGGGGCAGATGGCCAACCACAAAAAAAAGGAGGCAGAGCGCACCACGGGGTGGGGAGAAGGAGAGGAGAAGCACCCAAACTCCCCACCCAACCCAGAAACACCAGACATCCGGACGGGCCCAGTGAAACCCAACCTGGGAACCAAGAGGTGACCAGTGCACCACAGCTTCGGGGGAAACGCACCGCTTCGAATCAGGAGCAGAGCACAACGCTTACTCCGTCAGGCTCCAAACTGGCCCCTGCTGGCTTTGGACTTGGCATGATGACACTGGATCAGGGCAATCCCCCCAGGGAGGAGCAGGGTGGCTAACTCAGTGCAGAGAGTGTCCAACAGTCCGCGCACACCACGTGGACACAGGGACTCCCTCAGTGACAAGACCGCGGGTGAATGGGCATTGGGTCTATGGGTAATTCTATAAACTCTCAACGCGTTTTAAAATTGCCAGTGTTAACATGTGTGGTATTAAATCCGCTACACAAAGCATTTCCACACTGGCTTAGCTGGCCAGCTTCAAAGGGGGCCTCCTGTTTCTGCAGGAGTGTGGGATATCGCACCTCAGCAGTGACAGGAAATGGTCGAACTCATGGATCCAGGGGCCTTCGCTTCGCTCGGGGTAAACGATCGCTGTTCCTCCGGCCTGGGTATTCTGCTGCAAGGAGACAACTTCACCATCTCCGAGATTGAGGGCGTGGTGGGAGAGTGCCTTTTCATAGCAGATGTTACGTATGGAAGCGTTCCCCTGAGACTAATGAACATGTCCACCCCGGTGGTAAAGAGTGAGCAGCTGGGTGTCCTGTATCAGCTCCCACTGCTGCTGGCAACATCCAGGCCAATCGTTCTAGCTAGAGACTTCCATTGTATGCTAACTATTTCCGTCACCATACAGTGTGTAATCTAAATTGTGACACCTTCTCTAGAGTCACCATCATTATATCAGGATGACGTTATCGATGACTATGCTCAGGAGTTAACTTTTAGCCTACAAAACTCCTGAAGTCTTCATCTTAGACAACATTGTATTTAAATAAATATTTCAGTCTAATCACATTCCTTCTCTTTAGCAGCAGAGAAAGGAACGTCGGCCAGGGAAAATGTGCGCCGGCAACTGGCCCAGTTTACAGGCCAAAATGTCTACACATTCTATACATGCAGCGTCTCTCAGGCAGACACACTGGATCCCATGGTACTTTCCACAACCAATGTGGGCCTCTGACATTGGTTGGTCTGACACAAATGGCGGCAAGGCGATGGTGGAGGAGTACTGGCCTACCGGCAAAGGTGGCGATTGAAGACCTGCGACGTCGATGCTGTTGGGTCTGGTGCAGGCGGTTGGCAGAGGGACGGCATCATTGACGGTGATGAGCAGGCTCAGGACTGACGGACTCTCTTCAAGCTATGTCTTTTTTTTTCCCCTTATTCTTAAATTATTCAAAATGGTGCCGTGTCATGACAACAAACGAGAGTCTTTCAGTGTATTTTAGTGCGTTGTTAACTGCAAAATAGACGTGACAATAAAATCAAAAGCAAATCACAGAAGAGCAGGGGTGTCTAAACGTGTATATTCCGGCCACTATCAACCCTTCAAACAACGACACCACAGGAAAGACTACCAGCAATTATTGCTGTTTGGGACCTTGCACACAGATTGGTTGACAAGTTTCTTAAGACAGTAGGGGACGAGACTTCAATGCCTGTGAAGTATTTTGGCTCATTCCGAGATTGCGAAAGGTGTTTCATGAAACATAAGTGTACTCTCTCGAAGAAATCTTTATTGCGCAGCATCAGAAAACAAACCAATGAATTATTTGGTAATAAATCCTCCAGCAAAATCTGTGCTGATGGCAGTTACTTATTGCCTGTTATTTGTGGTTGAAAGCATGCTAAATCCTGATTGTAGGTTTTTGCAGGATGAGTCATGCTGGGAGATGAAACCATTACCTATTACTCATGTCTGGGTGGACCATAATGCCTCTTAAGTTGCAAACACAAACCTGTGAGTCCCGGGCCACAAAGAATTCATTATCTCCCCATGAATATATCTACTGATCTCTTCACATCGGCCTAATTGTACTCCAACTGGCATGAGCAATGTGGCATTGGCTGCTATGTTCAACATGAGGTCATTCCAGTCCGTTCAAGGTGACGCTTCTGTCAGATTGAATCATGCTCTGATATCAGTCCAAAATATGAGGGAAGGATTACACTCACAGTGAGTGCAGTGTGCACAATGTGGGAAGACATGGGGAAACACATTAGCTATGATCAGCAAAAGGCTACACTCGAAACATCCTCAAAAGGGTACCCAAAAAAACATGCAGAGCAATATTAATTTAAGAACTGATTCTATTGGATTCTTCAATTTCTTATTTTCATAGAGAGGCATCAGACTAATTTATCCACTGATAATGCGTAAATCAAGACCAGACTGACTTCAGAAATGACCTTTTCAGTATTTGGCCCCATTCTGTCAAGATTACAGAACCTGGTTTGTTCGCAAGTTCCCCAATGAACTAATGTTTATTTTTGTTTCCCTTCTGTTTCCTTGAAGCTGACCTATACTACAACAGTTGCTGCTTAGTGAGGGATTATTTTAATATGGCCAGAATTTGAAAAGAGTTTTCCATTTTCTTCAATCAACGCCAGAAGTTAACAATTTCTTACCCGCGAGGCACTGTAGTTGCTGTGTGATGTTTCATCTTGTGGATGTTTGTGAGGAAGGTGCTGTCTCTCAGATCGGGTATTAAATCAAGGCCATATGACCTTCTCAGATGGGTGTGAAAGGTTCCATGGTGCTGATTAACAGAACAGGAAGGGAGTTTTTCCTGGTATTTTGGCCAATTTTTAGCCCTCAAACAACAACATTTTAGCCCTCAAACAACAACAAAACAGATTATATAATCATATGCCTCATTGCTGTTTAAGGGACCTTACTGTACACAAATTTGTCTCTGCCTTTTCTACACTACAGCAGTGACTTCACTTCAGATGTACCCTGCTACTGTGACAACATAAGATCATGAAATGCACAATAGAAGTGGAAGCACACTTTCAGCAAAATTAGACATGTTTTTGGAAATTTGGTGATTTCTTTTCCCCACTAATGTGAGGATTTTTTAAAATTTTATTTGATTTATCATTGTCACATGTACCTAGGTACGGTGAAAAGTTTTGTTTTGCATGCAGTATAGGCAGATCATACCATACAAAGTGCATTAGGGTAATAGAGCAGAGTGAGGAATACAATGTTAAGACTGCAGAGAAGGTGCACAAAGAGCAAGATCAACTTTAAAATCATTTCAGTCTAATTGGTGTTGCTGAAGGAACATTTTTTTTTCTGAAAAAGGGTCTAGGCCCGAAACGTCAGCCTTCCTGCTCCTCTGATGCTGCTTGGCCTGCTGTGTTCATCCAGCTCTACACCTTGTTATCTCAGTCTAATTGGTGTTGGATTGGGACAGAAGGGATTCCCGGCCAAGAATTTCCACTTTTAGCTCTTCGGGTGGAAGTTGGGAGCATACATTCACAAACTGTGCAGTTTTTCTGGCCACTACTTTTAATAGTCAGCCAATAGCATGCAGAGGAGCCACATTTTCTCAAACATGTTCTTAGTTTATGCTAAGGGCACTGAAGAGGAAAATCCCGCACTAAAAGTGGATGCTTCTGGATAAGAATGAATAGGCTAGTTCAAGCTTTTGCTGCCCCCCTCTGCTCACCTGAAAAATAAAGCCGGATGAAAGTATAAAACAGCAGTGAGGATGGGATAAAGTCGGAAAGTTTCAGGAGGGACTGGTGAATCATTTTGTACACAGAGTAGAGGAATATGAAATAATCTCACAGGTAATGCATAGGAAAGTAAGAACTGGGAACAGGAGCAAGCATTTCAGACCCCAAACCTGCTCTACCATTCAATACAATCAAGGCTAATCTCATCTTGGTCTCAACTCCACTTTCCTGCCTGCTCCCCATAACTCTTCACCCCATTACTAATTAAAAATCTGTCTATCTCCTCCTGAAATTTACTCAATGTCTTGGCAACCACCACTCTCTGGTGTAGTAAATTCCACAGATTCATGCCCTTTTGAGAGAAGTCATTTCTCCTCATCTCTGTTTTAAACCTGTTTCCCTTTAATCCTAAAACTATGACCTCTCATTCTAGATTGCTTTACATGAGGAAATACGTCTACTTTGTCAATCTCCTTTAGCATCTTATATAATTCAGTTAGATCTCCTCTCATTTTTCTGAACTCCAGAGAGTATAGGCCTAAACTGCTCAATCTCTCGTCATAACACAAACCCCCTCATCTCTGCAATCAATCGAATGAACCTCCTCTCAACTGCCTTCAATACAATTACATCCCTCCTCAGTTAAGGTGACCAAAATTGTACGCTATACCCCAGTGTACTCTCACTAATGTCTTGTACAGTTGCAGCAGCACTTCCCTACATTTATACTGTATTCCTTTTGCATTAAATGCCAAATTTCCATTTGCTTTCCTTAATACATGCCGTACTTGCATGTTAGTTTTTTTCAATTCATGCACGAGGACACTCAGATCCCTCTGCACTGAAACATACTAAAGGTTCTCTCCATTTTGATAATAAATTAACCTTTCTATTCCTCCAACCAAAATGGATAATCTCATATTTATTTCCATTAAACTCCATCTGCCTAATTGTGGCCTATTCACCTAACCTATCCGTATCCATTTATAAATTTCTTATTTCTTTATTGCAACTTTCTTTCCCACATATTTTAGCATCATTTGCTAACTTGGCTATAGTACTGTCTATTCCTGCATCCAAGTCTTTAATATAATTTGTAAGTAGTTGAGGCCTGAGGGCCGAACCCTATGGCCCCCATTAATTACATCTTGCCAACCATTTATTTTGCCCGTCTGTTTTCTGTTGGTTGGCCAATCCTCCATCCATGCTAATAAATTGCCCCAAGCCCTATGTGTATTAGCCTTTTGTGTGGCACCTTATTAAATGCCTTCTGAAATTCCAGATATATGATATCTACAGCATCCTCATTATCCATATTGCTTGTTGCATCTTTGAAGAACTCCAGCAATTTAGCCAAACATGATTTACCCTTCATAAAACCATCCTGACTCTGATGGCTTGTGTATAAAAACAGAAGTTGCTGGAAAATCTCAGCAGGCCTGGCAGCATCTGTGAAGAAAAATCAGAGTTAATGTTTCCGGTCTGGTGATCCTTCCTCAGAACTGATGGACTGCGTTTTGACTTTCCAAATGTCCGGTTATTACTTCCTTAATAATGGATTCTAACAACTTACTTTTGACACATGTCAAACTGGTCTATATGTTCATAACTTCCGGCTTGCCTCCCTTTTTGAATAAGGGTGTTATTATTGGTATTTTTCCAATCCACTGGAACCTTTCCCGCATCAAAAGAATTTTGAAACACGATAACTAATAGATCCACTATTTCTACTGCCATTTTCTTTAGCACCGTAGGATGTAGGCCATCAGGTCCTATTTGAGAATACACCCTTGAATCTTAAAAAAATATATTTTCTTGTGGGCATGGTATGTTTAAAGTAGGAAGTTCCAAAGTCTTGATAAGGTGACAACAGAAAAGTGGCTTTCCATCATGGATTGTGAAATCATACTTACAGGTTATATCTTTTCCACAAAATAAAAACCAAAAGAACTGCGGATGCTGTAAATCAGGAACAAAAACAAAGTTGCTGGAAAAGCTCAGCAGGTCTGGCAGCATCTGTGGAGGAGAAAACAGAGTTAACATTTCGGGTCCGGTGACCCATCCTCAGAACCTCTTTTCCACAGCCTAGCTGTCCTCATCCTACTCAGTGCTAGTGAGCACAGGACTATGACTGTGAATTACTGCAATGAGTTCTGGTATAGTATACCAAAGTACCAGTCGTAGAGGAGGTGGACACTGTATTCAATGGCAAGAAGATCAAGCAGATACTCTGTGAAGGTGGTGCCGTTGTGACTGCACTCATCTAAGTGAGCATTTGACTGAAGCCTTGTCAAAAGTGGTTAATGGCATTGAGCCCTTCTTCACACTGTACTACTCTTACAGTCACAGTGTTCAATAACTGGTCCAGTTCAGCACAGTGACGTCAAGGAGAGTGGGAGATCTGCCTGGAGGTGTTCTTAAAAGACGGAGGGAAGTGTGTGACTCTTTTCTTGTTGGAGACTATAGTTGTTTGGCAGGTACTTGATGCAAATGTAACTTGCCACTTGTCAACAGTAACTGTTGGCTGATGTGACTTCTCCATTTTGGGAGATTCAGGAATGGAGTTAAATATGACAGAGAAATTACAGAATGCCATATCACGGTCACCCCACTCTGAGGCATGTCCTCAAACTGGTCATTCAAATGTGCGTTTAAAATTTAAACTGCACGTTTACTTGGTTTGTTTAGCTCCCTTTTTAGCATTTTGAGCATTCCAATTTTAAAACAACCAGCAGCAAACTTCTGGTTTTTAACAAGATCAAATGTTAAATTATTACACCGAAAATCATTAAATCAAAAATATGATAAAATTCAGAGACAAAGGTTACAGAGAAAAGATACTTACTCTCATCTTTATAAGATCCATCTGTTATTATTGCAGGCATGTTGGTTGTTTGAAGATTCTCTTTCCGAAGTGAAAGAGTTTGAAAATGTGAGATCTGTGAAAGCTTCAATAATTGAACATTTGGAGTTTTTTTGTACAGGTAGACAGAGCAGAACGGATTCTGGCCTTTATTTTGTTTTCATAGCCTTGCAAGTTGTCTCCCTTGGTAACCTGGTTCTCTACAATAGTCCTTAGCAGATTTGTCCTTTACCCTTCCTCATGTTGAGAATTCTCTCTCTCATCGTATCTTGCGGAGTTCCTCTTGGTGTAAAGCTGACTGTCAGCCTATCTTATACAGATCAATGCTTTAAATGGCTGCTATATTAACTTATGGTTAATTAATCATTGTTCTACAAAGCAGCCAATTATCCCGAAATTCTCTTTGACGTGTCCTCCAAGTCTCCTGTTTTCCTTCAAAATTTTGAATTCTTATGCCTTTAGAGAGACCCTTTGGGTAGAATCTTCCCAGTCTCTGAATAATGGGTGGCACAGTGAGTCAGTGGTTAGCGCTGCTACCTCATAGCACCAGGGACATGGGTTTGATCCAACCCTCAGGCGACTGTCTTTGTGGAGTTTGCACGTTCTCTGCTGCTGGGTGGTCTGGTTTCTTCCCCACAGTCACAAAGATGTAAACGTTAGGTGGTTTGGCCATGCTAAATTGCCCGTAGCAGGAATGTGTGTGTTAGCCAGGGGAAATGCAGGGTTACAGGAATAGGGTGGGGGCATGAGTCTGGGTGGAATGCTGTTTGGGGGGGTGTAGGTGTCGAATCAATGGGCCGAGTGGCCTGCTACCACACCTTGGGAACTCTATTCTATGAAACTTGGGGCATGGTAAGAAAGTTGGAAAAAATTAATGAGATCTTTGTCGTGGGTATTGAGAGGCCTATTTGCACGAGCAATCAGTAACATCTCATTAATACTTAATCCCACCTTGTTAATATGCAGTTTCCCATTCTCCCACCTGCTAGACAGAAACTAGACAGCAAGAATTCCTGACATGAAAGTCCAAGCGAGTACCTGGCCTCTCCAGCTCTATGTTTGCTTCTCCGGACCTCCATCTCAGACATCCAGCACCAACATCTCAGGAACACTCCATGGGTGTTGACAACACTGAAAGAGGCCATTTGGTCCATACGTCTGTGCCAGCCATTCCAATCCCACTTTCCATGGACTTGGTTCACAGCCTTACAGGTTACAACAGTTCAGGCACAGATCCAGGTTTCTTTTAGAAAAAGAGATGTGCGACTTGAAACCTCAGCCCCGTTTTTCTGTCTCCACAGATTCTGTCAGACCTGCTGAGCTCCTCCAGCACTTTCAGTTTTTATTTCAGGCTCCTGTTAAATGACTTGAGGATTTCCACCTCAACTAACAAACTGGGCAGCAAATTCCAGACACCCACCGCCCTCCAGATGAAAAACGTTTTCCTCATTTCCCCTCTAATCCTTCTGTCAAGCACCTTCAGTCTGTGCCCCCTGTCAGTTGAGCTCTCTGTTAGGGAAAACAGGCCTTCACTCTCTGCTGTTCCCTCATTATCTCGTACACCTCAGTTGCATCAATAACATCTAACATCGCTGATGAAGTTTATGTCTAACTTGGTGTTATGCTCCAGCATTGTCAATGCAGGAGAGCTGGAGGGCAGAGAAAAAATGATTTGACTTCCCTCATTTAGGGTGTACAACATAAAGCTGAAGTTGCCATAGTCTCACCTGCTCATAGGGCAGCTCTCTCTCACTAGAGAGAGACAACTGTGTGGTTGTTTAACCTGAGGATCAACACATCTCAGACAAGGGGTGAGGGAGTGTCCTTTGTGGTAACCTCAGCTGGTGGACGAATTGAACCCACACTGTTGGCATCTCCCTGCGTTGCAAAGTGGCCGTCCAATCGACTGAGATCCCCAGTCCCCGTCCACCATGCTGCAACGTTCTCTCCATGTTTTAATAGAGCTTTGATGATGTAGGATAATACGATTGAGAAAAAGGCTGTTTCACGTCGTCAACACCATTCTGTAAGCAAGTCATTATGTTTGCAGTATCTTTCCTGACCTTCCATAAACTCACTATTTTTTTAAAAACAAGATTTCTCCATATCATCATCCCACATTGTTTTATTTATGTTTTAAAACAGCAATTCCATTAGTCTTCTCAAGCTAAGTTGAACTTCTGTCATCCCTGGCATTATTCCATGGTCTTTCACTGCTTGCATTCACCTTCTGTTCTCTGTCTGGCCGAGCTGACTACACTCATCTTCCGCATGGGCACAGGGATAACCTCATCAGGGAATGACGTGTCCAAATGCTGTTCATCTCTCGCAAGATGTTTCCAGGTCAGCAATATTGAGTTTGTTTATCTTCATGCTTTTCAACACTTGTGAATGTTTTAAGGGAGTTGGGCTGGAAAATTCTACCAGTTGGTGCGCTCTGACAAGGCTGAACAGCAATGAGTCTCAGAGGTGAGCATTAATACCTGTCTCCACCTTCTTTTTTAGACACTCTGGTGGTCATCATTTTCCCCTTCATATTCTTGAAATAGTGACCATGATTAACAGAAGTGCAGTGCTTTAAATGAAACAGAAGGCAAGCTGCAAATTTAGTTGAATTTTTAGTGCTTATAGAGATAAAGCTGATGATTCTGAATGACTGACCACATGCAAATATAACTGGAGCGTATGCGTGTTACTGCACAATATACTCTTGACCATGGTCATGCAAATTCAGGTTGGCAACTCCATGGAACTGATGATGAACAGAGTTCTTACTCTGCCTCACGATTGAATACATTAGATATATCATGTTGAGAGACCTAGTTATGATCCATTAAGAAATCTACTTCCGACATGTTGCTATAACATGATTTTGCCTTTTATATATTTCCTTAAAGTTATTGGTGGCTTGACAATTCCTTCTTCTGTTCCACAATCTTCGCTAACTTCATACAGCTCTGTCGACAATAACCAGGTTAGGCTATGCTGAGAACATTAATAGTTTGTTTGATCTGGGATGGGATCAGAGTCCCACCCTGAGGCCCACACACAGTCAAATTTCCATCAGAGGCCACCAAACAGCAATCAGGTGAAGGATATTATTAAATTGGAGAGTGTGCAGGGAGGATTTGCAAGGATGTTACTGAGATGGGAGGATTTGAGTTAAGGAGGGGATGGATAGGCTGGGACTTTTGCATTGGAGTGTAGGAAGTTGAGGGCTGACCTTACAGCGGTTTATGAAGTCGTGATGGGCATGGATAAGGTGAATTAGCAAAGGTATTACCCCTCTGAGCGTGGGAGTTCAAAACAAGAAGGCATAATTTTAAGACGAAAGGAGAAAGATTTGAAAGGGACCTGAAGGGCAACTTTTTCACACAGAGGGTGGTTTGTGTGTGGAATGATCTGCCAGAGGAAGTGGTAGATGCATGTACTGTTAGAACATTTAAGAGACATTTGGACAGGTACATGAATTGGAAAAGTTCAGAGGAATATAGGCCAAGTGCAGGCAAATGGGACTAGTTTAGTTTGGGAAACCTGGTCGCCATGGACCGAAGGTTCTGTTTCCGTGCTGTATGACTCTATGACTCCATAACTGCGCCCAATTTCTTTTTTGCTTCCAAAGAAGGCAGTTGTCACATTCTTCACTTTAATTTTGTCAGGCTAGGCATCAATCCTGGGTGTCTCCTGGTCTGTATAATTCAGTTACGCCCTGGGAAAACAGCCCAAGCAGGAGAGAGCTTTTTCTGTTTTTATCTTTCTGTCAGTGGGCAGTTAACACTTTGTCATGACATCATTGCATGCAATGTTACAGTGAGCTAACTAAATGAGGGGGAGTAACCACATTGCAATGAAGTTGTTGCCCTTCTGAAACATGCAGGTGTTTGCTGCAGGGTTGGCAGAACATTCATAATGCTGTGAGAGAAGGTAATGACAGAGAGGCTGTATGAATGAGCTGCCATAATCCAGAATGAGTAGACAGGCAGTTAGAGTGCTTTTTGTGAGTTACAAAATCCTGGGCCCAGGGCATTAATCATTTATTAAGACAACTCAGTTTCCATTCACTCTATTAGTACCAATGAATGCATCCCATCCATCAGCATTGTGCTCAGTCAAACAGGGCCAAGTAAATAATTAACAAGAAGCAAATAATGTAGAAAGGGAACGTATCTCTGCATTCTGAATTCTAGACACAGGGTAATGGTTCAACAGGATAAAATCTTTTCAGCCACTTATCACAAATGTATTCATAGACAAGTCACCAGAAAAGTACAGAATGCACAAATATTAAAGTGATATTTGAAATTTCTAAGAATTGCTAGTAAACCTGAAACATTAAAATATTGCCTCACAATAATAGGATAGTAGTTACAAGCCTTTGAAGTAGTATTAAGGTCTCCCCAGATTACTTAATCCACTGAATAAGATAAAGAGTCACATAGTTAAAATGTCAAACTGAAGTTTTATCTCCCCTTATAGTTAAAGTTTATGCAGGTTCAACATGTACTCACACTTTATGACAGAACAATGTGAAATTCTTTTGTTACATCAATTGCACATTTAAACTGGTACCTTGGATTCAATTGCTAATCAATCAGTCCTTATAGATAGTGCCTGTGATGAGTTTTGGGCATTGGAATTTGGTTGTGGTTCAGTCCAGCACTACTGAGAGTCTGCTCTGTAAGACTATACTGTCCTTCGTAAAGACCGCATCTTTTTATTTTTAAGTTTTTTCAAACTGAACTAAAATGAGAAAGAATTTCTTTGAAAGCTGGGGTTTTATAAGGTTGGCTGTATGCTTTGGCAGTAAGGGATCTGAAACCTTTTGTCAATCTTGTTTGTGTAACTGGGGGTTCCAGTGCTGAATGTGTGCCACAGTGCAGATGAACTAGAGCTGTTGGGTTGTTTATGAGTGAAGCTGATTGGTGTGGACTCATGGCTAGTTATCAATGTTCCAGCCATACGATTTGGTGCCAGGTAACTGAACAGCTCGGACTGTGAGCAAGGCAGAGACAAGTTAGTCAGAACCAGGAGAGAAACCAACAGATCCACAACCACCAAAAAAACCTCCTTCAGTTCTCTGCAGTAAGCCACTTTAAACCTGAAGGAAACCAACTCATCTTTCCATCAGCACAAGTAACAGGTAGCGATTTTGACTTGAATAATTTAGAGAACTTTCAAAATTGAAACACATTCACTCTGCACCTCTTGCAAATCAGCATTCAGAAAAAGGGGAGGTCAAGGACAAACCTTCGGAGCAATAAGAACCGAACCAACAGATTTTGTGAACAAAGGCAGTGGAATTATTTTCCCAGTTTCCTCTCTGCCCATGTCTGTTCCTTTCTCCTGTATGTGTTGTTCTGTCTGTACATATGCAAGGGTGCATTTATAAGGGGTTTAGAGTTTTAATTTGTATAGTTTATTGAATTTAGTTGACTTGTTTATCTGTAGCTAGAACCTAATGACCTGTATTAAATAGTAATTTCTTAGTCCCTTCATATTGTCATAACTCCCCTTACTTGATCTCTTCCCTCTACTATTTAATTTAAAATCCTCTCCACCTCCTTAATTTTATGATTTACCAGTACATTGGTCCAAGCACAGTTTAAGCATAGACTGTCTCTTCGTGTATAACTCAAATTGCCCCCAGTGCTAGTGGCAGTATCTCAGGAATCAAAACATTTTTGTCGCAATTGCCTGGCCCAAAGTCGCCATGAGAGGCAGCGCCATGTTCTCGACCTGGAGGAGTGGCCATTGGTGCCGCAGGAAAGTCAATCAAACTTCTCCGCTTCTCCAGGGTAAGTGACACCATCTTCTCTCTGCTACATCACACGCACTCTCTCTGCTACTGTGCTCATCTCCCACCAAGGCTCATGTTCTGCCATTCTCACTACTGCCTGTTGCATCTTCCCTCACTCCCACACGCCCACCCCAATCCCCAACATCACTTGCCACAGGACATCTCGTTGCTGATCCTCCACTTAACGGCCGTGTCGCTAACTTTCATGTCACTCAATCCTTCGCTTTCTCTTGTTCCAGGAGAAAACAACCCTGAAAATCAGAGATAGTAGGAACTGCAGATGCTGGAGAATCTGAGATCAAAAAGGTGTAGAGCTGGATGAACACAGCAGGCCAAGCAGTATCAGAGGAGCAGGAAGGCTGACGTTTCGGGCCTAGACCCCTCTTCACCC
Source organism: Rhincodon typus (assembly GCF_021869965.1). Classification (NCBI taxonomy): domain Eukaryota; kingdom Metazoa; phylum Chordata; class Chondrichthyes; order Orectolobiformes; family Rhincodontidae; genus Rhincodon; species Rhincodon typus. Next base: position 9,791,337 of record NC_063348.1, read on the forward strand.
TTTTCAGAGTAGCAAATATTCAAACGAGAACTTTGAAGGCCGAAGTGGAGAAGGGTTCCATGTGAACAGCAGCTGAACATGGGTCAGTCGGTCCTAAGAGACTCTTAACCCTGAAAATCACCTGATGGGTGAAGGGGTGGTCAACATCACACTCCTCAGCTCCTGCGAAGACAGAATCCTGGCTATTGCAGGAGAAAACTGGAATCGTTCCCATGTGGATTCTGAGACAATGATGTTCCTCCAACTGAGTAAGCCCCAATCCTCATTCCCACTACGACTCTCACAGTAAGCCTACAGTCTGTATCCTACATTACACACCACTTCTCACCACTCACCGCCAAACCTTCTCTCTCTCTTCTGTCTTTCAGGTGCCAATGGGCTGCCCATGACCTCTGCCTAGAAAAGACCTTTACCTCACGAGGACACAGGGCAATGACAGGAGGCAGCCAGCTGCAGGAAGTTCCGATACTGGACGAGTCAGATCCCAGAGTGAAACCTGGCTGGATAGACCCCAAATTATATTTTTGTCATTTGGTTGCGGTTTTGCTTAATCACTAAAAATATTCACGTGATGCTGCTAATGTACTTTTAGTGCAAGAACTAAGTCTATTACACAAAAGGAAAGAAGGCAAAGCTAAATACGTATTTTGTAAAGAGCTAAATATAAATTACAATATCAGTTACGGACACTCAACCCAAAAAAGAATCACTGCTATCTCCGCTCTTCAATTTCATAACAACTTCGCTTTGTGTGGGTTGTAAAAAAAATCAATTTAGTAAACACTTCACCAATTATCATAACTGGTAGCAAGTCTAGTCCTTTATCTTAAGTCACATGATTTCTTGGATGTCCTGTTTCTGCTCTCTGTTAAAAGAAAATTTCCAACTCTGTAAAATAGAGGCCAGCGGGGTTAATGTGAGAATTCATAGAGCTAAAAATCAAAAACCCATTAACCTCCACTTTAGAACCCAAGTTTTGAAATAGTAACAATATGGTATAAACATTCATCATGATGTTCACCTCCTGTCCAAACCAAACCTTATTGCTACATTCATTTACCTACTGTTCATCTAAGTATTTTCCCATTATTCATTTCTGTCAGCATCTGTAATGGGAACTATGGGTATCAGCTTGCTATACTGGTTTTCGGCCTGATGTGGTTGGACTCACTTCAAAATTTCAACGTCTCTACTTCCTTAATCTGATCTCAGAGGCAATGCCTATCCAGATACCAGCGGCTTCCATGTGTGACTGTACTGGGAAATATCAGCTGCTACAGACTACCTGTCTTCTATCTAGTTGTAGTTGAAGAGGATTACAACAGTTTGTACAGAATCCCACAACTGCTTCCCATTCTGGCCAAAATGATGAAGTAAAAAGTATAAAATCTGCGTCAACATGCACAATTGTTCCATGTTGGTTACGGCTTTTGTCTAAGTGCCTTGTTTTTAATTGAAGGGTAGGAACAGCATTTCAAATGTGAAAGCAAGCTTGCTAAATTTGGAAAGATTATAGGAAATGGGTGACAGGAAAGCTGATAGTGGTATTTTTCCCTGCAGCTTTGTTTTGCTTTTGGTTGATACAGTGTGAATGGGATGAGAGGGGGTACACCAAAGTGTAGCTACAGCATCTTTTGGCCAGGGCCATTAAGTTTGTCATAATGTGATTGGCAACTTATTAAAGTTGATTCAAGGGATATGGACATCAATGGCAAGTCCATAATTTATTGCCCTTGAGTACAAGACTGCTGAATTTTCCTGAATGGCTACTGTACAATGACAAATTTCCTCTGAGAGTGCTGTTGGGTAAGGTAATGAGTTTCAGGATTTTGATTCAGTTACAGTGAAGACATGACAAAACGAGGATGGTAGAGTTTGGAAATGCTGGCCTTCCCATTATACCCTCTGCTTTCCCCTGGTTTCTAAATATTTATTTCAATTTATTTCAATTATACAGGAGAGTCAATGCTTTCACTGCATTTCTAACACTCGTGGCATTTTAAAAACTGTTTTTATTGAATAAAATGCAACTTGACCTGCTACTGCGTCAATCACGTAAGATCGTATATCTTTTGTTCAACTTTTAGACTAACAGAACAAAGTGCAAGGTATGATTACTGAGAACATAACTTGTATGTATTCTCCTATAGTGATTGTATTCAAAGACTTTGATGCCATCTAGTGATTTTTCTGGGTACTGCGTAAATTGCAAATTTTTTTCTGATCAATCTGTTCGAAGATGTTATTACATATAGAATGTAGAACAGCACAGCACAGTACAGGCTCTTCAGCCCACGATATCTAGAACGGGTGGGACTTGAACTCAGGACTTCTGGCCCACAGGTGGGACAACTGTTCTATTGCGCAAATTTTACAAATTTTTTTGTTAGGCACTTCAACACTAAAAAATTCCCATGTGTTTTACAGAAGCATAATCAGACAATGAGTCAAAGAAAGAGATAGTACTGTCATGAAAGTGCTTCATATTTCATAATTTTTGTAGACTTGAGTTTTAAAGGATTGTGGAGCAATCTAAATTGCTTTTTTAAAAGGTCAACGATAAGACAAATTGCAAGTTTTTTTAAAAAGTCACTTCTTGGAAATCACGTGGTTCCAGATAATTGCTGGTCTCAGTTCTTAAATTAACTTTAGGGAAAACAACTGACTATTTTGCCACTGGGTTTTCTGGTTGTTCTGTTTGAAAAGTGTTTGTGGGCTTGGAGTTTATGTTTGAATTTTGCAGATCAGGGGAGCCTGCTACAGAACAAGGTGGTCAGCTCATATCTCCTTGCTTCTGAAACACATTTACTGTGAGATCAGGGGGAAATCTGACTGCTCTTCTGGAAGAGCGACTGTGAGAACCTCTCAGTAATGTATTTCCGGAACAAGCTGTACATGCCAGGCCTTCAGATACAACTGTGCATGATTAGTGACTTGACCACACATGTAAGAACAACAAATTTCAGAACATTCTACGCCTCCTTTTTGGTTTTGCCTTCAAGAATAAGTACCACTGGCCAGAAAGCATTTTTCTTTTTCAAGTGAATCCTTGCAGAGAGAAATCTTTCATTGAGTCATGCAGGATGGAAACAGCCCCTTTGGTCCAACTTATCCATGCTGACCAAGTTTCCAAACTAAACTAGTCCCATTTGCTTGCTTTTGGCCCATATCCCTCTAAACCTTTCCTTTCCAAATATCTTTTAAATGTTGTAACTGTACCTGTATCTACCACTTTCTTCAGCAGTTCATTCTACATACAAACCATCGTCTGTGTGAAAAGGTTGCCCTTCACATCCCTTTTAAATCATTTTCCTCTGATCTTAAAGTTATGCCCTCTAGTTTCGAATTCCCCTACCCTAGGGAAATGACCATTGCTGTTCACCTCATCTATGCTCTCCTTGATTTTATAAACCCTTCAACCTCTTACCCTTTCCTGAAATATGTGTTTGCATGCATTCTGGTGTTTGTGTTTCAGGTTATTTAAAGGGGTAAATATTTATATTTACTTATCACAAATTGTGCATCTTTTTTAGTCACTTGTTTTAAAATACATTGATAACTTTGTGTTTATTAAAACACTGCACAATTCCTGATATTTCCCACAGATATGGCATTCAGGGGGATGGTGGTGCCCTGCTGTGCCAGCAAGGATCTGTTGGACCTGCTGGATGGCATGGTGCAGAGGTGGGAGGTCCTCTTCCCCCAAAACCAGCAGTGGTGGCTACAACACTCGACCATGACAGCCTGGTCCAAAGTTGCCAGCTGGTTTAAAACAATCTCTGCCATGTGGACGAATACCCAGCAATATAGGAAGAAGGTCAATGACCTCCACTCTGCTACCAGCTTCTCACTGATACCTCACACTCACTCTAAGTCTGCTACTCTATTCTCTTCTGACCAAAGGGCCATCCTCTACCAATCTCATTATTGTCTGCAACATCTTCCTCACTTGCCTTTACTTACCCCAAGCCCTGACACCACTAACCCCGAATGTCCTCTGTATTGCTTATTCACCCACTAGACACGTCACTACCTGCACCAACACTAATATCTGGGTCACCCACTTCCATAATACCTACATCTCTCTGTCATTTCATGAGGAAAACAGGCCCTAATAGGGCAGAAAGAGTCAAGACGGGTTGTGTTGCTGTCTGTCATCCAGCTCCTCACCCCTCATGAGGAGGAGACCCTTGACTGTGATGATTCTGTGCAGGGGGTGGATTGGTATCCTAGGCTGCCCTTGGCTGACTGTGCTGGGAGCCCCTGAATGAAAGCTATCCCCCTTGACTTGACTGAGGCCTGTTGACTATCATGCCAAGCTCTATGGCTTTGTGTCTGCTAAACACACAGCAAAACAGCAGTAATTCAAGCAAAGTGCACAAAGGCAAGATGACGGAAGGCAGGGATGCTGTGATTATCGAGGTAGGGGTTCAGAGTGAATGCTATAAAAGCAAACGAAGAGCCTGGAGATGAAGCCTGAACCAACATATGAACTAGGTCTGTGTCCGAGTGCAGTTCTTGCTACAATGATAATTGCTGGTGCAGCTTTGAAGTACAGAAGCATACCTAAGTACATCAGAGATTGTGTGATGAGGGCTCTTAGGGTCTGACATGTAGGGTGCCACTGTCTCTGGACATGTAGGATGTGTGTGGCCGATGCCCAAAGAGGGGTTGTACCCAGTTTGTAACATGGAAGTCATTCAGAGCAAGTGGTGAGCTGAATCCATCAAGTGATTGCTTTGCTTTCCTTGTTGAGTTTTCCTGACGCTGAGCTTGTTTGGTGAGTTTGGTAAGATGAGGCCCAATGTTAATGATATTCCAATAAAAAGGCATTTACTAAGCATTGATCCTTGTCGATTATCATCTTGCCTCTGCCTTGTGAGGATTTTCTGTTTATAATTGGCAGTAGAATGCCATGCGATAATGTCCAGCATATCCACAATGCAACACTTTGTTCCACTGCAGTCAGCGTTGTCAACCCTGCATCAATTTTCCACACAGGTCATGTCTGGGGGTTCCTATCAGTACCGTGCAGACAAAGGACACAGCTTAACCCTTGGATTCTTTGCTGTGGACAACTGGATGATGCCAGATGTCTGTATGATGGACGATGAGCATCTGCGAGGGTCGTAGCATTTTACCAGGTAAGATAATGAGGACATTCTTCAGAAAGGACAGTGCCTTCAGCATCCTACAGCACTGCAGGGTAATCCGAAGCAGCAAAGGCAGAACTTCATTGTGAGCCTTATTCAATGGAACTGAGCTGCACAAACTCATCTTTCACCAACTGTTAATGTTTTAATGTCCTGTTTAATCTCAACTGCAAGTGCAGTTTAATCACTTTGATCTAATCATGCTTCATCCTGTTGTTCAATGAAAGTTAAGGTTATGACCTGGTCGAAGCCTTCACAACAGCAGCAGCTCATGACCACTTTCTCAAGGGCAATTACGGATGTGCCTGGTCTGTGACACCAGCATCCCATGAATGAATGAAAACAAATTTCATGCTCCCTCATGCAAGCATGACAAAGTTTCATGCTGTTATGAGCACTTTGGAGAGAATAGCTATCATTCAGATAGGCTTGGAACACGTATCGCACATAGGATGGCTAGGTTCTCAACTTCCATTCTTATAGTGGTAGCTAGAATGACATTCACTCACAGCTGAAAACATATTATAAATACATTTTCACATTCTTATCATAAAGTTTCATCAAAGGCACTCGTTTGCCAGTGACTTGGGTTGTTTCTTCCTCAGTGATATGCTGCTTTCTTCTTCAGAGGTGGAAGAGGAGATGGGGGCTGGTCCCTTCACAACAGACCTTGTGGAATCCACTGTTGAATGTAGGAGACGAGAGAGAGAGAGAGAATGACTTGCAGAACAGGGGAGACATTTGGGTATGTTAAGATACATTCACTGTGGTGGCAATGGGAGAGCAGCACAGCATCTGACAATGAATCTTAGTTCGTTGTCAAGATATGGAGATCTCAAAATCACCAGGAGTGGTCGTGGCCCTCCTCTCCCACTAAGACAAGATTTCCCCCCTCATAGGAGATGAATATGGGGCAACCAGAAAGTGGCTGGCAGAGTATGTAGCGCTGATATGGGGTAGGGGAAGAGAAGGTGTGTGTCTGTGGTAATGGTGGTGTGAGATATCCCAATCTGAGTAAGTAGGCAGTGGATAAGACATTGTAAGTTCTATGGGTTACAATTTATACACAAATCTCCATATTCATTTGTCATTTAAGCCTTTAACTAATAACATATCAGGAAGCTTTACACAGATTATAAATCAAAACTATTAAGGAAGGGCAGCAACTTTATAGGTGTACAATGGTTCTTGCTTTCTGGTTCAGCTTAGGGTAGCACTAGTTGCTATCAATTATACGCTTGGAATTTGTGGCGCATAGTTTCACAGCAAGGAGAGGATATTTGAAGATGGTGTATAAATAAGGTAAGTTGAGGCACTAATAAGATGCAACTCTTGGAAATAAAGTAGTCGCCGTTTAAGGTTTGGGGGCGGGGGGGGGGTTGGGGTAAAAGAAATCACAGAAGTTTTTCTCCATTTCAAGATGGATTCTTTTAATTCTCTATTTACCCACTTTTCTCACCATTATGCATGCCATTGAAGGGAGGGGAACATACTGGCCCACATTTGGGTTATGTGACCGTTCATCTTTTTATTACAGATTTCCAGCATCTGCAGCATTTTGATCTTGTATTGGTTATTTTGGTTGATCATTTCCCTCAACAAAGTCAAAATGTACAAAACCAGAAGTTGCTTTTAAAACTCAGCAGGTCTGGCAGCATCTGTAGAGAGAAATCAGAGTTAACGTTTCAGGTCCAGACACCCTACTTCAGAATGTCAAAATGTAACTGAGTGCACTGACATATAGAGTGGTCATCCATCAGATTTACTGTCTCAGTATCTGAATCATTGAAGTACCCCCAATTTATATTTTATGTCAAGACCACCTCATCATGACATATCAACAACAGACAAGAGCAAAACAAATACAACTATTTCATTTTGTTTTTTGCTTTATATTAGCACAGGAACAGGGAAAAGCTCATCAGGGTATTTTAACTTATAAATAGGAGGTACATTTACACCTTCATCATCAAGGCGGCCAAACTGGCACAAGCCCAGCTGGTTTTTGTCTTTTATTTTTCTACAGTGAAGTGAGAAGCTACAAATTACAGGTCAGAAACAACATGCTGTACCTTAAATTAGAAACCATCCTTTGAACATAACCAGGCTTGCAAGGAAAACACAAGACTCCCGAGTTCAATATAAACAATGCAGTGATTAAATATTGCTTGGCTTTACAAGATATTTACACAGGTGTGTACAGTAAATTAAGATAGACTCTCACTTTTCAATACAGCAGCAAATCAGTGAGTACAACCTTAAATGTACTTATAGATTGCAGGTAGAACATCTATAGAAATAAGGAGATTCTGTACTTCTCAAAATATATACATTTTATTTATAGCAGAAGAAAAACAACTTTCAACTTCAGTTTTTGCTACAGGGGTAGTTCCTGAAGCAGGATAAGATACTGTCTGTGGTTACTGCAGAGTGTCTACAAAGGCATCAAATTCTTCCATGTTCTTCTCATAGATTGCTAGCTTCTCAGGCAAAGAATCCTGAAGTAGAGATAAAATGGAAAGTAAAGAACAGTTCTTAAATTATAGTTTAATTATGGAACTCTCAACCCTGATACACAAAGTGGGTGACCAAACTGCCCACCTCAGTTTCACCATATGATCTTGACTAACATTTTAGGAGAGCTGCAGTGCCAGAGTCATAGTTTAACAACATCTGAAAAACAAGGTCCTCAATTGCCTGTCCCTTTAACTCAGGTGAGTGTTCAAAATTTCATGGCACTTTTGATGTCTCAGTTTATCTAAATTTCTATTGCAGCTTCCTTTGCTACACTGCTTTCCTCATCCTTCACATTCATGTCCAAGTCCATTCATGGCTCCAGATTTTTGTTTTAATTTTTAAAAAAAATTTGGCTTTTAACAAGAAGAAATGACTCAAACAAACATTCTCATAAATGTGGAAACACTTGCTGGGCTCCTACTGGAAAACATAATAGTCAGTCACAATTGATATTGCCCACTTTGTTTACTCTCTTTAATGCTCCTGCCCTGAAGACACTGACGCTTACTTCAATGTCACTTTGCAAGCATCTGCAAATGACTGATAACACACTCAGTTGGCCATTTTTAATCCAAGAGCTCACACAAAAGTGAACAACATATATAATTGTTAGGGGGACTGCGTTGGGCAGGGCCTAGTTGATGTCATCTTCTTTGATAAGCATACATGCAAGGCTGGTTAGCTTTTCCTTTCACCGAACCTTATAAACTGACCTCCATGAGCCATAACACAGTGCTCCTCCACCATCCATATACACCACCCTATGTCCCAATTCAGTTCAGTTAGATTTTCCATACTGACTGAAATAGAATTTATCAGGCCAGACAGGCTATTTAGTCTAAGATCCAGGCTCAGAGAATCCTTGTTATTTATTGGATTCCTACAGTATGGAAACAGGCAATTTGGTCCAACGAGTCCACACCGACCCTCTGAACAGCATCCTACCCAGACCCATCCCCTACTCTATCCCTGTAACCCTTCATTTCCCATGGTTAACACAGTTAACCTACACATCCCTGGACATTATGGGCAATTCAGCATGGCCAATCCACCTAACTTGCATATCTTTGGACTCATCAGCACATTTGGTAGTGTGCTTATTTTTTGGGTCAATTTCCAGTTATACAAGCCACTCAAATTTACTCATTACAGCAAATGGCCATATTCAACTTTGGTGACATAAAAGTGTTTTCCTCATGACTACAAGCTAATTAATTTCATGCAGGGCAAGTGGAGCAGGGCTGCTGAAGGAAAAGGAGGAGATGATCTCTCCTGGCATATCCCCTCAAAGTAGCACCCTGTCTCCATTGCCCTAGCTTAAGAGAACTACTTTGAAGAGAAGGATGTAAAATGCAAAACAGTAATAAATGAAGTTACTCTGGCACTGCAGCATGGAGATATTAATTACATTATGAGCAATGTATAATTCTTGACATTAAAAAAGAAAGGCTGATCCTTAAAATATCTATAGTTTTACAGCTGTAGGCAGGTCAGGCAATTTGACTCTATACTCTAGTTCAACAAACTGTAGGTATTTGGGAGTATTTGCTACCTCTCGCTCCTTTCCAACAGGTAGTAGAATTATAGCTACAGAGGTAAGACAAACAAATATTTACAGCTAATCTAAATACAGCACAATGACAATTAATCCAACGCAGGCAGTACTTGAATTTCTGATCTGTTAAGATTTTGCACTATATATTTTAATTTTAAACAGAAGCCTGTATTTTCTTACCAGATCCTCTGCCATTGACTGGGCACTGATGTCTATAGAGAGGCTGCTCAATTGAGGAGGGTTCTGAAATTCCCTATAAAAGGTACCCAGATCCATGGGTAGAAAATCATCCTTGGAAAAGGCTGGCTTCTAAACCACAGATGGGAAGAAAAAATAATTGTCACAATTACCTTGATGATATATTTTAAACAAATTAAACACAAAAGATATGGATGTAAGCTAGCTACTTAGCATCATTTGAGAATGCAGCACCAGCAGATACAAGTGTTAAATAATTAGTGATACACAGCAGGTTGATAGACTTTTGATCAAGCCAAATAGATGAACATTTAATGCGAATTCTTTGACCGTAGCATATCTGATGTTGAATGTTCTGTGATGTAAATGTAGCAGAAAATGTTCAAAACACCGTTTCATATTTGCTATATTTTGAATGGAAAATGGGTGTAAAAATTGTTGTAATTCACAACAATCTGAATATGGCTTTTTTGCTTTTCTGAGGCAGCTAATCCACAACATTGAAGACGAATAAACCCATTAGAAATGTAGATATCTGCTTTGATGATTTTTTTTTCAAATTGACGTTTTTTAAACTATTTCATGGGATTGGAGTGTTACTGGCAAGGCCTGTATTAGTTGCCCATCCTGAATTGCCCTCAAGAAAGTTGTAATTTCTTGCAATTCAACGGGGAAAGTTTTAACTTCCAAAAATGAGTCAGATTTGGTTCAGGTGTAAAGTTAAAAAGTTATCCAAAATAGGAATCCCACTTGCATCAAACCATAACACAAAAAGACAGAGACCCAGAAGCTGGCCCAATAATTCTGCTTTGCCATTCAATGAGATCATGGTCCATCTGATAATCCTCAACTCCACTTTCCTGCCTTTTCCCCTTAACCCTCTTACTGACTGAAAATCTATCTATCTATCTCAGCCTTGAATATACTTAATGACCCCAATCTCAACAGCCCTCTACCGTAAAGAATTCAACAGACTGACTACCCTCTGACAAAACACCTCATCACTGTCTTTAAATAGGTGACACCTTATTCTGAGATTGTGCCCTTGGTCCTAGGTTCTCCCACAGGGGGAAAAGAACCTCTCTGCATCTACCCTGACAAGCCCCCTACAAATTCTGAATTACGTATCAATAAGGTCTCCACTAATTCAAACTACTATGAGCACAAACCCAATGTAACCTCCCATTAGAAAATCCCTCAATATTGGATTGAACCTTGTGAACCTTCTGTAGACTGCCTCCAGTCTTTCCTAAGAAAATGGGACCAAAACTTTCACAGTATTCCTGGTGTAGTCTGACCAATGCCTTATTATAATTTTAGCAAGCTTCCTACTGAAGGGGCACCTCGCCCGAAACGTTGACTCTGCTTTCTCTCCACAGATGCTGAGAGACCTTCTCCAGCAATTTCTGATTTTTGTTTTGGATTTCCAGCATCCTCAGTTCTTCGGTTTCTTTTCTCACTACTTTTATATATTTTTTTGAAATAAAGGCTAACAATCCAACATAGCCTTCCATATTATCTGCTGAGCTTAGATGCTCATTTTTGTGATTCATAGATAAGGACTCCCAAATCTCTCTATTCTGTAGCTTATTGCAATCCTTCCGTGTTTAAATAATATTAAACTGCTCTATTCTTCTTGCCAAAATGCAAAACCTCATTTTCCCACATTATATAACTCCCTCCAATTCTTTTCAGCTTGTGGGCTTCCAAGGTCCATTACCTTATCGACTTCTCAAACAGGAAGTCAATGCTGATCAGCATGGGTGGAACCTCAGAGCGCCGAGTGGCCACTCAGGTTACAAGGAACAATGTCCATCTGTTAATTTTCGACCACTCATCAACCTATCCATACGCTCTGTAGATTGTGTGTGTCATCCCTCCCCAAATCTGACTTTAATCTGCTTTGCAGAGTGTAGTTGGTCATTTGGATGTGCAAATAAGGCAGCAAACTGACATTTTAAACAGTAATTCTATCTTCACCACATTCAAGTGGGTTTATCTGGTGTTGGGAAACTTGATCAGCAAAAAGGCCATAAGGTTAACAGCTTTTATATCACTGCTTTGAGCCAGCAAGAGCAATCATCACACACAGCATATCCAATAAATGCCTCTGCAGTCTGTCTGCCCTCTCCACCAGCTGCGGAATGGTGTGGCATAGTGGTAATGTCAGGAACAAAAACAAAGTTGCTGGAAAAGCTCAGCAAGTCTGGCAGTATCTGTGGAGGAGAAAACAGAGTTCACGTTTCGGGTCCGGTGATCCTTCCTCAGAACTAGTGGTAATGTCACTGGACTAGTAATCTAGAACCCTAGGTTGGAGACATGGGTTCAAATCCCACTTTCGCAGATTGTGAAATCCGAATTCAATAAAGGAAAATGAAATTAAAAACTAGCCTGTAACCACTGTTGATTGTCATGAAAACCTACCCGGTCTGCCAATGTCCTTTAGGGAAAGGCAAGCTGCCATCCAGACTTCTGAGGAAAGGTCACTCAACCTGAAATGTTAACTCTGATCCTCTCCACAGATGCAGCCAGACCTGCTGAGCTTTTCCAACAATTTTGATTTGTGTCTCTGAGTTACAGCATCTGCAGTTTCTTTCAGTTTTTAATCTGCCATACAGTTGCTCTTTGAAATGATCTAGCAAGCCACTCAGTTGTGTCACCATGAACACCACCACCACCTGCAAGTTGCCATCCTGATTTGGAAGTTCATCGTTGTTTCTTTGCTGTTACAGACACAAAACCCTTGAATTCCTTTCCTAACAGCATTGTGGGCATCCTGAGATCCCAAGGATTGCAGCAGTTCTGGAAGGCAGTTCACTGGGGTCTTCAGGACAATTAAGGCTTAGCCAGAGACATGGAGATCCTGTGAACAAATTAAAATGACTTGCTTCCTCCCTCCCAATTCTCAATGATCAGATCCCTATCAGCTGTTCTCTCTTCCTCTCCATTGCAAAATCTCCCAGTTCTCAGCACAGCTCTGCTTACGCTGGCGGATTTCCTGACTGAGAACCAGTCAACCTGACAATTGACTGTGGCAGTGTGGGGGAATGAACAGAAAAACTATGAGGATATCTTGCAGTTTTCAAACTGCAGGTTACTTAAGAAACCCTTACTTGTGGGTTTCAAAACAGCATTCCCCATCACCCAGCCACCGTAATTCGTCTGTGAACTAATACTATGACAACACGATGGCTAAGAGGTGTATTTTGTCCTTTTTTGTAAAATGACAAAAGGTTGAGACAGAGGCACTGAGCAGTATGCTTGAAATGAACAGCTTGTGATGCCTTGGGGTTTTTTCTTTTAAATGCTGGAACACTAGAAGCAGCCTGAATGAGTGGAGTCAAGCTCCCTCAGAACCAGGATTTTTAGTTTTAGTTTTCTACAGTTGTTGGGGTCTTAAAGCTGCATGTGGAAGTTATTTTTCCTCTCGTTACAGATAAAAGCTGGTGTTCTCTTCCTGCAGCTAGAATTGCATGTGAGACAATCTAATTTACTGAATTTGCCTTTGCCAAGGACATGTTTATGGGATGTTACTATATTCAAATAGTTAATTAGTATTAATATATATATATAAATAAAATATATATAATTTTGTTAAGCATTTCGATAGTTACACTTAAGCCAATTTTTTTCTTTTTGTTTTGTCTGTACTTTTACACTATAGTTAAAATAAAGTGTGTTTTGCTTAAAGTCGAATAGTTTGACCAATCGAATTGTATCTGGAATCCCACACCTTATACTTACCCTAAAAATAAGACAGAGGGTCTAGGCGATACTTTTTTTTTGGGGGGTGTGTGTGCGCGTGTGGGAGTGTTGGTCTGGTCCATAACAATATTCAACCCAAACCGACACAAATTGATCTGATAACATAAAAAGTGTCCTTTGAATCAAATCTTACACTGCTAGTTACTTACTGTATCTACCTGTTTGTGTATCTATCACAATTAGATTAAAGGTATTAGTCTAGATGTAACAGTATGATAAAGTGGCACAGTTTTTGTCCCCCCCCCCCCCCGAGTGGGTAGGGAATGTGGAAGACATCTCATGATAAAACAATAATTATTAAACTTCTGGAACTACTCATTGCATGCACAAAGATTCAAGTCTCTGCTCACAGGAGATTTGATCTACTTTTAAAACTTCCCATGTTGTGTTTGTATTACTGGAAAACAGCCCAACTTCTAATACATTCTGTTCAAAACATTAACCTGTTTATTCGCTTCCAGTGTCTATATTTTCTTTTCAGACTTTCTGCTTCACTTCTTGGAGTTAGAGGTTTAGAGATTAATAAAATCTGGGACAGACTCAAGTTTCCTTCTCTCTGAGCAGTGGAATATGAAACAGACTCCAAACAAAAATCAATAAAATAAGAGAGACTTGTATTTATACAAGACTGCACTTACTGCCACTACAATTGCAGCAGGGTACACTGCCAAACTATGTGGATGTCACAAAACCATATGGGAATGTGTGTTGAGAAGGCGTTGTAAAGAGGCTCAATGAATGGCTTAGAACATGACAGCTGGAATATAATGTGGACAAGTGTGAGGTGATCCACTTTGGTAGGAGGAACAGCAGTGCAGATTATTTCTTGTATCTTGAGAAATTGGAATGTGTTGAGGTTCTCGCTGTTCTTGGATACAAGTCACTGAAGGTTAATATGCAGGTCCAGCAAGCAAATAGGAAGGCAAATAGTATGACAACCTTTATTATAAGTAGTACTGACCCTTGTTCAACTGTTTTCAGCCTTGGTGGGAATGCATCTGGAGTATTAGATGTAGTTTTGGCTCCTCACCTAGAGTGAGTTCCGTACTTTCCGTAGAGTGAGTTCAGTGTAAGTTCACCAAACTAATTCCTGTGATGGTGGAACTGTCTTATGAGGAGAAATTGAGGAGAATGGATTTGTAATCTCGAGATTCAGAAGGAGGAGAGGTGATGTTATAGAGAGTGTGAATTCAGATGTTTCCCTTGGCTGCAGGGGGATTCTAGAATCAGGGGACACAGTTTCAGAAAAAGGGGTAAGGCATCTAGGTCGAGATGAGAAGGGATTTCTTCAGTCAGAGGGTAGACAATCTTTGGAATTCTCTGCCCAGAGGGCTGTAGCAGTTCAATCACTGAATATGTTCAAGACAGACGTTGACAGATTTCTCGATAGTAACAACATCAAGGGATATGGGAGGAGACTGGCACTGAGGTAGCTGATCAATTGTTATCCAGAATAGGGTCTGAATGATCAATTCCGTTCCTAACCTGTTTTGTGTGATGCTGATTTCCAGTTACATATTAGGGCAGGTCACCAAGGATAGCACCATCATTTAGCACCAGAGATCAGACAGAGTCTTAGTTTAGCTTCTCATCCAAGAGTCAGCACCTTGCCAATGTAGCATTACATCTGGAATGTTAGCCTACATTTTTGTCTCTACAGTGACACTTGGATCCTCGGCTTTCTGTCTCATGGTGTTAGCACAGTTGATAGCATTCTCACCTATCAGTTGAGAGAAAGGAATTGATAAATATTTTGGTGGGAATTGGCATATTTATGGACTAATATGATTGACCAAAAGCTCTGCGGGATACAATAATTCCAGTGCTTCTGGGGCAATGGGAGGGACTTGGTACCTTTACTCAAGTCTCAATCAACCTCCAGATTACATCTGGTGTAAAATATTAGTGCTCAGTTCAATTCTGAGTGAATTCTCCCCCCATGTCTGATCTACTGACATGATTTTTTTCAACTGGGAACTACTGTCCCGTCTGTGCCTAGCTTTCTGCCGCCTAACACTCAATTCATGTCTCTATTAACTCATAATTTGACTTCACTAATGTCTCAGAGGCATCATTTCATCCACAAAGTCCTGTTTCCTCTCCTGTCAGTCATTTCACATTTCCAATAAAATTACAATGGTGGCATTGCATTTTCTCAGAAATTGACTTTCAGTTCTTTGTCCTTATTTACAAGCCCTCGAGCTCTATGGCCTTGTTCATCAAACTTGTTCATCATTTTCAGTTACCCCAAACAAACTGCCTTCTCCTGACATTTCAAGTTTTTCATTCATTCATGGGAAGTAGGCATTGCTAGCTGACTCAGCATTTATTGTCCATTTTTAGCTGCCTTTGAGAAGGTGGTAGTTAGCTCCTTTCTTGAACCTATGTTGTTAATTTTGTACAGGTAGACCCACAATGCTTTTAGGGATGGAATTTCAAGATTTGGACACAGTGACACGAAGAAACAGCGATATATTTCCAAGTCAGGATGGTGAGTGTCTTGGAGGGGAATTTGCAGGTGATGACGTTCTTAAGTATTTCCTGTCCTTGTCCTTCTAGGTGGAAGTGGTCATGGGTTTGGAAGGTGCTGTCTAAGGAGCCTTGATGAATTTCTGCAGCACGTCTTGGAGACGCTAAGATTGGTGGTTGGGGAAGGGAGGTTTGTGCATGTAACGCCAATCAAGTGCACCGTTTTGACCTGGATGAAGTTAAGCTTCGTGAATGTTGTTGGAGTTGCATTAATCCAGGCATATGGGCAGTGTTCCAACATGTTCCTGACTTGTACCTTGTAGATAGTGGACACTGTTTGGGGAGTCAGGTGGTGAGTTACTTGTTGCAGGATTCCTCGGCTCTGATCTGCCCTTGTAGCCACTGAATTCATATGGATAGTCCAATTCAGTTTCTGGTCAATGGTAACCCCCAGAATGCTGACAGTTGGCGATTTAGCGATGGTAATGCCATTGTATGTCCAAGGGTGATGATTGGATTCTCTCCTGTTGGAGATGATTATTGCCTTGCATATATGTGGCAAAAATGTCACTTGCCACTTGTCAGCCAAACCTGCAGTGTTCAGGTCTTGCTGCATTTGAACATGGACTGCTTCAGTATTGGAGGAGTCGTGAATGATGCTGAACATTGTGCAATCATCTGCGATATCCCCAATTCTGACTTTACAACAGACAGAAAGTAATTGACGAAGCAGCTGATGATGGTTCGGCCTAAGACACTACACTGAGGATCTTCTGCAGAGATGTCCTGCATCTGAGATGACTAACATGCGACAACCATAACCATCTTTCTTTCTGCCAGGTATGACATCAACAAGCAGATAGTCCTCCCCTCACCGATTCCCACCTACTTCACTTTGCTTGGGTTCCTTGATGCCAGACTTGGTCAGTTGGGGCCTTGATGTCAAGGGCAGTCACTCTCATCTCATCTCTGGAATTCAGGAACCAAAGCTATAATGAGGTCAGGTGCTGAGTGACCCTGGTGGAACCCAAAATCAACATCGGTGAGCAGGTTATTGCAAAACAAGTCGATGACACCTTCTATCACTTTACTGATGATTAAGATGCAACTGACAGTGTGGCAATTGGCTTGAGGAGTCCTGATTTTTGCACACAGGACATGCTTGGGCATTTTCAACACTGTTGGATACATGCCAGCATTATAACTGTACTGGAACAGATTGGCTAGGGGCGCAAGTTCTGAAGCACACCTCTGCAGTACTATTGCTGAAATGTTGTCAGGGCCCATAGCCTTTGCAGTCTCTACTGTCTCCCGCCAGTTTTGATATCACCGAGTGAATTAAATTGGCTGAAGTTAAGTATCTGTGACTCTGGGGATGACTGTAGGAGGCCAGGATAGATCATCCACTTGGTACTTCTGGCTGAAACTAATTGCAATCGCTTCAGCCTTATCTTTTGCACTAATGTGCTGGGCTTATGCATCATTGAGGATGGGGATGTTTGTGGAGCCTCCTTGTTTAACTGTCTTTCTTTCATTTGCTGTTTATGCTGTTTGGCAGGCAGGTCATCTTGTTTTGTAGCTTCACTTGGTTGACACCTCATTTTTTAGTTTATTTGGTGCATTCTTCTTTGAACCAGTATTGATCTCCTGACTTAATGGAAATGGTAGGGTGGGAATATGCCTGTCAGTTGAATCTTAATCATCGGTAAAGTGATAGAAGGTGTCATCGACTTGTTTTGGTTGCATCGACGTGGTTGCAGACTGCATTTGGGCGCAACAAAAGCAAAGTACTGCTGGAAATTTGAAAAATAAAACAAGGTGCTGGAGAAGCTGGCAAGTCTGGCAGCATCAGTAGAGAGACACATCATGACTCTTCTTCTGTATCTTTCAAGTACAATTTGGCTGCTGATAGCCCACAGCACCGCATACCTCGAGTTGATAGGTCCGTTCAAAATCTATTCCATTTAGCATGGTGATACTGCGACATAACATGATGGAAGATATTCCCAATCTCAAAATGGGACTTTGTCTCCAAGTGGTTACTCTCACTGATACGGTCATGGAGTGGTGCATCTGCAGCAGGCAGACTGGTGAAGAGAAGGCCAAGTATGTTTTTCCTTCTAGTTGGTTCACTACACCACCTGCTGCAGACCCAGGAACGCAGCCACGTTCTTTAGGTCAGTAGCAGCACTGCCGAGCCACTCCTGGCAGTCAACACTGATGTCCCCCATCCAGAATACATTCTGCACTCTACCTTCAGTGCTTCCTTCAAGTGTTTTCAACACGGAGAAGTACTGTTTCAGCAGCTGTGGGGGGGCCAGGGTAGTCAACAGGAGGTTTCCTTGCTCATGTTTGAGGCATCAAAGCTCAACAGCCTCCTGATTTTAGACTATTGTGCTGCTACCTCTGTTAGGTTTATCCCGTCAGTGGGACAGAACATATCCAAGGATGGTGATGGTATGTCTGGGTCATAGTATATAAAGTATGATTCCATGAGTATGACTACATCAGAGTGTTACTTGACTAGTCCATGAAATCGCTCTCCCAGTTTTGACACCAACTCTCAGATGTTAGTAAGAGGGACTTGCTATTGCCCATTTCGTCTGCTATTGCTGCTCTGTGATATCACTTCTATCCTCTGGAACTCTTCCTAATCCCTTCTGTGTTGCCATCTGTCTGTAAGCTTCCTAAAAAAATCCTGCGAGGTAACATCATCAGTGCGCCTCCGGTGAAACGGTGGTGTTTTGCCCCCCTTGTTATTGAAATGCCTCACAGTTTGCTGGCATGGTTGACATCACTCCCGATTCTGTTTTTCAGTGGTTTGTACACACTGTAGGATCTAATTCAATGTGGTGGTTGATGGAGTTCCGGTCGGAATACCTAGCATGTCTCTGTTCGGCTTGTGCGATTATGGATATGTTATCCCAGTTGAATTCGTGTCCCTTGATGTCCGTGTGTAGTGAGACAAGTGAGAGTTGGTCGTGTCTCTTGGTGGCTAGTTGGTGTTTGTGTATCAGTATTGTCAGTTTACTTCTGGTTTGGTCATTGTAGTGTTTCTCAGTCCTTGCATGGTATTTTGTACATTACTCCAGTTTTGCTGGTTTTGGATATGGAATCTTTTGTGTTTGTCAGTAGCTGTCGTAGGGTCGTTGTCGGTTTGTGGGTTACTCTGATACCTGGGGGTCTGAGTAGTCTTGTGGTCATCTCTGAAATGTCCTTTGACGTATGGTGGGGTGATTCACCCCTCAGACCCGTTGTCTCACTGCCAAGCACACCAACATACAGACTTGCCAAAGAATTACAACAGAAATTGAATTACTTAGTGGACAATACTACTCACTCTATCCACTCCTCCCAAGAATTCCTCAACATCATCAAGGACACCAGGATAGAAAAGGATGAGATGATGATATCCTTTGACGTAACAGTACTCCGACCTAGCCAAAGAAACAATCGCCACACTGCTGGACTAATCAATTAGGCAGGCAACCCAGAACACCAACATCAATAAGGACACCACCATGAAACTACTAGATTTGTGCCTCACAACTCACTTCACCTTCAACGACAACACATACAATCAAATCAGCGGAACACCAATGGATCCCCAATATCAGGACTGATTGCAGAAGCAGCAAGGGTTAGAACTCCCCACTATGCAATCCAAACTTTGGGTCCGATACGTAGATGACACCTTCGTGATTATTAAATACACAAAACTCAAAGAAACCCACTGACACATCAACAACATCCTTACCAGGATAAAATTCACGAAAGAACCACAACACAGTACAGCAACCCAGAACTATGTAAAGCAGAACAGGAGCACCTATACGGAATCTTCAAAAGGAATGGATACCCAAAAGCACAATCCACCATTACCTCTGAGACAGACCACAACAGGAAGACACAACACAACCAGACTCACTAATCACCCTACCATACATTAAGGACATTTCAGAAGTGACCACAAGACTAGTCAGACCCCCAGGTATCAGAGTAGCCCACAAACTGACAACCACCCTACGACAGCCACTGATGGAAGTAAAGGATCCCATACGTAAAACCAGCAAAACCGGGGTAATACACAAAATATCATGCAAGGACTGTGAGAGACACTACATAGGCCAAACCAGAAGAAAATGGACTATACGAATACACGAATACCAACTAGCCACCAAGAGACATGGCCGAATCTCACTTGTCTCACTACACATGAACATTGCGGGACATGAATTCGACTGGGACAACACATCCATAATCGCACAAGCCAAGCAGAGACACACGAGGGAACTCCTGGAGGCCTGGTATTCCAACCTGAACTCCATCAAGAATCACATTAAACTGGATCCGATATACAAACAACTGAGAAACAGAACCGGAAGTAATAACAACCACTCCAGCAAACTGAGGCATATAAATAACAAGCAGGACAGAACAGCGAGGCTTCACCGGAGACGCACATGATGATGTTACCTAGCAGGGTGACAAAATGTTTGCAACAAAACCCACTGGCTCAGCGAGCATGTCTATAATCTCATCCACAACCCAAGCTACAAATCTTCTCCAAAAGATTTCTAAAATCCCTCTGCTTTTAACTTCCTAATTTTTACATTAACTTACTCCCATTGCCCACCTTTCTTTTATGCTTTTCTTAAAGTGTGGAATGCTGTAGCATTATAGATTGTGAAGGCCATCAAAAGCTACTTAGTGGTGATGGTACACTGCTCAATCTTGACACATATTGAAAACATTTATTCAAAAGTTTCCATCAAAAGATTAACAACATTGTATTGTCCGTATAAGGTGCAGTTACAAGGTATGCAGAAAGACCAAGTCTGTTGTATTGAACAGCTTACACTTTCATAAGTTCTCAGTCCTCATCATATTTTTCAAACTATTCAGGTGCATGTTAATGGTAAAATCAAAAAGCTGTGCATTTCAAGTAGGTACTTTCAATATATCTTGTCAAGCATGATTGGGATACAATGTAATTTTAGCTTGTAATTATCATTATGACATGCTCCAATCTTAGTCGTGCTAAAAGGGAAAAGTGAGGATTGATGACTGAATATTCACTGGGATGGGAGACATTGAAATATTAAAAGATCATCAACTAGATGGACACATTGCACACACAGTCAGTAAAACAGGATCTGATCAATTTTTCTACGTTCAGTCATGATTGAATCATCATAGAGCTGATACCTTCCTGCTTCCTCATTTTGAAAACAATGCTTTCCTACTTGCCTCTTTACTGCAAAGCATTGATTCCTTGCTAGGCTGTGCTTCATTGAATTCAGGATGCTTTCCAGTAGTAGTGAGCATTACTTGTTACTTATTCAACTTCACTGGGAATTAGAGCTCACTCTAATTGTTTTCTCACCATTATGATTGCAGAATTCCAGCAGGGGTGCTGGATAGTACTAAGGAGCTGGAAACACAGCTCATTTTCCTCTTCTAACACAAAGGCAAACTGAAATGTCCCTACTACAATCCCACAAGATCAGCAAACTTGATGCAGGCCATGGGATCAAACTCGGGTCATCCTGGCCTGTCTGTTTTAGCTATTCACTGGAGAATATATTAGATGAACAACCAATATTCTTTTCCAGTCATTTTATTGGTTTCTCTCTAAAGTAACAAATTTTAAAATAAAGTTTAGAAATCCTTCCCATCAGCCCAGGCACAATGGATGAAATGGCTTCCCTTTGTGTTGTAAGGTAGATTTTAAGCACCGAGAGATCATTCAATTACCGGAAAAGAAAGGTTAATTTAATTTTACAATTTAGGCAATATCACTTGCAATACTGAACGAATCATAACCTGTTGTTCCCTAAAATGCCATGCATAAAATGACTTACAAGTTCCACCATAACAAATTCATCTTGTGTGAGGCCACTGCTCCCACTGGACTGGTCTGAATGAAGACTGGCATGCAGAGGGGATTCTGGGATAGGAGAATCAGGTGGATTTACCTGGGATAAAATAACAGAAGAACTCAGATTGAACAGATTGCCAATTTATAGCATTTGCGCAACTGTTTAACAAACAGAAATAACCTAGATGGCAGTCAGTTTGATCACCGAGATTAGAGTGACAACACATGGATGGTTATAACCTGACATATAGTGAATCCTAGACGGTATACCACGTTTGCAGGAGATAGTAAGATTCTACACAACAGGGGCAGTGAAAAATAGAGGTTGCTTTCACATATCTCTAAACAAGTAGAGACACTGCACCATTAGCAGAAGTCTGTGAAAATGTGGCTCATATACCGTCACAATAATAACTTGGCAAACTGACAACTTGCACTTAATTGTAAATTTAAAGGGTATTAAAACATGTGATAAGACAAAACTATATAACACTACTAGATTGAGGCAATTGCAAATACTTTCATATTTAAATATTCAAACACACTTCAGAATATTATGAAAACAGGAAAAAGAAGTGAGAAATGATTAATTATAATTTGGTTAACAGAATCCTACTGCATCTTGACATGGAAAGTAATCATACTCCTAAGAAACTGAACTGAAGCCTTCACTGGTTTGTCCAGGTAACACTAACACTAGTTAACTTACTTAATCTTCTAGATGATCATGTTCATTGTATACATGAAATGCAACGTGCACCACAGTTGCTCTGAAATAACTTTAAAATTCTTGGTAATTGAAGATAGGCTATTAATTTTCCCAGGCACACTTACCAAGACATCAGTATCCTCAGATTCAACAATTTTTGGTGCAAATACAGCAAATGGTAAATCCATGTTGGTAGCAGTGACCTGTAGAAAATAGATGCAGAATAAAGTTTGTTAGAAGAACGGATGTGGTACAGGGAAGTAACAAAAAATAGGAAAAGAACATTATAAACTTTACATTTTTATTGTTTGCAAATGTCAACTGTTGCTTGAATGTGCAGCAAGTTACTAAACAAAACTGTGATTATGTGGTAAAGCAGTAATCAGTTGTACTTCGATATAATGACAATAATAGTAACATGACTGAAAAATGGTGAGCATCACATGCAAATATTCAAGGAAATAAAATGTTCATGAAAGATAGAGAAGGTAGCTGAGTGGCAAAACTAAATAAAGGAAAGACTTTATAATTTTGGAAACAGATCATGGCTTTGTAGGGGAAAAGACAGAATCTATTTGGTCGGAGTTGATAAGCAAGAAAGGTATGAATACAATACTGGGTGTGTTCTACAGGCCTCCAAATAATGACAGAAAAATAGAGAAGCAAATCTGCAGGAAATTTCAGAGATATGTAGAGACTAGAGGATGTAAAGACAGTGGTTTTCAAAAAGGTTAATGCTGGCATCATTGCTTTTTATTGCTAGATATAACTGATTTGGATATTTGAATACAGGATTACATTTCAAAATTTGTCCGCGGTACACAGCTTGGAGGATTAGTAAACAGTGAGGCTGATACCAATCAGTTGCAACAGGACACAGGACAGGGTAGCAAAATGGGCAGATGCAATTTAATACAGTGATGAGGTGATGCACTTTCACACATGTAACAGGGACAAACAATATAGATATACTGGCGCAGTTCTAAAAACTCAGGACAGATGGACCTGGGGGCTCATGTGCATAGATTTTTGAAAGTGGAAGGACATACTGAAAGACTGTTTACTACACACAGCAGTCAGGTGGTATGTTTCTGCAGCACCAATGTTACTATTTTAACATACATGCCAGAAAAAAAAACAAATACAACAGTGTATGAAACTTCCAAATTACAAAGCAATAGGAACTTCATTAAATGGAGCAAAAGATAGGCAGAAAGTGACCAAACAACATGTTAAATATTATTGGACTATAAATCTGAGAAAGAACCAGATTACATCTCAAATTCTCTAGTTAAGTAATTCAGCCCTTTATTTCATCAAATCTAAACACACATGACTGATTCCCACTATGGGTAAACATGTTGATAGTATGCTGCTTACAGGAGACAAATTTATTCTACCAGATATGCTATGATTAGAATCATACCTGATTGGCTGGTTTGTTAACAAATGCTCCCACTTTCCTAGTAAAGGTTGTTTCCAATACATCCTGTGGTGGTCCACTTTTCCCTTCACTACTCTTTGATAACAATTCTGCTTCACCACTTTAAAGCAATAAGAAAGGGTAAACTGATTAGATGGGTACGAAAACATTTGTGAATGGTGTAACTGCGCTTTGCTTGGTAATAAATTTCAGTATGGATGAATGGAACTCCCTGCCAAAAACAGATGAGATTGTTGAGTGAGGCATGGGAGAAATAGCAGAAATTGCTTGCAAATAATTTTCAGTTACTCTCTGGCAACAGGAGGGGTATTGCAGGACTGGATAACAGCCTATGTGGTATCTTTATTCAAGAAGGAAGTAAGGATTAAGCCAGGAAACTACAGGCCAGTCAGTCTAACCTCAGTGATAACGGAGAAAATTAATCTACATTTGGAAAGACAGGGGATTAATCAAGAATAGTCAGCACGGCTTTGTTAAGGTAGGTCATGTCTGATTAACGTGATTGAATTTTTTGAAGAGGTGGCATGAGGGCAATGCTTTTGATGTAACCCACTTGGACTTCAGCACAGGCTTTTCATAAAGTCTCGCATGGGAACTGATAGCAAGGGTAAGAACCCATGAGATCCAAGGAAATTTGGCAAATTGGATTCACACTTGGCTCAGTGGTAGGAAGCAGAAGGTTATGGTTGAGGGGTGTTTTTCTGACTGGACGTCTGTGTCTAGTGGGGTCCCTTAAGGTCAGTGCTGGGGCTCTTGCTAATCGGGGTGGTTTATATAAATGATATAGACATGGATGTAACAACGTTGGTCAGTAAATTCGCAGATAATACAAAAATTGGTGGGGTGTTAACAATGAGGAGGATAGTCTGAGATTACAAGATGGCTGGTCAGATAGGCTGATCAGTGGGAAATGGAATTCAATCCAGATAAATGTAAAGTGATGTACATGAGCAAGATAAACAAGCTAAGAGAATCCATGATGAATGTGCGGTGGTTGTGCAGTGATTGTAACAAGTTTAGCTGGCTGGACCTCATAGAATATGAGGTCCTTGATTAGGGCTGTTAATTTTGTCCAATTAGGGAGCCCGGCTGACAGAAAAAATGTTGAATGGCAGATATACTGACACTCTGGTGCCAGACTCTGTATGAGGCACTACCATAGTCAAGAACAGTTCATGTGTAAATAAAGGACGGCTTGGTGACAGGACACTGGCCTCTGTGGAGTTATTTCAGAATGGTAGGACCCCGAGAAACACCAAGGATCACCTCGGTATGCATGTATCTTAAGGTATCAGGACAGTTGAAAAAAGTGGTTAAGACAACAGATGGTATATTTGCATTTATTTGTTGAGGCATAGAGTTTAAGAGTAGGGATGTTATGCTGGAACTGCGTAAAACATTGATTAGGCCACAATTAGAGTACTGTGCCCAGTTCTGGAATCCACATTATGCAAAGAATGTGATAGCACTGAAGAGGATGCAGAAGAGATTTACCAGGGTGTTGCCTGGCTGCAGAGTTTCAATTATAAAAGAGAGACTGGTCAGACTAGAGTTGTGATCCTTGGTGCAGTGGAGATTGAGGGGGGATATGATTGAGACATATAAATTTTGAAAGGCATAGATAGGAAAATACTTTTCCCTTTAATGTAGGGCTCAATGCCCAAGGGCATACATTTAAGGTAAGGGGCCTAAGGTTTACAGTAGATGTGAGAAAAAAAATTTCACCAAGAGAGTGGTGAGTATCTCTAACTCACTGCCTACAAGGATGGTAGAGGAAGAAACCCTCAAAATTTAAGTGCACTTGCGATGTCAAGACATTCAAGGCTGTGGGCCAAGTGCTGGAAAAGGAGATTAGAATAATTAGGTGGCTGTTTTTGACTGGGGCAGATGCCATGGGCCAAAAGCCTTTATCTGTACTGTAGATGTCTATGACTCTATGAACAGATTGAGTACAGAATGAGCCCATCACTACTTTGAAATAAGTACCCAGTTCTCAAATAATCATTAGACAGACTCTGGTCTAATCAATTTGAACATATTGCTGATTTCTGGGTAGTTTGCAGGAGAGACTTAGATTGAGGCCTTATGTGCTTATTTTCATTAAAGCCCTAGTCTGTCGTGCAGAGTTATAGGATGGATTTCAGTTTTATTTTGCATTTGATCTGGATTCAGGAGTATTTCACAGAGATTAAAAGAACAGTGCTTTGACAGTTAGTCACATGTAACCATTTCAATAAAGGACCAAGAGTTCATTGCAAAATGTTATCTAGCAAGTTCAGGAAAAAATATTTTTAAACACACTCTGTACACAATCTGAAAAAAATAAGGTAGCCTCCCTGCATCCAAATCAGCCAGGAGATTTGATTTCACTTCAATTTGATGAAACAGTTAAACGCTAAAGGCAATTTTGCTGTGTGCAGTGACATAATAACATTCCCTGTAAATTAATAAGAATTACTTTCTTAGTAAATAATTTGTAAATGAATTATCTAAGTTGAGGAATAAATCTGTAATTTCAGTCTATAGGCTTAGTTGTCAGTTCTACACCCAGGGGAAGCAGTTATTATGTTTCACATTGGCTTGAATACACATTACAGGGGGTCCCCAAAATGATGAATGCCCAACTTAAGGACACTTACAATTCTGAATGTGATCCCATAAAGGGATGTAATTTTCAAGATCCGACATATGAACAGCTACTCTGTATTGTTCTGACTTGTGTACAAATTGACTTGCGAATGGACTCAAATTGAATCAGGTTGCAACCAGACAACTTGCTGTATCTCAAATTTGCTGCCATTGTATTACATTTAAGCTAAAGGGTCCTATTAGCTAAGTGACATCAGACTGAAATGAAATCTTCGAAGTTGGGTGCTCATTATACTTTATTCGTAGTTAGGCCTAATAATTTGCCTGCCCAGTTTAAGACAGGTTTTCTTTCATGTCTTGTAGATTTTATTGCAGTTATGCAGAATTCTGTAATCACCTCCATAATCAATTAGACTGATAATTCTAGTTGTACCTGCTAGGAGGAGTTGCTGCCACATGTTGATTCATATCTGTTGAATTACAGGTAGGCACTCTATCACCGTCAGCCTGGACACCAGGGGCAGGATGTAGAGGCAGGACAGGTATGCCTCCTTCTTTACAAGGAATTACCATCTAGGGAAAAATGATAAAGATTTTATAAGCAAACCATTAAATACGGAAGCTTCAATTAAGTTCCAGCTGCAAGACACCAGTGTATTGTTTCAGCATTAGAGTGAAGCTAAGTGCTGTTGTGATGATATAGAAATACGAACATGGTATTACTCAAATGTTTAACTGGATGCCAAGTTTGAATTATTGATTTGCAAATTAAATCAAATACAATAGTGATGGCAGGGTGATTGATGTGTTGTTGCGGCAACATGTGGAACCTGGTGAATACATCTATAAATGTACGCAACTTGAGAATCGTCGGATCTGAGTTGAGGAACTGGAATCTGAGCTGCAGAAATTGTGCTACATAGAGTAGGGGTAGGGGGAAGAGGGGGAAGGGTACCTGAATGCTTTGCTCCAAGGGCAGTCAAAAGCCCGCAGTCTAGTTAGTTCAAAATCGATCTGTCTTCAGGGACAGGAAGGTATGACTGCAAGCGAGGCAGGTACGAGAATCCAGGGATTGAACGGAGGAGCCTCAGCCTCTGCAACTGTCCACCACTCATGAAGTTCTTGCAAGCTATGCAGAAGACAGTGGGGACTGCAAGGACGATACATGAACTGACCATGGGACCTTGGCACAGACAGTGATTCAACTGGAGGGAGAAAATAGGAATGCAGTAGTGGCAGGAGACAGTATAATTAAGGGGGGATAGATTCTGTTCTCTGCAGCCATCAATGGGAGTCTTGAAGGCTCTGTGGCCTGCCCAGAGCCAGGGTTAATTAAGGACTTCTCCTTGAGACTGGAAAAGAACGTCTGCAGTAGGGAGGGAGGGATCCAGTTGTCATCATCCACACTAGTACCAATAACATTGACAGAACGAGAGGTTGTGCTGAACAACAGCTTGGCGCGAAACCAAAAAGCAAAACCTCCAAGGTAATATAATCTCTAGATTACTACCTTAGCCACAGGCAAACTGGCAGAGTATAAATAAAGTCAAGGAGTTAAGTGCATGGCTCAAAGATTGCTGTGGGAGCAATAGGTTTTAGTTTGTGGGACATTGGTACAAGCACTGGGGTAGAAAGGAGTTTTTCTGGTGGGCAAGCTTCACTTGTACTGTGTTGGGACCAAAGTCTGGCAGAATGACTAAGTAGGGCGATAGAGAGGGTTTTAAACTAACTAGGGTAGTGGTTTGGCACAGGGCAAATTTGGGTTTACAAAACTAGGGTGGCATGGTAATATTACAGCTATTTGGATAACATTATCCACAATAGGACAGGAAATGACAGAATATAAAACCATGGAAAAACAGCAGGAAATATAGTCAAAGATGGAAAAATTGGTAAAAAGGCAAAACTTGAATGCACATAATTTTCAGCACAAATACAGGCTAATGAGCATGATCGCAGAGACATGTTATAAGGTGATCAAAGCTGGGAACTAAACATTCAGGTACGTGACTTCAAAAGGACAGGCCGGAAAGAAAGAATGGTGGGGTAGCACTGTTAATATAGCATGGAATAAGTACAATATCAAATGATCTTGAGTTGGAAGGTATTGAATCTGTGTGTAGCATCTCTAGGTAATAGTAGCTATATGGTAGGACACAGAGTGAATCATGAGGCAATAAGGGTATGTAAAAAAGGCAGTAAATTAATCATGGGTGACTTTAGTCTTCATTAGATTGGGGTAGTCAGATTGGCAGAGATAGCAATGAGGAAGAATTCATAGCATAATTTGGGACAGTTTCCTAGAACAATATGCCGTGAATCCAATCAGGGATCAGACTATTTCGGTTTTGGTGATGTGCAATGAGGTATGTGTAATAGATAATGTCAGAGTAAAATATCCCTGAAGAAACAGTGACTATAACACGGTAGAATTTAGCATTCAGTTTGAGAGGGAGGAAGCTGGGTCGCAAACAACTGTGCTAAACTTAAATAAGGGAAATTACAAAGAAATGAGAGCAGGACCAGCTGGAGTGAACTGGGGAAGGCGTTTAACAACAAAGGCAGATTTTTAAGGGAATAGATCATGGCTCACAGCAAAGATGTACCCCAGCAAGAAAGAAAGATTCTACGAAGTGGATAAGATGACCATTGTTAACTTGAGAAGGTAGGGATAACATCAAATTAAAAGAAAAACAAAATATTTAATGTGGCAAAGATTAGTGATAAGCCAGATGATTGGGAAAGTTTAAAAATCAATAAGAGACAAGCAGAACAAAAAAGAGGGAGAAGATAAACTTTGACGTTAAAGTTGTAAGTAATATCAAGGCAGACAACAAAACCTTTAAATATGTAAAAAGGAAGAGGAAAGCAAACACTATCATAGGTTCCTTAGAGAACAGGACTGGGGAAGTCATATCGGGGAAACCAAGAAATGTCAGATTAGTTGAATAAATACATTACATTTGTATTCATTGCAGATGACGCAATACCATTCCAAAAATACTAAATAATCAAGGAGCAAAAGGAGGAGAGAAAATAAATGTAATAACTATCACTAGTGAAAAAATGCTTGAGAAACTGAGTCTAAAGATTGACAGGTCCCCTGAACTTGGTTGGATGTATCCTAAGATATTAAAAGAAGACTAAGATGATAGTGGATGCACTGGTGGTAATCTTCCAAGAATTCTTAGATTATGGAGATGTCCCAGGATTGGAAACAGCATTAATATAACACTTCTATTTAAAGAGTGAAGGAGACAAACAAAAAAGGTAACCATGGGCCAATTAGCTTAGCACCTGCTATTGGGAAAATTTTAGAGTTTATTGTAAAGGATGTAATAGCACAGCATTTGGAAATACATAAAGTGATCGAACAGTCAACATGGCTTCACAAAGGAGAAATCATGGATAACAAATTTACAAAGACTCATTATGGAAGTCACAAACAAGATAGATAATGGAGAAACCTTGGATTAAATATATTTGGATTTTCAGAAGTTGATTGATAAGGTCCCACTGTTTAAGCTACTTAATAAGATGTTGGAGGTAGTATATTAATGTGGATACAGAATTGGCTACCAAATAGAAAACAAAGAGCTGGGAAAGGGTGGCATTTTCAAGATGGCAACCTGTAACTAATAGAGTGCCATGTGATCAGTGCTGGGGCTACAATTATTGCCAACATATTAATGACTTAGATGAGAAAAGTGAGTGTACTACTGCCAGGTGTGAAGATAGTTAGGAAAGCAAGTAGTGAGTGTGACACAAAGAGTCAACAGAGAGATTTAGACAGGTTAAGCTGGTGGGCAAAAACTTGATAGATAAAATACAGTGTGGGGCAATGTCAGATTATGCACTTTGGCAAGAAGAATAGGAGTTGAGTGCTATTTAAATTGAGAAAGACTACAGAAGGCAACAGAACAAAGGGTCTTGGGAAGCCTTCTGCATAAATCACAAGAAAAGCTAGCATACAAATTCAGCAGTTAATAGGGTAGGCAAATGGAATGCTGACCTTTATTTAAAAGAGAATGGAGTTTAAAACTAGGAAGGTACTGCCAAAACTATGCAAGGAGCTAGTCGGATCACAACAGGAATACTGTGAACATATTTGGTCCCCTTTTCCAAGGAAAAAGATCCTAGCTTTGGAGGCAGCCCAGAGAAGGTTCACTGGGTTGATCTTGGGTATGGAGGGAAAAAAAAAGTTGCTGGAAAAGCTCAGCAGGTCTGGCAGCATCTGTGAAGGAAAAAACAGAGTTAATGTTTCGGGTCTGGTGACCACTGCTTATTGAGGTCAGATAGTCAGGGCCTGTGCTCACAGGAGTTTAGAAGAATGAAAGGAGACCTACTGAAACAAAAGTTGTTTACCTTTGTGGGAGAGTCTAGAACCATAGGGCATAATCTCAAAATAAGGTGTCCATTTAAGACAGCGATGAGGAGGAACTTCTCTCAGGGCAGTGAATCTGTGAAATACTTAATACCAGACGGCTGTGGAAGTTGGGCCATTAGATATATTCAAGGCTGAGACAGACAGATTTTTAATCAGTAAGGGAATCGAGGATTACGAGGAAAAGCAACAAAAGTTGAGGATTATGAGATCAGCAGCAGTTTCATTTAATGGTGGAGTAGACTCGAAGGGCTAAATGCCCTACTTCTGCTCCTACATCTTATCATCTTGCTCTGAATATTATATTCTGTTAATGATAACATGCAGGATAATCATAGTGTGTTGTCTATCGATTTACCAGGCATTTTCAAAAACAAACAACTTGGCAAATATGTAGATGGTCAACATGTGTTGGTGCACCTTAGATTTACGTTCATAGCAAAGGTCTCCATTTTGGCTATGCTATTTATGGAAAATATTAGGCAAATATTGAGGGACATGAATGCAGGGAGGGAGGAGCAGTAGGAAAGCTACATTATTCAATTAAGAATAAGGAACCCCAATTGATGCAAGGTGCCTCATCTTCTCATTCACTAAGCAGGAAAAGAAAAAGATGCAAAAACACCATTCATGGGAGAATGAGGGACACTAAAAACATTTAGCCTTTGATATTAAACTCCCAAGATAATGGGAGAGTGTGGGATTTAAAATGTGAATTGTGCACAACTCAAACTAGGGATGCATATAAACATATTTAACTTAGCTCCTATGCCGAATTTGGGAGGCCAATTTAAAATTAAATTTATGTTGCAGTTTTTTTTTTGTCAGCAAGCTTTGCAGTGAAACAGGAGCCGCATGTTCTCCAAGATAAATGGTGACTTTAGTGTTATTTTTGGGCTCAGAACAGGAGTGCTTCTCTACGAAGGCCAACTGTAAAATGGGAATTGTTGCCCAGTCTGGAGTTCAGCTACCTGAACTTAGAAAAGGAATTATACTTGAAAGCTGCAAACCTATCCAACGGAGATACTAAATTCTTCCAGTTTCTTACTTTATCCTTAGACCAGAACAATTACTGTACTTTAGCTGGATGCAGACATAAGCCAACCTATTTGCTATTTTCAAACTTTCTAATATATTATGTGCAAGCCACTGCACTAGTTAAGACTTGAAGGAAGTCATAAAATTATCTATGTACAAAGTTTACTTACTTCTGCTCAAATAAGAGTAATTTGGGAAACCTATGTGGTAAGTGTAACCCATTTTATATTTAACTTACTTGACATGTGAAATATCAATGGACACAGTCAACATAGATTAGCAGGATGTTATGCAATGTTAATTGCAAATGGTGCTCTCAAATCAGCAAGAAATTTGCATAATAAATTTTGTCATTGCCTCTGCAGGACCGCTTCAGATCATTTGTAAAAGTACACATTACGATAATGTGCTGTGGTTTGTGCATTCCTTCAATTCTAAATGGTATTTGGTAGAGCAGTTCAATTATTCTAAAATTCAAATCATCCACGAAGTTAGTTTTTTTAAGTTTAATTCCTTTGAGGATTTGGTATTGGGATGCCAACCACTTGGGATAGTTTGCTGCCATCAATTCTCAACAAGAATAAATTCTTCCTTTAAGCAAAATATAGTTAATTGCATGATTGCGATCAGGATTAAGTAGTAACTTAAAGCATTGTTACTAAGACTATGAGAAGACTTATGGATGTAGATTTTCACTCCATGAGATCCTAAGTTATTCAGCTCTTTCCCCATCTAAGTTGCTATCATCAGACCGGATGAAGATTAATAAAGTCTCTAACAAAGTCTCTTTCAAAGCCATTCATTGAACAAGAGGCCCCATTTTTGGAACTTCCTTTCTAACTGCTTATTCAGTTTTCTTTTCACAGTTCAGATGCTTCTTAATCCTATCTCTGTGATCAATCTTTTGGTCATCTGGCCAAATATCCGAGACTTGGTATAACATGTTGTCCAATAACATTTGCACGAAGTGCCTTGGAATATTTTACTATTAAAGGTGTCTTATAAACACAAATTGGCACTATGAATAACTAACACAAAAGAGAAGATGCAGCTCCTCTGCTGCTCAAGTGCAAGGCTTTGATCCTTCATCACAAGCGTCAACACTGAACTGAATCAGGAGTTAAGTCATCACAGGTGCTGCATGTAGAGAATTGAAAGTGTCGTTTTCATTGGAAGAAGATGGTGATTGTAGGACCAATGGGCTGACATTTTCCACAGAAGTAGGGTCGGCAAATATGTGCCAAGTGGTCAACTCTGCCAGTATAGAAAAACAATGGCGAGGTGTTCTGAACTTCAAAGCATGAATAATTGCTGATAATAATTGAAGTGTTTTTGATCTTTGCAAATATCATGCTTTGTTATTGATTTTTGTTTTGTTAGAGGAGTGGGGATGGGAAATACTGAAGTGAAAACTACAGGGGAAATAACAAAGTTTCACTTTGTAAAAGAACATGTCAAAGTTTGGCACGGTGTCTCAGTGGTTAGCACTGCTGCCTCACAGCGCCAGGGACCCGGGTTCAATTCCACCCTTGGGCGACTGCCTGTGTGGAGTTTGCACATTCTCCCCATGTCTGTGTGGGTTTCTTCAGGGTACTCCGGTTTCCTCCCACATTCCAAAGATGTGCAGGTTAGGTGGATTGGTTAAACTAAATAGCCCGTAGTGTTCAGGGGTCTGTAGATTAGATGGGTTATACGGGGATGGGTCTGGGTGGGATGCTCAAGGGTCGGTGTGGACTTGTTGGGCCGAAGGGCCTGCTTCCACACTGTAGGGATTCTATGAAAAGTACAAAACGTTCTTCTCCTGTCCATTTTAGCACTTTTTCCTTGGAACTAAAGCAAAGGATGACACCAACAAATGGGTAAAATGATACAGGCAGATCAAATGGATATTTTAAATTCTGTTGTACGGCCAAATACTTTTGTTAAAGGAATCAGATTCCTAAGGTGTGCCAAAAAAGTACTTGAAAAATATTGGTATGCAGCTGGATTTATGTTGTGCCTGGAAAGACATGTTCAAACATCAAGCCTGCTCTTCTTGTTCAGTTCCCATAGAATAGAAACCTTACAGTGTGACCATTCGATCCAACAGTTCCACACTGACCCTCCATTTACACTTCTGAATCTATTTTTTCTTTTCTGACCTTCAACACATGAAGCACTGGTCTGTCTATCAAGCCATCTGTGCACATTTCAGAACTGTCACATTAAGACACTGCAAAGAAACAATATTTCAAAAACGCGAGACACAATATTATCAAGGCTCACACTGAGTGATGTGCACATTACGTTTGTTCTGGCTAAAGGGAGAATAACAAAAAAAAGGATAGTATTATTTGAGATTGTTTAATTGGTTATTAAAAGCTGTTGGTTTTATTTTGATTTTAAATTAAGATCACTGCAATTTTAGAATTAACTATTAAGTGAAATAAGTTAACTGAAATTTTGTTCTCTCAATACCATTGCCAGAAATTGTGCCATAGGTTACATGGAATACATCCATTCAATTATAATCAGTAATAATATTTGATACTAAATTATTTGGAATATCATTACTTTAGACGAACAGCTTTGTGCTATTAGTGACAGTCCTAAACAGTGAAGATCAATTTGTGAACTCCCAGGTCCCAAATGCAACCCAAAATGACAACTCTTTGCAAGCATTTGTCACAACATATTTCCCACTACTACTGGCTGTTCAGCTTTCCCTGAAATAAGTCAATCAATATGTGAAAAGGTTTTCTTATTGTCTTGGGACATGCTTTTATCACTAAACTATTTTTCTCTTTCAGATTTGTGCATTTATGCCTTTGTCCATATTCAAAATGCTTAGCATGACAGCTTTCTTTATCCCAGACTCTGGTTTTACTCTCTTTTTTTTGTTGACCTACTTTTCTAAGCAACCTATTCAGAGATGTAATGATGAATGGGACTTGAACCCAGGTCTCTTGGTCAAGGGGTGGAGATGCTAGCACTGCACGACCAGAGGGTCCCCTGTTGACTCTCAATCATTGATTAGACACAGCTGTGACTAAATGAGCGACAAGTCATCATCTCCAATAAATTGACTCTTAATTCCATGTACACTGTGAAACACATTAACTATCAAATGAAGAATTCATACTAAGAATGTAAAAAAAAAAGGAACAACAATCAAGCTATTTGGCCCTTCAAATTTGCTGCGCTATCATCTATCTTCCTCCACTATCCCCTTAGGGATTCTGTGGTGCAGTGGCAGTCACCCTGAGTCAAAAGGCCCAGGTTCAAGTACTATTGCTCCAGAGGTTATTACATCTTTGAACAGTGCAGGTATTTTACTCAACCTATCTCTTTATATTCAAACATGTATCAATCTCCGTCTTGATTATGCTCAATGAGTAAAAGTTCACATTCCTCTGGGGTGGAAAATTTTTTCGAGCAAAGAAATTCTCCTCAAATGCAATTCTAAACGGACATCCCCTTATTCTGAAACTGTGATCCTCTACAGTAAGTAGATAAAAACAAGACTAAAAGTCACCAAGACCTACATAACCACAGTAAAACTTAATTACTTGTGTACTCCAATTTGCAATAATGGCAAACATACTATTTGCCCTCCTAATTGCTTGCTGGATCCAAATGCTAACTTTCTCTGATATGTACAAGGGCACTGGATCCCTCTGAATATCAACATCTCCTGGTGTCTTACCATCTAAATAATATTCTAATTTTCTATTTTTCTTATCAAAGTGGATAACTTCACATTTCTCCACATTAGCTTCCATAGATCACATTTTTGACCACTCAATCTGCTCACGTCCATTTGGATTTCTTTGAACACTCAGGATAACTTGCTTTCCATTGTAGCCTTTTACTGACAGTAAACATGGATATATAAAAACTTAGTGCTTTCATCCAAGTCACTGACACTTTCAAATGTTTGAGGTCTAAGTATTGATCCTTGTGTTACTGCACTGGATAACGCCTGTCAACCTATATGTGAAATGTTTTTGTCAATCAATCCTAATGCATACTAATAAATTACTTTGAAACTTTTGAGTCTGAATTATATGTAATAACCTCTTGTGCAACTTGCTAAAAAATTTTTGAAACACCAAATACTGGTTATCCCTTACCCTGCTAATGATGACCTTAAAAACCTCAAATGGTTTTGTTATAAATGATTTTTCTCTTAAGCGTGTGCTGACTCTGCAATCAATAATTTCTAAATGCCTCACTTCTGCGTTCCTAATCATAAATTCTAGTATCTACTTTGTACTACTGATGAGACACGAACTGGTTTAAAGTTATGTGTTTTCTCTCCATACTTTCCTTAACTGGTAGGCTTTACATTTGCTGACTTCCAATCCATTGGAACTATTCTAAAACCTAGAGGACTTTTTAAGATGAAAATCAATTCTTCCATTTCTGTAACAACTTCTTTGAAACCTCAGAATGTAGCCCATCAAGTCACAAATTTATCAGTTATTTGTTCTATTAAGTGCTGAAGCAATATTTCATTACTGATACTAGTTTCTTTAAGATCCTCACTCTCAATGGGCTCTTGGTTCGCATTATTTCTGAAATGTATTTAGTGTCTTCATCTGTGAAGGCAGATACAAAGCACATGTCCCGTTGGTAAGGAACTTGTGTTTACCTTAAGTAATCACTTCCTTTTTACATAGCCGTAGAAGCTTTTGCAATCTCTTAATGGGAGAGAAGAGAGGGATTCATTTGCCCATTGGGAAACAGGTTCAGGGATGATTTGGGATTTTAAGTATATAGAACATTATACCTAAAAGGTGCATGAACCTAGCGGAACTGTAAAGCTGTCAAAGTACTATGAAACCTGCCAAGAACGAAGTGCCAAGAGACACCAAATCTGTTAAGAACTGTCAAAGTATGTTTTTTTTCTTGTGAGCAAGTGTGTTTTCTTAATAGAATGCAATATAGAACTTCATTATTTCACCAGGGTGCTTGTGCACTAGGTAAGTTGGCATCATAGGGGAAGGGGAAAGAATGGAACTTTTAGTTGGCATGATTGGCACTAAGTTAATTCCACGGTTATGAGGGGCCACACGGGGATGGGTAAAGATCGTCCCCCACCCCAATAACCTCTTAACTAATCTCGACAAAAAAACAGAGGCTGTAGGCAGCCATTTTTTAAGGTCAGGATCATAGAACTAGGAATCCTTTCCCAACTGCTCACCTGTCTTAGGAACGAAAATGTTGAATTTCTGAGCTAACATTCTTTCTTTCTATTGCCTTTATCACATGATGGTTATCTCTCTCCCTAAAACTCTCTTCATTTTGCTTATAGTCATGCTGCAATCATGACTCCATACAGCTATTAGATGAAATCAACATATTTGTGTACATTATTATTTAATCTATTTTGTTGTAATACTTCACACATTCAGATATTGTGCAAGATGTACATTTTCCAGATGTCATTTTAGTAATTTTAACATCCTTGCTGAGGCTTTCTATTCGTACATGACTTCAATCTCCTAAATTTGTATTCTGCATTAGTCTTAACATGTCTAGTACTACATCTAAATTTACCCTCTCCTGAAGCCTCCTATCTTTTCCCACCCGAGTTCCCTTCATTTGTTTAAATTTATGTGCAATATTAGTTAGTGCAAAAATAATGGAAACCTCACATCCATGCCATTAATAATTTATTGAGAACAACAACCAGTAAGTGTGTATTAATGGTTTATAATAGCCAAATTAAATTAAATGACTGGGTACAAGATTATGCATCGTACTCCAGTTGTTCATGTAATACCAGATTTTAATATTCAGTTCACAATTTTTAAACGATTAGGAACTGAAAGACAAACTTTTCTGGTTTGTGACTTCTTGCACCTTAGAAGTATGTCACTCACCATTTCTTCTATCACAATTTTGGGGTGTCGTGGAGACTCTGTGGACCTTTAAAAATGGAGGTGCTCTCCCCGTTACCATCAGTTAGGAAAGGAGAGTGGACTGTGACTCACACAAGGTAAACTCAAATTCACTGTTGAGTTTGTTATGAAGATGCCTTATTTGATATTGTTTGGAGGATTTAAGTTTTGAAGGATTGTGAAAAAGGAACTTACTTCAAGTTTTGTGGACATACCCGAATGATTTCTTTAAAATAGGCCCTTGGAAGTTCATTGTGGACATTGGAAAAATGTTTTAAATGAGACATCTTAGATATCACGTTTGGTGATAACTGCTTGCTTTACTGTAGTCCCTCCTGGGGTTGATCTGAAAAGTGACCAGCTGGAAAGGTGCTTGTTTTATCTGGTTTAGTTGGAAGAAAGTCTGCTAAGAACAGGTAAAGATGGAAGAAAACCTGCTACGGACTGGTTGTGCAACTCATCTCTCCCACTTCTGAAAAATCCTCCAAGTCAGTTCACGGTGGGACCTATATTTGTTCT
Source organism: Rhincodon typus (assembly GCF_021869965.1). Classification (NCBI taxonomy): domain Eukaryota; kingdom Metazoa; phylum Chordata; class Chondrichthyes; order Orectolobiformes; family Rhincodontidae; genus Rhincodon; species Rhincodon typus. Next base: position 9,829,443 of record NC_063348.1, read on the forward strand.
TCTGAAAGGATGATTGAAAGCACATCTCAATATTGTAATTCTTGAGCAAGCTGTGCTTGTAAGACTTCAGACACAATAGTGTATGACTAGTGACCTGACCACACATGCCAGAGTATCAGAACAACACAGACGCCAGAACATCCTATGCTTTATCCTATTGCCTTCAAGAATAAACTTAATGGTCAAGGTGATCTTTTTCAGAAATCGGTTTTTTCCCTCTTTTCCTGAAAGCATGTGTTTGTCTGTGTGTTTTGTGAATATTGAGAGATAAGCATTTATACTTTTATTACTAACTATGTATGTAAACAATTATTACATCTTTATTGAACATGTTTTGTATTGATAATAAATCAACTTTTTTCTTTTTATTAAGAAACCCGGTTGACAGATCCTTTTGGTTAAAACCTGATACAGATAAAGGTATTTAACTGGTCATCCTGGCAATTGGAAAATGTATTTTATTTATATGTTGGGATCTGTGGAGTAGAGAGACTAGAATGATAGTGTACTTTCCCAGCCTCAGTCATAACAAGTTCAAACAGACCTCGTTTTGCTATGGTGAGCCCATTATATGAGTAGGCTCAAGTGTTTATGAAAGTTGTGCTAAACTGTGAAGCTATTTAAATCCCCAACTTTTTAAACAGTGAAAGAGAACAGGCTGCCTGTGTCAGAAAGGGTTGAAAAATAATGCTTTAGTAGATACAATTGCTGTTTGTTGACATTTCCCAAGGCCTTTCATTATGTCATTATTACTGCTTGGCTGCTTTCCATATGGTATGTATCCCAGCAGGTGTTTACTGTTATTTTTGCACTCTTACAGACCTTGTATGAAAATATTAAGCACATTTAAAGAAATAACAATATAGTGCAGCACAGACAGACGTAATGGAAGTACCGTAATTTCACAAAAATAATGTTCAAGTATATCAAAATATAAAATAAAAAAGCCTTGCATAAATTAAGATAAGAGACTGTTTTACTGAGGCCTTGTCAAGTTTCTCAACTGCCAAGCAAGCACAACACAGCAGGCAATTCAGTCCATGTGCCAACTCTTTTAAAAAGCTTTCAAATTAGTTCCACTCCCCTGTCATTTCCAAATCAGCAACAAAAAAATCTTTCAAGTAAATGAAGAATTTACTTTTGAAAGTTATTTCAGATTTGCTCCATTAACTTTTTCGGCACTACATTCTCCCCAGTTCTTATTCTCATTAGGTTAAGAGATCTCAAAATGGTAAAAAGCTGACTCCATGTTTCCACCTAAGTTTGAGCACTCGGTCTTTTAAGTTATCCCCACAGAAGCAAACAGCAACACGGATACAACACTTCAAAGATTTAATAACGTTTTGTTTACTTCTGGTAAATGGTTAGAAATGAGAAGCACTGGTCAAGGTTTTACTCAATTGTGATTTTTCTCACTATTTTTGAAATTACGGTACTTTTTAAAAATATAGCATAATGTTTTGCTTAAAATGAATCTCTGGATCAAGCAATGGTGAGTTTAATCAAGCATCTTTGATTTACCTGATGTGGATGAGCAGTATTTACACCAGCAGTTAAGGCTGCTGGGCAACAGGCTAGATCAGTTGAACCACCACCAACAGTAGGAAAAGGCTGATAAGAAAGGCGTGAGCTGTAGAGCTGGGAGAAGGAAGAAGGGCATAGAAAATAGATACAGAAACTAAATAGTAATCAGGATGGTGCACATAGCTGGAAGAAGAGGGAAACAAAGGAATGGCATCATAAAAAGTCATATCTCTTGTAGCAAAAGTTACAATAACACACAAAATCAACAAGCTTGTACTTTCTGCTGTTTTAAAACATCACATTATTTCTCATGCTTATTCATGTATTTGTTCTAAAAATTAATGTAACTCATGGCTGCAAAAGGCGGATGGTTTCTCATGCCCTTAGTGTCATTTAATCATGCTACCTGCTCTGGTTTAACAACTATCTTTCCTGGTAACAGGCTATTCTTTCATCTTGCTGCAATTGGTACACCCTAACTTCATCAACAAAACAAGTTATCAAAACAGACTTAGACACCAGGAGGCTCAAAAACTCCCAATGAAAAACAGAGACAACTTTCTCTTCCCTCCAGGAAAGCGTGAGACATATATTCACTTGAAACGATTTCTCGCCAAGAAGAACTTCTGCCAGAAACCTGGCCTTATTGCATTCCCTGAATAAGTTTCTACAATGCAGTATTAAGACTTGGAACAACTCAGTGACAGTAAGTTTAACTGCTAATTCAGACATCTGATGCATTAAAAAGACTTCTTCATGAATAGACAGTTAGTTGGGTTGTCGAAGATAAACTGGAATTTTAGTAAACATTCCTCTATCAAAACAGCAAGGTCCAGGGCTAGATCTTGGCCAAAAAAGGTAGATAACTACCTTTAAATGAAAATCACGTCAGGCAGTGAGGAGAGGCAAATTTATTTCACCAGCTAGATTGTATTTCTTCATTACAGGTGCTCAGGCACAATTTTGTCTAAAACCATAAACATCCAACCTCCATCGTCTTCATTGAATCATTAGGAAGTGCTTCAGCCTGCAACTTATCAATCACTAGTTTAAGGATCATTTGAACAAGTGACTTGTTTTGTTTTACTCTACTAATCCAAGTGCATGTTAGATCTTTAGAAACTACGTTTCTTGTGGCAGCTTCTGTTTATTTGGGAGGGAGATGTTGCATCTAACTTTCAGGTGTTGAAGCAGCCAAAAACAAAAAATGCAAAAGCCTGATGGTATAGGCTCTTTAAAATCAAAAATATATCTTATTGCAATCAAGAAGAAGTGAGAAAAAAAGGAAGATTATCACGTATGTCTCCCTGCCAAACAACAATCATTTGTTTCTGAATGACAATTCTACATGACATGGCTAGAGAAACAGTAAAAACAAAGTAGTCCTAAATTCAAAGAAACAGTAATTTTTAAATCTTTTTGCCAAAAATTCTAATTTTTAGGGGCTTCGGTTTTTGGGAGTGGTGGGGTTAGAAGGCCAAAGGAGAGAAAATAAAACGGACCAAAAGAGATGAAAGAAAAATCATTGAAGGGATCCTTGGAGCTTTCTCCACCCCCCCGGATATTCCACAGGTCACCACATTCTGATGTTTGTTGAACAAAAGAAAAAGGAGGATGCCATATGGTTTCTTCAGCCTGGTCCATCATTCAATATGGTCATGGTTTATCTGTGACTGATCTTTGGTCTCAACTCCACTTTCTCGCACAGTTCCCATATTCCTCCATCCTCTGACCAACAGAAATATGCCTATCTCAGCCTTAAATATACTCTCAGATGGAGCATCTACAATAGAGTAGAGAATTCCTAAGACAGACAACTCTGAATGAATAAATTTCTTCATTATTCAAGTCCGAAATGATCAACTTTGTCTTCAGAGTATGTTCCAGTGGTCCAGATTCTCCAATCCTTCAGGGGAAACAACTTTTCAAATGCCTACACTCTTATCAAGTTCCTTCAGAACCCTGTTTAATTGAGATCTACTCTCCTTCCTCTAAACTCCCAAGTTTACAGGCCCAAATTACTCATCTTCTCATCCCAAGAACCAATCTAGTGAAGCTTTGCTCTAGTGTCTACTGGTATAACCTTGTATAAAGTATGAAAACAAAAAAAATCTGTACACAGTACATCAGTTATGGTCTCACCAAAGCCTTATACAATTTTCCAAGACTTCTTTATTCTTGTTTTCCAATTCCCTAATAAAGGCCAACATGCCAACTACCCTCCAAATTCTTTGCTGTCCCTGCCTGCTAATTTTCTGCAGTCCTTGTAACAATACACTCAATTCTCTCTGAACATCAACATTTACAAGGTTCAACTGTAAAAAAAAATTCTACTTTTCCATTCTTGCGACTAAAATGCGTAACTGACTTTTCCCCAAATTATACTCCATCTACCACTCATTTAACTTGTCTCTTTGCAGCCTATGTATCCTCCTCAGAACTTACATTTCCACCTATCTTTGTATTTTCAAAAAAAGTTAAACACAATACACTTTGTGTCATTGCCTAAATTATTAATATAGATTGTAAGTCGGTAAGGCCACAGCACTGGACCTTGCAGCACTCAACCAGTTACAAACTGCTAATTGGAAAATGCCCCCTCGATCCCTAACCTTTGCTTCCTGTCTTTAACGAATCCTCTGTCAATGATGATTTATGACCCTCAACACCTTGAGCCCTTAGCTTCTGTATGAACATCCTGATGGCACATTATCTCATGCCTTTTGGAATTCCAAGTACGCCACATCTACTAGTTACTACTCTGGTGTGATTACTAAGTTTGTGGATGACACCAAAATTGGCTGAGGTGCAGATACTGAGGAGCACTGTCAAAAGATACAGTGCGGTATAGTTAGACAGTAGAATCCGGCAAGGAAATGGCAGATGGAGTTTAATCTGGACAAATGCGAGGTTATGCATTTTGGAAGATCAAATTCAGGTACAAATTATACAATAAATGGCAGAACCCTTGGGAATATACATTGAGGGATCTGAGTGTACAGGTCCACAGATCCCTAAAAGTGGCAACACAGGTAGATAAGGTGGTTAAGAAGGCATACGGCATGCTTGCCTTCATTGGCTGGTGCATCGAACATAAAAGTTGGCAAGTTATGTTACAGCTGTATAAAACTTCAATTAGGCTACATTTGGACTATTGCATGCAGTTCTGGACACCGCACTACCAGAAGGACATGGATGCTTTGGAGAGGATACAGAGAAGGTTCACCAGGATGTTGCCTGGTCTGGAGGGTTTTAGTTATGAGGAAAGGCTGGATAAACTCAGATTGTTTTCACTGAAAAGATAGAGCCTGAGGAGTGACCTGATAGAGGTCTACAAAATTATGAGAGGCATTGATAGGGTGGATAGTCAGAGGCTTTTTCTCAGGGTAGAAAGGTCAACTACAAGAGGCCACAGGTTCATGATGAGAGGGGGCAAGTTTAAGGGAGAAGTGAGGGAAAACTTTTCACACGGAGGGTGATGGGTGCCTGGAACTCACTGCCAGTGGAGGCGGTGGAAGCAGGCATGTTAGCAACGTTTAAGGTGTATCTTGATAGACACATGAACAGGAGGTGAACAGAGGAATAGAAACCGCATATGTGTAAATAAGTAGCTGGTCTAAATAAGGACTAGGAATTGACAGAGGCTTGGTGGGCTGAAGAGCCTGTTCCTGTATTGTACCGAATATGGTATTGTACCAGTTTCATCCTCAAAAAAACTCAAATTTATCAAATGCACTTTCTTTATTACAAAATCCTGTGAGCTTGAACAAGTTAGCACAAACAGATAAGTGCATCCTTAACAATAAATAATAGATTCAGTTCTTTCTTGACAATATCAGGCTTAGTGGGCTATAGTTACCATTTTCAAGATTAAATTGCTTTTGTTCTTTAAATTAAGTTGTTCCTTGGTTGTGAATTAACTAGCTTATCTATAGGTTTGCATGTTTGATGCAAACAGATCTCTAACTATTCAATATTGGTTTACAAGATTTTTTTATATTTATGAAGTACTTTCACAACAAGAAATGATCTCCTCCTTACTGGCATTCTCACCTCATTCATTTACATAAATTACAGTTACCCCAGATCTCTTGACTTAATCCACCCTCACAAAATTATGACTTTGGTCCATTATCTCTCTGTTTAAGGATCTCAATTTCCAAGTGCTTAATACTAAAATGTCTTGTTTCACATAGATGTTCAATACTTCCCATCACCAATCCCATACAACCAACATTCTGTGGCCATCATTCATTATGACCTCAGCTGAACAATCACATACACAGCAACGACTAACTCATATCTTGAAACTCCGATTCCTGCAAGGTGTAAATCAGGAGTGTGATCAAACACTCTCTAGTCTCTGAACAGATGGAGCTGTAACAAGGCTACTTGAACAGGGCTCTATTCACTGGCTCTATCCAATTTCTCCGTCAATGGTATTCCTTGGATATGGTGTGCAGTACTTATAGGCTGTACAGTAGCATGCAATCTAGATTTCTTTGCAAGGACCTCCCAAAGCCACAATCTTCATGACAAAAACAGATGTATTGTCTCTAATTTGACCTCTAAGCCATCACTATGACTTGAATATATATTCTGCAAGTTTCTTTACACATGAAGGAAGTAACGGGGACTCCAGCTCTTGAAGTTGCATCTCTAGTGCTTTTCTTCCACCTAGACCCCCTCGCAATGTCACTGGCCTCAAAGAAAGTGTGAACATTTCAAATGGATGAGGCTCTTCATACATTCCATGGCTGGGTATCCAGTTATGAAACAGTCTTTTTGTTCCCAAATGTAATTTTTTTTATGTTCATGTGCCCTCAGTGTGGACTGTCTACATTAGGAAAGAGGACAGAAAAAGACTACACTCTCAACTGGACATGGTAGGAAATGAGCTATTCCAACGTCCTTATCACTTCCATTGTAAGCCTTCAACTTGAGCCAATGTAATCACTTCTGAAATTTTGTAAGTAACTAAATATACCTCAATTTCAAGTTTTCTCTACAACTGAAGGTACTTTCACATTAATGAAAGGCTAAAATTTACTTGGCATCAGTAATTTATCTTCGTGTCGAGACTAAGGCATATCTAGCACGTTATATATTTAGCAGCTTGCAAGCAAGAGGACACCCATTTTAATCAAAGTATTATCTGTTTTAAAAAAAAACAAACAAACATTCTTACTCTTTAAATGTACTGAACAATATACAATTGATGTATATAAGATGCTTAAGGGGATTGAAGAAATTGACGTAGAGGACGTTTCCTGTTGTGGAGTAATCTAGAACGGGAGGTTTAGGATAAGGGGTAGCAGATTTATAACAAGAGAGGAGGTGAAATCACTCTCTTAAAGAGTCGTGAATCTGCAGAATTCACTACCCCAGGGTGTTGTGAATGCCAAGACATTAAGTAAAATTAAGAAGGAGATAGACATTTTAATTAGTAATGGGTTGAAGCATTATGGGGTGCAAGCAGGAAAGTGGAGCTGAGGTCGAAACAAGATCTGTCATGATTGTAGTGAATGGCAGAGCAGGCTCGAGGACTGAATTGCCTACTCCTAGTTCTTACGTTGATGCGAACTCTAAGTAGTAGTAAAGAAACTATTCACTGACTAATCATCAGCCTACCATTATTTCAAAAATAGTATGGACTCACAATTTGTTCCTTCCGAGTCTGCTTAAAGTAACATGAAAAGACTGCTACTTTCAGTTCACAAACTTAACAGGTATACATAGATCGAAGTATGTGACATGTGAATGACTAGAATTAATGAATAACTAATTAAATCAATTTAGTTAACTAGGTTAAATGAACTTGAGTGCAGGGTATAATCATACACCAACTAATTCTTTTTTGCAGAATTAACTCTCAGGTTGCATTTTGAATTGATATTTAAAGACTTTTTTTTAAGTACACAATTCTCTTTCTTTTCTTTGGAAGACCTGTTGAAATACTAACTGTGAGGTATTATGAAAGATTTCTCTGGAAACCCCACACACAAAGAAACATTTATGTTGTTGGGTCTTTTGAAATTTCACTGATCTCTGAAGCCACAATATACATACATGCTATTCATTATGTTATGGCACAGAAAATCAGTAGACATGAAAGCAGGATAGATGCACAGAAACAGGGCAAATGTAACTGCTGAAAAGTGATTTAGAAGAAAAGCAAAGTCCAAAGAAACAGATTTTTAATTACTTTTATAGTTACCATTTCAGCTCAATGAAATCTTACAAATTAACTTTGCAAAGCTGAGAATACAGGCTGGGGATCTAGTTATGTGGCTTGGCAACTACTTTCGACCACTAGTATTTAAATCCTCTATGGCAAACGTCAGTGAAAGGATTCATTATTTTCCCTGCTTGCACATGAGAAGCTCTCACATTCTCACAAATGGCATGAACTGATGTCATTTTAACCTTACCTAATTGCTTCCCTCCATGTGTCCCTTTTCCTATTTTACTGGCTGTTAGTCAGAAGGACTTCGTTATTCAACACAAGGTATAATTCCTGCATCAGTGACATTTACACCAATATTATAATGTAGGATTCTAAATTATTTTGGGCTGAAAGAAGTAACACAGTACTATGAAAAAGTGATTTGAGTATTTAAAAACAGATCCTATTTTCATGCTATTTATAAAGAAATGGGCTTCATCTTCTCCATTCAACATATTGTTTTAAGATTCCTACAGATATATGCAAATAGAGACAGAAAACAAAAACATTTTGAAAAGCCCTTCCAAATTTTGCCTCAACTAATGCCAACCAAATATATCGGTGACAGGATGCTTCAAAACTACAATTATCATTTTTTCTGTTAGAGATGGAGCTTTCTCAAGCCTGAAGACCAACAATGGCACACTTAATTTTCAATACTGTTATGATCCTAGCTGATGGTACCATTGTACAAGTCAGATTCCAAAATGAAACCTGGTCTCATGAATCATTTTTGAAAATTTTAATGTGGTGGTTATTCACTGAAACATAGTTATAAGAGGCAGCAGAGTTTCTTTAACAACAAAATAGACATTTGTTGCACGAAAGATGAAAAGGAAAAGAATACTTTGCATGTATAAAACAGTTCTTTCTTAAAATGACTAGGAACTCAAAGTTTCAAATTATTCCACAGTGTCATTGCCTTACAGGATTCAAATTCAGAGAAATTACACCCTATATCAAATCTTATATCAAATCTATATCAAAGTTTGATTTAGCTGATTCTCCCCAGTTATTTCTTGTGAACTGTGAAGTTTTCTTAAATGAATGTTCACAAATTTTACAGTCTAGATGTTCTCGGCTTTTTAAAAACCTGCAGATTGCTAACCAAAGACTTTTAGTCTGGAAATTGCAGAAGTTAAACTTTGCTACTGAAGTAACTGTTCCTTACTGATAAATCTCCTTTCTCGGGCAGAGTCCATACAGGGAGTCCCTGATCTACGAATGTACAGCTTACGAACACTATCCCATACATGGTTTTACAATTTAAAGATGTGACATACGAACATTTTCCATACTTAAGGATGGCTGCTTGCCACTGACTAGCATTGTGCTCCAACTTACGAACAATTTGACTTGCGACTAAACTCCAGAATGGAACCCGTTTGCAATGCAGAAACTGCCTGTACTTCCGACTTCAGTCTCCTCTGAATTGTTTAAAACTGTTTAATCTCTGGATTTTCTAAGACAAAATTAGTTCTTTATCGCCTTGAACCAAAAATAAGCTAATTGCCTTCAATAGTTATACTCCCTGTCATAAAGCAGTACAGTACAAACACTCTCTTATTGACACTACAGATGTCCCTGTTCACTGATACATACTGGATTAGGTCACTGTTCCAGAAGGAGTGTTTGATAGTGTTTTAAAAAGAAATTCCATACAAGTAACCAATCCCATACGTCACTATTCTAAAATCCAATTCAATTGCAGAAACGTGTTCTCCTGTAATTCTGGTCTCATGAGCACCCCCAGTTTTAGCTGCGCATCACTGCTAGTTGCCTTTAGCAGCTTCAGATCTTAGCTCTGGAATTCTCTCGCTGAATTGTTACCATGCCCTACTTTATTTTTCTCCTTAAAACCTACTTCTTTGATCTAGATTTTGATTACCTTCTCTAATATATCTCTATGTGGCCTGGCACCATATTTTCTATTGTAAGGCCCTCCCATAAAGTGCCTTGGGTCATTGTACTTGTTTAGCGTTATTAACATAATATAAACTATTGATATTTAACTGATATTTTCATAATTAAATTCTAATTATTACTTTTTTAAAATTGAATAAAAGTTTTTGAGTTATCAGGATAGATGGATTACAGATTTTACCATAAAATGTGGCTCACGATTTACACGAAGAGATCAGTTTTCAAGATCCCAATATTAAGGAGCTACAGGGAATTTGCTTCTTATTCTACCTAAACAATCATCAGAAACATATGAAGGGAGCAAGAAAGTCTAAGGAGCACTTTTGGTTTCAAGTAATAGCAATTTTATGTGGTGTAACAGTCTGTCTCAGATGTTACCAACAGCAGTTCACCCTGTGACATTACATAGATGGGGAGCAGATTACCTTCATTTGGTTGACCTCAAGGATCCCAGGCTTTGGCCCAGGATAGAAATTAATCCGAAGAGGTCAGTAAACTGTGCTATTGGTTGACAGCTTTGCTTTCTGCAGAAAGCTGGCTTCTTCTGGCTTTCAGGCAGACTGAAAAAGTCACGGCTCTTGTTCAAATTAATTGAGATATTACAGAAAAACTAGCAGTTAGTGACTGAAAGGATACACAAGTACAAAAGATGAATTAAACAGGGAGAAGTCAACTTGCAGTTCAGACAAGGCCTTTTCATAGCATAAACATCTTGGAATGAAAATAACTGCACCAGATTTCTGTTTCCTTAACGTCTGGACAAGGGATCAAGAAATAATTCAAGATTTGCTGCCTGAACTTTCTTGCTTGGCTTCAAATAAAATGTGGTTGGATACTTGCAAATGGTTTCTGTTTTAACTCACTTGATGCGTAAAGGTCAAGCCTAGCAGGGGGACCTTCAGAGTGTCCATCACCACTGGCCTGGGAGTCTGAAAATGTGTTTTACTAACAGTAAACACACACTATACACAGACATACACAAAAGAGAAAGAGAAAAAGAAGAAAAGGGAAAAAGAACTTAGAGGGAAGAAAACAAGAGTACTGCGCATCGAAATCTCAACTATGTAATGTAGGTTAACAATATTTAAGAAAACACATTAAAAACCTATTTCTGAAAGATGAACCATCATGGCATATATCTCAACTAACAAAGCACCTGGCGATAAAGCAAAGAGTCATACTGAGCATTCGTGCAATCTGATTTTTTACATTTTATATTGGTGGTCAATTTGAGCCTCCAGCTAGCTGATGGTGGAGTTGAGTTCCAAAGTTTCCCAGATAGGCACATCAAGAGATCTCAGACTTTATACATCCAATGTCAATTAATTCCTCCTCCATTTTCTGCTTGGGTGTCATGATCCACAGGTCTATGGTACCTGTGGAATTAATCACCAAAGGCTCACAATTCCGATGATACCCAAACACAGATTTGCCCAGTGGCACTTGATTCTGTCTGCCGTTGGGGTCACTGGATAATGATTGTCAGCAGGAGCCTTGATCAGTTTCTTCTTGCCTTGCATATCAAAGTTGATGTTAACAGTCCTTCAGCAACTAAGCTAAAGTCAACTTGCAGTAAAGACCACGGATGTTCTGATTGCATTGATGAATGACACGTGGCTCTCAAATTTAACACCACCACCAACCTCAAAAAGGCACAAGAATGGAAAACAACCGAGGATGCAGGTGTTTAAATTTCAGGATCAGGAAATTGGACCCCATTCCTGCATTATGACGTTCGGGAATCAAATCACGGATGAGGTTCTCACAAAAGTCAGTTGGGAGACTTAACTAAAGGTAATGGGAAATTATCATAGTCCTACTGGACCTTAGGGCTGCTCTCTCATAAGACAGAGACGACTGGTGGTGGTTTAACCTGAGGGCCACCATACCTCAGGTGAGGGAAGAGGTTAAGGAGGAGACTACTTCCTGGTAACCTTAGCTGGTGTGGAAATTTAACCCACGCTGTTGGCATTACTTTGCCTTGCAAACCAGCCTGCCAGCCAACTGAGCTAACTGACCCAACTACCACTGCATTATAATATCAACCACAACAGGAATTAAATTTAACAAAAAGTGAGGGGGCCCTAAACTGTGGGCTTCCCAGCAGAGGAATCGATGTGAAAGCTGTTTGTTCTAAACACATTCGTTGCTGGCCAGGAGAAACGACAGTGCTCCCTTGAGATCTCTCAAGGAAGTCTTTGCGGGAGCCTCTAGTTTATAATCCCTGATTTTCAGCTCCACCCACCTACCTTTTTGCAACTGGGAATAAGATTGTGGTTGTCAAACAGCACCTCAACAGCACCCTTACCCAGCTCACTGACCACCTTCCATTTTTGATTGCAGAGGAGAGCTTCGTTCCTACTCTCAAAGTGCTCTCCTTCCCCTGCACTCTGTCAACCGCAGATGTCTACCAACAGTTAGAAACTGACTTCCAAACTCCTTAGCTGTGGCTGCTTTTCAAACTGTCTGCCCCTGTCCACTGGCCAAACTATCCATTTCCACGGCTTTGCTGGCTACTTCAGCTCTTTATGGTTCCCTCCCACTATCCCGCACATCCATTCTAGACACGGTCTTTGCGATGAACTCCCAAAGTTTAGCTGAAATTCAGGCCACCCATATCTTTCAGTGGTGATGATACAGATTTATTTGGAACTTTAGTTTAATGCATTGCTTATATTGCAAATAATATTACTTTTAAAATGCCCTATCTATCCAGTTAAACTGCAGAGTGAATTTAGCAAAAATGGAAAAACTGTGCCCATGCAGTTGCTTAGAATTCACATTTATAAAACGTTCTCATTTGACTGGAAGACTTCCCTAATGTTGGGCAGAATTTGCCCATATCAAGAAGGTTAACAATGTACAGCTGGCTCCTAGAAACAGGCTGCCTGCAGTCCACCTGTAGCTAGAATCAAAATGTTTAGTTGGAGCCGTTTTCCTTTTGTGTAGGAGTCACTGCAGTAACAAGTGAAATCATCTCGAGTGTTGGATTTTGATACTTCCGACAGTATTGATATAATGAACCTAGGCCTACACTAAAGCATCACGCAACACTGAAGAATTAATGTAAACATTAAAAACAAACCGCTTTACATAAATTTACATGGATGCACACAATGACTTTTACAAAATTCTTTGAGTCATTTCACAGAGCCCAGATTATAATTCCAGCACACATTTTAGAAACTTATAACTGGCAATTGCAATCACATATAGTACATTTACATAGTAGCAATGAAAAAGAAACAAGTTTAATATGTTTACCAAGTTTCAAAAATGGCACAACAAAGTACTTTAAACCAAATTTTCTGATCTGGGTATAACTCCCTGTATCTATAAGCTATCTACTTACCTTGCTAGGATGTTTTGGGACCGACATCTACTGCAGGATCCATCCTAACAGATAAAGTCTAGTAACGCACGCAGGCAGTGTCAGAGCAGATCTTCACAAAAGCCATTCTCCCTTTTTATGGTAAAAGATGCTGCTTTCTACTAAGTTAAGCTTCTTTGACAGTTACAGAGAGAAGGCAAGTGTGTAAGGCATATGGTGAGGGCTTACAGGTGGCAGGTGAGAGGCTGAGAGGGCAGTGTGGGTTGCGGGGTGGAGATAGCATTTAGCTGTAAGGGATTTTGGGGGGAGGAAAGAGAGTCAAGTATGTGTGATTGGCCATGAGTGTTATAATTAATAAGGTACTAAGTGTTGTAATTCCTCTAGCTTTTGCTGGATAACTATCCAAGAATACAAGTTGGAACCAGCTGAAATCTCCATCTCACAGAGTTGCTGACATTTTTGCAAGGTTCCAGTCACGGAAAAATTGCCCATTCAAAGTTTAAACTTTTAGAAAACTACCACATAGTCAGTGTTTTAGGATTTTGAAATGGTATCAATGCAATCTTCTTAGAGATTGGATGGTGTGACCAATTGTTGCCTGCTTCAACATTAAAACATCTTAACCTGTCACACATTTCCAACATTTTCTTTTCAACTGTGACAATTAATGGCTCTAAATCTTTATTGGTATCTTGATGTGATTGCTATTCTTAATATTCTACAATCTAAATATTCATGGGTTTGTACTAATTTAACTGATCTGTCTCCAATTCTGGATTGGGGCAGAAAAAATTGTGTTGCAGCTTGTTAAATGTGTACTGTATCAGGAGTTAAGTTGTGGGCTCAGGGATAATTTGACAGTTATGTTATTTTTATGACTGATATGCATTTATATATCCTCTATTCAGTTACACACACAAATATAGTGAAGAAGGTTGGAACTGATCACTGAATAGTTCTATTGTGTTCATGTATAATTCATAAATATGCTAATAATATTGGATACTGACAAAAACATCAAGAAGATACACACGTGCAGTGCCCTATGTTAAGTCTAGCTTGGTTTTAGATTCCCAAAAGGTTGTTATATTGGTATTTTACAGATAAAGTATTACAAAAAAAACTTGGGTAAAGCTTCTGTAGTAACTATCTCAGTCAAAATAAAAGTTTTTGCATTGTATTTTTATGATGCATTGTATAATGTCATATCAGGCTTTTAACCAGACTACCCAGAAACATCTGTCCCTTCAAACAATCACAGAGCATCAAACACCATTCACATGCAGTCACAGGGGATGCATGTGCCCAATCCTATATGTTGCAATAAGTAAAGACCCGCGATCAAACACCTCAAATTATTACAAATTTATCCAAAATTAGTTGTATCCATTCCTTAAAAACACTGCATAAGGCTAACATTATGACCTGCTAGAAAGACACTGGGCTAATGGTCGTTAGCAGGATAGCATACTTTCTGTTCCTTACCTGTGAGGGAGGAGAAGTAGAGAAAGAAGTAGTACAGACTTCCTGGGAGTCTTCAACATAAGGAAAATTACCTCCGTCGTCTTCACCAGTAGTTCTGTGTTAAACAGCAATGAACATATTGATTCTGCTTTATGCACTTTTTCATACCATTCTCAAAACTGTACTTGGAGCGCAAATAAGTTTTATCCACACTTGCAACTACAGTGCATGACAAATCTTACAGCTTAATTCTCACTTGACAAGGACTGTGCTTTGACAAGCAATAATAAGAAATAAAAACCTCAAGTCCTCACAATGTGACTATTATACCTAGGATTACAAAATTCTATGGTAAGTCTAGACACATTCCCCATCATGAACATGTAAAGTTTGCAACAAGTCTCTTCAGGTTTCCTGTTTCAAATTAAATCTGACATTTTTAAAACACTGCATTCTGTTCAGATAACATTCTAAAATGTCTAAAAATGCTCAACCTCTGGTTTCCCACTGAATTGCCCAGGTGATAACAGTAATAGGTGTCTTTTAGTCCAGAAGTATAATCTGAGCTTTCATTTAGTTTGGTAAGACAGCTCCATCTTGCTAAATGATGGCTTTTTATTTTAGTTTTTCCAATAATTTTTCTGGGAAATATGTTAAGGCTTAAACATGAAAAGGTATTGTTCAAACTAAGTTTTCAAATTTGAGTTTAAAAAGTATACAGTATCTCATTGTTGCATTTAAAGTGGTAGTGAGAACAGCACTTCCGATTGACTGACAGATACAGCAATCAGTTGTAGTTATATAGAATAACACTTGCTTTGCTCATTGTTCAATCCAACAGAGTAAAATAAATCAGAATTTTAGGAACAGAAAAAATAACTTCAAATGTCATTTCCATGTATCCGGATTGTCACAAAAGGCCATTGAACGTCACCTATCACCCTTACTTGTTGCACTCTACGTAGCTGATTTTTCATGCCCCCGAAAGTGATTTAGTAAGCCACTCTCTTACAAAACAAACACCATGATGAATACAGCCTATTAGCATCTTGTCAGAGGAGGCAGGGATAGACAATAAAAATTTATAAATAGCTATACTTTATGAATTTTGAACATAAGGTAAATTGAAGAATGGGATTCTGCAAAACCATTGAATTAATGAGTTTAACTTAACGGGATTAGGCAATTGAAAGCTCAGTGTGAAAAATATTTGTGGATTAACAAACTGAAAATCTTTGATGTGACAGCATTAACATTTACTGAATACCAGGTATTCGTTCCAACATACTTAGAAGAGTGAGAAATCAAAGAAGAAGATAGAGTCTTTTGGAATTGCACAGCAACAGAAACTTAACTTCAACACATTTTTGTATTTATTCAGAGGATGTGGGTGTCACTGGCTAGACCAGTATTCACTGTTCATCCTTATTAGATTATGTCTAAATAATCAGAGCGTGAAAGCCCGTTTAACAAGAAACAGAAAGGATCCTCTTTTCTGCACTTAATGATGGTTAAACAAAACCATTGTAATACATGCTAAAGAAACATTGTACTTTTTCAAAGGTAATTATGAAGAGAAACAAGAGCTCTGCATTTGATCAACACATTTTTGTAGCTCAGAATCTGTTGTAAGTCTGCACAGAATCACAGCTACCCCACAGAAGACTGACATTTCACATTTTGTCGATCACAGCAAAATCCACACAACATCTCAAACGCAATCCAGCCACTTGTTGAAGCAGATCTTAAATAACCCAACAAGCCACAGATAGTAATAAGGTGCCTGAGCAGAGATCAGCTCTGCATTGCAGCAGCCAACAATATCAGTGGAGTAGTGACTCCGAATTTCCTATTGCAGAAAGAAAGTTTATAACTCTTAATAATACAATTTGGCATTAAGTAAAGTTCTATTTTGATCTGGACATATACTTGAATAATCAACTAAGAAAAATCATTTTGTCAGAAATGCTGGTCAGGACTGTCTTCAATAAAAGGATGGCTCAGAGCAGAATGCAGGTTCACGTTCTGATTACTCAGGGTGAGGAATCCTTTCTTGAAAACGCAAACTTCAAACTCGATCAAACTTTAGATGTGCTGCTACTTTTTCAGGCATCTCTGAAAAAGTAAGCTCCAGGCAGAGGAGGACAGACAAAGTAGTACTGATTAATGTTGGAGGCCCTGCAAAATTATTGAACAATTTCTCATCCGTATAACCAGGAGGCATCACCAGCATTTTGCTCAGCCAACATTAAAACCAATGGTATCAACATGTTGTAACTTAAAGCAACATGGGCAAATAATAGGACGTTATATGAATTAGCTTTAAGTCTGATAATACTCTCAGATTGACATAGATATTAGCAACTTAGAATATTTCTGAAAACCTATCACTCATCAGCTGATACAGCGCACTACGTGGACTATTGTTAAATGGCAAATAGGACAACTCTTTCTCCAATCTTCCCTGTAAGGATGTACTTAACCTCTCAATGACAATACCCTGCTGTTCAGATATCCAGACCTAGACAGGCAATTGAACATTTTTGAAAACACCATCTATAGTTTTTAATCCCAATTTGCTCATGTGCGTACCATCATAGAACACAAACTACCCAGTCCATTTTATCCCCTAATCTACTATACTAAACTATATTAGATAGATGTCTACATGCAACCTCCACAACAATTTCTTGCCAAGTGGATTAATGTAAATCCTACTGAAATTGAACCCATCCCACTTACTGATTTGGAGATATTATTTTGGTGTAAGCAAATATTCAGACTACTGCTACCAGTGATGGCTTAAAAACAAAACAGCACAACAAACAGAAGTAGGAATAGAGCATATGGTCTATCAAACCTATTCCACCATTCAATAGGGTCACGGCAAATCTTTGGCCTCAATTCTACTTTCCTGCCAGCTCCCCATATTGCTACAGTCTTTGTGACTCCAAAATGTTGTCCATCTCAATCTTAAACATACTCAACAATGGAGGATGGACAATTCTCCAGTGTAGAGAATGCCAAAGATTGAAATCAGAAATTGCTGGAGAAACCTCAGCAGGTCTGGCAACATCTGTGGATAGAAAGCAGAGTTAACGCTTCGGGTCCACCGACCCTTCTTCAGAACTGCACTAACCAAACGTAGTTTCAGTGGATCAGAGGGGTCTCCAGCATTAAAGATGGTTGTACGCCCAGGTATTTTCTGTGCGGTGATTTAGCCAGAGCCTATTGACCAGTGGGGTACTCACGACAACACTTCAAAGACATTTGGAAGTATGACGTGGAGGCTTTAAACACCAACCATCACACGTACTAGCTGGTGAAAGAAGAAAATGATGACACATTTGATGAGCTGGGATGCACTACGCAACAACCAGTGGACACAGCAGCTAAAAACAGGCAGCAACGTTGAAAACAACAACCCACAATATCATGTAACAGTTTTATCTGCTCTCAAGGCAGAACCTGCCTCTCAGGGTTTCATGACCATTAACAAAGGTCCACCAAATGAAGACTCCCCACCTAAATGGATTATTTGCTATGTGTTCACCATTGTGTAAATGGAAAAATTCCAACAAAAGATGGTTCACAGTGCCTCATGGTTCACTGACCCAGTTGACATAGTTTCATAGCTTTTAATTACAGAGTTGGCAGAAGAAAACTATTTTGAAAGTTCTAAAATCTCCTTATTTCTGCCTTTATCTTACCATTTAAAGCAACTCTACATGACCTTCTTTTTGGCACATTTACATATTGTTACTCGAGAGTTTGCAAGAATATAACAGTGATGTATATTATACACTGAATTTTGGTCCACTACTAAAATTTTTTATTCCAAAACACTTTAAAAAAAGGAAATAAATAAAGAAACACGAAGATGAAATGAAAACCAAAAAGGATGAAGAAAAGCAATGATTGCCTTTATTCTGCTTTTTATAAGAAAAATTACATGGCAAATTGGAAAATTAAATGTTATTCCATTTTTTGATATGGGTGTCACAAATGTAGTGTAGGTGTAATTCAAAGCAAAGCATCCTCTACTCTGTCTCAACCATAAACTCAAAATTACATCTTCAATCCAACAGAGACGATGCAGTTTCTCATACCATCTTAACCTAAATTTTAGTGTTTGGGAATAGTGTCAGTTGGCAACTTGAATAGGCAACCTAAACTGGTATCATGATTTCACAGTATAGCTAACAATGTGTTCTTTATACTTATGACTACAGTTACTGTCCCACCTGTAGTTACATGGGTGTAATGGTGAAGATCCACTATAGGGACGATCTACAAAGTGGTCTATGATAATTCCCATGATTGGCTGGGTCCGCTCCAGCTGCCTGTGAAATAATTCAAAGTAACAATTATAACTTAAAAGAGTTCCTAAAAATGAGAACCATAAATGTCCCTGGGTCAACTTGACCAGTCATGAGAAAGGTTAGACAGTGAGATGAAGGACTAAACTAGTAAAAAAAAAAAAAGTAAATTATTCCAAAATGATACCTATTCAACAGAAAGAGAAACACATGAAGAAAAACAACTAAATCTACTCTACTAAACAGGGTCAATGTCACATGAATGCTTATTCATTAATAAATTATAGCAACAACTTCTGAACCAATTGTCATAGTCATACAGCATGGAAACAGGCCCTTTAGTCTAACCGTGCCGATCATAACCCCAAACTAAACTAGTCCTACCTACACGCGCTTGGCCCGTACTCCTCCAAACATTTCTTATTCAGGTACTCATCCCAATGTTTCTTAAATGTTGTAACTGTACCCATATCCACCAATTCCTCTGGACATTCATTCCACACACAAAGATTGCCCCTTAGATTTTAAAAAGACATTTCTCTTCTTACCTTAAAAATAGGACCCCTAGTTTTGAAGTCCCCTACCCTAGGGAAAAGACACCTGTTATTCACCTTATCTATGCCCCTTATGATTTTATAACCCTCTACAAGGTCACCCTTCACATTGAATCAAAAGAAACTACAACATGGATAAAATGACAGAGCTCAATGAATGTTTCCCACAATAAAAATAAAACACAGCCAATAACAGATGAGAAAAATTGAAGCAGACCTAGCTGACAGTGACGTGTTTCTGAAGGCTAGGAAAAACTTGTTTCAGTACAACGACGAGGGAGAAAGAGTCCATGTTCCTTCCTGTAGTGGTACTTTAGGTCAGAAAATGTATTTAAAGTTTATTGAGGTTTTATCCCTGGATAGGGTGAATTGATTCTCCTCCCATATAGTAACAAATGGATCATTGGATAAGGGGATTCTAACAAATGACCAGTCAGAACAGGATTGCAAGGAAGTTTGTCCTCTGTTCACTTCTCATCTGAACCATCTAGTGGCAAGACATTGGGCGAAGAATACAACATCTTCACCCCACAGGGGTTAGCAGAGGAGGAACAAAAAGGAAGAAATATCATGTTTGTGGATCATGTGCAAGTAATTTTATAACAATGGGAATTGCATACCATTGGCAAGAAGTCATTTGCAGTTGATCCATAATTACTGCCAAGGTGGTCAAAGTAAGCTGCCCTCTTGAATTGTTGCAAGATACTGACAAAATACTATTAGGTAGGGAGTTTCAGGTTTTTGACTTAATGACAACGGAGAAATGCAATATTTCCAAATCAGGGTAGTGCACACACCTTTGAGAGGAACATACAACTACTTGTGCTCCCAGCTACCCACTGCACTTTTCTTCGGTTCAAAGGTTGGATGTGCTGTCAAAAAAAGTCTTGGTGAGTTCTTGCAATGTCTCTCAGAGATATCACACATTGCAGCCACTGCACACCAGATTGGTGCAGGGAGTGAATGTTTAAGATATTTGAGACATTTGGGGTGCCAATAACGTGAGCTGTTCTGCACAAGCTTTTTAAATGTTGCTGAAGATGTGTACAAGCAGGCAAATGGGAATATTTCCTCACTGCCTGGGCTTCAATCTTAATGATGTTGGAAAGTTTCTGGGGAGTCAGAAGGTGGGCCAATTGCCGCAGAAGACACAACCTCTGACATACTTGTACTTACATGGCTGGTCCAGTTAAGGTTTTGATCTGTGGTAACCCTAGGGAGTTGGTGTGACTTGGCAATGGCAAACATAAGGAATTAAAACAAAACATGAGGAGCAAGCCATTCAGAGCACCAAGCCTGTTCTGCCATTAGAACACGACTGACACTGTCGCCATAATCCCACATTACTGTGTGCCCCATCATTCTGGGATCACTCTTAAATGAAAAATCCAACTCAACCTTAAAAGATTCAACGGTCCAACCTCCACAGCTCTTTGCAGAAGAGAATTCCAATGATCTGCAGAGAAACATTCCACCTCATTATGCATTACATAGGACACCCTTCATTTTTAAACTGTGCTGTCTTGTTCTGGAATTGCCCATGAATGTAAACACTCTCTTAGCATCAACCTCGTCAAGCTCCCGGAGTATTTTTAATGTTTAACCAAGCTCATCTCTCATTCTTTGCAACTCCATTGAGTACAAGCCCAACTTTTCTTCATAAGACAACCCCTTCATCGTAGTCATCATGCTGGTGAACCTCCTTTGAACTGCTTCCAACGTAACTACGTTCCTTCTTAAGGAAGGAGACCAAAACTGTACACAGTACCCCACGTACAGTCTCACCAATGCATTTTACAACTGGAGCAAGATGTCCCCACTTTTATACTCTGTTCCTCATGCAATAAAGACAAACATTCAACTTGCTTTACTAATTATGTGGTGTACTTGCATCGTAACTTTTTGTCATGCCATTGAATGTCAGGGGAAGAGGTTAGGTTCTCTCATTTGGAGATGGTCATTGCCTAACAAGGCATGAATGTCACTTGTTACTTAGCAGCCCAAGTCTTGCTTTATATGGATACGGACAACTTCAGTATCTGAGAAGGCATGAAAAGAACTGAACACTGGGCAATGTGCCAATCTCTCCATGTCTGACCTTGAAGTAGGGGGAAGGTAACTGAAGCAGCAGCTGAAGATAACTGGAAGAAAGACACTACTGTGAAGACTTCTGGCGGCAATGCTCTGTGGCTGAAATGACTGGCCTCAGATAATCATAACCATTGTCTTTGTGCCAATTTGAACTTTAATCAGTGGAGATTTGCCCCAATTCCACTCCAGTTCCTCAAGACCATATGCAATCAAACATAGTCAAAGGCAATCACTCTCACTTGAAATCCCTGTTTCTTTGACTGAAAATAATAAGCCACATAATTCCATGTGGAAAGCATTTTTATAATATATGAGCTGAACAAAAACAAAAAAATTATTTTATCTTAGGTAATCATCTATACTCTTAAATTCAGAACCAACGTAAGTCAGTTAAACATTAATTAATAGGCAATTAAAAACTGTACAATTACACATTAAATGGCAGATACAATGAGAATAGATCTTATGAATTTATTTGACAGTCCCACTCATCTAATATGTCAATCTCAGTCACAAAGGCTTTCAAAACTCTGTCTTCATCATGAAGAAATTCAACTCATTTTCTTCCAGCTTGAACCCCCTGCTGCCAGGGGTCCACAAGCAATCAAAATTTCACAGGCACAGTCTTCACCAAAGATGGCACATATCTACAGTACCTCTTCAACTCCCCTCATGATGGTCTTGATGGCATCATTACTCAAATGTTACCTTCAAGTACAGAAACAGCTGTAGTGCTTGAATGTTTGCCCATTCTCAGCTTCTGGGTATCACCTCTTTCTTTAAGGATCAACAACTACTACTGAGCCTGGCTGCCTCTGTCTCCTTTTATATGGTTCAGTTTTTCTAGAAGTTTCAGTTTCCAATCTCAGTTTCGGTCTTAGTCTCTTTAGAAACTGGAAGGTTCTGTTTCCTTTTACAGCATACCCCAAAAATTACAGGCCTTGAAATCATGGGTTCCATCTCAGGGGAGATTTAAATATTACTCTAGATGTTTCTACTTGTGAACCATCATCCCTATATAATTCTGAGAAATTGTGATAAAAACTGCTAAGCTCAGACATCTTTGGGGTAATCGAAGTTGAAATATGTTTTTTTTTTTGCAGATGCAGTGGATGTTTGAATGACTTCTGCCACAAGCTGGAGTACTACCTCATGCCAGGTAGGCCTGATTTTACCACTGACTTTCAAAATCCCTAACACCTTCAACTTATTTGACTCAGTTCCTTTGTGGCTCTGCTGGAGACATTTGCAGAAACTCAGTAGCTGCCTTTTGAAGGCCACCATTGAATCTGCATTCACCAGACAATGCTTTTGAGATCTTAACTCTCGTGTAGTTAGTTACTCTGGTTCTTCTGCCAACTGTCTTAGATTGGTGTCCTTTGCATACTAACTCTTTGGCCACCGGTAAAAAAATTCTGCCTATTTACTGAATTAAAAGCTTTCGTTATTCTGTATAATTAAATCAAAAACCTTTCTTGCCGCTACAACAACACTAATTTCTCTAGGCTCACCAGGTAACTGAAAACTTTCAACCTGCCAATTTAGTAAATCTCCAATGCACCTCTCTAAGGTCTTGATGTTCTTTCTAAAATATTATGCCCAGAATACTTCAGATGAGGCCTAATCGGCATTTCGTAAAGATTTAACATAAACTATTAGCTTCTGAATTCCATGCCCTCATTTATCAACCATGAAACTTGTATACCTTTTAACAGCCATCTCAACCTGTCCTGCTACCTTCAACCACTCTGAAAATACACCCTCGGATCTCTTTGTTCTTGCATCCATTTAAGATTGATCAATTAGTTCATAATGACCTTCCTCATTCCTTCTACCAAATTTAAAAACAGCTCACATTTCTGCACTGAAATTCATCTGCTATGTATCTGTCCATTTTACAAATTTACTGTTCATTTCCCTTATTATTTGAAATTCTAAGTTAGATTATTTCTTGACCTCACCTTGAGAGAATTACAGTCTGTTTACCCAATCTTTCATCATAACTTGCTATATCCCAGGTGATGCACGTGTGTTGTTATATCTGTTGTTATATCAACAGCAGTTATTTCTTGACCTTGTTGACTTAAAATCGAGAACAAACAACAGTCCAAACCTTTCCAATAGTATATCTTACTTACTGAAAAGGGCTTCAAACCTGTATCCAAAACCAGCTTTCTGGCCCAGAGATTGCAGAACTGCTCAGGTGCTTAAATTCACATGCACACCTTTCAAAAGCAAGACCTTTGACACAAAATGCTGACGTTTCTCAGAGATTTATTTTGTGTACACAGAGTCATACAAATAGCCGGTACTTCAAGCATATGCAGCCTGTATATACTACTTGCAAACTGTGTACATAAATTCCTGAATTGATTGAAAGGATTATGTTTTCTTCTAGGCCTCATTCCTGTAAATTCCCCCATTCTTTCAACTTGTACTGAAAGTGAAGACTATTGTTGAAGTAAAATTCCAGAGAGACAGTGAGCCCTCCAGCATTTCATGTTAGCAATTATGGTTTCTGAATGCAGGTGGGCATTGAGCATTGGCATGCTAGTCAACTAACACAGTGCACCACATGAGGATACAACCATATCATTGCCAGACATATGCATAGATGCATTTCCAGGGGTGAGTTCAGGCAAAACAATAGCTGATCATCATTGTGAAAACAACTGTAACACTCCACTGGTTAGACAGCAAATTTTTGTTTTTATTTAAATTGAACATTTAATTTCCCCAAAGAACCTTATTTTTAATAGTGCAGAACTGCTGTATAAACATCCCATAATCTCAACGTGAGCATCAGACAATCACTCAAATTTTATAAATGACTCACCCAAATATTTAGGAATTGTTTTAACTGGTTTACTCTAACCACGATCATTAAACCACACTTTACCTGCTAGACATGAAAGCCAGATTAGTTCGGTATGCACATGACAGCGTGATAGTACCGACAGGAGTTCCAACCATTCCGACCCGTACTGTTTGAAAACCTGAGAGTGACAGAAAATGGAAGAAGTTCCAAGATTAATTCTGTGTCAGAACTGTGACTTCAGGATCAGGTAGGGAGAGGGCAGAAAAGAAAAGAATAAAAGGGTATGTCTTTGACTGGGTAGAATGCAGGCGAGATCAATGACAAAAAGATTGATAGTGCAAGGCAAAAAGAGTTGGTAGTGGAGTAGGTAAAGAGGCAAAAGCTGCATCTAGAAAATGTGTAAATGGTAAAAGCAGAATAAGTATTACAACAAAAAATTAGAGAAAAAGAAATACAATTGAGCTGTAGACTGTAGGAATTAAAACTACAGGACTTAATGTCAAACATTGAAAATATAAAAGGCCGAAGTGAAAGACAAGATGCTGCTCCTCATGATTACATCGAGTTTCATTAGAACAGTTAGAAGGCTAAGCAAAGAAAAGTCAGAGTTGGAATAAAGTGGATAATTAAAATTACAGGGGACTGGAAGCATAGGGTTAGACCTGCAGAATTACTGGAGTTGCTCTGCAAAGTCATTCAGCCTGCATTTGGTCTTGTCAAAGAGGAGGCTGCCTCATCGTGAGCAGCAAATACAATATGCTATATTGAAATTACAATAAAATCTCCATTTCACCTTGATTGAGTGTTTGGGGCCTTGAACAGTGAGAAGGGAGGTGGTAAAGGACATGTGTTGTATCCATGTGCTTTTGTCGAATAATGCAATGGTATGGGAATGAACAATGATGCATGTTGCTTTCTTGCGACAGAAGCAATTATTGTGTTTTCTCCGAAGGAATCTTGGTTGTTGCAAGAAATTGATTTTGTTTCGTAAACATTCAATAATTTCTGAAGCTTTGACTGCATAAAATGTACTAAAATATACTGATTTATCACATTGTTGTTGGCAAGTTGTTGGAGGGGATCCTGAGGGACAGGATTTATACGTATTTGGAAAGGCAAAGATTGATTAGGGATAGTCAACAAGGCTTTGTGCGTAGGAAATCGTGTCTCACTAACTTAATTGAGTTTTTTGAAGTAGTAACGAAAAGGACTAATGAAAGCAAAGTAGTGGACTTTATCTATATGGATTTCAGTAAGGCATTTGACAAGGTTCCGCATGGTAGACTGGTCAGCAAGGTGAGATCATGTGGAATACAGGGAGAACAAGCAATTTGGATACAGAACTGGCTCAAAGACGGTGGTGGTGGAGGGTTGCTTTTCAGACTGGAGGCCTGTGACCAGCAGTGCGCCACAAGGATCGGTGCTGGGTCCGCTGCTTTTCGTCATGTATATAAATGATTTGATGTGAACCTAGGAGGTATAGTTAGTAAGTTTGCAGATAACACCAAAATTGGTGGCGTAGTGGACAGCGAAGAAGGTTATCTCAGAGCACAATGGACCATAGGGCAAAGGAGTGCAGATGGAGTTTAATTTAAGTATGTATATATTTAAATTTAAATATATCTTTGGAAAGGTAAATCAGGGCAGGACTTATACACTTAAAGGTAAGGTCCTGGGGAGTGTTGCTGGACAAAGACCTTGGAGTGCAGATTCATAGTTCCTTGAAAGTAGAGTTACAGGTAGACAGGATAGTGAAGGTGGTGTTTGCTATTCTTGCCTTTATTGGTCAGTGCATTGAGTACAGGATTTAGGACGTCATGTTGCAGCTGTACAGGACATTGATTAGACCAGTTTTAGAATACTGTCTTCAATTCTGGTCTCTCTGCTATAGGAAGGATGTTGTGAAACTTGAAAGGGCTTAGAAAAAGTTTTCAAGGATGTTGCCAGGGTTGAAGGGTTTGAGCTACAGAGCTATAGGCTTGGGCTATTTTCCCTGGAGCATTGTCGGCTGAGGGGTGAGCTTATGGAAGTTTATAAAATCATGAAGGACACAGATAGGGTGAATAGCCAAGGTCTTTTCCCCAAGGTAGCAGAGTGCAAAACTAGACAGCACAGGTTTAAAGTGAAAAGGGAAAAATTTAAAAGGGACCTGGGGCAACTTTTTCATACAGAGGGTGGTGCGTGTATGCAATGAGCTGCCAGGAGTGATGGAGGCTGGTACAATTGCAACATTTAAAAGGCATCTGGATGGCTGCATGAATAGGAACAGTTTAGAGGGATATGGGCTAATTGCTGGCAAAAGGGACGAGATTAATTGGGATATCCGGTTGGCATGGATGAGCTGTACAGCTCTATGACATTTCAGCACCTCACAATTCGCAAATTACATCTGAAACATTGCTAATAAATTGGGTGGGATGTGTTGCTTGGATGGTTGACCTTTGTATTTCAAAGCATTTCATGTGTTTCAAAACTTAGGCATTTTAATATTTTCACTATCTGGGTAATGGAAGCGTTTAAGGATATATTTAAGTGTGACCTCAAGATTTGTGGCATGACACAAATGTTTATGTGATCTTTCCATCAAGTTTTGCATTTTGCTACTCACACCTCACCTGAGCCATTCCTTTTCTCATCTCTTTACTTGCCCCTTCTCTGTGCTGCAGTATCACCACTTTAGCCATTTAATCGGTCTTGCCAACCAACCTACGACAGATCTTGCATTTTGTTCTATGAACATCACTTGCTTTTGTACTTGCTTACAGCCAACATTTTCCAGGTCTGGTGGTGAAAGGTTATTGGCCTGAAACAATTATTTTTCTCAACAGATTTTGCCCAATTTGCTGAGCATTTGCAGCACTTTTTTTTATGTTATTCCACATTACTAGCATCGGCCAAATGTTGCTTCTGTATTACTGGCCAGAAGAAAGTACCTTTAGGGATTCTCCTCTACTTGACTCAATTACGACTGTTCTCGTTATGTCACCTAAGCAAAATTGGAGATGGTAAGGTGCCGCATGGAATTTTGAATCTGACTGGTCTATTTTGAAGGGTACAAAGAAGACACATTACTCAAAACTCCTCTTTGAATGGGTAAGGTCGCTGAGGGGTAATAGCATTATACCAGCAAGATTGAGAATTCAAATCCTATTGTGACATCAGTGTACTGCAACTTGGTATATTTTGAAATAAGACCAATGCTCCCTTCATTCCATTTTCAACATTAAACACTCCACCAAAGACAGTAATTGTGGAGGACATAGCATTAGGTAGGCTGTTTGGTTAGCTCTGAATGCCAGGTGGGACAGTGGATATATCAGAGAACTGCAGCAATAGACTGAAAAACAAACTCCCATTTGCAATTTCTTAGTCAAGACAAATGGGAAAATCCAGCAGAGCAAGTTTTTAAAAATCCCATCATTGGTTGATACAAAACTTGAGAAACACACCTTCACCCAGGCCATTCAGTTGTACTTCTCCAAAATAAATCCTGGAAATTTGAACACAAAACACAAATAAGTACTTAAGTAGGTTAAATACAATACAAGTTGTCATGATCATGAAAATTGAGAAGTTGGAAGAAATGGAAGAAATACTTTGCAAAAAACAAAACAATCTTTAAAACTCCAATAGACAATAGTCCATTATTGCAAATCAGTAAAAGCAGCCTACAAGAACAATGATGGAAAGGCTCCCTCAGATGATGGCTTCACTTGGCCACTTAAAGAAACATCATTTAACAAGTCGTAGAGCTGGATGAACACAGCAGGCCAAGCAGCATCATAGGAGCAGGAAGGCTGATGTTTCGGGCCTTAACAAGTCATCCAGGTTTTCATAATTGATATGAAATTTTATACAGTGTCTCTGTATGTTTTGCTTAACACTCAAAACGTTCTGTTACCTTCAATGATAAATACTCATGTAACTCCAGGTCTCTATGTTCCTGCAAACCATTTCAAACTAAATTACTTCTTTCTATTCAATCTTCCAAAATACATCATCTCTTTCTAACTTAAATTCCATCTGTCCATTCTGCTAGCCTATCAAACTACTGACGAATCTTATCATTCTCATTAACTGTCACTCTTGCAAGTTTGACATCACTGGCAAATTTTGAAATTTCATTTGGTATTCCAATAACTAAATCATTTATACATAGCAAAAATTAAAAAAAAAAAAGCAGTGATCATAGCACCGACCCTTTGAGTACAGTACTGTTCACTATCTTCCAGTCTGAGAAGTAAACAACTACGTTTTGCTTTTTCTGCTCTTAAGCCATTATTAAAATCCATTGAACACTGGCTGTCATATTCCATGAAGAATTCTGTACAAATTCTGTAAGCAATTACAGATTTCTAAGTAACTTTTTAGTTTCTTCCTTCTGTAAAGGCCATGCCTTTTTATTTTTGTGCTTTTTAAAATTGACTGAAATGATAAACAACTGCTTTTAAAATCAGTGTTTTTCGAGGATAGTTGCATGGTTTGAAAGCAAGAAATCGGTTTGTATTGCAGTGGGTTACAGGAGCGTTTGCATACAAGCTGGCACTGAGGAGCTGAAAACAAGTGGAAGTTTGGTCAGCAATAAGTTAATTGGTCTATGGACTAATGACTAGTTAGTTATCGATATCAAGGGCCTTTTGCCTGCCAACAACTGTGTGATTGGTTCGTTAACTGAACATCTTGGGGCTGGCAGCAAGGTGCAGAGAGAAGTCATCAGATCTCTACCAGCTCAGGAGCTGTCTTGCTCTTCTCTGCAGTCAAATTCCACCTTAAACTTGAAGAAAACCAGTTTATCTTTCTTTCAGCAGTTGCTGAAAACTGTGACTTTAATTGCAAAGTCAGAGGCTGTTTTATAAGTGAAGTAGCCAATCTATGCCGCTTGAAAACTAATGGAAACATTCAGAAAAAGAAAGCAGAAAAGATATCTTCTGATCAGCAAGAATAAATGCAACAGATATCATGGTCAAAGACTACAAAACTGCCAATTCTCTCCTCGGTTCATGCATTTTTTTTTCATCTACCGATGCTAATCTGTGTGTGTAAGAAGTCCATAAAGGACAAGATTACAGTTTTAATTAGCAGTGTTACATGCCAACAACTTATAACTTATTTATCTGTAGCTGTAGTCTTATTACTTGTTAAAAGAAAGTCATTCTTGTTAATTACCGAAATCTAGTCTTTGCTTTCTATCAATCGGGGTCTGAAAATCAGGTAAATTGGGGAATCTTTATGTACATATTTTAAAATTTTTAACATTTGTGACAACTCCTGGAATAGTGGGGCTTGGTTTCCAGTGCATTATTGATGTTTCATCTAAGTCGTGCTTGCAGCTACTCTAATCATCTGCAGTGTTGGCATGCAGATTGCAGCACTGATTTCCTATTCTGGAAGTTGCTGTGTACATGTGCCTCAGAAGCCCAAACAACCAGTGAGAAAATCAGAGGGAATTCTGCGTGTTACCCCAGTGAGTCTTGATACTTCAAATTGCTTTTGCATCTGGTCTTGAAGGGGACTTCACATTTGAAAAGTACTTCCTCCCATTTAATTCCAAAACAAGCAATCCCTATGGACTGACAAAAATTCTGAATTTAGGACCAAAATTCCAAGTAATTTTCTGCTGTGGACTTAAGCTCCTGTAAAGTGCAGTGGTACACAGAATGCCCAAACCGATTTTACATAGCTTCCAGTAAGTTTAATGTTAAAAGATAGCTGTCTCATTTTTTGTGTTGGGTTGAAACAGTTTAGACAGTCTTTCAATGTATCCAATCATATTAGATTTTAAGTAGATTTATATTTACGAAAGAAAAAAATCACAAAACATTCAGTACTGTGACTAAAAGCGTATTGTGTTATCCCAGTATTTGGACGAATTGAAAAGAAATAATTAAAAACTTAGGTACAGAAGGAAAATGGTTATGTTATTTAACCAGTGATTAGAAGCCTAGAACGATCAAGCACAGAAGAACAGTTCAAATTCCACTGCAGCAGTTTGAGAAGTTGAGAAGATTTCAGTTAAATTTGGGGAAAAAAGCTCGTGTTATAGAAAAAAAAAAGAGAGCGAGAAGCAGTAGGATTGTAGTAAATATTTAAATGGTTCCATAGCTATGAGACAACTTTGCAACTATCAGGAACAATTAGAAAGGTGAGTTGGTTTTCCTTAGAACAGAGGAGGTTGACTGTTGATTTAATTGAGGTGTGCAAAATAATGAAGGGTTTGGTTAAAGTAGAAGACCTGTTTCTCCTGGCACAGCAGTCAATTACTGGGAATAATAGATTCAAAGTAATTGGTAGGATTAGAGGGAACATAGAGTCATACAGCACTCAAATAGACCCTTTGGTCCAACTCATCCATGCTGTCCAAGTTTCCCAAACTCAACTAATCCTACCTGCCTCTGCCATATCCCTTTAAACTTTTCATATTCATATACCTACCCAAGTGTCTTTTAAATGTTGTAACTATACCTGCACCTACCACTTCCTCTGTCAGTTCATTCTACATATGAACCACCCTGTGTGAAACAGTTGCCCCTCAGACCCCTTTAAATCTTTCTCCTCTCACCTTAAAAATACATGTCTTTTAGTTTTGAATTCCCCCACCCTAGGGAAAAGTCCTTTGCTAATCACCATATCTATGCCCCTCACGATTTTATAAACCTCTATAAGGTCACTCCTCAACCTCCTATGCTCCAATGAAAGAAGTCCCAGCCTATTCAAACTCTCCTTATAACTCAAACCCTCCAAATTCCTTGTAAACCTTTTGCGAACCCTCTCAAATTTAATATTTTACTTCCTGTAGCAGGGTGACCAGAACTGTACTCAGTATTCCAAACGTGGCCTCACCAATGTCCTGTACAACCTCAATGTGACATCCTAGATCCTATTCTCAATGGTCTGAGCAATGAAGGCAAACCTGCTAAACGCCTTCTTCAACACCATCAACCAGCGATGCAACTTTCAAAGAACTACGTATCTGAACCGCTAGGTCTCTCTGTTCGACAGTATTACCCAGGGCCAAACCATCAACTGTATAGCTCCTGCCTGTTTGTTTTAACAAAGTGCAATACCTCGCATTTATCCAAATTAAGCTCCACCTGCCCCTCCTCAGCCCATTGTCCCAATTGATCAAGATCCCTTTTGTAATCTTAGGTAACCTTCTTTACTGTCGACTATACAACCAATTTTCATATCATCTGCAAACTTACTAACTTTAAATAAGATTCTGAATTGATTGAAGATAGGAAATGGAAGCAGAAGGGGTGCAGTGGTAGAGTTCCTACCTCTGAGCCAGGAGACCTGGGTTCAAGTCCCACCTGTTCTAGGGGTGTGCAATAATGTATCTGGGCAGGTTGATTAGAAAATAGCGAAAAGCAGGAGGAGGCCATTCAGCCCATTATGCATAAGGGAAACTTTTTTCACTCATTGGATTGTGTGTGTCTGGAGTTGGTGCCCAGTCTGGAGGTGGAAATCCTCAGCTCATTTAAAAGGAAACTGAAACTGCACATGAAGGGCTGTAACTTGCAAGCGTATGGGCCATATGTAACAAAGTGGAAGTAGAAGGAACAGCTCGTTTATCCAACTGGCACAGACAGGATAGGCTCAATGGCTTCTTTCTGTGCTCTAACTATACTTTAGTTCTAGGCTCTGGATGTCGTTTCAGAGAAGGAACCATACCATCCTTACTTAGCTTGACATATAATGTTTCCTAAGCAAAGTTGTTTTCTTAAAATGGCCCAGCAAACCTTTCACATGACAGGAAAGGCAGTAAATGCCAGTCTTATCGGAGACATCCAACTCTGTAGAAAGTACTTTGAAGAAAGTAAGCCTTTCTACACCTGTTTTTTTAAAAGTGAAAAGTGAAATGTACTAAAAACTACAAGCACATTGGAGGACGTAGGATACTACAAGTGAGATTTTTTTTTTACCTGTATAGGATCACATAGTCATGTCCCTGCTTTCTGGATAGTTTATATGCAGGTGTCACTCTTGTGATTGCAAGAAGTGACTTCAGTAGCAAAGACAGTCTGTTGTAGACAGTGTAGGAAACCTTAATTTCTTTATCGCATCTGAAGAAACACAAAAGGAAACTTTGAAATAACAAGTCAACCCAACATGGAGGATTTGTTTGTTGTCTTTGCTACTCGTAGTAACATATTTAAATCAAATGGTTAGGCATTTGATTGCCAGATTCTAAGTTAAGTGTGGGAAGCACCATATATCCACCTTAAATGAGTAACTTGCATGATTTATACCAGGATATTATGGATCTTTAATGCATTTCATGTAAAACAGCTTGCTCTTCTCTTTTCTGTGGTTTAAGTGGAAGTTACTTAAGTGAAACTAATTTGAAAAAGAGCAAACTTACTTTTCATTCATTTCCAAACACCATGTTTCCAGTTCCATTGAATCTCCCTGACACAAAATATACAAAAATGTTAGAAGTGACAGATTCTAGAAGGACAACATGCCTTCATATAACACCTTTAATTTAGTAACTTGTCTCAAGTGACTTTATAGGAGTGCAACAAAACAAAATTTGATACATGCCAGAATGATTTTAGAGACAACCAGAAGCTTGGATAGAGAGGTAGGTTTGAAGCAGTGCTATAAAAAAAAGGAAGAAGGAAATACAGACAGAAACAGCTCAAAAGTAAACACATGTTTTATAGCAGGCTGTTGAATGTCAAAGATGTCAATATTTGTTGCCAAAATCTCAAAGCTGATGTGGTACAGGGACTAAAAAGAAACACTGAACAGCTTTTGGATTTTATGTAAAGACATCATACCCATAATTATTTATACTTTACTGTAATTATGATCTATAGTAATTATTGCTGTCTGGTAATTACAGCCCAGGCTTGTCCTTTTCAGTTGATTTATAGAGCAATGTTTGAGCAAGCAGTAGCAGACTTAGAAAGAAATTACACTAAGTTAATCAAGTTAGTTGGAGATCCTCTATTGGCCAAAGGAGTTGTTCTATTATAATTTTTAAAAACTTCCCTTGCATGCAGGTGATAATAATAAAACTGCATTTAGTATCCACTCCTAGCATCTCTTGGACATTATTGATGATCCTGAAAACTTTTGCTGCACTTGTCCGAATAACATTTCCATGATGGAAAGTAGGGAGCTCTAGGACACTGCCCCTGAAGGAATGAGAACACGTATGAAACTTAGAGGTTGCAGTGGTACCTGAAGTTGGTTCAGCTGAGGATGATTCCCTAAGGAACACCTATAACAATGACCTGGAGCAGCAAAGATTGGCCTGGGACATCCAGAACCACCTTGTGTGTTTTATTTGTTCTTTCACAGGCTGTAGGCACTGAAGATAAGGGCAGCACATGTTATGCATCTCTAATTGCTCTTGAACTGTATGGCTTTCAGAGGGCAGTTAAGATTCACCCACATTGCTGAGGGTCTGGTGTCATGTTTGGCCATAAGTTTTCTTTTTAAAAGGATATTAATAAACTAGATGGATTTTTTTAAAACCATAATTTGAAGATAGTTGTCATGATCACCATTTCTGGGACAAACTTTGTACAGTCGGTTCTGCTATAATGCGTGTTCCAGCAACGTGAATTGGTTATAATGCAACTGACGAATAGGAGAAAGCTATTTCTAAAATGCAACATTGTGTTGGCTATAACGCAATTCAGTGCGCAGAGGAGTACGCATCAACATCACATGATCATTCCGTGGGCTTTGTCCCGAATATGTGCAACGTTAGTGCTGAAAGAGTCTCCACACTGGCATCACGTGATCATTCTGCAGACTTTGTCACAAAGTGAAGCACTTTCTGACAGAGGTACAGTACTCTGTGATTTTAGGTTTTTCTTCACAAATTCTGCTGTGTTACCCACAAAAACGTGAGGACCATGTGACACGGATGTTAGCAAGAAGCGTCCTGGTGACAAAGTTGCAGGTGGTGAACATAAAAGGAAGACTATAACACTCGAAGAGAAGGTAGATGTTATAAAGTGTTTTGAATGTAATGAGAGAACATGTGATATAGTTTGTGTAACAGGAATAAAGGAGTCTACCTCGCACACCATTAAACACAATGCAGAAAAGATTAAAGCAAGCTATACTGCTGGATCAAGTCCGAGTGCTAGCAAATCTGAGAGGTCATGGACAAAGGAACTTGAGGAGATGGAGCGGCTTCTAAGTGTGTGGATAGAAGATCAAATGGCAAAGCGATCAAACGAAAAAGCAGGGTAGCGATTCATGGAATAAGATCTTATTCGACACTCTATGAACAGCTTTTAATGAAAGAAGAAAAAGAGCAAAACAACAAAAACTGGATTTTTTTTCAAGCCAACCCTCGAGAAACAGTCAGAAGACAACAAACCACAGCCATCCAACTTCTGGATTAACTACTTTTTTGCTCTAACCCTGCAACCACAACTGCACCTGAAGGTGATGATGATGACCCTCAGCCACTGCATTAACAACAGAGCAACCTCAAAATCTCCTCCCCCATTAAGTCATCTTGACAATTTTTTTCAAGGTAAGGTGTCGAATTTACTTTTATTTTGTTATTAGATATGAATTAAATATCTTTTCAAACTGTGCTATCCTGTGTGTTAGGCTTTTGGGTGATTTTTGAGCGATTTTGAGTGATAGTTTTTGGTGATCTGCCCCAACCCCACTTACCCATAGGCCCCGTTATTTCTAATAGCACAGTTTTCTATAATACAATGTTGTGCAGGAATGCCAGTATTGCATTATAGCAGAACTGACTATATTTCAGAGTTATTAATTGAATTCAAAGTTGACTAGTTGCCATGGTGGGATTTAAATAAGCGTCCACAAAGAATTAGCCTAGGCCACTGCATTACCAGCCTAGTGACATTAGCATTATGCCATTACCTGTGTCATTTGCTTAAGGTTGGCTTCAGTGAAGAGGTGGAAAAGGAGGAAAAACAACAGGAGAGAGCAGAGATGAATTATTCATTCAGCATTTCTGGCTGAAGATGGGTGCAAACACTTCAGCTGTATCTTTTGCACATACTTGCAGGCCTTTATTGTCACTAATGAAAGGGATGTTCACGGAGCCGGCTCCTGTTCCTGTTAATTGTTCCAAATTGGATACTGATCATTCCAGATGCAAAGTTTATGCACTTTGACAACATATGCCTATATAGATATTGCTGCAGACATAACCTCCAGTAATGCATTCTACATAGAAACAGCTTTCTACTGTTCACTGTCTTAATTCTCGTAACTATCTCTCCTCAATCTAAACTCATTAAATACAGGAAATTTATTGTTTCCAGCTGTTCTGTTATCCTGTTGAGATTTTAAATACACCTAGCAAGTCATCCTGTACCCTTCTCTGTTCTCTACTGCCTTGGTATCATACCATGCACAATAACCTTTGATTTCCAGTAAGCATAAAAGAATCAGCTCATAACTGCATGAGTTTCTCAAGATAGTGTCCAAGGCCCAGCAGCCTTCAGCAATGACTTTTCTTCCAAAGTTGGAATTGCAACATCATTTCTAATTCCATTTGCTTCTCTTCAGTTAATGATATAGTCCATGTTACTTACAGCAACATCCAAATCACATTCACACTTGGACTAAGTGATCAAGTAACATTCATGCCACACAAATGTCAGCGAATGACCATTTCCAATAAGAGAGATCTCGACCTCCCCTTTCAACACTATCTTTGAATAGCCAAACAACATATTGGGGGTCACCACCGATCAGAAAGTTAACTGAACAAGTCACATAAATACTTCAACAAGAGCAGGTCAGAGTATGTGAATTCTGCACCCTTTTCCCTGAAAGCTCTTCTACGAAATACAAGACACGAGTCAGGAGTGTGATGGAGCACTCTCCACTTGGCTGGATAACTACAGTTCCAAAAGCACTCAAGAAACTTAACATCATTCAGGTGCCATCCACCATCTTAAATCTTCCATCTCTCCACCACTGAGTGTTTTATATGTCATCTAATCCAAGATGCACCACAGCAGCTGATCAAAGATTTTACAACACTGACTCATAAACCATGACCACTAGTAACTCAAAAAGACAAAAGCAATATGAGAGAACTCCATGACCTCTAAGTTTACCTCATCCTATCTTTGAAATATGTCACTATCCCTTCATTGCCACTGGGTCAAAATCTTGGAACTTCCTACTTAGCAGTGCTATGGGTATACCTTCACCACAAGAACAAATTTACTATAGGCACCAAAATAGTGGGAAATTGAGGAGCAACTATGAAGAGAGATCTCAGATATGTGTAAGAATAACAATGTTGTAATAGTGAGGGATTTTAACTTTACAAACATAGAATGGGAATGCCATAGTACTCAGGGCTTGGATGGGGAAGAATTTGTTAAATGTGTTCAAAATTTTCTCCATCAAAATGTAGATATATCTACCAGAGAAGGAGCAAAACTTGACCATCTCTTAGGAACTAAGTTAGGGTAAGTGACTGATGTGCTAGTTGGTGAGCACTTTGGGACCAGTGATCATAATTCTATAAATTTTAAAATAGCTAAGTAAAAGGATAGGGCTTTGTATAAAAGTGAAAGTTCTTACTGGAGGTCAATTCTAAATGGCATGAGATGGGAATTTTCAGAAGTTGATTTAAGTAGATTGTTTGCAGGTAAAGTGATGACTGATAAGTGGAAGACTTTTAGAAGTGAGAAAACGAGGGTTCAGAGGCAGTATGTTATCGTTAGAGTGAACGTTAAGGCTGGTAGGAGTAGCGAACAATGAATAAAGACACTGAGGCTCTGATCAAGAATAACAACGAAGCATATGCCAGGTATAAACAACTGGGATCAAGTGAATTAATATAAGGGGCGTAGGGGCATTCTTAAAATGGAAATCAGGAGGCTATAAATGGGCTATGAGATATCCTTAACCTTATCTGACAAGGCTAAGGATAATCCAAAGAGATTCGACAAGTATATTAAGAGCAAAAAGAGCAACTAGGGAGAGAATAGGGCCCCTTAAAGATCAATAAGGCTGTGTATATATGGAACCACAGAACATGGGACAGATACGATACGAATATTTTGAGTCAGTATTTACGGTGGAGAAAGACATGGAGGATAAGGTACTTGGGGAAATAAATAGTGATGTCTTGAAAACAATCCACATTACAGAATAGGAGGTGCTGGCAGTCTTAAAAAAAAACATACAGGTGGATAAATCTCCGAGATCTGATCAAGTGTATCCCAGGACTTTGTGGGAAGCTAGGGAAGAAATTGTGGGGCCCCAGCAGAGATATTTCTATCATCTATAGCCACAGCGGAGGTGCCAGAGGGCTCTAGGGTAATTAATATTGCACCTTTAAGGAAGGCTGTAAGGAGAAACCTGCAAACTGTAGACTGGTGAGTCTGACATCAGTGATAGGTTAGTTGTTGGAGGGGATTCTCAGAGATAGGATTTACACACATTTGGAGAGACAGGACTGATTTAGGGATAGTTAGTATGGCTTTGTGCATGGGAAATCATGTCTCACAAACTTGATTGAGGTTTTTTTTGAGGATGTGACCAAAAAGACAGGGCAGAATGGTAGACGTTATCTACACGGACTTTAGTAAAGCCTTTGACTAGGTTCTGCATGATAGACTGTTTAATAAAGTTAGAGAGAGCCTGCCAATTCAAAACAAAATTGGCTTGATGACTGAAGACAGAAGGTGGCAGTAGAGGGTTGTTTTTCAGACTGGAGAGCTGTGACTGATGGTGCTCCGCAGGGTTCAGCACTGGGTCCACTTTAGTTCGTCATTCATATAAACAAATGGATAAGAATTTAAGAAGCACGGTTAATATGTTTGTGGATGATACCAAAATAAGATTACAAAGGGATCTTGAACAATTGGGCGAATGGGCTGAGAGGTGCCAGATTCAGTTTAATTTGGATAAATGCGAGGTGTTGCATTTTGCTAAGGTGAACAAGGGCAGGACATATAAAGTTGATGGTAGGGCCCTGGGTAGTGTGGTCGAACAGAGAGACTTAGGGGTTCAGGCACATAGTTCTTTGACAGCTGTATGACAGGTGGACAGGGTGGTTAAGGCGGCGTTTGGCATGCTCAGACCGTTGAGTACAGGAGTTGGGATGCCACATTGAGGTTGTGCAGGACATTGATGAGGCCACTTTTGGAGTACTGTGTACAGTTCTGGTTGTCCTGCTGTAGGAAGGATATCATTAAATTGCAGGGTACAGACAAGATTTACAAGGATATTGCAGGGTTTAAGTTAAAAGGACAGGTTCAATAGGCTTGGATTTTTCTCACTGCAGCGTGGGAGATTGAGGGGTTATAAACCTTAGAGCAGTTTATAAAATCATAAAGGGGCATAGCTAAGGTCAATAGCAAAAGTCTTTTCCTTCGGGTAGGGGAGTTCCAAACTACAGGACATGTTTTTAAGGTGACAGGAGAAAGATTTAAAAGGGACCTCAGGGGCAACTTTTTCCACACAGAGGGTGGTTTCTATGTGGAATGAACTGCCCGAGGAAGAGGTAGATACAGATACACACACAACATTTAAAAGACCTTTGGGCAGGTATGTGAATAGGAAAGGTTTAGACAGATATGGGCCAAATGCAGGCAAGTGGGACTAGTTTAGTTTGGGAAACTTAGTTGGCATGGACGAGTTAAACTGAAGGGCTTGTTTCTGTGTTGTACGATCCTATGACTCTATAACTGCAATGGTTCAACAGCACTAGGAGATGGACAACTGACAGCCTTGCCAGCACTGCTCAAGTCCTGTGTATGAATGAAACAACCTGCTGAGCTCAATTACAGTTGAGGAGAGGGGCTTGCAAGATCCCTGCTCCTTCTGTTAGCTGGAGTGCCCACTGCCACTCAACTGGATATGCTGGCATAATATACTGTACCTTTGTTCCATGTGGTTTTGTATCTGTATGCTGACAACATGTAATAAATTTCACATTACCACTTTATTCTAGGGCATGGTAGCTATTGTTCTTGGTATTTTCTTCCATACTCCATTCTGGAGTCCTACAGATCAGAAAAAGGTCCTTTGGCCCATTGATTCTGTGCCGATCAAAAGCAACCACCTAACTATTCTAATCCCATTTTACAGCACTTGGTTCATAGCCTTGTATCCCCTAGCATCGCAAGGGCACATCTAAATACTTTTTCAAAATGTTATGAGGGTTTCTGGCTCGAAAACCCTTTCAAGCAGGGAGTTCCAGATTCTCATCACACTCTGGGTAAAATCAAACTGAATTAGCTAATGTGAATTAAGGAGCAAAGAACAAATCAATTCAAATTGTAGTGGTACAAAATTCTGTCCATGTTCATGGCCAACATCACATGATGGGCGCAGTTTTTGGATGCTGTGTCTGTCCTATAAGATTGTCAGAGTGGAACTAATGTTATTTTTATGAAAATTCCACAGCAATCTATTCTCTTTGTACTGCTGTAGACATTGTGCCTACAACAGGGGGAGTAGTCAGGACTACTTCCCTTGGTTCTGCTCCAACCTAACATCTATGTCCCCAGAGTTCAGTGTTGGCACTATTAAGTCCCTTTAACAGTGGCCACTGAAGCCCTAGAGTAGATGCCTGTCCTTTGTTCTTTGGTTTCTCAAGAATAGATTCAATACTGGGAGAGGATCATTGGTAGTAATCACCATAAAGTTTCTAACATAAATGCTATCCATAAAGCACCTTTCATGCCCTCAGGGATTCCCGAAATCCTACACATCCAACTTAGCACTTCAGAAATCTAGACAGTGATTTCATGTATTTTAACTTTGTATAGGAAACTTAGTTTAAAAGTTAATTAGTGTCAACTGTCTTTC
The DNA here is from genome assembly GCF_021869965.1 of Rhincodon typus. Classification (NCBI taxonomy): domain Eukaryota; kingdom Metazoa; phylum Chordata; class Chondrichthyes; order Orectolobiformes; family Rhincodontidae; genus Rhincodon; species Rhincodon typus. The sequence continues at coordinate 9,869,485 of NC_063348.1, forward strand.
AGGTTTCAGAAAATAGTTGTTATAATTTAGTATGTGAAAGGTAATTTCAAAGGCACTGGCATGTAAAGAGTTTGTTCATTGTTTCCAAAGCACTGTTACTAATTTGTAACTGAACTCTTCCAGCAATATCGCATGGGTGTTCTTGATGAGGTAATGCCTTCTAGATTTCCTCCTGTTAAGACCAATTATGTTTTTCTCAGAAAGGGACAAATCAAATCAAATTAACAAAAAATTTCTTTCGAAGCTTATCTTAGAAGCATTTAAATTGTACAATAATAGTTTGAATTATATGTTCAATTCTCATCATTCCTATGAACCTTTTAAACACCTTGAAAGCATACATGAGTCTGACCTGCAACAATTCAGCAAGTCTTCCAATACCATCAGAGATAAAGATAGGCAAGCAAAAGCTCTTTGCAAAGTTAGGTCAAGCCTCCATGCAAAGTTATTACAAAGGATTCTTCATATTAAAAGTTTTTATGCTGTTATGGTTGCAACTGAAATTATTACTGAACAAATCAGTAGTGAGAGAGAGAAATCTGGCTTGATAGATAATGCTTTGTTTTTTGGTTTTAATGAAGTGGTCGTTCATTGACACTCAAACACTCAATGTCATAGAGATGGGTTTAAAAATAAAACAGAAGTTTATTATCCACATGAAATAAAGATAAAACAGAATAAAGCAAACTATTTACACAAGATAAATTTGAAGACTTCAAAACACATGATGAAATACCATCAATCACATTAACCTCAACACTCTTTTACAGTACTCCTACTTCAGAATTTCCTTCTCTTTCAAATCGACACTGCTCAAGTTAACTGTGGTCTCAATGCTATGTCTTGAGAAGTCTTAGACTGAGGTACCTCTTTTGTAGCAGCCCTAAACTACCTCTCTTCCTTAGGAGCAACTGTTTTACACATTCAACTTCAGCCTAGACTTCTGCAAACAGCCTCAACCTTAACCAGAAAGTATTTTTTTTCCTTCAAGCTATGGTTATTTCCCCTAAGCCCAAAAAAACACTTTTTCAGAGTCTTCAATCTGAAAGCCTAATGAACTACACAATTTACTCCGCTTGTAAACCCTCCAAAAGGTAAACAAAACTCCATTACTCTCCAGAAAGTCCGTCTCCAATGCTGTATTTTGAAATAAAATTACCATTGCTACAGTTAATCATTATACACCAGACACAGAAATCCCAGACATAGTAAGAACTGCTGATGCTGGAGTCAGAGATAACAGTGTGGAGCTGGAGGAACGTCGCAGGTCAGGCAGCAGAGAAGCAGGAAAGCTGACATTTTGGGTTGGGACCCTTCTTCAGAAAAGGGTCCCTTTTCTTTTTCGGAATCCTTTTTTCTGAAGAAGGGTCCCGACCCAAAACGTCAGCTTTCCTGCTCCTCTGATGCTGCCTGACCTGCTCTGTTCCTCCAGCTCCACACTGTGTTAACATAGAAAACCCACGTGCCATTCGTTCAAAATCTAAAATAAATGATATTAAAATATACATAAAACACACACCTTACAACACAGTACATGTATGACTGCATTTTTTTTTCTAAACACTGTAGGAGGAATTCCTGCAAATCTATTTGGTCTTGCAATTTAAACTTAACTACCTAATGCTTTATACATCCACTTGCTGGCATATCGCATAAATCTTAGTTAATAGATTCCAAAAATCACAAACCAAAATTGCAATTATCAGAGACACTTGAAATAGATGGTGTGGGTTTTGTTTGATTTCTGGGCTTGTTATTATCTGGATGTTGGCCAGGTAAAGGCATATTCTAACTCAGACAAAGGAGACTAATTTATAAAAGTGGTCTTTGACCTTGAACCAAAATGAAAATATTCAGAGATAAATAATTCAGAAATACAACACTTGTATACTACAGCATTACTGAAGAGCAACACACAATTTACACTTTTAAATTGTTAAACTAAATAGGCAGTAGCATCAAATTTAGAACAGGACACTAAGAAGCCTTAGCAGAAAATTAACATTAACCTCATTTGCTGTAAAGGAACAGGACAAAGAACACACATACCAGCTGCAAGATCTAAGCTAGAGGCCAAAATGAAACAACACACGGTTGAGAATCAATGTCACAAGTTTGAGGATGATAAGGTGACATAATGATAATCTGAGTGAGAGGTAAAGAAGAAATGGTATCAAGACAACTTTGAACTGATGGATAAAAGAACAATGTATCTGCTAAGTGTGAATACAGGTATATAACACCATTATCCAAAAATTAAAATGAAAAACACTGAGAAAATAAGTAGCGTGTTTAAAACAGGACAGATGTGCCTGTGTCAAAATGGCAGGATTACCAAGACTTGGAAATCAAATATGGCCTGAGGGAAGCAGGTTTGATAACCTGGATCCAACTGATTATTTTGTAGCAGTAATCTTACTAAAAGCATTCCAATGTCAAATTTTAAAGGACAGGGCATAGGCAAATGGTTTCTCGAGAATTATTAGTGAGCTACCGTGTGAAACCATAAAGCTCATTTCAATAAGATACTTAAGTGTTCTACTCATGATAGAACTAGGATTACGAAACAAATCATACATTGCAGTGCTGTTAGAGAGATTTAATGCAGTCCTAATATAGAAGATTGGCTGCGTGGTGATTACAAATGTGGAAATTGTCGGTGCGTATGGAATTGGATTTCACAAATCAACAACTTTAAGAGAACAGAAATAAATCTGATAGTTACACCTGCTGACAGCAAAACTGCAAGGAAGCCAGTCAAAATTTATTCTGTGGAAAGCTTTAGGAATTACAGCAACCATTAGAGTCAAGTCTCAACTGTTTGCCAAAATGGAACACAACTATCCTTCATTTGTTGAATAACTGGAATTGTGAGACAACGAAATTGCAGCTCAGTGCTGATACTCAGGAAATATTGATAGTTCAAGAGTTATGGAAGAAAGCTTGGAAAAAGATGAATGGAATACAAATATTGACAATTCACTTAGTTAAATTCAGAGCTATACCTCAGATGTTTTGAGAGAGATTTCCACACACATTGACCGTCCAATTCCAGGAAGTTGGCCTGCCAGTGCCTTTTTAGCCTCATGGGTGACTTCTGGTATGTCCTTTATTGCAAGGTTAAACTGTAACAGATGCAAGAATGAGTTTATCTAAAAATCAGAAGTTATATACACAATAATTAGAAATAAAAACTTAGGCAGTAATGTACCCTGAACTAGATATATTGATGTAGTTGTGGGTGTGTGAGAGAAAAAAAAATCAAGGTCTCTGACCCTGATTATCTGCAGGGAAGTAAAAGTACAGATGATAGGTAAGAACACAAGGCAGGCTTGAATGAATGACCATTCCTCCTCAATAGGTCAACAGTTTACCAAAACTTTCAGCCTAGACTTACATGTAAAGTATTTGTACAAGGTTACGAAGGACAGCATAGAAGAGTAAGGGGGAAAAGCTCGGAAGCAAGGCAGACTAGTTTTCTTACCCAGTCTGAGCCTGTAGGAGAAGAGGACGAACGGGTACATATCTTTTCTCCAAGCCGTGCTTGCACAATTACCTGGACAGTCTGCAAAATATTCAATGATTTTACTGGCACACAGGTATCATCAGAATACATTAATTTTTTTAAACTCCAGTATTAGGAACAATGGGTTTACATTATACTTAAGATATAATTTATAATCCAGAAGCAAAGTAATTTAAAATTCTGACTCCTGAAGTTCAGTGAGGAAAAAAGAAATGGGAAAATAATTAAATTAAATGTATTTCATCCTCACTTTCCCTCCGTACAAAAAACTTAATGGAACACAATAATTTAAAACCAAACAAGTCTTAAATCAATCCAATAGCTACAGGTTTCAATTTAAAAGTTCCCCCATTAAGATCACCCAGTAACAGGTAATTAAAAAAAAATCATGTTAAACAGTACTCATGTAGTCACACACTACCACAATGTTTCTACACTGTATTTTCATGATTATCCAAAAATCGTTGCGTTTTAAATTCTCTCAGCATTAATTATAGCGCTGGTTATCCACTGTGACAGTGAATATGTTTGGAACATTAGTTCAGTTGTTTGAAATCTCAAAGTCAAGAAAGGAGCTAATAAAAATATTGGTTTTGATGCTAAATGGACTAAAAGCAGGAGGCTTGACAGTTGTTTCCTTGTTTTTTGTTCTTTTCCCCTCTTTTGCTGATCACTCATCTATCAAAACGACAGGAGAATCTATCTTTTGAAAAGCAGTTGATCATGCCACAAGCATTTTCAGGATATATTATTTGACAGTGTTGAAAAATACCATGTGATGAAAGTAGACGTTTGTTGTTCAAAAACAGAACCTGGCCATCAATAAAAGTTCTAGTCTTCAAAATGGAGATATACTCCCAGTCTAATTGACTTGTGACATGTTTACAGACAGTGAGAAAGAATGAGTTTTACTTTTGAGTATTTGCTGTGATCTGTGTTTCATGCTAGAATTGAATTTAACTTCAAAAATTGTTGTTTAAGTTGCAAATCATTGTGGTTAAATTTGTCATTGAAATGATTTTATACCTTAGTTTTGAATTAAAGTTTCTGAGGAAATCTCTTTGAAAGCCACTGCTGCTTCCGACCAAAATCTGGAACTACGGACATGATTTCAATTGCTCAGCAACTTCAAAAGACATGTCACAAATAACACCCAGCACTCTATGTGGCCTTCACTGATCTCACTAAGGCTTTTGACTCAGTCTCAGTCAAAATGGGAAAAGCTATGGCAATCTCTGTCAAAATTTGGCTAGGCAGAGAAATTCATAACATCTTCCGTCTCCTCTAAGATGTTGGCAATTGTCCTCACTGACCTAATCCTTTGAGGTCAAGACAGGGAGGTGTCATTTCCCCCACACCTTTCTCCATCTTCAATGCCACTGTTCTTCATCCATTCAAGATGAAGCTTCTCAGTGATGTGGACATTGTCTACAGGATGAATGAACAACTTTTTAACCTCAACTCGTTAAAATCCAAGAAGAAAATAATACAGACCTCACTTGTGGAACTTCAGTATGTGGATGACAACTTCATCCCTGCTGTCTTGGAAGAGAATCTTCAAGTCTCATTTAACGCCTTTGCAGAAGCAAACCAAAGAATTGGTCTCAGCCTCAAACTCAAAAAGACTCCATTCTTTTACCAACGTATCGCAAGTCAAATTGTGGACCATGCCTCCATTAAGATCAATGGAGAAATCCTACCAAATGTTGAATATTTCCCTACCTAGGGAGCTCATCCAAGGTTGACATCAACGTAGAAATTCAACACTGTATCTAGTCTGCAAGTGTTATTTTCAGACACCTAAGGTTGTGACTTTGATGACAATGATTTCAGTGCTGATACCAAGATCCTTGTACATAAAGTAGTCATCCTTCCAACTCTTCGATATGGCTCTGAAACTTGGACTACATACAGATGACACTTCAAAGCATTTGAGAAGTTTATCAACGTTGTTGGAGACAAATTTTCTGCATCAGCTGGGAGGACAGGTATACCTAACATCAGCATCCTTAAACCGGCTAGTAGCACCAGCAGAGGCCATGATCATGTGAAGCCAACTCTGCTAGTCAGTAATGAGCCTAGAATGCCTGAGTTCCGATTGCCAAAGCAGATCTTTGCCCAGCTCAAGAAAGGCACTCAAATGAGAGGAGGGCACAGGATGCGTTTCAAAGATCCCCAAAGGCTCCTCTCAAGAAATACAGCATAGATATCAACATGTGAAAGACACTTCTTCAGAAGAAACTGGCTTGGAGGAATGCCAGTCATCTCAAGATCATGGACCATCCCATCGCTCAGAGACACCTGCCAAAACGTATGATCGGAAATGCAGTTCCAGGATCAGGCTCATCAGCCATGCAAGGGCCTATGTAACCTATGACTACTGACATGGAATTTCCTAAGTGAATAATCATAAGCATTAGTGAGTCACTGTCGATGATGACAACACCTTAGTTTCCAATTTTCACAATTCCATAGAGTGGTTTATTACAAAGTGCGCATTTAACCTCTTTAGCGTCTACTTCAGTAAAGGGTAAGTGTCAAAAGAGCAGGTTTTGAACCACTGAGGGCAGCTCACGTAAAAGCAAGTTAAAGTAAAAGCTGAAAGATCTGGCATACATTGTTAGGAAAGTGAGATTATGTTACCCAAAATTAAAGCTAAGACAAGCTTTACTTCGTTGACTGCAACTGCAAAGTAGGGATCTTGTATAAATTAAAAGATTTGCATTTCTTAACTTGTTCCCTTTCGATAAGTATTAATTCAGTATCATTATGTGGAGAATTTGTACCTTCAGGGCAAAGAATTTAATGAACTTATCCAAATCCTTCTTATCCTGAGGGCTCAGTTCACTGTCCATGGCGAAAAAAAATCTAAAGGTAAAGCAGAAAATAAGAATTTAATCACACATGCTGCAGAAAAAGAAACGTCAACGCTGCTATTTGAAAATGCTCAAAACAGCTTCACTTTGGCAGTATCAATGTTTACAAAAGCACCTAGATTGACCCCATTCTTCGAAATAAACTAAAGAATGATTTGTTTCTTTCCAATTAGACTCGCTTTTACTCTGCAAAGATGCTCATGGGTCATTCATGAAACAGATTGTGGTTTCATTTACAGCAATTCCATAAAAAGCCAAAAAGGAAGTTTATTCATTGCCATAATATAGAAGATTTCTTCAATTAATTTGTATATAAACATGTAACACCCAAATTTGCAGTGCACAGGCCTTGTAAATATAAATTTGTGAAATACTTTGTTCCTCAACTTTCAAAAGTTAAGTCTTGGTCTTCCCTTCCTTCCTTCCTCAAAGCTTAATTATTCACATTGCATGGTTTGGCTTTACCATAGAATTTGGATTTGTGGTAGACTCTCAAGGTGGAAACAGTTTACTAATTTTCTTCGAAACATTCACCAAGGCAACTTATCGGCCAATCGAAAGATGTTGCAGGCATGATGTATGCTCAGCACAGAGATAAAGTACTCATGGTCAGGAGAGGTGGGCACTGCAGGGGATGCAGTGTTTTATTTCCCTTTGGTAGTGCTCTTCAGGTGCAGTTGAAGCTTCCTTACCTCTGGAGCAGGTGAGACTTAAACACAAACCATCGGGCTCAGAGGTGTGCAATAACACATCTGAACAGCCCGAGTAGAAAGTGTCTACCCTGAGGAACTCCTGACAAGATGACTGACCTCCCAAAAACAACCTTCTTCCTTTGTGCTAGGTATGAGCCCTCCCCTTCCAGTTTCTATTGACTCAATTTTGCTAGGCGTCCGATGTTTTACTTGGTCAAATGCTGCCATGACGTCAAGGGCAATCACCTCAAGTTCAGCTCTTTTTCCCATGTTTGGACTAAGGCTGTGATGATGCTAGAAGCCAGTACAAGTCAAACTGCACATCAACAACTAGGTTACTTGCCAGCTCTGATGTGTCATCATTATGCTAATGATTGACGGTAGATCAATAAATCTAATCCACTAAATAAACCTGTTCTATCCAACCTGAGAAATTTTTCACATTGTTGGGTACGTATAAGTTTTGCAGCAGGAATGGAATGGTTTGGTTAGGACTAGCTAGTTCTGGTGTACAAACATTCAGTACTATTACCGACATGTTGTCAGGGCCTATAGCCTTTGTAGCATCTAATGACTTCAGCCATATCTTGATATCACGAGAAATGAATCAGATTGGTTGAAGACTAGTATCTATGATGCTGGGGACCTCTGAAAGAGGCTAAGATGGATCATCCATTCACTCAGAACTTCCGGCTAAAGATAGAGACAAATGCTTCAGCCTTCTATTTTGCATTGATGTGCTGTGCTCTCCCACCTTTGAAGAGGGGATATTTGTAAAGCACCTCTGCTGAGTTGAATAATTATCCTCCACCATTCACAACTGGATGTGGCAGGACTGCAGAGTTTAGATTTGGTCAGTTGGTTGTTGAAGTCCTTAGCCTGTCTAGTACATGCTTGCTTCCACCGTTTGCTATGCAAGCACTCCTGTGTGGGATCTTTAACAGGTGGCCATCTCATTTTCAGACATCTGGTGCTGCTCCTCACATGCCCTCCTGCACTGAACCAAGGTTGATATTAATGGCAGAGGAAGGATACGCAAGATCAGGAGGTTATACATTATGATTTAATACAATTTTGTTGTTCCTGATAATCTATTTTCTATGAATTGCTGCAGGTTATTTGGCACATCAATGCAGATTCAGCCTCATGGATATCCAGTTGAGTTATTCAATCTGACAAAGTCCGTCTCATTTATGGTGGTTTTGCCACACAACTTGGGGCAAAGTATCTTCAATGTGAAGATGGAACCTTGCCTCCACAAGAATTCTGCAGTGGTCACTGCCACCAATATTTCTCCAGTTGCACCCACAACAGGGAGATTTGAGAGGAGAAGGTCAAGCAGGATTCTGTGTCTTGTTGGTTTCCTCACCGCTTACCGCCAATACAGTTAGCAGCTATATTGTTTGAGTTGACCAGTTCAGTCAGCAATACTGTTAATGAGACATTCCTGGTATTGGGCGTCGAAGTCCCCTCACCTAAAGTACATTCTGTGCCATCACCACTCTCAGTTCTTTCTCCAGGCAGTGTTCGCTATAGAGGAGTTTTTTTTAAAAAATACATCAACTGCTCGAAAGCTGTAATTTGTAGGTTTCCTTGTTCATGTTTGACCTGATTTCATGGGGACCAGAGTCATGTTGAGGACTCCCAGGGCAACGCCTTCCACTGTGTCCTACCTTTAGAGAATCTGTCCTGCCAGATGGACAGAATATTCCAAGGGACGGAAGCTGGTTGTGTCTGGAACTTAGACAAAGAACTATGGTTTACACACCATGACAATGTCAGGTTGTTACTTAACTGTCTGTGAGACAGCTCTCCCAATTTTGGCACAAGCTCCCAGATGCTGGGGAGGAGGAATGACAGGGTGGTGTTTGCCATTGTTGCTTTTAATGCCTAGGCTGGTGTCAGGTGGTCCTTTGGTTTCATTCCTTTCTTGATTGTTTCTGAATCCACATAGCACTTTTTGTAATTCCGAATGTTATTGTATTCAAATTAATCTCAGTAATGACGACCATGAGCTTTAACCTGTTGTAAAACTACATCTGGTTCTTTATTGTCCTTTAGGAAAAAAATTATTCGTAGAAGAATTAATCAGAATCCTATAGTGTGGAAGCAAGCCATTTAACCCATCGAGTCGACACTGACCCTCCAAAGATCGCCCCAGCCAAACCCATCCCACCCATGACACTGCATTTCCCACGGCTAACCAACCTAGCTTGCACATCCCTGGACACGATGGGCAATTTAACATGGCCAATCCATTTAATCTGCACATCTTTGGACTGTGGGAGGAATCCCACGCAGACACGGGGAGAACGTGCAATCTCCACACAGACAGTTGCCCAAGGCTAGAATCAAACCTGGGACCCTGGCACTGGGAGGCAGCAGTGCTAACCACTGAGCCACCATGCTGTCCTAAATCGGACATCCTTATTCACTCTGTCCTACATGTGGCTGTACAGCGACAGCAATGCTGACTCTTAACTGTCCCCTGACATGGTCTAACTGGACACTCAGTTCAAGGTGCAGTTGGGGATGGCTAACAAGTGCTAACATTCCCAGCGATGCCAACATCTCATAAAAGAGAATGGAAATAGTACTGTAAATGTTAGTTTCATCTGTCTAACATCAAAATTATAACTTAAAAATTCTGATTAGAAGTGTTCTGCTAACCTTCAAAGACTCAAGTCTCACTTTGTAACCTACTTTTGAAGTCACATCTATTTAACACAAAGCTTTAACAAATACTGCAATTTTCTTACTCTTTCAGTGACATTGTGTGATATAAAATGTATATGAATTCAACGTCACTGGAGACCTTCATATGTTGAGGCAAGAGGAGACTCAGCAATGAAGTACTTGCTGTCAGCTGCATCTAACACTTTTCTTTTATAAACAATAATTAACAAAGCAAGGTTTTTGGTACATACACTGTGTAGGGAGTTATTGTAAAGCTTTGTGCAAAATGTTGCAGGTCATCTACTCTTTATGAAGTGGGGGGGGCATGGTGTTTTGAGGTTGGAGGTGGTATGACACAGGTGGTTCCTGTGAATTCTGAATAAGGGATAACAACAGACAATGGGTGAGTGAGGGCAGATAAAGTCAAATTCTCAACGCATCCAAATACTCCATCTAAATACCCCAGTTGGAGATAAGCAAGTGAGCACAATGTGAGAACCGTTGTCCATGAATAATCATCATGGTGGGTGACTCGAAGGGTGCCATTACCCTCTTGTATTCAAAAAAGCGAATCAGAACATTGGTAAACCCAAGTGTTAGCAAAAATACTGACATCTCTTTTTTTAAACGATTCCCTAGGGGCATCAAATGAACAGGATTTTCAAAAAGAAAGGTTTCACTCAGCTGTTCTATAACTGGTACCCCCTCAATTACTCCAAGCACACACACGTATTCAAAATCATTACAAGGCAAAAGAACAGCAACATATGATATCAAAGAAATCTCTATGTAGTTATCAAACGGGCACCGAGTGCATAAATATTCTATCAGGAAGTAAGATACTAGTATAGATTCCATGCTAAACTTTCTTGGTAACTTTAAAATTGAACATCAGTAAACAAATTACTCAATGCTGAACAAAAAATCAAAGATATTTGTTTTAATATAATTGCATATAGGAGAGGCAGTGGCATATTGTAATGTCACTGACCCTATCAACTCAGAACCTCCGGCTCTGGTGTTGCTGAGGCATGGGTTTGACACCCACAATGGTGAAATGCAAATTCAACAAAAATCTGGAATTAAAAGCCTAGACTAATAGCAACTATATAGCCAGTCAATTGTCTTAAAGACCCATCTGGTTCACTAAAGCTTTTAGGGAAGGACTTCTGCCATCCTTGCCTAGTTTGGCCTTCAGACTTAGAGCAACGTAGTTGACTCTTAACTGCCCTCTGAATAGGCCTAACAACCAACTAAGCTCCAGGCTGTCACAGATTGGTGATGAATACTGCCACAGCCTGTGACACCCATATCTCATGAATGAAAAGATGGAAAAAAAGGACAGGAGGAAGTGGACACTGGTGCGTTTTGCTAAATTACACATCAAAATTTAAAATCAAGCAAATTATCTTTATAAATAAATACTCAACTGAGATTTCGATTTCTCCCTATCTAGTGAATTTTAATATTTCTACTTTGGATTCTGTAGTTTGTTTTAATGAACAGTGGTCTTGAATTACAGCAGATTGTTTAAAAGAACTTGAATGGGAACAATAAGGTTACTCCCACTCCCTCAACTCCCAAATTCTTTCTTGCCATGTACAAGTTCTTCTTCCTTTTTGAAGTTATTCTTGAACTTGCTGCCAACACGTTGCCTGGAGCTCATCTACATGTCATACCTACTCATCTTGCACCATCCTCACACAGCTACTGTAGCTCAGCTGCAGCAGCTGTGACCAACAGCAGCATTGCCCAACAATACCCAGGTCAAATCCTCTTTCTGCTGCCCTCAACTTTGCCCTTGAGCAGAGATGCCTGTAGCTTTTCAGCTTTAATCAAATGGCTGAAATACTGAAATTTTCCTCTGGATATCATTTTTCAGGATTTTTTTTCCGCTTATTCAATGTTAAGTTCTTCTTTAAATTGTCTCATGGTCTACATATAGAATTTTTATCATACATCTGAACATGCACATTTCTAAGGTCTATATTTTTGTCTATAGACTTCTACTTATTTTCCAAGTTTCTGAGGCACACAGGAAAGTAGATAGAATGTAATTTGAGATTTTTCCTCCCTGTTACAAGATTGAGTTTCCTTCTTGTTAATACATCTTTCACCTTCACAAAATTTCTTCTGGTTGCCTTTTCCTTCTAACTTTAGCAACTGATCAGCCATCATCTGTTGTCATTTCTAATAGAGAAACTTATCCACTTGTTCCACTGTTGTCTTCAAGCTTCATGCCAGTTTTTTTTTAAAATATTCCTTCCAATGGCTGTTGTTTTATTTTTTCAGCATTCATACTTAATTCATATTTGAAGCTTCAAGATTTTACTTGTTCTACATTATGTCAGGTCCGTTCTGATTCTGTGCTGTTATGCTGACAACAGTACAGAAGTTTGTTATGCTTTTTCCGCCAAAGTTTTTCCCCTGAAATATACTGATTTCTCTGAATACCGGTTTTGTCCACAGTTTGAATAATTTTGGAAACAGTATGCAGCCTTTTTTATACTCCTCTCTTCACTTCAAATATGTATGATTGTCTCTTTTCTCTTTTGATTCTCATTATTTGGTGCCATTTTATAGGCTCTTTTACAGGTTCCTGTTAAGGTCATATTTCAGCAACATGTCTTTTAACTTACGGTGACAAAAATAATTAAACACTTCTTCAGTCTCTGAAGCATATGTTCTTGTTTACTTCTGTATATCTATTGAAGATTATTCTTAGCTTAAATATTCCCTCTCATGTTACTACTGATCCAGACTGAGTTTCACCAATATCTGCTTCAAATGTATAATTATTTCTTAAATGATTTTCAAAATCACTGCGTACAGTTCTAAAATTATTGCACTTTATTGCTTTAGGTTTCTTAGATAACCTGTTGAATAATGAATGACTTAAATCACTTCAAATGTATTCTCCAGTATAACTGAATCTCAAATTTTTGTTATCACTTCCAATTATCCAAGGGCTTTTAGATGTCTGCTGTTACTTCATCTACACTTCAAGCTTTTCAATTTCAAAGAATTTTTCACGTTTGCTGATGATTACGCTTCCTCAGATACTGAAGCAGGCCATGTTCAAATGCAACAAGATCTGAACAATACATATGCTTGGGCTGACAAGTGGCAAGTAACATTTGCGCCACACAAATGCCAGATTATCACCAATAAGAGGCAATCTAGCCACTGCCCCATGACATTCAAATGATGTTGCCGTCACTGAATCCATTGATCAGAAACACAACGGGACTCGTCACATATACAACAGCAACAACAGCAGGTCAGAGGCTAGAATATTGTGGCAAGCAACTCACCTCCTGATTCTCCAAGGTTTGTCCATGATCTACAAAGCACAAGTCAGGAGTGTGACGGAATACTCCCTACTTGCCTGGATGGGTACAGCTCCAACAACATCCAAGCAGCTTGACACCATCCAGGACAAAGCGGCCCACGCAATCAGTACCAAATCCACAAACAACCAGTCCCTCCACCCCTGATGCTCAGTAGCAGCAGTCTGTATGATCTTTAAGATGTACTGCAAAAGTTTACTAACAATCTTCAGACAGAACCTTCCAAATCCATGACCGCTTCCATCTAGAAGGACAAGGGCAACAGATACACAAGAACACCACCATTTGCAATTTCCCCTCCAAACCACTCACCATTTTGACTCAGAAATATATTGCCATTCCTTCACTGTAGCCGGATCAATATTCTGAAATTCTCTCTAAGGGCATTGTGAGTTGACCCACAGCAGGTGGACTGCTGTGATTCAAAAGATCGCAGCTCACCACCACCTTCTCAAGGGTAACTACAGAGGTGCAATAAAGGCTGGCTAGCCAGTGAAACCCACATCCCATGAATGAATTTTTAAAAAATGATTTGGCAATTGCTTGCCTCTATAAATCAAGGACTCCCTCTATTTAGATCATCATACAATTCACTAATAACACTGTCCATCTTTCTAACTGCGGTATTCCTTTCAACGACATTTTTCCATCTTTGTCTTTTGTACACCCATTATTGCTTATTTCCCCCCCTCAGTGAAAGATTTCACCTTTTTGTGCAGAACTCCCATTTCTTTCTAATGCTTCACCACAAAGAAAATTAGTGAGTTATATTCTGGAATGCACATCCTGAAAACAAATTCAATAGTAAATTTCAAAAAGGAATTGGATACTTAAAATTAAAATTAGCACAGCTTTTGTGAAACAGCAGGGAAGTAGGACAAATTGTGTAGTTCTTTCAAATCAGCTGAATGACATCATGTCAGTTTCTGAAAAGGGCCTTGAATTTTAAAAAAAAGTGATGAGATATGGATTCAACTATTTAATGTTAAGTCAAATAGTGTAGTTCAAACTTAAAAGATTTAATGCTTCCTCTAATAAGTAATTCTTATTTAGGCTGAAGTATTGTTTGACAGCAAGCAATAAACTCAACAGTAATAAAATTAATTCTTCTCTGTGGTACACCACATCCCAGTGGTGATTCATAAAGTTATTTTTTGGATCATAAAAAACTTTCACCTGCTTATGGTAGCTTCCTTTTATATGTTACCAGGAAATTGACCAAGGGAGAAACATAAAGGCAACTGTGAAACGTCTTCAGGTACATGAAAAAGTTAAATTAGCCAGGATAAATGTGGGCCCATTACAGTTGGAGACAGGGCAGTTTACAGAAAATGCTGGAGAAACAATATATTAACATGAGAATTACGAACCTCTTCTGCCATGGAATAGGATCATGGTTGTTTTGATTTCTCCACATTCTCACCTAATAGCCTTTTGGCTATTTGCTTCTCAAAAATCTCTCAAAATGTGCAAAGAGTCTGCTACCAATTATTTTCATTCAAAGGGTGGGGAATCATTGGAATTCACTGATCAGAAGGCAACATTCCCTTTAAGCGTGTACAGAATCTCTCAATGGCTGCACAATCAAATGGCATGCTGATGCATTTGCTTCCATAAGCTGTCACACATGGACCTTAGAGACTGATAAATCCATTAGGCCAAATGAGTTACATTTCAGAGTGTCAAAGATATTAGCTAGAGATTCATGCATTCGTGTTCATCTTTCAAAATGATACGAATACTGAAAGCATTCCTGCAGGCTGAAGAGTGGCAAATGTAAGCTCATCATTTAAGAGGGAGAATGGACAACTACAGATCTGTTAGTTTGATGTCAGTATTAAGGAAACATTAGTATCTATTGTAAAGGATAATATTAACTGGACACAAAAATCAGGCAGAGTTAACATGGATTGAATGAAAGGAAATAAAGTTGACAAACTTGGATTTTTATTGAGAATGTTACTTGTCGTATAGATAAAGGAGAACCAGTAGATGTGCAGTGTTCAAATTTTTGGAAGGCTTGATAAAATCTTAAATGAGACACTAAATGCAAGCATGCAGGTACAACAATCAATAAGGAAGGCAAATGGCCACTGCACGGGGATTTGAGTACAGAAGAAAAAAATGTCTTAGATCTGTGGCAGGATATTCTTGGCATAGAGTGAGTGCAATGGAAGTTCACCAATAAATCCTTGGGATAGCAGGATTTTATTGCGAGGAGAGATTGAAGGGACTGGGCTTGTATTCTCGAGTTTCAAAGAATGAAAGGTTATCCCTTTGAAACTTATGAAATTCTTACAGTGCACGGCCGGGTGATTGTAGATAGGAATTTCCCTTGGCTGGCAATGCCTAAAACCAGGTGTCACAATTCCAGAGTAATGGCACACCATTCAAGATTGAAGAGAAATTATTTTCACCCAGAGGATGGAGAATTGTTGGAATTGACTATCCCAGACAGCAACATTCCATCCAAGATGTGCGACTGCTGAGGGTGGGGTCTGCACACACCACATAGCATACTGATGCATTGGTTTCCATGAACTGTTAGTGTGCACGGACATCGGAAGACTGCACAGTGGGAAAAGTAGTACGGGAGCTTTGCCGGAGGGGTAACTTAATCACAGAATATGTTCAAGATAGAAATCAGTAAGATTCTATAGCATAATGATAACAGCGGGTATGGAAATAGCGTAGAAAAGTGACTTTGGAGTAATGGTCAGCCACGATTTAATTAAATGGCGGAGCTTCTCGACGGGCTGAGTGGCTGATTCCTGTGCCTAAGTAACTTGCGCGTTTTGGGTCACAGCCTGCAATAGGTCTTCGGTAGTACCAGGAAAACAAATAAAAGCAGCCTCACAAACCAGTCCGAAATCCATTGAAAAGCTGTACGTTGACATAGACAAACTCCATTGCATATACATAAGGACAATAGAGAGTGAAGTTTCCAGCCGCGATTTAAGAAATCAACGGCCCGTTTAATTTCCGGGGTTAAAAAAAAACTTTTAAACGCCACTGTCTTTCGGACGAGCAAATCATTCACTACTCTCGGTCCTGAAATTGCACCGAATTAAAAAGAAAACCGGAAAGAACTTCACACGCTGTAAATCAGAAACGAAAACAGGAATTGCCGGAAAAGTTCAGCAGGTCTGGCGGCATCTGGGAAGCGAAAAAATCAGTTCCGAGGAAAGATCACTCGACCCGAAACGTTAACGCTAAAACTGACTGCGGTTTTGCTCCTCAACACCGCAGCGAGGAGAGGAGGCCATTCGGCCCGCGGTGCCTGTGCCAGAGCCCAAAAATCAGCCAACAACAACTTACATCTCAGCCGCACACAGTGGGAATAAACGCCGAAGCTGCACGATGCTATAAAATTATGTATAAGTGAGATTAAAACGAAAACAAAACCGCGTTTTCAGCGGATGAGGACGGTACCGGTGGGTTATAGCCCCTACCCAGGCCCCAGCGGACACTCACCCCTCACATTCCAGCAGACTTCTCCGACACCCCCCGAGTCGAACGGAGCGGCGACCTTGGCTCCCGTCGCCCTGGCCCGGTGGAGGTATTGGGGAGAAGTCGTCCTCAGTCTCCAATCACACCCGTACCACCCCGAGATCCCAACAACAACAAAAACGGCGATGGCGGTGGCGCCAGCGGCCCCCCGGCCTCAAACTGCCTCTGTTTACCTCCGCCACGCTCCGTAAACATCGCCCCTCAGCACCGACACGCACATTCGCCATCATCACCCACCACACCTTCCGCCTCCCCGCCGCTGAAACTAAACCGAGCACGGGTGAAAACGCCCCACTAAATAAAGATCGGTGACGCCCCTTCTTTTCACGGTGACGGAATTAGGATTTTATTCTTCCGCCCGACAACGACCCCAAAGCCCGCTGTGTCGAATGTGTGGCTGTCAAACCGGGAGTCGTCTTGTGTGGCCTACAAGCCCCAGTAGGCCCTGCGCCTGGAGGGGACTACATTTCCCAGGAGGCAAAGGGTAGCAATGATCCAGTTTCAAGCTGGATAGCAGTTTTCAAAGTGGTTATTGAGAGTTAGGCACAGATTTCAGCTCTCTGTTTTGGAACCTTAAATTGAAATTGCAGGGAAGTTCTCTCTGACTTAGAAGAATTTCAAAGGCTGATTGTTTTTGAATTACAGATGAGATGGATCCTGACCACTTCCTCTTTTTTTTGTATGCTCCATTCCCAATTCTTTCATTGTCCCCATCAGGATGTTCTACAATTATAAGGAGAGAACGCTGGGTACACTCAATATTATTTAGAATTTTCAGAGTTCCAGCATCCAGTACTTTGTTTACAGTCCAATGAACATTGATGCCCTCTTGGTATCTTGCTTGACTCACCAGTCGTGACTGCATTGCAAATATCAGCATACTATTTGGCCTTCAGCTGAACTCATTACTGCTCTTACCCAATTCACACATGACAAACTTTAATAGTGATGTGAAACTGACTGTGTTGAAAGATGGACAATAGAAATTATTACTAAACTAAAACTTGGCCCCAGAATGGGTAAATAACTGAAATGAAACTGGCAACTTAACATTATACGGCATAACAGACTGAATCATACACTTAAGTGAGGTCAAAGATGAGAATTTTTACAGTCTAACTTGTTATATGATCATGAGTTACAATCAATGTAATTTTCAAGAACACCAAACTTCCTTTAAATTGCCTTTCGGACAAGAGCAGTAATTCAAGAAAATTGGTATCAAACATGTCAGCGGTAGTGCTTTGAATTGTGCCTCAGAAGGATGCATGGTTGCATTATCCAGAGCAAACAAAGTAATGATGTTTCCTAGGTTTAAGCCTCATCTAGAAACTTGAATATGTAATTTTTTTTGTGCAGCGCAGTTGAAGTACTAGATTTAAAAAGGTGCTGTCTTTCAGAATAAATATGAAATTGGGATCCCATTTGCTCTCTCAGATGGATGTAAAATATTCCACAGCAACATTCAAAGAAGAGAATGGAATTCTGGCCAAAATGTATTCTTCAAATGTAACTAAAACAAGTTATCTGATCAGTTATTTCATTACTGCCTGTTGGGACTTTTTGTGCAAATTGAATTTTATTCTTTGTCCGTTACAACAATTATGACTCTTAAAAAGTACATTATTGGGATATCCTGAGAGTATGTGTGAGATGTTGCATCAAAATAATATTCATTTCCTACTCTACTAAGATTGTGGTTCTCTGAGCATTGCCAAAGCTAAGATTAGCTAATTAAATCCATATTCAGGATTAAACTTTTTAGCCTAGTACTGTGATCTGTTCTTTATTGAATAACGTTATGCAATTGTTAACGATAAGAACTCAAGCACATTGTACAAACCTTGCCTTAATCAGATTGACAATACAGGCTATCATAATTCACATTCCAGTATTTTCAATAGGAGCTTTGCCAGGACTGAAGGTTTCGAGGTTCCCCACATGATTGCAAAAATCAAACCATGGATGATGAGGCACAGATACAACATGTAAACTGAAAACCCTTTCAATGTGTCAACTAAGCCTGTAATGCATGGTGTATTCTTTTTAAATAGATATGATGTGAACTGTTAAGCTGAGATGCTGCGAACGGGCATTAAAGTGGCCCAGCACCCAGTTGAGGAAGCAGACGGTGGTTGAACAATTTCACTTGCTCTGGCCTTGGCTGTCTGACATCTTCCCGTTGGGATGAATGGTCGATGTTGTAGATTCCATTGCTCTGGCCTGGCTCTGGATTGTATCTATTGCTCTGTGTCAATTACACTGGTCTAGGAGAGACATTGATGTCTGTAACACAAGAAATTATGGAATATGTGAAAGGTTTTTAGGCCACACCAAAACTTGGTCTTTTGGTAGGCAATGATATTCTGCTCAGTGATGGACACTAACCAGTTTGTTTGACGTCCGGCACTTTCTACCTGTCTTCCCAAAAGGTAAGTGAGGCAAAACTCCACAGTCTTGTGTCTGGTATTCTGTGGATTAGACAAGTTGTCATGGTATCTCTCAGGGACATTTTCCCCCACCTCTTCCACCCACTGTTCAGTTTCCAGGAATGAATTTCCCCTGTAGTAATTCATAAATGTGAAGCAGTGTCCTTGTTCACTGTGTTCCGGGATGGGGAATAGCTTAACGCTGTTTCAAGAGGGGGAGTTCTACACAAAATGTCTGCCCAGGCTGTGTTTTAACCATCAATTTTACAAGCACAAAATGGGAAGCTCGATAGGCTGGAGTGGTTCTGGGAAATATGAAACTGGCCCCCTTTTATTGATATTTTAATTTGATGAATTTATTGTGATCCAATAGGCCAGTAAACGACATTTCCTCTTTAATGTTGTAATCTTAGAAATGAAAAACCTTGATAAAGGGCCTTCTTTCAAAATAGTTCAACTGTAAGACTAAGTAAGAATTTATGTAAACGTAATCCTTTAATATTTTAGTATGTTTAATAATCTAACTGTTTGAGTCTGAGAGGTGACACAATTGGTGTGTAAAATTAGGAGGGAATTAGAGTAAATAGAGGTGACAAATTTTCCTTAACAGAGGCGTCAAGAGCTTAAAGCCATTGGTAGAGGAAAGATGAGGAAACTTTTTTTCGCCCATGCAGAGGCTGGTCGAGGCATAAACTGTCACCACATTTAAGTAAATATTTGGATTCTGCTTTGAAGAATTGTTACCTGCCAGACTATTGATCAAGTGTGATAAGGTAGGATTAGGCTGGGAGGGCTCTTTGTTAAATTACACTTCCAGATTGAGCTGAATGGCTACGTTATATGTTATAAATTTGGGTATTTTGAAATATGATTCTTAAAGTGTAGTCATTGTTGTGCTGGCAAATGTTGTAGCTCACCGTAGGCTTTAAAACCCTGATGATTTTGGGAAAATGATATTGAGCATGGTGAGGAGTTCCATATTTGAGATGGCCTGGATCTTTCTCCAATGTCATTATAGGCATTTGAGTGGAAAATTCCTGAATCGTTTTGGTATATACTGGAACGTAAAAACTGGTGTGAAACATGTCAAAATTTATGTCAACCATTGAGTTAGTAGGAAATTGCCAAAGCTGTGCTGTTTTCATTCTTTAAGTTACTTTTTATGCATGAAAATGGATCTCCAAAGCTAACAAACATCAGACACAGCATGTTTTAAAAACAGTTTATAACATTTTGGCGCAAACAACATGATGCCATAAATATATGTTAAAAGACACAGAAAATATTTTATCTATCTCAAAAATGAGATGTTTTTTAAAATTTGCATAAATAAATCCCCACGAAACATGAGCAGAATGATTAGACTTGCTTATAAACATTTAAATGTAAATTTTAAGCCTGATCATACTGGTTTAAGATCAGGAAATTTCCATACGGACATATGAATTACAAACAAATAGGTGTTTTGCTCCTTGCTTCACATTCCTATTGAACCTTGATATCCTTTGTCCCCTTTGGTAGTGTATCTATGTATGCCTTTAAAATTTTAAATCACCCAGCCTCCAACGCTGTCTGGGGAAGAGAATTCCAAAGACTTATCGCCCTCTGAGAAAAAATAAAACCTTAGTTTTCATCTGAAATGGGTTATCCATATGATTTTCATTTTTAAACCATTTTTCCAGTTTGTCATTGCACCACAATGGGAAGGAACCTTTCAGCATCCGCTGCATTTAGTCCCCACAGGATCTTGTATGTTTCAGTAAGATTATCCCTTATTCTTCTAAACTCAAGTGGATACAGGTCATGGATAGTAGGAACTGCAGATGCTGGAGAATCTGAGATAACAAGGTGTAGAGCTGGATGAACACAGCAGGCCAAGCAGCATCACAGGAGCAGGAAGGCTGACGTTTTGGGCCCAGAAGAAGGGTCTAGGCCCGAAACGTCAGCCTCCTGCTCCTCTGATGCTGCTTGGCCTGCTGTGTCCATGCAGCTCTCCACCTTGTTATCTTGGATACAGGTCATGCCTGTCCAACCATTCCTCAAAAGATAATTCCCCCATCCTAGGTATCCATTGAGTGAACATATTCTGAATTACTTTCAATGCAAAATTAACCTTCCTTAAGTAAAGAGACCAAAACCTTACATACCGCTCTAGATGTGGTCTTGCTAGTGCCCTGCACAAGTGCAGCAAAACATCCCTATTTTTATATTTAATTCCCCTTGGAATAAAATAAAGATATAACATATGCTGCATTTTCATACTGACCTTGTATGGTTTGTGTACCAGAATACCTTGATCCTTCTGTACTTCAGAGTTGTGCAATCTTTCTTCATTTAAATCATATGCTGTTTTCGGTTTTTCTTGCCGAAGTGGACAAGTTCATCTTTATCTACATTATACTCCGTTTGCCAAATTTTCCTGCTGAGCAAACCTACCCTTTGCAGACTCCTTGTATCCTCTTCACACTTAATTTCATTTTGTATCACCAGCAAAGTTAGCAACTGTACATTTGTGCACCCTTGTCCATCATCCAAGTCTTGAACTACAGTTATGTATCGGATGGGTTGGTGATTGTGCTATGTCAATGGGCACTAATTAAAAATGGCATAGTGTGGATCTTGAAAATCTGAAATAAAAATTGCAAATGCTGAAAATACGCAGCAGATTTATCTGCATCAGCAGAGAAAGAAACAGAATTCACTTTTCCTGAGTCTTTGACCTGAAATGTTAACTCTGCTGCTTTCTCCACAGATGTTGTTAGATCTGCCGAGTATTTCCAGTAATTTGTTTTAATTCCATGTAAGTTAGTGTTTTGGTGTAGGTTTTGTAAATTGGGGTTAAATGATTGTGAAATGCAAACATAGTTTATAAACAAATGTCAGTTATGTGAGCCTGAATACCCTTAATCTTTAGTGATGAATATCAATGTTGTGATTTATTTGTGATGTTTTATTGTGAAATTTCAGGAATCATGACTTCAGTATTTCATCAGGAAAGATATTGAGGAAGAGGAGCATGCACAATTGTGCATTTGGGGCAGAGAATATTAAAAGGCGAAAATCTGGGATTATTATTATTATGACATGATGGAATTACAAAACAGGTTAGGAAATAGAGATGGGAGGAAAATTTTCTATTAGATGAATTTTCTTTCAGAACTAATTCAAGAATACTTGCAAGGTCTTGGAGCACATTCTGAGGATAAGCAGTTAGATTTAATACTTGCATCTGGTCTTGGGTTTGAAGAACATGGAAATTAATTTACTGTATTTGCTGCTGACAATGTTGTTCCCTCTACACTGGGTAGACTATAAATAGATTAGATGACTATTTTGCAAATTACCTCTGTGGTCAGCAAGACACCCCGAACTTTAAGATGCTTGTCGTTTTGATTCCCCACCTTGCAGAAGATTGAATAAAGAAACATGTTCCAAAGAGACTCAAAGTAGGCTTCGTCTTTTGCTGGGCACCTAGCAGTCTTCCAGTCTCAACACTGAGTCAGTAATTCAATTGCTAACTGCATTTTGTTTCATTTTACTCTGTTGGTTTTGGCTTCATTTCTCATTTTTTTTTGCTCCTTTGCTTTCAGATGGCAGCTATTCATAATTGTGCCATTTACTCCATCCATTACCACATTTCTTGTCTCATTACGATTCCCTTTGGCCTTTCACCATAAAACATTTTGTCATCTAGTTTTGTTCTTTCTCTTATCTTCCACCATTTCGCTTGCTTAAAACCTGTTACATTTTTAATCTTTCATAGACCTGACTCTGAATTGAATCACTTTCTCTTTCAATAGATGCTTTTAGACCTGCCAAGTTCTTTAGCATCTTCAGCATTTACATCTGATTCCCAGCCTCGGCAGTGTAAATCCTTTTGTGTAAGTTATCCTGGTGACAATATTCAGCCCTCAGTCAGCTTCACTTTAAAAGACAGATCTTCTGTTCATTATCATGTTGCTGTTTGTGGAAGTTTGCCGTGTCCAAATTGACTACAGTGTTTTTGACAGTCCTCGGGGAAGGTGATGGCCTAGTGGTATTATCGCTGGACAGTTAATCCAGAGACCCAGATAACACTCTGGAGAACCAGGTTCGAATCTCGCCACGGCAGACGGTGGAATTTGAATTCAATAAATATCTGGAATTAAGAATCTAATGGTGACTCTGAATCCATTGTCGATTGTTGGAAAACCCATCAGGTTCACTAATATCATTTACGGAAGGAAACTGCCATCCTTACCTGGTCAGGCCTACATGTGACTCCAGACCCATTGCGATGTGGTTGTCTCTTAACTGCCCTCTGAGCAATTAGGGATGGGCAATAAATGCTGCCTAGCCAGCGATGCCTGCATCCAATGGATGAATAAATTAAAAAATAAAATTACATTGCAAAAGTATTTAATAGACTGTAATGTCCTTTGGAACATCTCCTGATGCAAAAGATGTTTTTGAACTGCATTTCCTTTTTTGAGGCCTTATTACTTTAAAAGTTGGACCATCGAAAGAAACGTAGATTTATTGTAAGATACGTGGGGTGGCACTTGAAAGATTAAAGATTGCAATTATGAGCTATTTTAGGATGTTCAAAAGCATTTCCCAACCAATGGAGTTTTAAGTTGTCTTCACTGTTGTAATATATTTTTGAAAAAATGTTGATAATTTGTGATCTAACAAAGTTCTACTAATACTAAGGTTGGCAAATTATTAAACAAATCTGTTTTATAAACCAGTGGAAGATAAGATATAGGAGTAGGATGTTTGGCCCTTCAAGCCTGCATTGCCGTTCAACAAGATCGTGGCTGATCTTCCTCAAGCCTCAGCTCAGCATTACCCTCAACTCCCTGGTGTTTAAAAGAACTAGCTACCTCCTTTTTTTTTAAAAAGTTACTTTCGGTGATCTTGTCTCCACAGTTCTGTGAGGTGTAGAGTTCCAAACATTCACTACCTTCTGGGAGAAGCAATTCCTTCGCTTCTCGGTTTTGTATCGATCCCCCTTCTGTAAGTGTCACCTAGTTCGAGATTCTGCAATTATTATAAACATATTTTTAACACCTACTGTTTCAAGCCCCTTCAGAATCACCCTTCATTCTTCTAATCTCTAATGAGTGAAAGCCTAATCTATGTCACCATTCTTAATATATCAACACCTTCATTCCAAGATTTTGTCTACTGAATCTCTTTTGAATTGCTTCCACTGCTGGTATGTTCTTTCATAAATCCAGAGAGTAAAACTGTACACAGCACTGTAGGCACAGCTGTACCAACACCCTGAACAGTTATAACAAGACTTAGCTATGTTTAAACTCAAGTCCCCTCGTAAACAGGCCACATTTTGATTTGTCTTAATTACTTGCTGTACATGTATGTCACCTGTTTGTGGTTCATGCACATGAACGCCCAAATGCCTTTGTGTTTCACTTTCTTTCGAGTCTGTCTCTATTTAAATAATCTGCCTTTTGATTCCTCCTAGCAAAGTCGACGACCTCACACTATCCTACATTAAACTCCATTTACCATGTTTTTGCACACTTCTGCAGCCTATCAGTTTCTTGTTGCAGATTTTTTTATATCCTCATTGCAACATGCCCGCTTTATGTTTTTATATCATCAGCAAATTTGAATGCATTACACTATACCCCCTCCTCCATGTCATGACAATGGATAGTCAATAATTGGACCTACATTCCCTCTAATCAGTTTTTCTTCCCCTGGACCTCCATGCAAGGCGCCGACACCCAAAACTGCAAGTCAGTATGTCCGCAAGCTGATTGACATATGTGGAACCTTGTAGGCCTCGCAGTTTACAGGAAATGTTGTTTAGTACTGATCCTTGTGGGACTCCACTAGTTATGTCTTTCCAACTTGAAAAAAGGCCCATTAATCCTGACTATCTATCTTCTGGTTGTTAACCAGTCCTAAATTCTTGATAATACTTTGCTGCCAATGCAGTGAACTTCTTTATTGTGCAATAATCTTTCATGTGGCACCTTGCTGAATACCGTTTCAAAATTAAAATACACTGCATCTTCCAGTTCCCCTTTATCACCTCTGCTTATTATGTCCTCAAAGAACTTAAGCAAATTTGTCAAGCATGATTTCCCTTTCACAAAATCATGTGGACTCTGTTTGATTGCATTAGGCTTTTTTTAAATGTTTCACTGTTTCTTCCTTAATAATAGACTCTAGCATTGTTCCACCAACAGATGTTAAACTAACTGGCTTATAATTTCCTGTTTTCTGTCTTTCCCTCTCTTTATTGAACAGGGCCGTTACATTAGCATTATTCCATTTTGCTAGAATCCTCCAGAATCCAGTGAGTCCTGCAATATTTTGACAAATGCCACCACTATCTCTGCAACCACTTCATTTAAAATCATTAGATACAGCCAACAGGTTCTGTTGACTGGTCTGCCTTCAGTCCTATTAGTTTGTCAAATATTTCA
This sequence comes from Rhincodon typus, assembly GCF_021869965.1. Taxonomy (NCBI): domain Eukaryota; kingdom Metazoa; phylum Chordata; class Chondrichthyes; order Orectolobiformes; family Rhincodontidae; genus Rhincodon; species Rhincodon typus. The sequence continues at coordinate 9,894,987 of NC_063348.1, forward strand.
TCGCTAATGATAGATACTGTTATAAGATCTTTCCTCCCATTAACACCTTGCCTATCTCTTATCTTTGAGATATTTACAGTGCCGTGAAGACTGATACAAAATGTTAGTTTAAATCATCCACTATTTCACTGTTCTCCATTTTAATTCACTATTTGCATGTGCAACGTTCCCACGCTCACTTTAGCTACTCTTTTTAAAGAAGCACTTGCTGTTTGTTTCTTTATTTCTCGCCAATTTACTTCCATAATCTGTTTTATTTATTAGCTATTTAGTCATCCACTGTTGGTTCCTAAAAGATTGCAAATCCTCTGGTCTGCCACTACTTTTCACTGCTTTGTATGTGTTAGTTATTGACAGGGCATGCACCTTGACCACCTTTTTAAATCATGGATCGTTTTTTTTTGAGCTGAATAAATTTTGGCTAATTGTTATGAAATATCTGATTAAAATGTCTACTGTAGCTCATCCACTGACTTTCTACTTAGTCTATTTTCTATGTCCACTTTAGACAACTCTTTCTTCACATCTTTGTAATTATGTGTATTTGGATTGAAGACACTGCTTTGAGATCCAAGTTGCTCTCCCTCAAACTGAATTTGAGATTGTCCTATGTTCTGATTGCTATCCCAAGATCCTTAACTGCAAAATATATTGTTAATCCTACCTTACTATGCATTACTAATCTAAAGTGGCCAGTCCCTGGGTAGCTTGCACAAGGTGCTGGTCTATAACAATCCCTGATGCACTCTACAAATCTGTCTTGCATGTTGCCCTTGCCTATCTGATTAGTCCAGTCAACATGCAGATTAAAATCACCCATGACAGTTAGAATTCCCTTCTTGCATTCCTCCATTATTTCCAGATCTGTACTTTTGTGTGACAGTGGGGCAACCTTTTGTGAACCTATAGATGACTACCCAACTTCTTTCCCTTGCTATTCCGTATTTCACCCAAACCAATGGCACATCATGGCCTTTTGCACTTATAACACTCTTCACCATTGCACTGATATTATCCTTTATTAACAAACCTATTCCACTTCTCTTTTAGAGATAGTAGGAACTGCAGATGCTGGAGAATCTGAGACAACAAGGTGTAGAGCTGGATGAACACAGTAGGCCAAGCAGCATCAGAGGAGCAGGAAAGCTGACGTTTCGGGCCTAGACGCTCTCTCTTTTTTTTTCCTGCTCTTTCACAACATCAAAATCCCTTGAATTTTGAATTCCCAGTCTTGATCACTCTGTAATACTTCTCTGTAATACCCATCAAGTCATATTCATTTCAGATTGTGCCATAAACTCATGTATTTCTTCACAAATCTTGCATGCATTTGATAAAGAGCCTTAAGTTGACTTCTACCATTATTAGTTTCACTGGTTCTAATTTCTGCTGCACTCTTCTGTGAATATTTTCTACCCCTTCCAGGCACTTTGATTCTTGTTCTCTTTTCCATTGTCTTGCATCTCTGCTCTCTTTGTCTTGTTTTTATTTTTTATACTTCCCTTCAATTGAACCTCTTCCTCGCTAATTAATAATAAATTTACATCTCTTCCTTTGTTTTATAGAATCGTAGAATCCCTACAGTGCAGAAAGAGGCCATTGAATCTACCCTGACTCAGACCCAGCCCACCCATCCTATCTCAGTAACTCCATATTTACCATGGCTAACCAACCTATCCTGTACATCTCTTGACACTACGGTATAATTTAGCATGGCAAATCAACTTAATTAGTGAACTAAATAGGTTTTCACAGAAATGAATTAGTTTTGTGTTCAACAGTATTGAAACTAGCTTTTAGTTCCAGATTATTAAGCAAATTTAAATTCCGTCAGCTGCCATGATGGTATTGAAGCCCATGTCCCCTTGTGCATGCTATTATCATCATCTTAGCACTACACCATCATCTCCCCATGTAATCAAAAGTTGGGGACAATAACTTCAGTTGGGCTCTGACGAATTTCAAGAATTGAAATAAGACTTCATTGCGAGATGAATAAGTGAGATCATGATCAAGAACCAATTTTGCACAACTAATCAGCACTGTTCTGCAAAATAAACCTTGTTTTTCCTCTTGACTTGGTATTCATGCAAATTGTCCTTATGAGTGCAAGACAAAATGTTTTGATTAAAAAATGTCTCTTTTCATAATACCTGTAATTAATTGTTATTTTTCTTAGATCTGTAGTTGGTGTTACTAATAGTTTCAAAATTGTTCACTCCTGAAAGAATGCTGCTAACTTTCCAATTTCACAGAATTCTCAAACAAGCAAACAAAGAAAAATCTTGCATTTAAGGTTATCACAGACTTAAGCTATATTAATACACATCATTGTGAATGAAGAATTTCAGAAATGGTGTTGTGTAGATGAGTGTTCTAAGAAAATAGAAAATTAGTTCAGGAAGGGGCTGTTTTTAAGGTTGAGGTGGGTAGATTATTGTTTAGAAGGGGGATTAAGAGGTTACTGGAGGAAGAAAGGAATGAGGAGGTTACAATTACAGTAGCCCTGATCATCTTAAAGGCAGAGCAGGAGGAAGTGTCTCTGTCTATGCATGTGGCCTCTCAAGCTTGCTGCTCCATTTGTTAAGATCATGGCTGTTCTGATTTTGCTCTTAATGTCATCTTCCGGTACTGTCTGATTGTTCAACTATATGGCAATCTGCGTATCTCAGCCTTTGTGTCACTGACTTTGCTGCCAGCACTATCTGTGTTAGAAAATTCCAAAGATTCACAACCCTCGGCTAAGAAACTAATTATTTCATTTCTGCCTTAAATGGGTAACACCCTGTGCCCTTGGTTCTAGATTCCTCTGCAAAGAAACAAGTTAACCAACACAGAGAGTGCTTGAGAAACTCAGCAGGTCTGGTAGCATCTGTGGAGAGAGAAATAGAGTTGACATTTCCAATCTGATATGACTCCTCTTCAGAACAGTTCTGAAGAAGTCATGTTGGACACAAACGTTAACTCTTTCTCACCCCACAGATGCTGTCACACCTGCTGAGTCTCACCAGCATTCTGTTCGTTTACAGATTTCAAGCAACTACACTTACTTTGCCTTTAAAGAAGTCAACCATGTGTTTTTTTTTCTTTTGACAGTGCATTGTGGAGGAGGAATGCTGTCCTGGGATATTCCCCTTTCATAACAAAAGGTAAATGGAATCAGGGTTGAACTGCCAAGGGAGTTTTTTTAATTTAGCTGATTTATTTTCTTACGAACCGGTTCAGACGTGTTGTTACACACCTCTGGACGAGGGGGGGGTATCTTGAATCTGGGCCTCCCAGTCCAGGGTAGGGATACTACCACTGCGCCAAGGGAGCCGTTTCAAGGGAAGGGTGTAGTTATAATGAAAATCAAAGTCGTTAAGAACTAATGGTGAGTGATCTGGAGGGAAGAGAGTGAATGGTGAAGTGATCAAGCAGCTGGTTAACCCTGGTGCAGATTCTACTAGCAGAACAGTGCACTCGGCGATCGTTTGGGGTTGTCTATCTCAGTGACATTGCCTGATGCTCAGCTGGCACTCTGGTCTCGATTGCACAGGCCTGGCTCTGTGATGCTGACCCGCCTCTTTGACCTGCCTGTTTCCTCTCCACCTATCCTCTCCTCTATCCATCTTCTATCCGCCTCCCACTCTCTCCCTATTTATTTCAAAACCCCCTCCCCCTCCCCCTCCCCCTTTTCTGATGAAGGGTCTAGGCCCGAAACGTCAGCCTCTCTGCTCCTCTGATGCTGCTTGGCCTGCTGTGTTCATCCAGCTCTACACCTTGTTATCTCGATTAGTGATGCCTGCTTTCTATCCATCGCCTGGCTGAGGGGGCGGGGGCGTAACGAAAAGGCTTCTCCCTCCCTCTTTCCCCCACCACACCACACTACAAACCAAACTAAACGAAGAAACAACCGATCCTTGGAAGCCCGACAGCTGGGGGCTGACGTGAATAATGCTGTGTGTGTGTGTATGGGGGAGCCGCTATTAGACGATAGGTCTGGGCCTGAGCTCGCTCACTGGGGCAGCCTGCAGGAATTTCGGGACCCAGCTCCGTGCACGTGATCGCTGGCCCCGCCCCCGGCTCGCGCACCCGGCCCCGCCCCCGGCCCGCGCTCCCTGCGAGGGAACACCCCCCTTTTCCCCACCCCCCATCACTCCCATTGTGTTCCCCGCCCCCACCATCACTGTACTCTGTCCCCATCCTGCTTTACTGCAGTTAGACTTAGCAGTTAACAACTGATTGTGTTGTGATAAATTCAAAACACAATGTAATATTTAGAGAGTATATTAAAATAGAAGATAAGGCATTTCAGAGAGCTTGGCAATATAGCCAACTAAGTATAACAGACACCATTTCGTTCATTTTATCCACAATAACAATAAAAATGTTATTCAGCTTAATTCCTCTCTCATTCTTGGTATGAGGTAGCATTGGAATGATGTGGGAATGGCACTATGTGAGAGTTAGGACACAGTTACTGGAGGTTTGGATGACTTCAAGATTTTGGAGAGTGGAGAATAAAAGACTCAGCAGGATTCCTTTGTAAAACAAACACTGGGAATGCTAGAGAAACTCAGCAGCTGTCGCAGCATCCGTGGAGAGAGAAATGGTCAGATATGACTCTTACTGGAATTGAAATGTCAACACTTTAGCTCTTCACCAGTGCTGCCAGACCTGCTGAGTTTCTCCAGCATTTTGTGCTTGTTTCAGATTTTCAGCATCTGCTATATTTTGCTTTTATTCAACAAATTTCTAAAAGTTGAGTTTAAAGATTTCAGCTGCAGCTGAGCTGAGGCACTGGACAAACGATGGGAAGGGCAGAATAATAGAAAAACCAAAACACATGAGTAGGGTATTTTGCCTGTTGTGTCCGTCATAGCGTGCTGCAGGGAGCATCTCACCTAGTCTTGCTCCGTCCTGTTTTCCCATTAACCTGCAAATATCTTCTCTTCAGAAAATTTTAAAGGCCTCGATTGAGTTTGTCTCTGCCATACTCTAAGGCAGTGCATTCAGTTTGTTTTTCTTAATGTTGTTTTCGCCAGTCACCTAAAGTTGGTTACTTCTGGTTCAAGATGCATGAATACTGTTAGTTAGGGAAGAAGCTGAAGCAATTCTGGGAGTGAGAAATACACAATTTGTCAGGTTTAATTGTTTTATTGATTGTTATGATACAGTGTTGTGAATGCTTGCCTTCATTACTCAGACCTTTTGAGTATAGGAGTTGAGACATTATGTTGAGATTGTACAGGACGTTGGTGAGGCCTCTTCTGGAATACTGTGTACAGTTCTGATCACCCTGATTAAGTGGGAGTGGGTTCAGAAGAGATTTACCAGGATGGTGCTGGGAATGGAGGGTTTGAGTTATAAGGAAAGGCTGGATAAATTGGGACTTTTTTCACTGGAGTGTAACAAGTTGAGGGGTGATCTTACAGAGATTTATCAAACCATGAGGGGTATAGATAAGGTGAATGGCTGGTGTCCTTTCCCTGGGATGGGGGATTTCAAGACTAGGAGACATTTTTAAGGTGAGAAGAGAGAGAGTTTTAAAAAACGTGAGGGACAGTCTTTGTTTTACACAGTGTAGTTCATGTGTGGAATGAACTTCCAGAGGAAGTGATGGATGCAGGTACAACATTTAAATGTTGAAAAGACATTTAGATAGCGCATGAATAAGAAATGTTTGGAGGGATATGGGCCAAGAGCAGGCAGGTGGGACTACTTTAGTTTGGAATTATGGTCAACATGGACTGTTTGGACCGAAGGGTCTGCTTCTGTGCTGTATGACTCTGACTCCAAGTGGTTGGACTGGTTTGCTGTCTTCACTGTTGTCACTTAGTCACAGAAATGTCCAAACTTTGCAGTTGGTACAGAGAAAAGTCAAGGACTGATTCCAAATATCATAATTATGTCCAATTATGAGGACTGTGGAGAAAATACTTAATTGTTGACCAAAGTACACATGAAAAGGTTTTTAGATGATGCCAAGTGGAATAGAAAAATTTCATTTGGAGCACTATTTTTAATTAAACCTCATTGCAAGCACACACAAAACTGAGAACTTATAAAAGATAACGTCAGAACTGATCATCAGAAGCACTTCTGAGCAAATTTATCAATGACTTCCTGCATTACATAGTGCAGCCACATATTCTGTAAAAGTTTGAGACAACTGGCTTTCTTCATACTTGCATTTGAGACTTGCTTGCACATTTAATATATTTGACACCAAGAACATGCATTCAAGTGCAATTGATGAGAGAGGAAACAAAATTAAGGTCAAGTATTTAGAAGTTTCCATCTTTCAAGTTTATTGGCAACTCCTTCCTTCTGGCTTCTTTTAATCCCAGCCTCGTTATGAGCTCAATGCTGTTTCAGAGGGAAATTAAAGGAAAGAGAATTTTGTTTTGATAGTCTTCCACGTAAAGGTACTGCTGTTGTAATGCTGCAGTATGCAATTAAGGTCTGCTGAATTTGCCAACCAAACTACCACACCAGTTAAGGTGCTCTGCTACTCTATGTGTCTTACATTTGTTTGTAACGTTGCACAAGAAAAAAGAGCAATTGGTGGCCACAGTTACTTAGAAGTGGATATTCCCAGTAAGTTGGAGCGTAGAAGAAAGGTGTTTATTGAGAGAAAGTGTGTTTGATCGTGCCAAAGGCAGTAGACAAGAATGGGAAGGAAAACTGCAATATGGTTGCAGAGGATGTCATTAGTAACTTATGGCTAAGATTTCAGCCCTAAATTGATGATGATCTTTCTCCTGATTTGTACCCCAGTAATTTAAGCTCAAAAGCAAAATTAACCTCCTTGAGCAGCACTGAGAGAGTGCTGTGCTGTTGGAGGTGTTTTCTTAGTTGAGGTTAAATAGGTTGCCTCTATTCTTGCAAGTGTATATTTAAAAGGAAACCATTACAATATTTTTGAGACTAGCAGACATGATCTTTGCAGTATCCTGGTCAATATTTGTCTCTCAACAACAACATTAAATAGTTTATCTGATCATTATCTTGTTGCTGTTCGTAAAACCTCACTGTTTTCAAAATTGGCTGTCGCATTTCCTATAACAGTGACCACATTTCAAAAGTACTTAATTGGTTAAGTACTTTGTTTTGTCTTGAATTGGGAAGATACTATAGAAATGAAGGTTCAAACTTCGAATTGTGGGAAAGATGGGCATATATTTGGACAATCTGTTCCATATTTTTGGAGAGGAGCTGGTTGAAAGGACAGAGGGTTTGTAAGTTGTTTTTGAGAAGAGAAGGGAAAAGCAGTTTTGTTTTTTAGATGACAGTATGTGTATTGAGTGCCCAGTGAGGTGAATAATTCTGGTTGTGGGCTAAAAGGCAGGAGCAGGTCTCTTGGACAAGAATGTTTTGGAGAGGGCATGACCAGAGATGAGCGCTTAGCTCGAGAGAAACATTGATTCAGGACAGAAGGAAAAAGTTGGCTTCTGGCTTTTGTGGGCAAGAGAGACAGAACAATGTAGAATTAGGTTTCATTGTCATATGTACTCAAGTAAAGGGATGCAAGAGTACAGTGAAAAGTGTACAAAGTCTCCATTCTTCGGTGCCATCTTAGATACAAAGATACAAAATCTTAGGTATAACGTAGAAAATAAAGAAAGAAAGTTCAAAGTTTAGCATTACGGTTCTTCTTAAATGCTTAACCATGGGTCTGGGTCTGGATCTGGGCTCTTCCACCTCGACACTTAGAGCATCATCAGCACTCGTCCCCTCAATGCACTGGTGCTGCAGAACTGTGTCGCCATTCTTCGCCAGCATCTTGCTTCTACCAACAACGTCACCGACATGAGACTGTGCTGGGCCGATCTTGGCAATGCAGCTGCAATTGAAGCTGCCAGGCCTTCTTTTAGATGTAGTTCCAGACTCCAGACTCTTGTTCCTGTGTCCCTCTGTGTCCATCCCTCTTGCCAGCATCTCTGTCAGACGGCTATGGAAAACCCTGGCTACGTGTTCAAATTAGGAATGAACTTCTACTCGCCCTTCACCGTTAGTTCTACCTTTCAATTCCAGCACAGTGTCCTGCTACAGTCCGTTCCAGTTTCCTCTCCTAATGCTCTCGTCCAGTCTTTTTCATTGCCAGGACCTCTCTCTTACTTATAAAATCTCTCCTTCTCCACATTTCATAAAACTCAGCGAGTTTATAGTAATTGTTGATGATACCTGATTAATTCTTGCTCTCTGTTTCAAACTCTTGCCAATCACCACATCCATTCAATGCAGAGTGACATAGATTAGGGTGCTCCTGTTTTATCCAACTTGAATTTAAAATCATGCTCATGTTTGAATCCCTCTCTGCTTGAAGACCTCCTCCTTATTAAGTACCATTCAGTTCCCTTTGGTTCTCCTCTATTTATGAAAGGGCTCCTGAAATCAAAGCTTGTCATCACCTTCTTGCTGATGTCATGTAGGAAATACAGCAGACATTGCACACATGGGAAGATCCTACAGATAGTGATGGGACAATTGCCAGATACACACTTTTTCGTTGCAGTGTTGATTGAAAGCATAAACATTGATCAAGACATTAGGTCATACTTCCTTGTTAAAAATAGTGCCTTGGCATCTTTTACATCCACTTTAAGAAGACACATGCAACGTTTGTTTAATGTCTCATCTGAAAGTTGCGCGCAGCTGGGGAATGAAGAGTAAAATTACCCCCATGAACTAATAAGACACTAATTCTGAAACTTTCCCTTAATTACTTCCTTACAATGCAAGGCAGCTTTTTTTTCCTAAAAAGATATTAAGCACTAAAACAATTAGACGTTAAAATTAACATTAAAGCAATGCATATTGATTGAGTAGTAATTAATACTTTTTTAGGACTTAAGACAAATCTAATGTTGGAGACTACTTAACAAAACTTCTAATGGATTTTGTGTATCACAGGGAAGATAAGGGTCTTCTACTAACAGTCATGGCATTACAAAGAGTGAACTGTTAAAGGTATTTTGTATTTTCAGTATTGATTACGTCGTGAGACTTGGCTGGGATTGATCAGATTTGATTCATCAGTATTTATTTACAAATACATTTGGAGGAAATGTCCATCTGATCTCATTGCCTAATATTTTCAGGACTGGCCAGCCATAAAACTGTAGTCGAGCAAACATTTTAAACTAGTTAATTCTACAATTTTGGAATGAAAATGATGCGGAGGAAATTAATCAATATATCTGCCAGTCATTTGCCTGTTACCACACTTATTAACTTGAGTATTGACAATGGTACAGCTTGTAGTTAGATAAGAGAATGAAATTAAGGGTCATGGCTGCAATTGTGTGGTGAAAAGAGGTGATGTTTGTTTTATGATGATGGCATAGTTAGTTGGCCTTTTAATGATTGATCAAATGTTAAATTTCTTTGCTATAAAAGAAGCAAGTTCTCCTGTAACACGATAGTTGTGTTCATGTGTGACATTGCGCTATAGAAAATCACATTTGTAGGGAAATCGCTATACCTGTACAGCAGTAAGGTTGTGTTATCTAAAGCAGTGTTCACTATTCATCAATCGCGTTATAGCGAATTTGCAATCACGAACTACCTGTGGTCGCAATTTAATACTTTCTGGACATCACAAATAATTTCTTAGTTTATGAATGAATTTTAGATGCAACTTTATATTAGATTGCAGATCCATCAGAAGCTTTGATTTCTTCAAAGCTTGTGACTTATGATTTAATTTGTGACTAGAGTTACAATGCCAGTGAGGAATGATACATTAATGTAGCACCTTGTTACGGGACTCTGAAATGGATCAAATAGTTGAATACTGTTACATTCTCTTATCTTTTGTGTTCTGTCTGCTAGCAGTTGCACTTGACTCTGTTGCAATAGAATGAGTAGCAAACTTACTCCTTTCAGGTTGCAAGGACATTGGCAGCTGATGTAATTCAAGCTGTGATATTGAAAAGCTGGAGTACTTTTTTTATTATGTTGTTTCATTGAAATATGTATGAATAAAGTGTGTGCAAGTCTAACAGATCTCCCATGCTGCAACTAGGGTGTTTTAATTGTGTTAAGTGATTAAAATAAAATCACACTATTTCAAAGTTGGGTTCAATCATTCAATTGCTTAAAGATGACTTTTAGTGAAATGTGAAAATTGTGGTTTTTATTATCGTTCCTACTATATCCTAACGTAGAATCCAAAAGAAATTGGTGGTGGAAATGTTACAGGTGGTTAATTTTTGTATTGAAGGACTGGGGTTGGTGGGAAGGGATTAGCTTTCTATTATGCCTTTAACCCTACAAATAACCGTACCAGAATATGATGTGATGAAATTTACTGATGTTAACTTGATTCCTGGAGATAGTAAACTGGGTAGTTTTGTTTGTGCTGGTATTGCATTCTTGAACTGAAATTCTTTTGTTTTTAGTCATGTTTACAGCTCAATGCAACCTTATATGAAAGAATTGCATTTCTGAAGCATTCTGCACAGGATATTCCAGCATTCCACAAGCAATTGAATTGCGGTCATTGGTTACCATAGGAAATAATTTAATTTGCACACATTTTCTGTACTCTGACGCAAAAATTGAAATGTTGTTATCCTGCAAGTACAATGACTAATTCTGACTAACATTTATCAGGACTGTTGTGCTGTGGTCATTTGTGTATTAGGAGAAAATATCCAATATTAAGAAACAATCCAATTCCATATATCCAGCCCTGGGGCCTATTCAAGTAAATAAATGACTGGCATCCTTTTTAGCTTAACCTAGAGGTGTTTTTCAGCATGATTAAATTTTGATACAAGGCTTAAAAGTAAAATTTGATGTGGTGTTTCATCAATTTGAGGAAGATTATTTTCTTATTTTTCTCCCACCTTGTCATGCCCGTTTGCTATGGTTAATTCCGTGGGTGGTCTTTGCCCTTCAGAGCCACACTGTTGGTATGCTAGCTTGTACAAAGTGTGACAGGGCTACTGTATTTGATCATGGAGAGAATAATGCAAATCTTGTCATTAACACCCCTACAGTTAACTTTCTGAGACTTTCAGCAGTTTTCATTGCTTCATGATCATGTTTGGGAAATTTGATTGCAAGGCAGAGGAAGAGGGATGAAAACAAAAATCAAACTGCCCCTGCTAATTTATATCACCCACACTTTAGCGCCTCCCTTAGCTGAGATTGGCAAACCGAGGCTTGTTGGAGACGTATTTAAAATATGGTTTTCAAGAAATTGGAGCAATGAGATATTTTATTAACTTAGTCCGGAATTATCTAAATATTAATGGTTACCTGAAATTCTATATTACAAAAGGATTTTTACATGTTATCATTATATCTTGTACTGGAAACAGTATATTGGGAATTATTAGTCAATCTTCACACCTGTACTTTTTGATGGAAAAACTTCCTTGAGTCCAGACAGGTTGGCTTGGAGGATTTCTACAAGGGACAAGGTTATAGGCAACCCAGTGTGTTAGTTGTTCATTTAACCACGCAATCAGATTCAGTTGCAAATACACAAACCATTGTTCAAGATAGTTGTTCATAGATGACTGACTTCCAAGAAGTCTTTTTTCATCCATGGAATGTGGGCGTCACTGGCTTGGCCAGCATTTTTTGCCCACCTCAGTAGCCCAGAGGGTCGTTGGAGTCACATGTAGGCCAGACGAGGTAAGCATACCAATTTCCCTCCCTAAAGGACATTGCTGAACTGGTTGGGTTTTTCCAACAATCGACAATGGATTCACAATCGTCATTAGATTCTTAATTCCAGATTTTTACAATTGAATTGAATTTCCACCATCTGCTGTGGTGGGATTCAAACCTGGGTCCCCAGAACATTACTTGGATCTTTGGATTAACAGTCCAGCGATAATATCACCAGGACATCACCTCCCTGGTCTGGTTTCTATGAATATGATCTACAGTGAGCATTTCTACATGTGCTGGCATGGAGCAAAGAATTGGATTCCCATTGTTGGGAGTGAATCTGCTTGGAAAATGGTGTTTTAAATCTTGAATTGAAGTTGGGTCACCAATGAGCAGTGGACCACTTTGGGTTGTTCCGTGGTTTGGAGTTTTCACTCTTGGGTTTATTTTGAGCTCTCTCGGGCAGTAATGTAAAACAACGACAGATGGTGGAAATCTGAAACAGAAACCGAAATTGCTGGAGAAACTCAGTAGATCTGGCAGCATCTGTGGAGAAAAAGCAGAAAATGCTTCGAGTCCAGCACCCTTCTTTGGAACTGATAGAGGCTGGGAGAATTTAGTATATATGTTAATGGTGTGTTGGAGGGGAGGGTGGGGTGGCGCCTCCGTGTGCAGCTCATACAAAGGAGGGAGTGGATGAATGGAGATGGAACCAGAGAGAAAGAGACAGTTCGGCAGGCAAAACGATGTGTAATAGTAAGCCAGTGAGGAAGAAACCTGTTAATGGGGACCACAAGTAGGTGACAACATAAGTCTGCGTTCTGGCTCCCCAGTGAAGGTGACACCAGACTGTGAGCATCGTGTCTGCGTGGGTTTCCTCTGGGTGCTCCGGTTTCCTCCCACAGTCCAAAGGTGTGCAGGCTAGGTGGATTGGCCATGCTAAATTGCCCATTGTGTTCAGGGATGTGTAGATTAGGTGGGTCATAGGGGGATGGGTCTGAGTGGGATGCTCTGAAGGTCGGTGTGGACTTGTTGGGCCAAAGGGCCTGTTTCCACACTATAGGGATTCTATGGAAAAAAATACAGTAGACCAGGTTGAGTGGAGTGCAGATAAATTGCTGTTTCACCTGGAAGGTGTGTCAGGGCCTTGGATAGTGAGGAGGGAGGAGGTAAACGGGCAAGTGTTACACCTTCTGTGATTGCATGGGAAGGTGTCATGGGGGTGTGGGGTGGTGGAGGAGAAGTGGATCAGGATGCCGCTGAGGGAGCTGTCCCTGCAAAATGCCTACAAGCGAGGGGAGGGGAGACGTCTGGTGGTAGCATCCTGCCGTAAGTGACAGAAATGGCTACTTGTGATCTTTTGGATGCGAATGCTGGTCGGGTGGAAAGTGATGACCAGGAAACTCTATTGGTGTAGCGGTAGGGTGTAGCAGGAGGGAAGAAAAGGGTGAGGGCAGAAGCACATGAAATGGGTCAGACAGGATTGAGGGCCCTATCGACCACGGTGGCAGGGAATCCTTGGTCGAGGAAAAAGATGGACATTTCTGAGGTCCCCACCCTTCAGAAGGCACCATCATCGGAATCGATGTGACAGAGATGGAGAAACCAGAAGAATGGAACAGAGTCCATGCAGGAAGCAGGATGTGAGGATGTATAGTCCAGTTAACTGTGGGTGTTAGTCGGTTTGTAATGGATATCGGTGGCCAGCATATGCCCAGAAATGGAAACAGATGTTGAGCACGAGAAGGGAATGGAGGAGTCAGAGATGGACCAGGTGAAGGTAAGGACAGGGGGAAGGGGGGTAGATTGGAAGTGAAATTGAAAATGTTCCCAATTCCAGAAAAGAGAGAGGAGCAGCACCAGTGGTGTCATCAATATACCAGAGGAAAAGTATGGAGGTGCCTGAGTAGGATTGGAATAAGCAAAATTCCATGTACCCCACAAAGAGGCAGGCATAACTGGCCCACGCAAGTCACCATGACCACATCTCTAATGTGAAGAAAGTGAGGAGTTAAAGATGTTGTCTCGGTCGGTATCTGAAACTTGCAAATGTTAGCCTGAGTTGTTTGAAAATGCAGCAGATGAGATAAACTGTAATGAACCTGCACCATAGTTTAACATTTAAGGACATCTTGAAGTGTCTTCGTATACAACATTGAAAAATGGATATTTCAGTGTTAAACTGTTTACTGGTCATTGATATACCCTTAACGAAATGCAACCATTACTTGGCTCAGATCCTGAGTGTTGTCTTTTAAAATCACATCTGGTGTGCTTTCTGAAGAAACAAAAACCACAGTAACATACTCCAGGTGCTGGTGCACAGAGTAAGTGTTTTCTGTTCTGATTTCTGGATTTTTGATCCTGAAAAATACCCAGTTTACCCTTTTCAGGGTAATTGGAAGTATGTAGCTCAAAAGTTTGAGCAACAGGTGAAGCCAACTGTACATGTTGCTGTTCATCTCTAACAGAATGCTGCTATCATGCCAAAAAGACAGTTTGCTTATCACACAAACAAGTAATGTGTACGTGAACGTTGGTGCTGGAGTGATGCTCGGTATACAGACCATATGTCCCAATGCTTGGTGGATTGTATTTAACAACTTATTGCTTTGCTTTAGCTGTTCACGTTCCCCAATGTATTGAGAGTATCCAATCTACCCATGCTTTCAAAACACAAGGCATGATGTTCATTGTTAGATGTGGTTTCACAATTGGACAGCATTTGCTAAGTGTGCAAACAATTACACCTACAACTAATTTAACATCATTGCTGTTGTGTTGTGATGTGGTGCAGTTATCCATCCTGGAAGCTGCATATAATTAGTGCACAGAGCACTCTTGTTTGCACGCCTTGAAAGAACTTGTTTTTTTTTCTGAAGAAGGGTCTAGGCCCGAAACGTCAGCCTTCCTGCTCCTCTGCTGCTTGGCCTGCTGTGTTCATCCAGCTCTACACCTTGTTATCCCAGATTCTCTAGCATCTGCAGTTCCTACTATCTCTGTTCACATAATGTGCCTGTTTTTCTTGAGATAAAAGGTGACAGCCATACTCTGGTTCCTTTCTCAGGGCAATGATGTGACCACTTAGAGCCAACCTGTCTGTTTTAAAGTGCCAACGTACCTTGACCTTTAATGGTCAGTCATCATATAACTAGTGCATTCTCTGTGACAATGACCTAACAATCAGAGTCCACTTGTCAACAATATAACTGATTTCCCTTTCCATTGGTCTTCTTGCAAATTGTCCTGATGATTGCAAGATGAAAAGCTTTTAAAAAAATTTTGTTTTTTTTTCAACAGTAATCAAGTTCTGCAATACAACATGATTAACTCTGGATTTTACTATCCACCTTATCTTATACAGTGACAGGAAAGGGAGCACTTTAAAATCAATGAGATTGAGCACCACATAAGTAAGTGGTTCAGATTTGTAACCCCTGAAGTGTGCTGTCCCTCTGATGCCATCCAAAGGCGAGTGCCAGTTTTCACATCTATGAAGATACCCAACTCCACCTCACCAGTACCTTTTCTCAACTGCTTCACTATCTCTAACTTTTAAGTTTGCTTGATCAACATGCAGTGCTAGATAAGCAGAAACTTCTTCCAACCAAATATTGGGAAGGAAAAATACTATTGTGTTTAATCTCTGCTGAAAACTTTATTCAGCAGTTGCTAACTCATTCCCTCTTCTGGGTCATTTTCCGAGGCTCAACCAGATTGTTTGTAACCTTGGTATTATGTTTGACTTGAGTTGCATTTCTGAATACAGATCTGAGCGATCTCAAAGACTTCCTTCTTCATAACATTACCCAATTCTGCCTGGTCCAACTGACTTGCAGCTGAAACCCAATTTTAGGCCTTCATGACATCTAGTATTGACTATTCCACTGCATTCTGGGTAAACTGCTGGTCTTTGGGTCCTAGTTAAACAAAGCCCTAATCTTTAAAATTCTCAACATATTGTCAAGTCTCTCCATAGCTTTCTCACCACCTGTTTCAGTAATTTCCTTCAACTTCCTGATGCACTCCTTTTTAATTCTAGCCTTTTGACCATCCCAGATTTTAATAACTCCAATTCTTTGTAGCCCTATCTCCACACTCAAGCTCTAAAATCTAGGATTCCCTTCGTACAGCTGCCTATCTCTCTTTTTTGCCTTTTTCAGATGCTTCTAAAAAGCTCTATTTTTGACCAAGCCTTTGGTCTTTTGTCCTAACCTCTCATTATTTGTTGTCAAAACTTGTTGTCAAAATTACATCTGATGATGCTGCAATGTCCCTTGGAACATTTTATTACATTAAGAGTACTAAACACAAGCTGTTGGTATCATTTGATGTAAATGTTTCTTAACCGGGTTTCCCGCTTTTATAGTTTACAAAGATCATGAATGATAGAAGAGCGCAAAACCTACTGAAATTAGCTGAAATTAACCCTGTTCTCTGCAGCTCTATATAAGCTAATACTGTCCATTTCTTTTCCTTTCATAGTTTTTAATGATCGTTGTCCAATGTGTTCTTTATGGCCTCAAAGTGGAGTTGATGATCTTGAGTTCCCAGCCCCTTGAAGCTGTGTTTACAGAAGATTGAGCTCAATAGCAATGAAGAGCATTGACTGCAAGAATGCAATCCAAATCTTGACCAGCCGAGAACGTGGCTCTCAAGAGCTGGGCTGTCAAAGGTGTCTGGAGGAGCTAGTGGAGGACAAGACGCGATGGATGCAATGGGAAAGTCAGGTGAACAAAAACATACCCTTTTTATCTTTAATTCCAAACCAACTCGTACCATCTGTAGTTACATCGCAGCTCTCTTAAGCATGCAATAACTGTTCATATAATTCTGCTTGGGGACATGTTTCTTTACCTTGAGATATTACCAGAACTGTGCTCTTTTTAAATCTTGAATACACCAGCCTTTATGAAATAATGGAAACAGAAAAAAATTGCAGTACATGAAGAAGTTATTCAGCCCATTATGTCCGAATTGTCAGAATAGACCAGCTGTCCATTCCAATTGTTCGGACTAGCACCGGGTCTGTAGTCTTGCAGGTTACAAAGTGCTGTTCTGGCTGGTTAGCAGGAATAATTTCTACCTCCTTTAGAGCCATAATTTTGTCCATTCTATCACTATGTTTCCACCAAATGCAGTGAAAATTGAGATATTTAGATACCAGCTTGTGCTATACTCGATAGGTCTGGGTTGATTATGGTGTAAAACACTGGTTCTTCAAATATATTTGATCAGTGATGCTGCTTGTAAATGTTTTGTTTCCTCTGTACCTTGATATTTTTTTTTCTGTCTGCCCTAAACTGCCAGATGCTGCAACGATTTTTGTTGGTGATGGGTGCCTCTCATATCTCACCCAAACTTCCATTTTTCATTTGTGCAGATCACCAAGCATTACAATCTCCATTGAGTGTGATTTTTTTCTCACCTGACCATACGTGGCTTGTTGGATTGATTATTGGCAACTGTAAACCCATCACCAACAAAAATCGTTGCATAATCAACCCAGACCTATCGAGGATAGCACAAGCTGGTATCTAAATATCTCAATTTTCACTGCATTTGGTGGAAACATAGTGATAGAATGGACAAAATTATGGCTCTAAAGGAGGTAGAAATTATTCCTGCTAACCAACCAGAGAACAGAACGTTGCATTTTTAAAAAAAAAATCTTCAAATGCAAGGATACTGAAACTAATTGTGCTGCTGTGATTCCAGTCTTGGCTGGAATCATGCAACGAGGCACAGGTGTTGAGGCAGGACTAGGACATCCTGAACTTTAAGATTTAATGCTGCAGTGAACTTTAGTGTCTTCTAGCTGGAACTTTGTAACTGTTCTTTCCAGTGAAGACACTGCACATTGGGCAACATATACCTATGTTGCTGAACAATGTTTTGATGCAGCAGTGCACAAAGCAAATATTCTAGCACATTGAGCACTGTGACTTGATTCAATTTTTTTTTTACAGAAAGTAGACCTTCCAGACAGTCCCCGATCAACTTTTCTCCTGGCATTTAGCCCAGACAGGTAGGTACCAGTGTAATTGATTTGCTTGCAATGATGGATATAAAACAAAATGATTCCATGTTAACTCCTAAAGCTATTAATTTCTTGCTAAAGAAAAATAATGAATAGGTTTTAAAATGATTCAATTTACCATCTATAAACAAGTTTAACAATGTGATTTTTAATTTCATGGTTGCTTCAATAGTATCTTCACATTTCACTGTCAAGGGAGCCTCTTGACACTGTGGTGGCACCCTGGGAAAGTCATTGCTTAAAGCCCTATTCCCTTACATAACCCTTACCAACAATTTCATACAGTTCTGAAACAGGATCTTGGAGGTGCTGTCTTTTAGATGAGACCATTAACGTTTGAAAATCAAGGTGGATGTGAAGGGTCGGATGCATTACTTGAGGAAGAGAGGAATATTCTCCAGCAATGAGTTGCCCAGGTTTTAACTTCCAACAAATGCATCTGAAACAAAGATTGTTTCATCATCTCATTGTTGTTTGTAGATCATTGCTATAAGCAAGTTATTGGTTGTGTTTTTCTTGGTAATGCGACTATATTTTTAAAAATTATATGGTAGTTATAAAATATTTTGGGATGCCCTGTGTTGAAAGGCTCTATGCAATTGAATATTTTATTTCTTTACTGGCTGCTAATTACTCAGAAATACCATAAAGAGGCTAGTTAAGATCAACTTGAATTTACATATTATCTATAATGGTGCTAAATGTCCTAAAGTGCTTTTATGGAATGTTATACAAAATTTTAGCACTCCATAATCCAACTGTATATAAGGTGAAGTAAACTTCTTCAAATAGGTTACTTTTAATGAAGACCTTAAAAAGAGGAGAGGGCAAGAGAGGCAATTTAAGTCATTAGGGCCAAGGGAATAAAAGACATGGTCATCAGTGGAGGAGTGATGGAAATTAGTGGTGCACAAAGCAAGCTCTTTCTTTCTTTGCGTAGTGTAAGAACTTGCGTCATTTTGCAAAAGGGCCTACTTTAAAAAGAAAATATTTCAATCCAATCAGTATTAATGGATTATGTCTGCATTATTTTCATACCCATGTTAATGCACACCTCTGGAGTAGGTGGGATTTGAACCTAGTTCTCCAGGCTCAGAGGTAGGAACACAACCACTGCATCGCAATCACCCTTAAAAGTAGATATTTTAAAGTCAACCTGTTCAGATATGCTGTTGCACGTTTCTGGAGCAGGTGGGACTTGAACCATGGCCTCCTGGTTCAGAGGTAGGGACACTACCACTGCACCACAAGAGCCTCCACCCCATAACATTTATTAAAACTATCTTGTAACGCAAGCCTCTGAAAATGATGGGCTCTGTAGACTTAATGTTTTGTTTGTTTTGCTTTGTTTGCTGTTAATATAATGACTTGTCAACCAGGCATGATTAAACAAATGTTAATTTAGACATTCTTGTAAGAGCAGATATGCTAAATGAGTTCATCCTTTGTGGTATAATACATAAATGAAACATAAACTACTTGTGACAGAATGAAGTTGTAAGAGCCAGTATTAATACCATTTGGTTTGAAATGTTCTGTGAGAAGTAAATGTCAACATAAATAGTTGTTGGTATCTTATGGTTCAATAGCAGTGAATGGAACAAATGGCTTTAGGACTGTTTCAACACTTCAGAAAATACTTTTCACATGACATTTGATTATTTGGCCTTTTAATGACAAGTACTGAACATTTCCAAACTTTTCATTTTGTGCAGTGTCTGCTTTGGGTATGTTGCTTACAGATTGTGGACGAGACCTTTACTGTTGTACCTTCTTACGCCAGAACAGGGCTAACAGTTCAAAACGTAGCCACAAAAGTCAATAGCATCCTTGCTTCCACCCTCTTACACTTCCCTCGAGCTTCGTTGAAATTGTGTATATCTCAGTTTTTCATGTTGCACCAAAATCTGGTTTCGGTCATTTTTTAAATGTGTTCCACAATGCTCTCTTCAATTCCAACTGAGTTAAATGTGCAATAGAGTGAAGATCTGAAAAGAAGATCTGTAATTTCCCAATATATTTTCCAAAGGATGCAATATTTGTAAATGTGACCAATCTTCCCTTTTAGTTCACTAAACCCAAGAATTATAGACAATGAGTCTAAATCACTGTTCAGTTTGTAAATCATGTTCCAGTACACTTGACAGCCATCCAGTGCTTGACTATTCTTTTAACCTTTTATTTAGGACTTTGATGGCCTCCACCCATGTAAATCACAATATTTACATCACTGAAGTTAAATCTGGGAGATGTATTCATTCACTAGTGGGTCATAGAAGGACACCTTGGTGTGTGACCTTTCACCCCACCATCCAAGGGCTTGTGGCATCTGGATGTCTGGATGGGGAAGTTCGAATATGGGATTTGCACGTAAGTGTGAAAACTTCAGCTTGCACGAGTACAAGAGGCATATGAGAGACTCTACAGGTTAGAAAATAATTGATTGGTCATTGGTGCAAACAATGATTCAAGTGTTGAAAGTAATCAGCCAGTCAGAATGAGAAAATGAGTGTTTACTGCGCGCTTTTGCATGATGGAAAACTGCTTTAATTGTTGACTAGATTTTGCAGAAAGATGCTTGATTGAGTGCTAAGTTTGCATTTCTGGCAGTTTTGTGGCACTGACTCATGGATGACTGCCACTATCTCAGTGACCAGCTGACTTGGGTGAGAGAGATGACGGAGGCAGTTGGCAGGAACTAAGTACGAAACTGATATCCCTCAAATGCTCTTTTTCCCAGCTTCTATATAAAATTCAGGGGTATGACATTAGACAATATATTGATAGTGTTATTACTAAACATTTATCACAAATGTTCTTCGGTCATTTGCTATTCTTTCAGGGAGGCAGTGAGAGTTGGTTTACTGAGAATAATGTGGCCATAGCATCTTTAGCCTTCCATCCTATGGCACAACTCCTATTGATAGCTACTGCAAATGAGATCCACTTCTGGGACTGGAGTCGACGAGAGCCATTTGCAGTGGTGAAAACAGCGAGTGAAATGGAGCGGGTCAGGTATGTGTGCATAAAGCTGTCTCTTGACAACTGCCCATTACATTTGATGCTTTTGGGAAAGTAAATTTTACTGTATTAACATGTGAACTTTGTGTTAAAATTATTTTGCTTTGTAGTTGAGCTGACAGTATTCTATATTTGGTTAAAAAGCTGTTTTGGTTTGCAATTGAAACACTATAGCCAATTCAAGTCATATTTTGAGGTTAAACGGGAACTTAAGGCTAAGCCATTTAACGAAGGACTACTCCTAATTAAAAATACCTTCGATTTTTCAAGTGGCAGTGGTAGGAACATAACCAGGAAATGCTGGATAAACTCCAGTGTGGCATTTTCTGTGGAGAGAAGAACAAAGTTCATGTTTTGAGTGAAATGTGACTTCTGTGCAAGGGTCTGAAATGATCCATTTTGAGAGATTCTGTTGACTGATTCTGTTGTGAATCTAGTTTACTTAATTGTCAAGCAAATTGAGAATGAGACAATTAGACAAAGTAAACGTAGCTTGGAATGCACGTATGATGTCATCTAGATGGGATGAATGAGAAATGGTTAGAATTTTGATATGGATCTCATTATAATATAAAAGAACGAGCTACTTCACTTTCAGTCATCTCTGTTATAGCCTTCGAGGTACATCACTAACTGATTGTAAAAATATTTTGGCTTTATGAATCTAACAGAACAAGGAGTTCTGCATGGGCCAGTTGAGAACTTTTAAGTGTCGAATTGTCCTTGTGTCACAATGGCTTAACATCATCCTGATCATTGTAGTACGTCCTTGGAAGGTGTATCTTTTTAAATTCCTTCACAATGGCGTCACTTGTCAGACCAGCATTTTTTACCCATCCCTAATTGCCCAGAGGGGATGATGGGATTTGAACCCAGGTCCCCAGAACATTACTAGGATCTTTGGACTAATAATCTAATGATAATACTACTGGGCCGTCACCTTCCTTTAGATGTATTGAACAAAGTGGTTGAATTGGTAATATCACTAGGCGCACTATTAAGTTGTTGGCAGTCCAGTAAGGGCACATTGAGTATTAAGGTTCAATCACTTAATGTGGAACAGGAGTGACTTCCAGCACAGACTAAGAAATGTTGGCAAGTTTTCTTTTCCTGAAGCACATTTGGTGCCAGTACGGCTGTTGCTGCAGTCTGGGATTTTTCAGTGTTGTTTTTTTTCTTTTGATTAGTCCAAACCCACTAAATTTATTAAATTTAAGTTTCCTATTTTGCTATGTCGGCCTTTGAACTCTTAACTCCAGATTGCTGATTAAGTGCAGTTTGATAATTGTGCGTCACTTAATGCTGTAGCTTGATTCCAGATTGTTGTGAAACTTGCCAAATAATTAAACAAAGTTTGCAAATTTAGTTAACAATCTGGTGACCAGGTACTAACTCTTTTTTTTCTACCTTTTGAACTAATGCATGCTGTGAGTTACACTGCCAGACCATTGATACTTTACTTGGGTTATGAATCTGGATAGTATAGATAGTGGGCTATTCATGTACAGTTGAGTCTGATCCTGCTTTTAGCTGACGTCCACATATGTCTACTGCCTGACAGAGCTCATTGGCTAACTATCAGGATCAGAAATTCAGACCAAATATGATTTCATATATGTTCACTTGCACATCCGCTAATGTGGTCTGTTATGTCTCCTGTTCCCGATGTGGCCTCCTCTACATCGTGGAGACCAAGCGGAGGCTCGAAGACTGCTTTATGGAACACTTATGTTCGGTTTGTGACAAACGACAACACCTCCCAGTTGCGAACCACTTCAACGACCCCCCCCAACTCCATGGATGACATGTCCATCCTGGGTCTCCTCCAGCGCCACAATGATGCCGCCCGAAAACTGGAGGAACAGCACCTCATATTCTGCCTTGGAACCCTACAACCCAATGGTCTCAATGTGGACTTTACGAGCTTCAAAATCTCCCCACCCCTGACCTCATCCCAAAACCAGCCCCCCTTTCTTCCCCACCTCCTTGACCTGCCTGTCTTCCCTCCCATCTACCTACCCCTCCCTCCTCAATGACCAACCCCCATCCCAACTCCCTATCTTCACTCACCTTTACTAGCTTCATCCACGCCTCCTTGCCCTGTCCGTCTTCTCTCCACTTATCTGCTCCACTATCCACCTTCTATCACCGCCTCCCCCTCTCTCTATTTATTTCAGAGCCCCCTTCCCTATTTCTGAAGAAGGGTCCAGCCCCGAAATGTCAGCTTTCCTACTCCTCTGATGCTGCCTGGCCTGCTGTGTTCATCCAGCTCCACACCTTGTTATCTGCTTTGTACTCAGCTGTGTTTGAAAATTATCTTTGTTCAGTCTCTTGTGTAAATGGATTTGTTCCACACTCTGGGAATATTTACTTTCCTTCTGAGAATCTGATGGGATTATTAATTAAAACAATGACAGAACGTTGATTGCTAGAAGCTATTCAGTATCTTATCTGCTTTTAAGCTGGCCGTAGTGGTTTTGGATTTATCATAAAAGGTATTGTACAGTATAGAAAATATGTTTTATTTGTTCAAAAATTGTTGGTCTTTGATATCTTCAAATCTTTTTCTTCTGAATTGAACAAAAATAGAGAATGCTTTTGACACAATTGATTCCATTTCTGAATTTTGCTGGCTGTTTCTTTGCTTTGCAGGATAAAAATATCGCTAACAACTGGATTCTGTGGGGTCCTTTAGAAACCTTGCAGCACAGTTGACCGATTTGTAGTGAATAATGGACTAATTGTGAGCAATTTGAACATACTGTGTTGTGAACGCAGGTCCAGTTATATATTTTTCTCCAATTAAGTATCCCTTAATCATTTAGTCAGTCATATATCTTAAATCTAAGTCAACACATAATGAAAAATTTTTAGTCAGTTTTTGCTCCTAAGCCAGCAACGAGCTGTGTTGGAAAGTATGCAAATGCAGATGTCTGGCAAGAACAGTATCTGACTTGAAGAAGAAAACTTAATTATTCTTTCCACTTGACTTTAGAAGTCACTCAGGTACATGGAATTGCTGGCTGCATACTTCTGAAATCTCAATTATTCATAGAATCCCTACAGTGCAGATAGAGGCCATTCGGCATATTGAGTCTGCACCACCCCTCCAAAGAGTATCCTGCCGAGACCCACACCATCCCCATAACCCCCGAGGTACAGTATAAACATACAATGAGGTGCCCCAGAGGTTAATATTACTTTTCTTGGTATTTAGTGATAACATATACTTGGGATGTACAATTTGAGAAGACACAAACCTGGCAGTATTGGGGATTTTGAGGAGGATAGTGCTGAAAATGAAGGCTTCAGAGGTTGCGGAAAAGATATATATACAGGAAATGTTCCAGGGATGAGGGACTTCAGTTGTGAGGATAGATTGGAAAACCTAGGGATATTCTTTTTGTAGAAAAAAAGGTTGAGGGGAGATTTGGTAGGAGTGCCCAAATCATGAGGTATTTTCACAGAGTAGACAGAGAGGAACTGGTGGCATTGGTGGAATGTTCAAGAAATAGGTGACAGCAATACAAGACAATTAGTACATCACTCAAAGGCAGCAAAAGAAAAGTCTTTTTTTATGTGATGAATTGATGGTAGAGGCTGATTCAATTCTCACTTTCAAAATGGAATTGAATACCCAGCAAAAGGGAATAAACAGTGTAGCAGTGTAGGGCAGGAAAGGAGAGGGACTAGATAAATTGCACTTCTCCAGAATGGTCTTTAATGCTGTAATCATTGTACGATTCTGTTTTGTCATTCAAGGAACAAGGGAAATGTAAATATCTTGTTATCTTGTAATTGATTATATGAGCTTGTGCTAGAGATTTACCTGAGATGACAAAAATATTTCCTAAATTTCTTGCGGTATGATGCCTTGGTATATTAAATGCTTTTTTTTTTTGATTGATATTTTTGAGCTTCTGTATTTATGAAAGCTGATTTCAGAAAACTTTGTCATTTGTGCCACCACTAGTTTTGCCAATTTTTGTGTCTGTCTATTAAATACACTTTACATGAGTGAATGATATTGTCTTTGTGTTTTACAGACTTGTAAGATTTGATTCACTGGGCCATAACCTCCTGACTGCAATTGTCAATCCTTCAAACCAGCAGGTAATTGCCTGACTTTGTATATTATTAGTTTTGAATTTTCTGGGAGGCACTTAGTGGCATGTAGATCTATTCAAGCTTCAAGCATTGAACTTTGCAGAGGTAGCTGACCTTAATGTGGCTGGAAACCATGGTACTCCTATTAATTTAAACATCAGTGAGCTGGAAGACTAGCCAAGGTTTATACCCCGGATGGCTATTTACCATACCCAGGTGGGCTTCTTCATGTGTGCTAATAGGGAAGTGGAGAATAATAATTCCATGCAGATGTTTTGAGTGCATGGAACTGAGACTCGATGAGAATTTGCTGCATTCAAGAGGTAGACAAATGGGCAGTAAAAAAGGGAAGAAAGTAAAACGTAATGGAAGGGAGACTAAATAAAATTGGTTAATATGTAAATGTGTATGTAAAAATATCAGTTTCAAAGATAATGGGTGCTCTTTGAGATGGTTCATGCTCCTGAGCCCAGATGGTATGCAACACTGAAACACAGGTAGTACATTGAAAATTTTGTGAAATTCAGTGGATGCTAAATGCCTGGAAAATTACTGATGTGGTCAAACCTGATCAAGAGCATGAACCTGCGAGCTTACAGGTGTTGGCTTTGCATCTTGGGGAGAATACAAAGCTACTGGGATCTGTTGGGAAGAAGCAGTCCTTGCA
Organism: Rhincodon typus; assembly: GCF_021869965.1. Taxonomy (NCBI): domain Eukaryota; kingdom Metazoa; phylum Chordata; class Chondrichthyes; order Orectolobiformes; family Rhincodontidae; genus Rhincodon; species Rhincodon typus. Next base: position 9,920,435 of record NC_063348.1, read on the forward strand.
GACAGGAGCATTTAATATGAAGAGATGATTCTGTCAAGTCAGGGTTTATAAAAATGCAACTAAGGCCCTTGTAAATTAAGGAGCCTAAAACTTTATATGGTACAATGGGTGTTGTCTCGCCGAAGCCTTACACAGTTGTTGCTTTTGTACTCCACTTGCCTTGCAATAAAAGCCAACATTCCATTAGTCTGTCTAATTACTTGCTGTACCTAGATGCCAACTTCTTGTGATTTATTTACAAAGACACATCCCTCTCTCTTTACTTCTTAAAAAAAAAAGCTGACTTTCTATTCTTCCTGCCAAAATGGGCAGGTTTTCTATATTATTATACTCCTGCTCAATTTTTGCCTATTCTTTGAACAAATCTACTTTTAAAGTATTTATCTACTGTACGCAGTGAAACAAGTTTTCCTACCTATTTTTGTTTCACCAAGTTTAGCTGCAATACAGTCTGTCCCTTTATCAAAATCATGATTGTGTATCGTGAATTGTTGAGGCCCGAGCACTGATCCCTCCTCATTCCACCTCTTACAGTTTGCAAAACGTGAAAGTGACCCATTAACTTTGAATCTTGCTTCCTGTTTCTTAGCTAATCTTCTACTCAAGTTAATAGATCACCCCCAACACCATGAGTTCTTGTGCAGTAACCTCTCTGTGGCGTCTTCTTATGGAATGCCTTTTGGAACTCTGAATATGGTACATTTGCCAGTCCCTTTTTGTCAACTTTATATATACTTGTAGAATTTTTATATTCCCGTTTGCTAGTTTTCTTTCATATTCCAATATCTCCCTGAATTTTTAGTAATCTTTTGCTGCTTATAAGATGCTAATGCTGCGAATCTTTGCCTGGGTGTCCTATTCACTTTTCTGCCTGTTACAATTGGAAACCTGTGATTTTTCAGCCAACATCTTCGCATTTGTGTGCCAAATACAGGTCCCTTCTATCCCTGCAAAACAAACCTCCTCCTTTCCCTAAAACCTACCCCTTAGCCTTACCCATGCCCATTTATTTTTTCTGTTACATACTGATGTTGGGGTCCATTTCGTTTCTGCTCCATGTCGGCCTCATGTTGCTGCCTACACTGATTGTTATAAGGGTCAGAGGTTGAGAACATCACTTCAGAAACATGTTCTAGGAAGACGTTGGCATACTGGGAGTGTCACTGGACTAGTAATCCAGAACCTTGCGTTCACGCCCTGGGGAGGCGGTTTTTTCAATTAAATTCAATGAATTCAATTAAAAACTTGGAATAATTAAGAAAAGCTGGTCTAATAGTGACTATGTAACCGCTCTTGATTATTGTCAAGACCCATTTAGTTCACTAATGTCGGTTGGGAAGAAAGTCTGCCATCCTTGTCTCGCCTAGCCTGCATATGGCTTCAGACTGACAGTAATGGAGTTAACTCTTAATTGCCCTTTGGGGGAAGTGGGGATGGACAATAAATGATGTCCTAGCTATTGACACCCAGATCCCATGAACAAATTTAAAAAAAGGAAATTAGAGATTTCGGAGGAGATAGAGGGAAGAAGGGACCCATTGAAAAGCTCATGTAATGAGAAATATGTTGGATATAACTATCATTTACAGGAATCCCACTTGGCTAAATGTTTGAGTGATAGGAAGGAAGAGAGAGTTTTCTTTTAAATGTACATGGAGGAAGATAACCAAAGAAGGAGTGAGAGAAGTTCAGGGAGTTGCAGCTGAAGGCAATGTGTTATTTCTCCAGACACTGCCGTAAGAGGTCAACTATTCTGATGACTTTTAAGAAAAATTGTCTCATTGGATGAAGAAATTTTACGACGTGCCTATATTTCAAATAAATATTTGCTCAGGCCTGATGAACCATCATGCATTTAATCTACAAGTCATAGAAAACAATTTGTTGAATCACGTGGTTCATGCTTAGTACTTTTGGTGCACGTTGTTTTCTATGCAAATTGCCCTTCAAAAGCTATTATTTGAAGGTGCTGTTTTAATTATGTGGACATTTGAGTTTAAGAATGAATCCAATTTATGTTTATTGGGTATTGAGTACTTGAGACACTTTTGATTTATTATGCATTTGCAGATTTGAAATTGCAGGGGCACCAAAGCTACAGCTTGCTTATGCACCATTGGCGATAAAAAGTTGAAATCAACACTGTAATTATTAAAATTAAACTTCAGACAAAGTTTGCTACATTTAACTAGCGTTCTGTGACATTTTGCTACATGCTTGTGATGCTAAGCACATCTGATTTTCATTTGGGCCCTGTAAAATTCACAAATTAAACTCACTGGAGTTTGATCTGAATGTTTTGTTATTGCATCAACTTTGCTTAATAATTCTCTTAAAATCCCTTTGTTTCTTTTTGAAGTAATCTTTTGAACCTATATGCATGATCACCTCAAGCTAGCCATCTTCCATGATGTTACACTTGGAGATAAAGCCATTTCTGATCACTTGCATTAATCTGCACCCATATCCATATTCCTCCTTCTAATTCCTCCTGTACCAAAACAAAATACTGCAAATGTTGGAAATGTGAAACAAAAGCAGGAAATGCGGGAACAATCAGTAGGTTAGGCAACGTAGGTGGAGAAGAAAGAATGCTAATGTTTCAGGTACGTTTCAACAGAGCTGGGAAAGGTTTTAAACATAACAACCTTTAAAACACACAAACAGTGACAGAGTTGGTAGAAGATCAAAAGGGATGCTTCGTGTCGGGTTGGAACACAGGAGATTTTAAATGGCAAATGTTACAGTTGCAGTGCCAAAATGAATGTTAATGGAACAAGTAAGGCAACTATAAAATGTCTTTCACTGCTTCAATGTCCATATTCAAGTAATCATTTCCCCCCGTCGACCATGATGCTAAAACCAACACACCTTTCCCTCTTTTTAGCATTCTGAAGTCATGATCTCCTTGACAACATTGTTGCCCCATTCCACCGTCAATGTCAATAAAACCCTGTGAAACACCACTGGTCACAAACTTCCAGTCAGAAAAACACCTCTCCACAACTGCCCTCTGTTTTCTGTGACCAAACCAATTTTGTATCCAACTTGCCAATTCACTATGGATGCCATGTAAATTAATCTTCTGGACCAACCTACCACGAGGGACTTTATCAGGTGAAATAGTTATTTATTTATTCTTCTTTCAATTTATAATACCTGCACATAATATAGCCTGCTCTACAACAAGGAGACCAAGTGTAGATTGGGTAGCCACTTTACAGAACGCTTCCCTTCAGTCCAAAGGTGTGACCTTTTGCTTCCAATAGCTTGCCTTTTAGACCTCACCTTTCTGTCAGACTCACATTTTTGTCCTTAGGTTGCAAAACTGTTCCAGTAAAGCTCAGTGCAATTTTGAGGAATAGCACCTTAATTTTCGGTTTGTACTTATACAGCTCCCCAAACTTTAACATTTGCGTTAAGCAGTTTCAGACCACAACCTCTGCCTGTTTTTTGTTTGTGCTAATTTTGGTTTTCCTATCTTGATTTTCTTTCCATTTTCAGTCAGCAGCTGTTAATTAATCTGTAATTCTCATTTCCCCTAGACACACTTTTTTTCCTCACTTGTACAATTATCACTCCGTTTTATCTTGCAGTACTAACCCTTTTGCTGTCCAACTTCAAGATGGAACCAGTGATATCATAGGAATGCCATGGGTTGCTTGGTTCAAGTAACTGATGCTGGGGACAGTGTCCATTGCTGATATTGAAAAAATATGTTTTTCAAAGCCCTTAACTACCTACGACCATTTGTTCTTTACCAGTATTGTCTTTATCAATAAACATTACTGGTACTGTTTAATAAGGAGTTGTAGTATTAATTAATTATACATTAAAATGATTATTTAACACACAATAAGATGGAAGGGCAGATGATGTGCTGTGGCTGAAGGATGTGGAAGCTTCTGGTGCTCATGTGATTCAGGGCAACAGCACTGCAGCTGCATGAAGTTTTTGGTTCAGTCAGTGGGCTCAAAGCAGAACTGAAGACAGTGCAGCACATTGGAACAGTGGAAAGTGCCTGGACGATTTATTCTAGGAGATGATCCCATCCCATAAGATAAGATCAGACAATTTGGTCAGGGTCAGGAGGGTGTGACTGTGAGTGAGGCGCGTAATGGGACCCAGAGGCCATGAGTGTAGGATCCTTGATCTTTGCCGATTGTCCAACAGTTTAAGGTTTTGTTTAGTCTGTATGGATGAAAGTGAGGCTACAAGAAGGCACCATGATTCCAGAAGCCATTCAAGTGGGGCCAGAGCCAAGAAAAGAATATAATGGTATTAGGGGACATTATAGTGAGAGGGATTGATGCTACTCTCTGCAACAAAGATCTTGAGTTCAGACAGCTGAGTTATCTGCTGGGTGCCAGGATTTGAGCTATTTCCTCTGGGCTGGAGAAGAATGTGCAGTGGGAATGGGAGGATCCATTAGTTGTCCACGTTGATATCAATGACTTGGGTAGAACTAGGAAAGAGGTTCTACTGAGAGAGTACAAGAAGCTAGGTGCTAAATTAAAATCAGATCTCAAAGGAAGTGTTCAGTTGATTACTACCTGAGCCACTTGAAAATTGGCATCGGGCAAATAAGCTTAGAGAAACAAATGCATGACTCAAAAACTGGCATTGGAAAAATGGGTTCGGTTTGTGGGTCCCTTGCTTAAGTAGTGAGTAAAGAGTTGACTCTGAACTGTTGAGCTGGTCTCCACATGAACCATGCTAGGAATGATGTACTAGTGAGCTAAATAACTAGGTAAGTAGAGAGGACTTTAAACGAGGGAGGTAGAGGGCAAAGGATCAAGCTTTGGCAGAGGTAGAAAATCAAGAGAGACAATAGGCTGAAGACCAAGATAGTAACATGATAAATGAAGTTCAGAGAATGTTCGGAATGAACAGAAAGAATAAACCCAAGAATACAATAACTTGATGTTAAAAATATAACAAAAAGATAAAACCTAAGGCTCTGCATCTTTAGGCATGTGGGGTTCATAACCAAAAGTAAATGAATTCATTATGCATATGGAAGAAATTAAATGTGATCTGATAGCCACTACTGAGCGTAACTGCAGGATGACCAGGAGTGGATCCTGAATGTTGAGGGCTAAATGACATTTAAGAATAGGAAGCAAGGCCAAGGTGTAGGCGTAGCACTTTTAATCGAGGATGGTATAGATGGTGCAAGAGTGCAAAGAGAATAGTGGCCAAGCCATGGCTAATGAGGAGAATTAGTATTAGATGCAATAAAATGACATACAGAAATGGGCAAGAAAAGAAACAATAAACCTGAGGTTTGGGAACAGTTTAGAAGTCAGCGAATAAAGACCAAGGGATTGATTAAGAGGGGAAAATCAAGTTTGAGAGTAAGCTTATGGGAACTGACTCCAGAAGTTTCTATAGGGTATGTAAAGTGAAAATCCTTGGTGAAGACTAGGTCCCTTACAGTCAGTAATGGGGAGCAAAGAAATGACTGACAAATTCGCACTTCGCTTCTGTCTGCACAAAGGAGGACACGAATAATGTACCAGAAATGATGGGGAAAACTGGGTTTAGTGAGAGGGAGGAACTGAAACAAATCTGTATTAGGAGAGAAATGGTGTTGGAGAAATAGTGCGATGTATTGGTTGTCATCTTCCAAGATTCTTTAGACTCTGCAATAGTTACTACATATTGGAGGGATGCTAATGTAACCCCACTATTTCAAAATAGAGGTAGAGAGAAAACACTGAATTGTAGACCAGTGAGTCTGACGTTGGTAGTGAGGAAGATTCTACAGTCGATCAAGGATTTTATAGCAGAGCACTTAAATAATGGTAGAATCAGACATAGGACAGGTAAACAAAAGGGAAATCATGCTTGACGTATCTACTAGAATTTTTCAAATTTGTGGCTAGTAGAGTTGATCATGGGGAGCCAGAATACATGATTTACTTGGACTTTCAGAAGGCTTTTGACAATGTTGCACATAAGAGAATAATGTGTAAAATTGAAGCGCATGGGATCAGGGGGTAGTATATTGAAATGGATAGCAGACAGAAAACGGTAGGAATAAATGGGTCTTTTCCTGAATGGCAGGCAGTGATTAGTGGGGTACCCAGGGATCAGTACTAGGACCACAGCTATTTGCAGTATATATTAATGATTCAGATGAAGGAACTAACTATAATATCCTATAATTTGCTTCCACCCAGCCTTCTGTCACCTGCATGAGGAGAATGCAGAGATATTGCAGTGTGATTTGACATGCTGGGTGAGTGACTGAGTGTGTGGCAGTTGCAGTATAATGTGGATCAGTGGGAGGCTGTCCACTTTGGTAGCAAAAATAGAAAGGCGGATTATTGTTTGAGTGGTTGTAAATTGAGAGAGGGGAATGTTCAATGAGACCTGGGTGGCCTCGTGCACCAGTTGCTGAAAGTAAGCGCAAAGTTGCAGCAGACAATAAAAAAAGGCTAACTGTCTGTTTGCCTTCATAGTGAGAGGATCTGAATACAGGAGCAAAGATGTCTTGCTGCAATTACACAGGGCATTGGTGAGGCCACACCTGGAATATTGTGTGCCGGTTTGGTCTCCTTTTCTGTGGAAGGATGTTCTTGCTATGGAGGGAATGATTTATGAAATTGATTCCTGGCAGGACTTAGCGATTACTGCTATCGGCAGTATAGTGATTTTCTGTCGCGATTTCCCTATAATGCAATTTACTTTGGCGATTTTCTACAGCGTGAGATCTCACAATGCAAATATTGTGTTATAGGAGAAATACTCATATAGAATGGCAGAGCAGGCTTGAGGAGTTGAATGGCCTACTTCTGCTTCTATTATCTGTATTTCTATGTTGCAGTAGTTAGATTCCCTTAAATGGGAGATCAGGATGTAGAATCAGTCTGGATCAAGTCATTCCCATGTGAACTGCTGCCATCTGCCACCACCTCTCTTGCCTCTCCTACTGTCTCTTAAATCATCAGGTCATTTTCCTGACATCCAACGACGAACAAAAAAAAATTTCCTGCAATCTATGTTTTCAGTCCCCACCATAAGCTCCACTCTCTAGCAACTCACTGCATTCTTCTCAGTGACAACTGTCTGAGTGTGAACCAGGTTGTTTGCAATTTTTTAAAAAAAGCTTAAAATCGCTTATGAGATGTGGCCCAGCATTTATTGCCGGTAATTAGTTGCCTTTGAGCAGGTGATGGTGAACTATCTTTTTGAACCACTGCAGCCCATTTGCTGCAAGTGGATTCATAGTGCCATTGGAGAGGGAATTCCAGGATTTTGACCTAGCAATGCAGAAGGAATGAAGATATATTTCCAACTCAGAATGGTATGTTCTTTGGAGGGGCCGTGCAGTTGGTGTTCCCATGAATCTGCTGCTCTTGACCTTTGAGATGAAAGTGTTTGTGGTTTAGAAGTTGCTGTCTAAGGAGCCTTGGTGAATTTCAACAAAGTATCTTATAGGTCGTACACACTGCTATTGAGGTCGATGGTGGAGGGAGTGGATGTTTGTGGATCCAATATCAAAGCAGCCCGCTTGAGTGGTAAGCAGGCTGCTTTGATATTTGATCTTCAATGAGCTCCTGACCCCTCATTCTTGCCATCAGAAAGACTGCCAATTTCCATCTTTAATATCACCTTACTCCACCCCTTTCTTAATAATAACTGAAAGAACTATGGATGCTGTAAATCAGGAACAAAAGCAAAGTTGCTGGAAAAGCTCAGCAGGTCTAGCAGCATCTGCGAAGGACAAAATAGAGTTAATGTTTCGGGCCAGGTGATCCTTCCTCAGAACTGGCCACCCCTATCTTAGCTTATCTGCAAATCCTCAACTGTGGTTCTTTCAGAGTTGACAATTCCAAAGCGTTTTTATCCTGCCTCCTATATTTAACCCTCTATAAACTTGACTCCATTCAGCTGCCTTTGTTTTAATGTGTGCCTTTTTTTTCATGTATCACCTCAGCCCATTGAACTGCATTGACTTCAGGTCAAGTGATACCTGACTTTAAATTTTCACCCTTGCTTTGAAAATCTTCCTGGCTTTGACCTTCATGTCAATAATAAGCCCCACAGTTCTGAGATATCTGCACTCCTCCAGTGTAACATTTTTTGATATCTACGCACAAGCAGAGCTGCGAATAATTTTATGGAATACCGCTGTGTTGTTTTTGTACTATAATATTGTGATTAATTTTAAATACAAAACTCTTTAATGGCTCCAGTTTATTTTCAAACTAAAAAATCTTCATTCAAGGACACTTCACTCTCATAATTGATGTTCACAGTAATTAGGTATCTATGGTTTATAACGACTGTAAACTAATTTGTAAAACAAATGCTGTAGTGCCCTGATATAAACCAGTAGGACTTTCTGTAATATAGAAATTTGGGGATTTCCTGAACATATTTGCATTGTGCTTGCAAGAGGATATATTGGAATTTGGTTTTGTGGCTAGGCTGTGTAAGCATTTAGTTTAGTGTTTTGGGTTTATATTCTCAGAATCTTTAGTTATGTGTCCTTCACCAAGGTGCTCGCGTGTCTTGTTGAGGGGTTGGGTACGTTGATTTAAGTAGGCTGGAGTAGACTGGAGCAGCTTGGAATTACACACTGAAAGAAAGCAAAGCTGAAGTTCCCACCTGCTTCAAGAAGGCCACAATCATCCTAGTACCTAAGAAAGAACATGCAACGTGCCTTAACGACTACTGCCCAGTGGCTGTGACCTCCATTTATCATGAAGTACTTCGAGAGGCCAGTCATGGCCCACATCAACTCTAGTCTCCCAGCCTTTTTCGATCCCCTGCAATTTGTCAACTGACATAACAGGTCCACAGCAGACGCCATTTCCCTAGCCTTGCATTCAAACCCGGAACATGTGGACAACAAGGACACCTATGTCAGACTCCTGTTAATCAACTACAGTTCCACCTTCAACGTCATTATCCCCTCCAGACTGATCTCAAAACTCCGAGACCGAGGTCTTGGCCCTGCCCTCTGCAGCTGGATCCTCAGTTTCCTAACCCATAGGCCGCAATCAATGAAGATAGACAACAGCAACTCCTCCACAATCACACTCACCACTGGAGCTCCCCGAGGATGTGTTCTCAGTCCCCTACTGTACTCCCTGTACACCTACAACTGTGTAGCCAAATTCTGAATGAAAGCCACCTACAAGTTTGCTGACGACACCCACTGTGGTAGGACGGATATCCAACAATGATGAGGCAGAATACAGAAAGGAAATAGAGGGCTTGATGTCACAGTGCAATGATAACAGCCTTCCTCTCAATGTCGGCAAAACTAAAGAACTGATCGTTGACTTCAGAAAGAAGGGAGGAGAACACGCCCCCATCTACATCAACGGAGTGGAGGTTGAGCGGGTTGAGAGTGTCAAGTCCCTAGGAGTGACGATAACTGACAACCTGTCCTGGACTTGCCACGTAGACGTGACAGTCATGAAGGCACAACAATGCCTCTTATTCCTCGGGCAGCTCAGGAAATTTGGCATGTCCATAAGGATCCTCACCAACTTTTACAGATGCACCATTGAAAGCATACTGTCCGGGTGCAAAACGGCCTGGTATGGCAGCTGCTCTGCCCAGGGCCGTAAGAAACTACAGAAGGTTGTGTGCACAGCCCAGACCATCATGGAAGCCAGCCTTCCATCCATGGACTCCATTTACTCCTCTTGTTGCTGTGGAAAGGCCGACAACATCATCAAAGATCCATCACACCCCAGTAATGCTCTCCTACAACCTCTTCCGACAGGGAGAAGACACAGAAGCTTGAACACATGCACTAACAGGTTCAAAAACAGCTTCTTCCCTGCTGTTATTAGATTGATGAATGTACTGTCTAACTTCAAACAATGTTGCTCTTGTTAATGTTCTTCTTGCCTTGCGTATGTCCTGTGCGGTGTAACTTGTATGCCTCACTCTCTATCCTAGTTTTTTTCACTTTGTGATCTGTATGCCCTTGCTTACTATGATCTGCCTGTGCTGCTCATAAACAAAGCTTTTCACTATATTTAGGTACACGTGAAAATAAATCAAATCAATCAGTCAATCAATCAATCAATCAAATGCTCCATGGATGTTTCGCCTCCAGAATTTTGGGGATACGGTGCACCTTTATATGGCTAATAGACTTATGCTACACTTTACACTGTGTGAATGGGATGTAGTAAAGGAGTTTCCTTTCCTCCAAAGTCCTGGGGATCAAGAAAATCTGAAATTTAAACGAAAGTACTTAAAATACTCTGCAGGTCTCTGAGGGGTGACCTTGGTAGAAGTTTATAAAACCTTAAGGGACATGGATAGGGTGAATAGCCAAGGTCTTCTTCCCAGGAGAGCAAAGTTCAAAACTAGAGGGCATAAGATTAAGGTGAGGGGGAAAGATTTGAAAGGGACCTAAGGGGTAACTTTTTCACACAGAGGATGGTGCATGACTGAGCTGCTTGAGCAACTGCTGGAGGCTGGTAGCATTACAACATTTAAAAGACATCTGGATGGGGTATATGAATAGGAAGGATTTAGAGGGATATGGGCCAAATGCTAGCAAATGGGATTAGATTAATTTAAGGTAACTGGTCAGCATGGATGAGTTGGATGGAAGGGTCTGTTTCCATGTTGTACAATTCTATGACTCTAGGTCTGGCAGCATCTTTGTAAAGAAAGACAGTTAATGTTTCAAGTTGATTATCCTTTGTCAGAACAGTCACCAATCTGAAATATTAACAGTCACGCTTTCTTCAAGATGAGGCTTTTAACACCATTAAAAATTACTTATCCGTTATGTGGTGTTCCTAAGCCCCTTTCTGTATCTTTTTGTCTGATCTGTTGACATGGAAATGACATGGAGAGGATGGAGGTATTTCAGTAGAGTTCTTTTAAAAATGTTGTGCTGAAGTTCTGGTGGGTCATGATGAATATTTTGACTGGTTTTTCTGGAGTTAATGACATTTGAATTCAAATTTTAAGTGAAATGGTACAGACTGTTGGCAAGACTTCATCTAACTCAGTCTGGTGTTAGGTGCGTTAGCTCCTAAATGTACTTCATGGATGTTTGTTTGTTTGTTTCTGATTTTCTACTTCAGAAAAATGTGTCCAGTTGATCTTCAGAGTGGCTCAAGTTGCCATGTTAACAGAACTAATTGTGATAAATAGCTTATGGTGACTTTATATGAAGAAGCATTAGAACAAGGGTTTTCAGCGAAAGGAGTTTTTGATCATAGAGTCTGCTTGCCCCGATGTTGTTACAAATTCTGCTGATGTACGTGGTATTTTGCAGTTAACTGTCTTGGTGCAATGTATGTTATGTAATTTGTGTAGATTTTAACAATTTAATTTGTTTTTCTCAAATTGAAACTAGTGATATGTAGTTTTGAGTGTGTGAAGACATTTAACTTTTAAGTATTTCTGCAGGCTTGGTTTACTTTAAATAAACAGATGAGAGAAAGAGAGCGTTCTTGGAGGCTAATTTGTTTTTTTTTAACCAGTGCTGAGCAAATAGTGTAGCTCATTAAGCTTCAGTTAGGAGTTGCAGGGAGGAAAACCCTTTTTACTTCAGTTTGGCAGGTTTCCGAGAATTCTTTGCTGAAGTTAGGTGTAAAAAAAATTACACTAAGAAAGGGAGATAGGTTAGAATTGTTATGAAGTAGATTACCTTTTAGCAATGAGTTTAGTTTTACGGTTTGAGACCATGTTTGGTTAAAGCCCTGGAGGGGTTGTTTGAACTGAGAATGTCTAAGTTTGGTTGTCTGAATTTTCAAGAAAGAGGCAGTCAGATTCTTAGCCAGGCATTTTAGCCACCACTAAGTCAAACCCGATCTGTGATAAAGGAATTCTTTCTGGAATTTGAATATTGCAAAGAGATGATTGTGGTTTACTGTGTATTTCAAAATCTTTAAAATTGTTTTATATGTAAATAGCTTGGTTATTTCTATTTTTCTTCGTTTATTTTGTGTAGTAAACTTCTGTTTTATTGTTAAAACCAAACCTGCAGCATTTCTCATTTGTTGTGTGGTGGAAAGCCACCTTATTAAAACCAATAAAGAATAAATTATGAACTCTTATGCCAGATTTCAGTCTGGGATATGACTTGTCCAGTAATAACATCAGTTGGGATCATAACTGGTGATCTCCTTTTCTTCACTATTCTCCCTATTATTTCATTTCTTCCACCGAAGTAAAGGGAAGTGGATTAGTTTGAAGGGGAGTATTTGGTTTGTGATTGACAATTTTTGAAGAGAAAAGACCTGTTGGATTCTGCAGATTTATGTATTATTTTCTTTTCCTCCCCCTAGAATGATGATGATGGTGAAGTTCCATTGGATAATGTTGACACCGCGCAATATCGTCAGCGATCTTTCCTTCAGTCACAGCCTGTCCGTCGAACTCCACTGCTCCACAACTTTCTACATATGTTGTCCTCTCGGTCATCTGGTACAACGACAGGAGATCAGAGCCAGAGTGAGGAGAGCACCTTGCCAGCAGGTGAAAGTGGTAGGACTTCAGTGTATGCTGTGCTTCGCGACCGCTTCAGCTACCCTGTTCAGGAGTGTGTTCACCACATGGGATTGGTTTGTTTTTGTAGCCGTTGTTCTGCCCTGAGGACATCGTCATCCTCTTCTGTATCTGGTGAAGACAGTACTCCTACTACATCCTCTGCAGCCACCACCTCAACATCTGCACGGACTGAGCCTCGTATTCCTCCAGAAAGGCCCTCATCTCAACCAGACCCACGTATTCCTGACCGTCCATCAGCATTCAGTACTGTAAACTACGAGACCTCTGGCAACTCTCTCCGAAACTTATCTGCAGCCACTAGTAGGAGGGGCTTATTAGGTCACACAGCATACCATTCAGGGGGTCTGCAACAATCTAACTCCACCCCAGGCTATAGGGAACAGAGTTCAAGGTTAAGTGGGTCTGATTGGACAAGAACAATGCTGAACATATCTCCAAGGTCAGAGTTGGAAAGCATGCCACCCCCTAGAACTAGTGCATCATCCGTGAGCTTGCTTTCAGTGCTGAGACAGCAGGAGACAAACGCTCAACCTGTTTACACGTTAGCCTCTGAGGGGAGCAATGTCTTGAGTCCCGGCACAAGCAGTAGTGGTAACACTGGTGTCAACAGCAGCACAGGCGAAGAGAGATCGAACAACCAGCCGTCTGTCAGAAATGTACTCCAGTGCAACCTGAACCGCTATTTCATGGAGATGGACAGCTTCCAGGACGTTGATCAGCGAGTTGGCGGTGAGTCCAATCAATCCCAACAGGTGCAGGAGATCCTCAACAACAACATAGAACCTAACAGGGTTGGGTCATCACAGCAGAACAGTGAGAACACTGCCAGTTCATCAGGTGGACATCTTAGCCGCTGCAGAGCCTGCCATAACCTTTTGACTTTTAACCATGACACTCAGCGATGGGAGCGGACCACACAGCTTTTTTCATCCAATGAGAGCAGCTCTTGGCATGTGCCAAACAATTATGAACCACTAGGGCAGGGTAGCAGCCATTCACCAACCCCACCAAGTAGAGGGATCATGGGTAGGGCCCATGGATTGAGTGGCTCAGAAGGCAGATTTGCCCGCCACGGCTCTAGCCAGCAAGGGGAACGTACAATGGGTCTAACATTTAACAATGAGACAGGACACTGGGAGCGTGTGTATAGTCAACCAACATCAAACAGAATGTCGAATGTTTCACAAGAGGCCTTAAACCAAGAAATGCCTGAAGAAAACTCAGAAGAAAACTTGCTGAGAAGGTAATTCCTGGTTTCGAAAACTTTAAGCTAAAAATGATCTTGAGTATCTGTTGTCCAAATGTGTTCTAATTTAAAGGAAAACAATTTAACTGCAGGAAGTTACACACTACCAAGTCATATCAATAGTGTGTTTGTTTTGCATTCACTTATGAGTATGTGCACATACAGTTTGTGGTTGACATTAATAAGCTGTCAGTAAATTTGAAGTTGTTGCATCCTGTTTAATGTTTAACTTGTTGATGCTTGGTTGAGTTAGTGATCAACAATAAGTTGGGTTGAGTACAGGATGGCAAACATTTGAAATTGTCATCTTGACTTCAGTTGCAAGAATTCCACGATTATGAATTATGGCCTTTATTATGAATTGGGTGATGGATGGTAACTGGTACTGTAACATCTCGTGATTGCAGGGCTGTGCTCATTCATTTCATGTCTTGTGTGTTCTGTCTTATTTAATGCTACAGACCTTTGTGTTTATTCGTGTTGGCTGACCAGCCATTGAGAAGTTATTGTGAAGTGCATTGATGTTTAAAACAGCCAGCAATAAGAATAGAGCCTATAGATATTAGACTTGTAGGACTTTAATTATAACAAATAAGGAATGGCTCTGCAGAAACCTTTTAAGTCAAGAAGTTTAAAACTGTTAGTTTAGTTTATCATCCTACTTTATCTCTCTTGGGTCAGGCATGTCATTAATCACACTGGAGATGGTTGCAGCCACAGTATCAGAGAGTTTTAATGTGAAACTTCCACATGACTGGCTTCCTATGAGTGGCTGAAGTTCACAACCGGTCGTGCAGGTTGTTTGAAACTCCCTAACTTAACAGGTATAGTAAGATCTGCAGGTGCTGGAGTCAGAGATAATGCATGTGGAGCTGGAGGAACACAACAGGCCAAGCAGCATCAGAGGAGCTGGAGAGAATATGTTTGCTAATTTTACATACCTGTGGGCATTGAAGCCAATCACGCAGACGTCACACATTCAATGTGTATTCCTTTTCTTTCCTCCATAGTATCTCTGCATAAACTACAGTGTTAAAATTTCACGTTGCAGTACCCAATACAGTGATCTGAACATTTACAAAGCTTAATGGCAGACTCTCTGTGAGTCTGTCGATTTTGCATTTTTGGGAGGGGTTAAGTGTCTCTCTTGTTAAGTTCATAGTGAACTTCTCAATTTCCCTTGTTTGCTTTAAATATATTAGTTTGATTCCGTGATATGTTGGAACACAAGTCCAGTATGCACAAGAATGTTTTGTTACCTTATTGCTTACATAACCTAGGTTTTTGTTGTTTTATTCAGTTTATATTTAAATCATTAAAAGGAGGAGCTTTGAGTCTGAAAAACCTTCATAAATTTAAGCAAAATCAGTTTCTAAAAAAAGTGATTTTTATTTTGAATATCTCTGAGCCAGTACAAAACAAGCAGACATGTGGGTGATTTGTCCTTCACCTCACTCACCTGACCTTGCTTCACACTCTTTGATAACTTAATGCAACAAACTCTGGTCAATGTTGAACTGAAAACTTTTAATTGACTCAACATCACCAGTTTTTTGGGAAGAGTGTCAGATTTCCTCTATACTTTGTGCGGAAAAAATAAATTTACATTTAAGTGGGCTGGTGTGTTCTTCAAGCTTTATGTGCTTTGTTGTTCTTGATTTCACCAGAACAGAAAGCAATTTACCCTATCAAACCTTTCATCATGTTGAAGATTTCAATTAGGTCATGCATAAACCTTCTTGGCTCAAGAGAATGCAAATTAAGTTTATCCAATCTGTCATCTTAACCCTATAACTGTTCTATTAATTAAGGAGTATTGTACTTCACATAAAAACAGTGACATGAAGTAGATTGGTTGTGTTGGTAAAAAGTAATGTAAATATAAATATATTATGCATATGAGCTTTGGAGGGTATTACTGGAATATATTTCAGATGTTTGAGGGGTGAGCTTAATTTTTTAATATTGTTTTCTCCCCCATCCCATGCTGCAGTAGTAGGGTACAGAGTTTCTCACTTTTCCTTCACCTACAACTCCAATTTCTGCAGTCTTTCCCCATCCCTTCTCCATTTGTCTTTTTAAATCAAGTAATTCAGCACAAAGCAATGCTCAAACGTATGTAGGGCAAACCATTGTATGGAATAGCTTCAGCCTGTTGGTTTAATTGGGATGATACTGAGATTTTAGTTTCATCCCAGACCAAATTCTCAATCAAATTTGTGGTAGCTTGTTAGCTGAGGGCTATTGAGTTGTTTTATTTTGGAGGGAGGAAGGCTTTCTCCTTTAATGAACAGTCACGTGCCTTGAGACACATTTGCCAATTGCATGAAAGAAACCAGTAATGTAAACACATGAGGTGGAAATATATAAAATTGCAACACTACTGTACCAAGTGAATGGGCTAAATTGTGACAAATGTATCTCAATAAAGGAAAATATTAGTGAAATGACTCCACAGAGGCTGGTATGCCATCACCAAGTCACCCCTCAACTTTAGTACTGCCTTTTCAGAGCCAGCTCTGAGTGTCAGCATCTCTGACACTCCCCTTCTTATCTGTCAGCCAAGGATACCTGAATGGACCAGATTAACATCCCTAATCAGGGAACTTGTGCTCCATGAGGTTCAGCTGGCTGACCTTGTGACAATCACTACATTTAGATTATCCACCTTGGGCTTAAAGAGTAGGGTTCTTAGTCGCGGAAAACGAAAGTTATTGAAGATTTGAAGAAGCTTTGGGTCCAGCTATGTGATTAAAATGTTTGCCAAGAGGTACAGATGATCAGAATGACCACTCTTTTTATTCTAGAGGACTAGAATACGAGGGGATAGAAGTCATGTTTTAGATATACAAAGCCTCGGAATACTGAGAGCTGTGCTGGGCACCATACTTGACAAAAGATAAAGTGATTCCAAATTAATTGCAGAAGACTGCACAGGACAATATATACGCGATTCATGAGATTGTATATCAGTTTCTTGAGTTCTTTATTTTGCCGAACATCTAACATTGCCATAGTTATGATTTCTTTCCAAAGTGAAAATATTGAGTCTTTACTTGTTACAATCAAGCTTAATAAACTGTTGAGGTTTCTGGGCTGAAACATTCTGATATCTGGGTATCGTAATACAAGTTTTTTGAATATTTTACTGCAAGATGAATTAACACAAAAACTCTTGTGCTGGTATATTCAGAAAGACAACTTGACGTGAACCTCATTTGTTGTTTTAGGTGAAATTTATGTCAGTGGGATGTGGCAAACACTTGAGAGATTTCTTTCACTGGGAATTATATCTTGGAATCTCTGTTTATAGTCAGAGGGTTGTCAGAAGTTCAGCGATTTCCATCATAAACCAATCCCAATATTTGCAATGGCACTGTTTCAGCTTTACATGAGTGATTAAATTACAGCTAAATGCAGAGTTCATCAGATATAAATTTGAAACATATAAAAAAAAAATTAACAGACCCCCATGGCTGAGTAATGTACCTATCAGTGAAAATCTCCTCTATACACTTTAGTGAGAGCTTTGAGTAAATTTGATCTCTCACTAAAATGTTTTGTAGTAGACTATCTAAGTGCATGTGTAGTGACCCAGATTCTCAAAAGTAGCACAACTGTGCCCTTCCATTATTATACATTGTCTCTTTAAATGTTTTTAGACCATATATTTTTGTTGTCTATAATGTTGCTTGTACAGATTATTTTGGTCTACATTATTTATCTTTGTTTTTCTGATCAGTTCCACTTCCATTCAGAGTTCAGTTTTCTTTAGTTAAAAAGACTCTCATTACTTCAATCATGTATATTTTAAGAAGGTAAGATGTGAGGCTCCTTCAAATTTCAGTTGCATGTACTTCATGGTTAGGATTAGCCATTTTGACCTGTCTTCAAAGGAGGTTACAGTGAATACCTGGAAATAATTAATAGGCTACAATCTAATCCCGAAATCAAATCGCCTACATGTAGAATCTATTTTGTCTCTCTGCAATTTTCTGACTTGATTAGTGTGTTCTTTTGTTGGGTGGATCCTGCCCCTTTCAATGGCATATGAGACGCACAGAGAACTAGACCATTTGACATGCCAACAAACAGGAGCAGGAGAAGGTCAAATGGCCCCTGGAGTTTACTCTGCCATTCAGTTTCTCAACTTATACATTTAAACCAATGTCCTGAAGATGTTAGTTATATTGGAATTGTTGCTGTTAATTAATTCAACACCATTGCACAGGAAATTTGACTTTTTTTTTGGGAAGTGACAGACACCAGAACCAAACAATATCTTTAAGCATGCAATGTCATTTGCACTTGCCTAGGTAGATCAGAAGCCTGTAAACTCGGCAGTGCATCACTGAGTAATAAATTTGATACCTTTGCTACCTATGATACCATCCTGTATCTCATTCCTAGATGTCTATTTCAGTTTCCTTTGTGTATCTGCTATTGAATGTAGGTGGGTGGGGTGCAGCTTGCTTTTGCTTCTAGATACTTTTGGTCAGCCTCAGTTGTTATTTTCCAAACGTCTGATGCACAAGGATATTGATTTCCAACTGCATTATGCTGTATTATTTTTGGCTTCTGGCCTGTGCTTTTAGTCACACTTGGTAGATAACATGTTGGGGTGATTCAGTCACAAGCAAGCCTGTATTCACAGGATGCCCTCAGAGGTATAATTGAACAGATGTTGATGGATAGAAATGAAAGCTGGCTTGATTTATCCTACTCGAAGAATGGAACTCTGTTCCCTTTGATCATTAACACTAGTATTCATGTTGAAAGAAATTGCGGACAATGAGAGAGAAGTCTGGAATTTTGACTTTGTAGCTTTGTTGAATAGCTCCGTAGTGATGTCCAAATGTCTCATTGTATTCATCCTCTAGTTCTCTTTACTCACCACTAGAAGGCACTTGTAAGCAGTTCAACACTGACATGACAAGCTTTTGTTTTTTTCTCTCAGTAGCTGTCTCAATGAACAGTTGTTCAGAATGAATAGGTTGTCATTGTCTGATATGATGACAATTTAACACCTCAAAATACTGCCAATTGGTGCAGGCTGACAACTTTGAGCTAAAGAATGACATTTGGCTGGAACGTGGGCACATTCTTTTAGCTATGACGTGCTGAACGTGCAGCAAGTGAGTTAAAAATTGTTAACACACAATCTGTTTCTTCTCTCAATCAGGGGGCATAAACATTCTATGGGACTATTTTGAAAGTGAGCAGGAGCCAATATTTACTCCTTGATTAAGAACAGATTGTCTGGTCATTATCACATTGCTGTTTATGGGAGCTTGCTGTGTGCAATTTATGCACCATATTTCCTACATTTACGCAGTGACTACATTTCATACATACTCTATTGGCTGTGAAATTATTTGAGATAGTCATACAAGTCATTCTGTTTTAAACTGCAAGTGCTTACATGGAAATGCATTAAAGGCCAAAAAGAACTGTAGTTTGCAGAAATGAAATTGCCTAAATATGTTTCATTTTGGGATATGTATGTTGTGTAGCAATCTTATAACTTATCCACGCATGGTGAACAGGAATGTTGTCTGCACCAGTTTGCAGTTTAACTTTCTCCAGGTAGGTGGTGCTGTTGAGCTGTGCATCATTGTGAAACCAACAATTATCTTTACAACTGTACAAAGTGAGGAATTCTTTTTCAAGATAAAATGTAATAAGTTTTGAAATCTGAGCAAATCAATTTCTGCTTGGAATTAGTATTTGTCTTGTTAAAACAAGAAATTCACAGATAAATCTTTCCCCTGCTGCCACTCTTAAAAGTCATTGATTCTGCTTGCATCTGCAACCCTCCTCCACCAAAGTGGCTACACTTTAAGTGAGCTTAAACTGTGACTGGTGAGAGGCTGTTCAATTATGTGAATAGTTGGACTTGCCTGTGTTCATATTCAAATTTTTTTTAGTCTTTAACTCAAATTATATGTGCCAGTGGGAACGGAGCCTCCTTTTCTCTCTTCAGTTCCTTTCTCTATCGCCAAAGCCTGATGATATTGAGACCAATTGTAGTGCTGTGAGCACTGACCCACCTGAGATCAGACATCCTACATTACCAAGCATTGCATTTATCAACTGAATAAGCTCCATTCTCCTACATATAATAGGTCAAGATTTCCATGGGATGATTTGGAAAGTACGAAGCTTGAGAATGGTTGAAATGAAAAATGCAAAATGGTTGTTGTCGGATTAATTTAAACATTTATGATTGGTTGCTGAAAACAAAAAATATTGGAAATCACTTTTGTGAACTGTGTAGATATATACAGTATAGTGTAGAAGTAATCTTAATGGCCGTTATTTAAATATTTTCAGGACAAAGGAAGGCATCTGGTTCACTAATGTCCTTTTTAGGGAAGGAAACTGCCATCCTTACCTGGTCTGGCCTACATGTGACTCCAGACCCACAGCAATGTGGTTGACTCTGAACTGCCCTCTGGGCAATTAGGGATGGGCAATAAATGCCGCCTAGCCAGTGATGCCCTCGTCCCGTAAATGAATAAAAAAGAAGTTTTACTTTGGAGAGTATCTGAGTAATGATGATCATAACAGAATCAAGTTCAAGTTTAAATTGAAGTTTATGGAAAGGGGCAAAGAATAATCAAAGGTAAAAATATGCAAACTGAAGAGAACCTACTTCAATGATTTTTTGAAAAATAATTTATCACAGGCAGAATGAAAATGATGACTGGCCAGAAAAAACAGAGCAGTGGTGGATCTTCAAGGTGGAGGTGTTCTGGTTAAAAACAAGCATCCAAAGTGAGAATTTTTTGGATGGCAAAACAATATGAAATAAAAACAGTTTATAAAGAATTTAGAATGCAAATAAACAGCAATGTGGTAATGACCAGACAATCTGTTCTTAATCAAGGAGTAAATATTGGCTCCTGCTCACTTTCAAAATAGTGCCGTCAAATGTTTATGCCCCCTGATTGAGAGAAGAAACAGATTGTGTATTAACAATTTTTAACTCACTTGCTGCATGTTCAGCATTTCATAGTTAAAGGAAAGTGCCCACGTTCCAGCCAAATGGCATTCTTTACAATGCACAAATTTACTGAAAAAGGTGTTAAAAAGGTCTAAGAAAGTAAATGAAGAGATTTGTGGGTGATATGAAAGTGAATCCAAAAATATTTTACAACAAAAAGGAAAAGAATACATCAGAGAATAGTGAAGTAAATTTCTGGTAAAAATAGGAACTTTTGTCAATGGTGAGTGCGTAAATAAGAAGCTTAGGTATTTGTATCTTTCTTCACAGAAGAGAAGCATGAAGTTGATATTGCTGTTGAGATGGGAGCTGTTGTCCTTGGATCACTCTCCAAATGACTTTCTGGCCTTTATAGAAAGAGTTACCTCCACAGAATAAACCCATATCCAGATATCTCTATTTTGAAACACAAAACTTAGTATTGATCTTTCCTGTCAGGTGATACCAAACTTGGCCACTTGTGCTCCCTTTATCCAGGCCCAGGTCATTTATGTGCAACAATAAAAGCATTAGTGGTAATATTAAGCTTGACAGAAACTCTGTCCCGACTGCATACTTTTCTCCCAGCGAGAAAACGTCTGCTTATCACTAGACACATTAAGATATTTGGTATGTAGTTACCAGGTATATGCCTCCCTCTTTTTAGGAAGAGTTGTGTAACATCTGTAATAAAGTATCAATGGATAAAATGTCATACTGTTGGATTTATGAAAACAGCAGGAGAAGAAAGCAAAGATAGCATTCCCTAAAGTTAACAAGGCGTCTTGTTCCACATCTGGTTTTGTTGAGGGAAATATATGTGGAGAAGTCGAAGCTCTGTTACAATTTTTCAATCCTCCTGCATCATGGGAATGGTACCAGAGCACTGGAAGATTGCAAATTGCTACAAGAAAAGTATATAATTAGGAGGCTGGTTCTGTCAGGGTTGATAATAAGACCAGAACTAATGCCTTTATATAAAGAGGATGACTTTTCATTTTTCTGTATTTTTAATTGTGGACTGAAATGGAAAAAGAACTGTCTTAAAAATTATGGATTGCTGAAGGATTACCACATGTTTTTGAAAGTGTGTAACCTGATAACTCAATGTAGGTGCTGTTTACACAGCTACTTTTTCGAGCAGAAGTGGTAGGAGAAGGTGTATATGAGCTAGAGCCAAAGGTGAGTGTACATGGAGATTCAGGCATCAATAAATAGCTGATTGGTTTGTGGACTGGTGACCAGTTATTGATGACAAAGGTCTTCTACCTGCCTACAACTGTGTGATTGGTTGTTGGCTACCTGAACAGCTTGGGGCTGCGAACAAGCTAGAAAGAAGCCAGCAGATCTCCACAGTCTCAGGAGCTCTCTCTGTTCTCTCCAGTAAAAGCCACTTTAATCCTGAAAAAAAATCAGTTCACTTTATCTTCAGCAGTCAAAGACATCTGGCAAAGGTAGACCAAGAAGCAGTGTTCTGATCAACAAAAGAATCATCTCAGCAGATCCTGTGAACAAAAATCACTGAGCTGCATTCTTGGTATTTTCATCTGTGCTATCTTCTTCCATGTGTGTAAAGGAGAGATTGTAAGGAGTTAAGAGTTTGAACTGTGGAATTATATGCCGATCGTTTATAATTGTTTACCCGTAGGTAGTAACGAATAATAATTCTTTCTAAGTATAGAAACCTGGGTATGACTTGGGGGATTCAATTTTCATGACAACTCTGAAAATAGTAGGGCTTGATTTCCAATGCCCTACTTCAATGAGGCATAATGGTAATGAAGGTACGTGAAATATTTGGCTATGTGTTTTTTCAAATCGGACATTGAATGCAAAGTCTTGCTAAATACTTTTTAAAAAAAAATGGTTAATCTTCAGCTGGAATATGGTTTCCAAGTTGTGGGGATCATCCAGTAGAAAGGAGTGCAAGCCCTTACAGAGGATACAGATGAGTTTTACCAAGCTGCTGGCAAGATTGAAGGGCGCTGGTTATGAGGAGAGATTGGAGAAGCTGAGATTGTTTTCTTCAGAATTGAGAAAGTTGAGGTGAAACCTATTTAAGATAATCAAAATTAGGTTTTAAGTGACCAAGTAGGGAGGAACTCTTTCCTTCGGTGAGTGGTTGAATGATAACTCAAGGTTATGGAGATAAAATAATTGGCAAAAAAGCTTGAGAGAAGTTGAAATTATTTCTCTCAGATCAGCTGGAACAGGCTATTTCAAACTGTAATGGAATCTGGTTCCAGAGAAACTTTAAAAATGCAAATAGAAATCTATTTAAAAGGTTATTGAGAAAGTGTTGGGCTGGGGGTTTAGCTGAAGTGACAGGCACAAAAATGCCAATAATTTTCCTGTCCATTAGTCTTTAAATGGCTTTTCATTGCCTTTGATAGAAAGAGTTTCCAGCAAATGGGATGTTTTCCCCTCAACAACTCTGGTGGTATTTTAGTGTTCATTTGGAGTTTGTTACCATGACAACATGCATGTAGAACTTTTACATGAATATTGTAGTGTGGATCAATGGATAGTGACAAACCAGCAAAATTCTTTTCATCTCCTGGCTTACCAGGAATTTCTGTCTCACTTATTCACTATACTAAAAGATTAATTGCAAAGATAAGCAGAAAACCTTAAAAAGAGTGAAACAATCATCAAAATATTTTAGTTGCCCTTTAAGGGCATGGTTTAATGGGTTATTCACATTTGGTGCATTCCTCTGTACCTTTTTGACCTGTTCATTCCTTCACTGTCGTTCTCCCAAATCAGAGGTTGAAATATTTTAGACATTGTGGTGTTCATATTTTATGCTTGTTGTCTTCCTTTTCTCACTCAGTTGTTCTCACTTCTGAGTCTGGAAATTGAAGGTTTAAGTCCTCATTCTGATGTTTATTGCACTGGACCTCAGCTTCCTTAAATGGAGTATTGCTGTTTGACATGTATAATAAAATGATGTCTTGTCTCCCTCTTCCAGTGTTTCAGGAGTTTGATTAAGCTCTTTAGCACTATTGACAGAAGATAAAACACTTCAGATATCTTGACGGATATTCTTCGCTCTGCCAAATCCCTAGAAATTCAGATCAATGGGCGTTTTATAGTTTTGCAGTCCGTGAGATCTCACGGTACGCAAAATGGTTGTTACAGTTGACTTCTTAAACAGTCCAAGTAATTTAAAGATTTGAAGTGACATTTTGTGAGATGTGGCTTTAGTTTTGGTTTAGGTGAACCAACAGTTTTGAAACCATTGCTTATTTTAATTAGATAGTGACAAACAATAGCAATTAGAGCCTTCCTGCTCCTCTGATGCTGCTTGGCCTGTTGTGTTCATCCAGCTCTACACCTTGTTATCCGCAATTAGATCACTGCAGGATTCGGTAAAACTCTGTTGTGTGCTATCTAATGGAGATAAGCATGCTGGTATTTAATGTCTGATATTGCAGCGGACGTTTGGTTCGATCTATGATATCACACCAAGGAATGATGTTTTATTCTTTTGGGCGGTGGGTGGGGGGGGGTGGTGGTAGATGAAATTTTTTGTGGGGTTATACATTGAGAGTGCTTCTCTTTCATGTATATCGGATATGTACAATAAATATAATCCAAAATACAACACTTGAAGAAAATTCATGTCATTGGATAAAAAGCAACCAACTATGATATGCAACCCTACATTCAAGCAGATGGAAAATGATTTCAGTGCTTTCACCATTTTGACTGCTTCTCAAATGAATATTTTACAGTGAAGCACAATTGCTAATTACATGTTGCTGTGATTTTAGAGTGATTATGTAAGAGTAATAATTGCAGTGCTGTTCTGTGCCTGAGTGCTGTAGAAGCTGCTTTGTGTCTTCACAATGTTGCACTTAATTTTTGCCATTTGGAGTTTTGTAATAATAAGAAAGATGAAAATGCCGACTAAATGCTGCATACAAATAATCCAGAGAAAAATTATGAAACATCCTGTATCACAAAAAAAACTTCCTACATATGCAGATTTTTATCGATGAATAAAACATGTTAATTCCACAAATTATATATGCTAATGCATTAAATTGTTCTGTTTCTCTCTCCATTCTGCTGTAATATGCCTTTTGTAAGTTATGTGGCTGGGGAGGTGATTAGCTCCCATGGACCTGCAATGTGTAACCAGCTGAATAACAGGTTCCCTTTCAGTCTTTCCCTAATTGTCATCAATTTACACCCACTTCCCTTACTGCACAACACCCCATCTATCCAATCACTGCTTGGTTGGAAGGACCGTGATTATTGTGTACTGTAGATTGCAAGAGTTCCTGCCCACTGTGTGCTACAGCTGGAAATACTTAACTCTAGTCCTCTTCTCCTGCCGCTTGCCCTATATCCGAAACAGATCCATGTTTTCCTTTTAATTCATGTGTTTCAGGTTGAGCTAGCAATCTCTTATGAGCGATATTATCAAATGCCTTCTCGAAGTCTATATAGTTAACACCAAAGACATTCCCTGTCAGCTATAATAGTCACCCCTTCAGGCATTTTAAATTGATTTGCCAGGCATAGTCTGGTCTTTACAAATCCATGCTGGTTCTCTCTGCTCTGATAAACATGACCCAACTGTTTGATCACCGATTCTTAA
This sequence comes from Rhincodon typus, assembly GCF_021869965.1. NCBI lineage: Eukaryota > Metazoa > Chordata > Chondrichthyes > Orectolobiformes > Rhincodontidae > Rhincodon > Rhincodon typus. The sequence goes on from NC_063348.1 coordinate 9,945,782, forward strand.
TTTGAAACCCTGGAAGTTACCTGACAATTGTAGCGATACGTGCTGTGGGTGGGGGGTACTGTATTTTTCTGGTGCCATGCCTCTTTTACGATCAAACAAAACTGGGAAAAATCTTGAATGAGGTTTAATTGATTTCTTGATTAGGACATCGTTAAGTTGCAAGAAATCCCGTGTGACCTGAGTTTGCCATCGGGATGAACGGCTAAGAAGCAAAAGGGTAAATCGAAACTTAAGTGCTGATGCTTTGGATTTTTGAACCAGTCTTTGTGGTAGACAGTTCAGCTACCATTGAGAATTTTTGAGACAGAAAAGAAGCATGGATGTCTCTGAATGGAACCATTTTCTTAATGGTAGTTTTCAAACAGATCCTGGTGTTGAAGCAGGTCTTTGAGAATGGAGACAATCGCACTGTGAGTGGTATATATTTGGAAAGGGTAGAGAGCTGAAGGCAGGAAGGAAAAGGGATTGTGGGTTGGACAAGATTCATTGCTGATGTTTCAGTGGTGACAGAGCTCACCAGCAGTATAAGCAGAATGCAATAGGCAGAACCAGGTGATTCTGCTACCACTGGATCTGATTGAACCTCTGTGATCGAACTGCATTGAGTTGAAAATAGTGGTGGATAATGAAATTTATTACTTCACTGGAGGAGGTTGCTCTACAAATATCCCTAACTTCACTGATGGGGTGCACATATCTTCAGAAGTGCTGAGTGAAAGATCAGTGTTCACCTTCTACGGAGACTCCCAGCTTCGTAGATGCCAGTCTTTGGCCAATTTAAATCAGTGTACGTGATATTAAGAAATGACTGAAAGCATGAGACACAGCAAAGGCTATGGGCCCAGCTATGATTCTAGAAATTGTACAGAAGAATTGTGATACAGAACTAACCACACCCTATGTCAAACTATTTCAGTTACTTTGCAACATTGGCATCTACCCAGTAATGTGGAAAATTGCCATGATATCTCTTGTCTAGGAAAAAGCAGGACAAATCCAACCTGTCCACTTACCTCCTGACTAGTCTACAATTAAATCATCAGCAAAGTGCTGTCGTCAACAGCAAAATGACACTTACTCAACAGTAAGCTGCTCACTGCTCAGTTTGATTTCCACCAGAACTACTCAACTTCTGGCCTCATTCGCATCTTTGTTCAAAGGTGGACAAACGAGCTGAACACCACAGGAAATGTGTGTGCGCAAACCTGGAGACATGGAAGTCCCAGTTCTGGGGCGGAGGGATTTAATGGTAAACATTCTCCTTATTGGAGTTATACTTCGCACAAAGAAAGATGATTGTGGATTTTGAAGATCAGTCTTCTCAGACGCATGATCATTGTAATGAAAAGCTTGCTTCAAAAGGGGAAATTAGAATTGAAAAGAAAAATGGCGCACCTCATACTCCTGATTGGCTTGGCCTATGATTTAATGAAGAAGGAACAGAATTGTCATGTCATTTTGAAAATGCCACTTTTGAAAAAAGGAAATGATGTTCGACTGGTGGTGTAGTTCAATGAGCAAAACTTTGAGAACCTTGGGGTGGCAGTGACTCTTTGGTCTAGTGATATGATTCTCATTTTAGCAGGCTATTTGTGGCACAGTGATAGTGTCCCTACCTCTTGACAGGGAGGCATGAGTTGAAGTCCCATCTGCTCCAAAGGTGTGTAATAACACTTCTGAACAAGTTGATTCAAAAAATAGGCTAAATAAAAATAAAACTTTTTAAAAAGTTAGTGAAGTACTTCTGGTGGAAGAATTTTGACAGTAGTGACTTTTTGGGAATAAGATTCCTTCTTGATGAACCTCAAAGTTAATGACAATTGGAGAAGTTGTAAAACAGCTGTAATTAAAAATACAGAGAAAGTGTGTGAGAGCTGTGGCAAAGCTGATAGGGACATTATTTGCAGCTAATGATGAGACAAAAGAAAGGCATGCTTTGATGGAAAATGACACCATATATGAGTTAACACCATATATTGAGCCAGACAAATGTATGCAGCTTCGTGAATACAAGTTGAGAACTTAAGAAAGAAATGGAAACTTCAATCAAATTGGAACTGGACAAATTTCAAACTTCAGTTGAAACAGAGAAGCTGGAGTTCAGTGAGGAAAAAGTCAGTGAGTTAGCTTCTGGCCATATGTCTCGGGAGAAATAGTAATGGGAGAGTTGCACTTGGTGAATTTGTAGAAATTTGCTGTAGGGAAACGCTTGTGATCTTGTCAACTAAGAAATTTTCAAGTGAAGATAGGAGTAATGTGTAACTGTAATTGAGTATCTACAAATGATATGTGTCGGAAAAAACAGTTGCATCTGTCTTGTCTGCTGTTTATGATAATACTCCTTCAAATTTGTCTTCCATATTGGTACTTTTTTTGTGTAATAAACTCATGTTCACTTTTCTAAAAGTTCATTGATAGCTTCCTGTGAATATGTTCAGTGCCTGACCTCACTGCAAACAAAATTGCAAAAATAAAACACAATGTCTATGAGACCAGATCTTACTCTGTGATCAATTTGTCCGGTATTTTCATCAATTGGGATCGTAGCAAAGGTTTTGTATCCTTTGCTGTTTTTTTATATATCCCCCATTCACCAGAATCTGTTACCCCCACCTTTGTGATTTTGTTACCCACATCCTTTTAGTTGTCCAGGGTACGCTGATATAATTGAGTGCTAATTTGAAGTTGTTTATTCATTCCTTATTTATTATATTGACGTTGTGAACACTTGTATAATGGAAGCTTTCTGAGTAAGCACGTCAGACTATAATAACCGCCCCATTGCAGAAAGATGGGCACAGAAATTTATAATGGACGAAATTGAAACAGTGCATGCAAATGTTTGTTTTCTTAAGAAAATGTAATTATCTTCTTGTGTTTTTATTCAGATTTGATACATTAGGATCTAAGGTTCCTCATGACTGATCACAGATAATGTGCATATAACAAAATTATGCCTTTGAGGTTTGACAGTATCATGAGAGCTACAGAAAAGGACAATTGCTGTATTCAGCTGGAGAATCATGATGTTATGTCAGTGTGATGGCTGAAGTGGTTGCATATTATTGAGTTGATATATTGATTTATTTATTGTCATGTGTATTTTGTTACAAAATATAGTGAAAAGTGCTGTATTTTGTCGCCACTCTCCGGCGCCATCTTGAAACACAAAACACAAAAATTATTCAGAATATAAAGGCAGAAAGATGAAGAAATAAAGAAAAAGTGTTAAACTTTATATACTATTAACTTTCTAAGTGCTCTGCCATGGGCCTTGTGGCCAGGCACAAGTCCCCTTCTCTTCGCTGCTGGAACAAATGTCGCTACATTTTGGTGCCAACTCACCTCCACCGATGCTGTCGACACGACGAGTCCTAGATAAGCCTTGTCAGAAGCAACTGGGAGCCCAGCCTTGCCTCCATCATTGCCACGAGTCCGCACTGCAGAGCCTACTTGAGTCCACACTGCTGGGCCCACTCGTTGCCACCGATGGGTACGGTCGCCACGTGGATGCCTCTTGATGGAGATTCCCTTCACACAAAGAAGAGGTCCTCCGTGGACATGTTGCGGGGCCAGGTCCCGACCACTCTGGACGGGTGGACACTCACTCCCTTTAACACAGTGAGAGCATGAGAGAGGCTGGGCTCGCTGTGGCTGGCTCCTCTCTCTTTCTATGTCTCTCAGTCACGTTTCACCGCCATCTGCTGCATGGCACCTAATTATTCTTATTATGTGGATGCGGGAAATTGCAAACACACTTTCTTCTAAGCTCACTTTTCGTCAATGTATGGCATAATCTTCAATAAGAAACATCGTGTGAGCATTTTTTCAAGAAAGAAACTTGTTTTCAACTCCCCCAATAATTTGAATACATTAGTTTGCTCTTTTTTTCTTTTCTGGTCCTGGGCAGCAGTATGTTCAATGAGTTCATACAAGTTTATAAATTGCAGCTCCTTGCATGTTTGGGAAAAAAAATTGCTCATGGAAAACAGTTAATTAATATCTTGCTTTCACAAACTCTTAAAGCCTTATTAGTTTGTGAATAATAAAACGTTGCAGATGCTGGACATGTAGTGGAATATGGGTGTTGGCTGCTTTTGTGAAGGATTTTACAAAATAACGATTCTGGAGCATTAACCTAATCCAGTATATGCCAAAGAGCAGGGACCACTTGAGTGTTAACGAAGATTGTTACTTTGTTCTTAGTTTATGACCAGGAATGTAAATATTTTGGGCCATTAGCTTGGTTTTGGTTTTGGACAACGAAGGATGGATTTTAGCTTAGGAAACTCCGAGAATGAAAAGTGTTGAGTGGTTTGGTGACTTGCGTCAGAAGCGCAAGATAATAACTCTCCTTGAAATGAGTACGGAACTGTTTGGGGAATAAGTTGACTTAGTAAAATGTTTTTGCAAATGCTGCAGTCCATGTGTTGTAAGTACATGCAGTTCAATCAGGGGCACAGCGCCAGAATTTTGATTTAATGACAATGAAGGGATGGTAACACTGTTCCAAATCAGGATGATGTGCGACTTGGACGGCAACTTGCATGTGGTGACCTGAGGTGGGGGATTCCAAGACTAGGGCGCGGGTGAGAGGAGAGGGATTTTGAAAAAGACATTAGGGGCAATTTTTGGTGTGTGGAATGAACTTAATGAGGAAGTTGTGGATGTGGGTACAATTACAACATTTAAAAGACATTTGGATAAATACGTGAGGAGGAAAGGTTTGGAGGGATATGGGCCAGGAGCAGGCAGGTTGGACTAGTTTAGTTTGCAATTATGTTCGGCATGGGCTGGTAGGATCTGTTTTCGTGCTGTTTGACTCCATGTTCCTGTGTATTTTTTGCACCCACCCCTGATGGTTGATGCTACTGGCTCCATAGGTGATGCTGAAAGAGCTGTCACAAAGTGCTGTAGTGCATCTTTTATGCAGTGCACACAACTGCCACAGTGCATTGATGTGGTCCGACTGAGCTAACTAACATGCTGATCAAACATTTTGTTTTGTAGGAGCAAGTAACTGCAGATGCTGAAATCTGTACTTAAAAAAAAAAGTGCTGGAAATCACAGTGGTTCAGGCAGCATCCGTGGAGAGAGAGCAAGCTAATGTTTCGAGTCTAGATGACTCTTCGTCAGAGCTGACATGCAATGTGGAGGGGGCAGCATCTATGCTATGGTAGTGGGGGTGGAGTTCTGGGGGAGAAAGGGTATTGATAGAGTAGCTGAAGTGATCAAAATGGAGAATGACAATGATGGTGTGTCTAACTGCTAGACTGGAAAGAACAGACAGCCCCACTGGAGTGGGGAGAGGGGAGAGAGAACATGGTGATCGAAAACATAACAAGTAAGGCTAAAAGAAAGGGGAAGAATAGGAATACGTTCACAGTCTGAAAGCGCTGAACTCAATATTAAGTCCAGAAGATTGTAAAGTGGCTTTTTTTTTGGGTCTGGATGGTGTCCAGCTTCTTAAGTGTTTGAGCAACGCATATCCTGCCCATTGGAGACTATTCATTGTCCTTCTGACTTGTGCCTTGTAGATGGTAGACAAGTTTTAGGAAATCAGATGAGTTACTCCCTTCAGAATTCTCAACCTCTGACTTGTTCACGTAGCCACAGTATTTATATGGCTGGTTCAGTTCAGTTTTTGGTCAGTGGTAAACCCAGGATGCTACTAGTTGGATTTTCAGTGATAGTAAAACATTGAAAATCAAGGAAAGATTGTTAAATTCTCTCCAGTTGGAGTTTAATTATGCATCACATGTGGTGTGAGTGTTGAAGGGCAGTTGGAGGCGTGGTGAGAAAGTAAATGGATCAGTAATCTAGTGTACTAGGCTAATTATCTGGGGACAAGGTTTGAATTCTATGACAGTGAAATTGATTAAATTCAAAGTCTGAATTAAAACTCATCTATAGTAACCATTGTCAACTGTTGTAAAAACTCAGCTGATTCACTCATGTCCTTTTTAGAATTTTCCATCCTTGCCTGATGTTACTATGTGACTAATCTGGATTGACAATGTGATTGACTCTTAACAGCTCTCTGAAATGACCTAGCAAGCCATTCAGTTCAAGAGCAGTTAGACAGCTACCTAGCAGCCCAAGCCTCCATGTTGTACAGATTATACTGCATTTCAACATGGACTGCTTTAACATCTGAGGAGCTGCAGATGTTATTGAACATTGTACAAAGATCAGCAAACATCCCACTTTCATGGGTTGGATGGAAGATTGTTCATGAAATCCCAACCGTCGATTTCGATTTCGCTTGGCTGTCTCTGATGCTGCATTCAGTCAAAAGTTTCTGTGATGTCAGGCCAGTCGTTTCCACGTCACCTGTTTTGTCCATGTTTGACCCAAGGCTGTAATGAGGTCAGAAGCTGTGTAGCCCCAGCAGAAATGAGTTAAGCATCAGTGAGCACGTGATTGCTATATGAATGCAGCTGGGGTGTACAGGCATTACCACTTTCCATCATTTTTGGTCATCAATGGACAGATGAAGCGATAATTAAATGTTAAATTTGTCCTACTTTTTATGACAAACCTCAGCAATTTTCCTCTTTGGTTAGTATCCTTGAAGTATTTCCTCTGGACTGTTGCTAAATGGTTACTCCAAGTTTCATCACAGTAAAGACCTTGTTTTCAAAGTATTGTCAGGTTTATGGGTGATGTGATCTGCCCTGTGCAGTAACCAGTGCCTTGATCTGAGGCATATTGGCCTAGATGGTACTCCTATTGGAGCACCTGTTCTCCCATTGGATGTGGTGGGTTTTGTGTAGATGTAGCTGGTGATGTTTCTCCAGGGGTTTGAGATGTATGCAGTATGTTGAGTACATCTCAGATGCATACTTTAGGTCAGCTGGTGCTACTCTTCTGTAGACCATGAGCTTGGCGACTGGTTTGAGGTGTTCACAAACAAATACACTGTACCTCAGATGGCCACAAGCTGTACTGGAACACTGGGGGCCATGCTGAATTTGAGCTGTGTCTGACCTAGTTGAGAGGAGGTTTCCAAGGCTCACTGTGGATCTTGAATGTGGATGGTAATGGTTGGGGTGGTGGGGCGGTGCACTATTAGACCATAAGATATAGGAGCAGAAAAAGCCATTCGGCCCACCAAATCTACTCCGACATACGATCATGTATCTCAACCCCATTCTCCTGCCTTCTAGCTATAACCCTTGATCCCCTCACTAATCAAGAACTCATCTATCTAGCTCTGTCTTAAAGGCACTCAATGACTTGGCCTTCATAGATTTACCGTCCTCTGGCTAAAGAAATTCCTCCACATCTAACTGGCCTACAATTTTCCATCTTTTGCCTCCCGCCCTCGTTAAACAGGGCTGCTACGTAAGCCATTGTTCAGTTGTCTGGGACAATTTACATAGATAATTTGGAGTTGGGGACTAAGTGTGGTGTGTCAAAATTTGCAGATGACACTAGGATGAGCGGCAGAGCAAAGTGTGCAGAAGACACAAAGTCTGCAGAGGGATATAGATAGTCTAAGTGAGTGGGCAAAGGTCTGGCAGATGGAGTACAATGTTGATAAGTGCGAGGTCATCCATTTTGGTAGGAATAACAGCAAAATGGACTATGTTTTAAATGGTAAAAAATTGTGGCATGCTGCTGTGCAGAGGGACTTGGGTGTCCTTGTGCATGAATCGCTAAAAGTAGGATTGCAGGTACAGCAGGTAATTAAAAAGGCAAATGGAATTGTGTCTGTCATTGCTCGAGGGATGGAGTTTAAAAACAGGGAGGCTATGCTGCAGCTGTACAAGGTGCTGGTGAGGCCACACCTGGAGTACTGTGTGCAGTTTTGGTCTCCTTACTTGAGAAGGAATATACTAGCACTGGAGGGGGTGCAGAGGAGATTCACTCGTTTGATTCCAGAGTTGAGAGGGTTGGATTATGAAGAGAGACTGAGTAGACTGGGATTATACACATTGGAATTCAGAAGAATGAGGGGAGATCTTATAGAAACATATAAGATTATGAAGGGAATAGATAAAGTGGAGGCAGGGAGGTTGTTTCCAATAGCAGATGAAACTAGGACTAGAGGGCATTGCCTCAAAATGAAGGGAAGCAGATGTAGGACTGAGGTCAGAAGGAACTTCTTCACCCAAAGGGTTGTGAATCTGTGGAATTCCCTGCCCAGTGAAGCGGTTGAAGCTACTTCGCTGAATGTTTTTAAGGCAAGGCTAGATAAATTTTTGAACAGTAAAGGAATTAAGGGTTATGGTGAGCGGGCGGGTAAGTGGAGCTGAGTCTCCAAAAGATCAGCCATGATCTTATTGAATAGTGGGGCAGGCTCGAGGGGCAGGATGGCCTACTCCTGCTCCTAGTTCTTGTGTTCTTCTGTTCATGTTGACTCCAGTGATTTTTGAACAATCATCACTAATGCCTCCACCATTTTCTCAGCTATCTCCTAAAGAACACTAGGGTGTGGTCCATCCAGCCGAGGTGATTTATCCACCTTCACACCGTTCGCTTCCCCTGCACGTTCTCCTTAGTGATGGCCACTACACTCCTCTTTGCCCCGACTTGCTTAAAGTTCTGGTATGCTGGCGGTGTCTTGCGCTGTAAAGACTGATGCAAAGTATAGGGGAACCATCTGATAGAGAACCTTTTCATTTCCAGATGTTTCGCTAGGGCATTTTCTTTCTGGCCTTGAGTATACACACCCACAGATTTGTTTGCATACTACATCTTGTTAAGGCAGTCTTGGTTCTGGATTGGAGGTGATATGCATTGAACAGTTTCTTGCCTGAACTGAAATAGGTCTTGTCAAAGTCTCAAATGTTGTCCTGTGTGTCTCTGCCAAGGTCAACAGTTTCTCCTTGTCTTTTGATGACTGGCTTGTAACCTTGAGACGGCTGACCACACCTTCAACCTCTCTCAATTGTTCATCTGCCTGATTCCATTAGTATCTAAAATCTTCAGTACTGCCATGGATTGATCCTTGGTCTCCTCCTGTTTCTCATTTCGATTCTGCCCTTTGGCAACATTATTTGAAAACACAGTGTTAGCTTTCACATGCATAGCATGCAGCTCTACCTCAGCAGCACAACCTCTGATGACCTCCATGTCATTAAGTCATTGAATTGACTGTCCAATCAATAAGCAGAGCTTTCATCCAATGAAATGTTAGAATGAGTGAAGGCATGGTTTTCAGTTCCTGCTGCAAACCCTGCATCCTAACCACTGACTCCATCCCTGTCCCTTGCAATCTGTGTCTAAAGTTGACCACTTGCTATCTTGGTGCTGTTGTTAACCATCTTCAGACCATATCTATACTACCACTAATAAGTGTTCTTTTTGCCTCCATAACTTTGCCCCTGCTTCAGTTTATCGACTGCTGGAATCTTCATCTGTGTCTTTGTGACCTCTAGACTTGACTACAGGTGTTGCAAACAGGTTCTGTTCTTGAGTTTGTTCGCAAGTTGATTTGTACACAGGTTTATGTAGCAGGGTGTTGTGGGAATCAGTAAGATAGTCACTGAGGAATTCTACTAGATTTTTAGTTGTCTAATTATTTTCTGCAGCTATTAGCGTTAACTGGAGTAGAACCCTCCAAAGTCTCTGACTTCGTTGTATTCTTCTGGACCCAAGGGTATTGCCATCATGTAAATTTATGGCTCTTGTTTTCAAATCACTGATCAGTCGTCGGTCCCTTACAATTGGATATAAATTGTGGACAGATCTGTAAATTTGCAGATTGGAAAATAACAGCAATGTATTTTTCTGATTCTATTGCAATTATTTTGTAATAATTGTGCTTTGCTCTTCACCTCATCTGTGTGATATTTTTGTTGAAGCCTGAAAGAACTAGTTATACATTGAGTTAGAAAATGTACAGAAATATAATACCTTTTCTCCTGCATCCATCTTGTCTCCTTTTTTGATGTATTAAGGCAAAACAAGATTGAACGTTAATGTTGCCTGCCGTAGTGAATCATTTTAGATTATCTCTACCGGTATACGTTTTGTCCAGTGTTGTAACTTCGGCCTCAGACACTGCATTTCATGGCATAAGAAATCCTCGGGGCCTAAAACCATTGTCATCGAGCCAAGTAGCCACAGGTTTGTGGAGTTACCAATTAACTGCCTGATACGAGCTGAAAAAAAAACTTGAATTTTCAACCAATAGCAATTGGAGAATCTACGTTCTTTACCTGGATACTTCCACAAGAGCTCTGCGAGTACTCAGTTAATGTTTTGTTTTAATAAGTTTATAATCAGTTATAGTTCTAATTTAAAACATATGTACTGGCAATAATTATTAAACAACCTAATAATATTTTAAGTTCCCATATTTTTCAGGAAGAACTCATTTAGTGAGTAAAGTTAATGTTTTCCATCGTTTGTATGAATGAACTTCGTATAATTTTGTATCAATGTTTTCAGAGGGTGAATCACATCTTAGCTTAAACTTAAATTTACTGACATTGAATGTGTATGAACCATTGCACTAAATTAATTTAGTGGAGCTGTCTGCAGGGAATTCTATTAGACTGGAAAATTATTTTTAAGACGTCAATTAGCATTTATTTTTACAAATTAACAAGTTCTGGTTATCCCTGAATTCTCCTTCTATTCCTGCTCATAACTAGAAATCAAGTTCCAAAATGAATAAGCTTTTGTTGTCTGCCGAAACTGTGCACTATTTCAGGGTCATCCTGAAATGTAACGATAAATTCCTGGCTTCTTTTCGTTATTGCAGTACATTTTCTTAAACCCACCTCGCATGTCTCGTTCACCCACACCTCTAACAATAACAGTGAGAAGCTCATGGGCTTTTTTTTTTGTCAATAAGATTGAGGCCACCTGCCTCAATGCTTCCCTCCATTGCTCGAGTCCACAGCCAGACTTGCTCTTTTAGTTTCTGTCTGCTTTAGCCTTGAACATACACCATCTCTGTTTTCTCCTGGCTCCCCTTGTATTTTGTCTGCACTCAAGTTCATGCACATTGTGTTCCCACCAAACCGACGACCCAGCTGATGTTGCTTAGGTTCTGTCTCCTTGGAAACTTTCACCTTCCCCTTCAAGTCGGCTGTGGTCACCCTTTTTATAAACACCAAGCTCACACCCTTGCAGATGACTGTTCCATTAAGATTGTCGATATAAGTGTAAAGCTGTGTAAAGACATTTTCACTTGCTTGTCTTATGCCATTGCTCAAACAAGGAACTGCAGTGATGTTTGCAATTCTGGAGCTATGAAAGAAGCTGGTGCCTGCAGGAGATGGATCGTCAATTGGCACTTCTTGTTGAAGATGGGTGCAAATGCTTCTGCATGGTCTTTGGCAATTGTATGCTTGGATCCCTCATCTTGAGCCAGAAAAGTACTCACCACTCTGTTTTCTACCCTGCAGGCAATTTTGTATCCATGTTGATACTGTCCCTTTTATTTCATGACCTATAGCTTTTCTCAGTTTGTTATACAGCACTATATACAACACTTTTTTGAAATCCATGCATGCATGTTACAGCATTGCTGTCAACAAGTCTGTCTGTTACTTCCTTGAAAAAAACTCTAAATTAATTTTAGAAGATTTTCCCTTAGCAAATCTGCGCTGACTCTTTCAAATTAGCTCACACTTCTCCATGTGATTGTTTAGTTCTATCCAGAATAATTGTTTCCAGATGTTTCCTCACCAGTGAAGTTAAACTGATTTGTCTGACATTCCTGGGTCTATCTTTACAAACCCTTTCAACTAAGGGTGTAATGTATGCAATGTTCCAGTCCTCTGGCACCACTCTAAATCCAGGCAAGGTTGAAAGATTATTGCCAGTGCCTCCAATATTTCCACTTTAGTTCAAAAACCTTTTGGCCTTCACAATATGTGCGGCTGAAATTTGGTCAGTTTACGTACAGCAAACAGCATCTGTATTTCATCTAAATTACTGACACTGCTGCTAGCTTTGCAAGTCTCCACCATATATTGTGATTAAAATAATGTTGCTGGCTCTTACAATTGATCATCGATCTTACTTCGCTATAAATTCCCTTGTGTCCCTAACTTAATGCTAAAATTTCTGTACCTGGATACACAGCGTGATATAGCTCTCTCTTAACTGTTTTGGGTTGTTTCCCTTTCAAAACATTCTGAGAATGATGGAGCAAAATTTGCTCTGTTGTTGAAACCATGAAGCTTTTATTTTCAAGTCGTCTTCTGTTGCAATTGTCATGGATCAAGTTGTTAACTGTTGAGATTGGGCCTTTAAATTTGTTGTTGCTGGTTTCCATTCGGTTAGAATCTTATCTTTGTTGACCGTGTCAACATGAGTAATGCTCAGTTCTTCGGAATAATCTCTCTTGTTCTGAATTATGTTGAATTTAGTTCTTCCAGAGAAATTGGGTTTAGTTTCTTCTGGCTCTGCAGAATATTCATGCAAGCACTTCAATGAGTACCATGAAATCAATTTATGCAGTAAGAAATATTAGTGCTGAAACATCAGCTGCTTAATTGTTCAAAGCGAGGTCTCACTGAAGCAGAAAATCTCATGTCTTGCATACTTCTTGAAATGGTGCTATTCTGTCAATTAAATATGGTAGCGTCAGAAGCTCAGTTAACCAATGTGCAATGCCTTTATTTGGTAAATTTGAATGAAAATATTTGTCAGAAACTTTTTTTTTCTCCCATTTGTGTCTAAGTTTGTCTTTCTGGCGATTTGAATGATTTTCCCTATTCTGATTTTTAGTTAGTGAGAAAATTTTAAAACCCTCTCTTAAATACCTATTGTTTTCAAATTTGTTTTTATGAATGGGAAGGAAACAGAGCATTGTATTGTTCCTGGTTAACTTTTGAAATACATTTTTCTGAATATGTCAATTTCTTTCTCACACTTACAATTTGTCAAATCTCCACCAGGTGTTTGGCTAGTTTATTTCTCAGTTCTTGAAATCTTCTGAAATGAAATTCTTCTAATGCATTTTATGTATGTATTGGATAAGAGAGCAGCTGCAATTAGCTTAATTGGCATTGGCTAACTAAAGAGGGTTAGCAAGGTAACACCAAACTGATTATCCCAAAATCTTGTTATTCTTCAATATAAGGATACCTGATTTCTGCTTGAATTAGTTGCTTTCCTTCTCAAAAGCTATTATTCAAACTATTTTGTCTGTGAACGTTTCCCATTCTTTCTGACAATTTTGTTTTTCATTTTGGCCTCCTAAATTTATTTTCTTTCGCTGAACAGTTAATTTTAATCATTGACTGACAGACTGACACACTTCACATTATGCAATTTCTACAAAAACCTGTTTTTATGACAATTTTCTAATTATTTTGCCATGCTTGTATTGCTTAATTGTCTCACTTAGTTCTGGATCTCATTCTAAGAAATTGTCTCTTTTTCCTTTGAACTAAACTCTTTAACCATCCTGACTTGGAACTAACTCACTGTACCTTTACTGTTCTAAGGAAGGGTCACTGCACCCGAAATGTTAACTCTGTTTTTTCCTTCGCAGATGCTGACAGACTTGCGGGGCCTTTCCAGCAACTTAGTTATTGTACCTTTATTGTCACTGGGTCAAAATCCTGTAACTCCCTCCTTAACAGTACTGCATCCCAAAGTCCTAAACAACCTTCTGAGGGGCAGTTAAGGATGGGCAATAAATGTTGGTTTAGCCTACAATGCCCACATCGTGTGGATGAATCATATCAAAAGGTCTCAGAAGTAAGCTTGAACATATTTCTTGGCCTTTAGATGTTTATTTTACCCAACTCAATCTCTGGATATTTCATGCCGTTAGCTGTATTGCATACGTGGTCTAAATAATAACATTGTAATGTAGAACTTCAAATTTGCCAAAAATCAATGCAGAGTTCAAGTTTTTTGTCTTTTACTTTCAGGCCAGGGTTGCAAGAAACCAAGCTTGGTAAAGGAACACCAATTTATATAGCACGAGAAGATGGTCTGTTTGGACCATGATTGGCATAGAGATACAGTATGATCTGTTAACTGTCAATCTTTAGATTTAGATTTATTGGCACATATATATGTACAAATACAATGAAATGCGTTTTTTCGTGTGTTATACACAAAATGTCACCATGCTCTGGCACCATCTGAAGCACTGAATATACTGCAAGATTTTACTGCAGTAGAGTTCATCTTTCTCTTTTCCTCCTTCTTCTCACCCTCCTTCCTTCCTCACACTGCAAACACAAAGCATGACCGGTCAGGCATGGTCATGGAGACTGCATCAGGGCTTGACAGTCTCCATAACCCTTTCTCAATGCAATGTATGAACAAAGTCCTGTTGCCTACCCAGAACAGGGTCCTCTGTGTGAATTTATGTAGCATGTACAAACAAAATATATTACCAGCCTGACTGATTAACTTAAACTCAGTTTCTAGTATAATTCTTAGTACAGTCTGAATGAATTAGCAACTGTTGTCACTTGGCAGAATCACATCAAAAGCTTAATACTGTGCTCCTGAGTTTTGCAACCGTAGGCTGACTGAGCACGGTTGGTACTCTGCCTATTGCAGGCAGCCAAGGGGATGTTTTAGACAAAAACAGAAATTGCTAGAGAAACTCAGCAGGTCTGGCAGTAGCTGTGGAGAGAAGTGGAGTCAACATTTTGGATCCACTGACTCTTCTTCAGAATGTTTTGTTTGGTATGGTCCACCATTTGTTGAGAAGTGCAGTCTAGGTGCCTAGCTTCACACCGGCACTGAAATTAATAAAGCATATTAGTCATCTGCATGGTAGGGACAATGTCTTGTTGGCTTGACAGCATTATCCTGTTAGTACAGAATGCCACTCAAGTTTAACAGCAGCTAATTTAACTGTAGAACAGCAGCATGAGATGGCTAGATTCAGCTTTTGTTCAAACTTTTGAGATGTTGTTCCCTTTCTTTTTGGGACCTTTCTGGGTGACCATAGACCCTTTCATGAGTTTGCATCATATACAGTGAGTGATGAGTTGATCAGGATAGCCATTTTCCTGCAAGAAAATTTTGATGTGCCTTATCTTGGCACAAGCCCGCACAATGAACAGATGGTTATGGTTTTATTCATGAGGTTGCAAATGTATCTTGATCTTCAATCGTGTAGGAATCTATAGGAATCCCAAATCGTATATTGGCCAGTGAATGCATTCTTGTGGTAGGTAACCAACTGACAGGTTTTGCAAATAGCTCATGTTATTTGATTGCTCCATTTTACTGGTAAATTTGAGCGCTGGTTTGTGTTTATTTCAATGCGTAAAGAATTTGTTTTGCAGTGTAAATTCAAATATGAAAAAAAAACTTATTAATTATTAGTGTCATTCCATCAAAGACTTCTCAAAGCAACCAGAGATGTTGTTATGAATAGCTGATCCTGGAGGGGATACCATCGCAACATCTATTTGGGTGTACACAGTCTTGTTTATTCTGAACTCATTGTGTGAGTTGCTAAATTAATCAGTTTTACGACTGCCAATTCACATTGCAATCCTTATGGCAATATCCTGAGAAATCCATCCACTTGCTTAGTCTCAGGTTCATGAGCTAGCTAAAATTGGCAGTTTACAGATTCACCCACATCTCTATGCTTGCTAACCGTGGTCTAACTGATCGACACTCTATCGTAATGTTGTATGAATTGATATTTGTTTTCTGAGTTGGATTTTTTTGCTTTTTGGCCTAGATAAGTACAAGATGAAAAGCTCCAACTTTTAGATGTCATCATATTGGTTCACATATCTGTTACTATGTCTCTTTTACAATTTTTGGTGGTGAATGATAGACTTCTAAAACCCTTCCCTATTTGTTTCTCATTTCTTATCAAATAGATTCAACTTCTGTACTACCCCACAGATCTCTGGAACTGAACCTTTTAATTAATGATGTCATTCCTTCTTTATTTTCTTCTTTTGCATCCAGATATATTCCCTGAATGTTCATCTTAACTTTCTGCAAATCTAAATTGCATTTTTGTTGAGGCAAGTAAAACATTTCCCTTTTGCAACATCATGTAGCTGTGACTCACCAATTTACTTTTAACACTTTTTAGGTAGAACTGAACATCATGTGTTGCTTTAATTCACGTTCCTTCAGATTTTGAAGCATCAAGAATCTGATCTTTTTACATGGAGTCAGCATATTGGGATGTTGATACTTTTCAGACTAGATTCATGACTAGTATCATGTTGTATTGATCTGGCACCAGTGACCACTGAAGACTGATTCTGATGAAGATTGTTGCAATATAAATCACTGCTGTCAGAGAAAGGCCGATCAAAATTTTGGTAAATAGAGTTATTGACTTGCATTTGTTACTTTTGCACATTCATTGAGTATGGCTTTATTTGAAGTGTTGTTTTACTTCTGTTTGTAGTGAACAAAACACAATAATCTGAACTTGGAATGCAATTCTTCCTTAATAAAGATCCAGAATTACTTGGATACAATCCAAATTACTACTTCATCAAATTGACCTGGCACCCAGTTTTATATTGAAGGGTTTCATTTTAAAAGGGAACCCTTCACCCACATCTTGCTGAAGGCTCAATGTGATATAAGATTTGATTTACTTTGAATTAGTCTTGTGTAAACAAAATGTGAATAATTCGGTTAGTCTGAACAACAATTTGTGTGTTTTATGCACTAACCTAATTTATTTTTAGTTTTTTGATCTCTTGCAATACATGGAAAATTATGTACACCCAGCTTAGTCGTCTTTCTTTTCAGAATAACCAAAACAACCTTTGTTTATATAGTGCCGTTAAAGTGGAAAAATTCCCAAAATGCTGTGGGTAGGGTGGTTGATAAATATGTACAGAGATGAGAATAATGAAGAAATAAACCCCTAGCTATCTTGTCTTGCAAGTATGACTGAAATCTTTGTCAAAAAAGATGAGTTTTTTGAAAGGTAGAGACAGAAGAGTACTTCGAATGAAACAGAACAATACATGTTGCCGACACACAACAGATCAGTTACTGCTGATAGAGAGCGCAAGTGAATTACTGATTCAATTGTCATTGATCCCTAAGAATTCATTGGATCTTGCTGAAGAGGGTATTAAACTGCAGAGACCAGGAAGATTCCTGTGAAGCTGTCACTGCTGGCTTAGTTGGACTACCATGGTTCATGTTCATGGACCTGAGCAAGGAAGGAAGGGAATTGATTGAAAATTCCTATTCCTTGGTGTTGTGAGTAAAAAGAGAGGATTGATTCCCATTGATGGTACCAAAGTAACTTTGGTTGTCAATGCACACACACGAATGGATAGCTATAATGGAAGGTATTGGATGGCTGGCAGTCGGTGGTTGTAGATACGTAAGATGTACTTGTCATACAATGTAATAGAGGTTTCAATCAAGAGCATATGGGCTGTACTACAAATAGATCCTTTTTAAAATTTGGAAATTTAAACTTGGTCTAATGCTTTGAGCACTGGACCAATGGCTGTTTTAAAGAAAGTAAATTAATCCTCCCATTTGTCACAGTAATTGGCCTTCCTATTTGACAAGTTACCTGAAACTCCCTTTTTTAACTCTATAGGCGACTGTTGGAGTCCTCACTTATATCTCTGTCTCGGAACGATGGTTCTGGATCAAGAGAGCACCCAATTTACCCCGATCCAGCCAGGTAAGGCTTGCTGCTGTCCTCCTACACTGTAGTCACTTTAAAGTGTTAATCTGCTAATTCTAGAAGTAGTGCATTTATTTTGATACACAGTGCTCTACCTATAATGCCAATTATCCTGCATGCAAAATTTTAAATTGCTTTCGTTTTGCTTGATTTTATCTAATTTAGGAGAAGTTCCCTTTGACCTGGAATTTTTGAGCCAAGCTATGTTAAAAGCAGAATTACTAAAAGCTGTTTTGGACAAGCAGTCATCTAGTAGTTGGTTTATGTTCTCATTGTATCTCACATAATTATATATCTGAATGGTGTGAAGAAATCCATTAGGTGATGTTTGAAGATGGTTAATGTTTTATTTTTGGTTGTAATCTGTCTGAAGTTTTCCGAGTAGTTTCTTCCTTAGCAATCTGTTTTTGCTTTTCCTATTGTCTCTCCACTTTAAAGAAAAATGCTTGAAACATAACAGTACCGTAACAGTCCCACTTAACATGAAACAACATAAAAGCTTAAGATCCCATGGTAACACAATGATCAACTTCATGCATTATTCACTTTCATGGCTTTAGCTTAGAGAGATTTATGGGACTGCTAACAACATCTTAGTTTTAGGTGGCGCTCTTTACATAATCACAGTTTAGGATGTTTGAGTAAAGGTGTCAGGGTCTGACAGGGTTAATGTTATGATGTGACTGAAGCCAATGTGATGTCCCGTGGGCTTGAGAGAATATCTTAGGATCTCAAAGGTCGAAGACCTAACATTCTACGGTCCCTCTGGCAATGTCTCCCACATCAGTATAATTTGTACATAGTCACCAATGTGCAATAACTACATCTTTTTTAAGATAAGACCTTTCTGTGTTACACTCCCAACTGTTTTTTCTCTACTACATCAGAACAAGCAGGCCGTTGTTACAGCTGGTCCCCGGGAGAGGATTCCAGATGGGTTACACACAAATTATTATGCTCCTGAGGTGGGGAGGGATGAACTGGCTCCCCATCTCTTTTCAATTTCTTTCTTGGTTAGTTGCAACAAGGTTAATTTTAAAAAGGATCCCTTTCTTCAGTGGATGCCTTTTTAAAGGAGCCAAATTTAGGCGTGCCTAGTGAAAGTTCTCAGTTGTGTTTCTTCAGTGCACACTTCAGCACAGTGGAACTTCAACTACATGTTAGCAAGCCAGCACTTAGAAACCAGGGTTGTAGTTTGTTTTTAACCCATTTTCCTGTGCATTCCTAGAAACATGTATTTTGCCCACAACAGCTATCTTTCAATCTATATCATGTCTCTAGTCTTGGGACAACTCACAGTATATAAGAAGTCCAAAGTCAGTGATAGCCCCGAAGACTGGGATAAATTCAGAATCCAGCAAAGGAGGGCTAGAAAGATAATAAAGACAGAGAAAATAAACTACTAGGGCAAATTAGCAAGAAACAAAACCTCACCGTAACAGCTTCTTTAAATGTATAAAAAGGACAAGAAAGGTAGAATTGGGCATAGATCCCTGAGAAATTGAATTTGGGGGAGATAGTTTTGGGTGAACAAGGAAATGGCAGAGAAGTTAAATAGATATTCTGCATCGGTCTTTACAGTGGAAGATACTCCGAATATCTTACTAATACTCAAGAATTTGGAAGAGGAATTAAGTACTGTCACTAGAGAAGTAGTATTAGACAAACAAATGGGGCTGAAGGCAGATAAGTCCCCAGGCCCTGATGGCTTGTACCCTATGATCCTAAAAGAGGTTGCTAGAGAGATAGTAGATGCATTGGTTGTGATTTCCAAAAATCATTAGATTCTAGAGGATTGGAAAACTGCCAGTGTGACACCCCTATTCAAAAAGAGGAGGAAGGCAAAAACGGGTAACTATAAATTAATGGGTCTAACATCTATTGTTGAAAAGTATTGGAATCAATTGTTAGGTAACTAATAGCAGAATATTTGGATAATCATAATTAAGCACAGTCAGCATGGTTTCATGAAAGGGAAATCATTCCTGACATTTTTGAGGAAGTTTCAACCAGAGTGGATAGAGGAGAACCAGTAGATGTGTTGTATTTGGACCTCGAGAAGGCATTCAACTGTGCTACCTCATGAAAAGCTAAGTCGTAAGATAAGAGCCCACAGTGTTGAAGGTAGTATATTGACATGGATAGAGAATTGGCTCGTGGGCAAGCAAGAGCAAATGGAGATAAGGTGTTCTTTTTCAGATTGGCAACCTGGAACCAATGGCATTCTGAAGGAATCAGTACTGGCACTGTAACTGTTTACAATATTTATTAATGATTAGAAGGAAGGATTTGAATGTATTGTAGTCAAATTTGCAGACAGTGCTAAAATGGATGGAAAGGCAGATTGTGAGAGGGATGTAAGCAACTTACCGAGCGATATTGTTAGGTTAAGTCAGTGGGCAAAAACATAGCAAATGGAGTATAATGTGGGAAAATGCAAAGTTGTTCATTTTGGAAGAGAGAACAACAGATTAGGATATTATTTAAATGGAGAGAAATTGCAGAAAAATGTAGCACAAAGGGACCTGTGCACAAAACAGAGAAAGCTAGCACAAAGATGTAGCAGGTAATCAGGAAGGCTAATGGAATGTCAGCCTTTATTTCAAGGGTGTTGGAGTATGAGGAGGGAAGTCTTACTGTAACTGTGCAAGCTGCTGGTGAGACCACATCTGGAATACTATGAGCAGTTTTGGTTCCCTTGTTTAAGGAAAGTTTTCATTTCATTGGAGGCAATTCAGAGAAGCTTCACTAGGATTATCTGTGCTATGGAATGATTGTCATATAAACAAAGGCTGAACAGGTTGGGACTCAAACTCCGTTTAGAAAAACAAGAAGTGATCTTGAAATATATAGTAATCTTAAGGGGCTTGACAGTATAAATGCAGAGAGGATGTTTCCCCTCGTGGGAGAGTCCCGGGCCAGAGCGTATAGTCTCAGAATAAAGGAGCATCAATTTAAGGCTGAGATGTTGTGAAATTTCTTCTGAGGATTGAGTCTTTGGAATTCCTTGCCATATCATCACATGGTGTATATAAAGCTGACTTAGATTCCTGATCAGTAGGGAAATAGAGGGTCAAGGGGAAAGGGTGGGAGTTTGAATGTGACGAATGTTGGATCAGCCATGATTCTGTTCAAAGGAGAGCCAGCAAGCTCAGGTGGCTGAATGGCCTACTCCTGCACCTATTTCTTTTGGTCATATACTGGGAAACTTTTTTTCGCTAAAGGGAGTTGATCAGTCTGTCATTATCTCTGAAACCACAGGAGATCAAGTCCGGATAGTTGAGTTTTTTAAAATTCCATCTCTCCCTTTTGAAGTGTTTGCTGTCTGAGCACAGTGACTCAGTGGTTAGCACTGCTTCCTCACAGCACCAGGGACCCGGATTTGATTCCACCCTTGGGCGATTTGTCTCCCCGTGTTTGTGTGGGTTTCCTCTGGGTACTCCAGTTTCCTCCCACAGTCCAAAGGTGTGCAGATTCGGTGGATTGGCCATGCTAAATTGCCCATCATGTCCAGGGATGTGCAGGCTAGGTGGATTAGCCGTGGGAAATGCAGGGTTATGGGGATAGAGTTGTGGGGGAGGGGGTAGGTCTGGGTGGAATGCTCTTTGGACGGTTGGTGTGGACTTGATGGGCCAAATTGTACTGTAGGAATTCTATTTGACACTTTTTGCATGTGCAGCATTCCACACTTCCTCATGGGTCTCAAATATTGTTCTAGACTGCCACCAAGTTTACATTCTCATATTAAGTAATTGAAGGCAATGATCAGTTGTCATGACAGGAACTATTCATCAGCACACCGATCATACACAGAGCTTCTTAATGGCCACATGCATAGAGGAAAGGTTGATCATAACGTCCTGTTGTTTGCTACCAAGAAAGAAGATGGTGGCAGCAAATGTCTTCCAATACCTCATGCAACAGAAAACATCACAAACAGGAATGGAGTTAGAAAAATCAATAAGGAAGTGCATGTTAGGCCCAACGAAGGAGAAGAGGAACTGGGCACGAGACTTAGATGCAGGAATCTTAAGCACACAGCATTAAGTTCTAGTCCTTCATTAATAGGGAAAGAATACCTGGAGGAAGGGAAAAAAAAGGCTTGCCAAAACACCAAGTGGCAGGTATATGAAGATCCTTGAATGGTTGCGGAACAAATTAGCCAAAATCGTTCCAGAGGTAATTTCCTTTACATAGTTAGTTTTGAGAAGTTGGAGTTGCTGTGGAGATTGAGGGGAGCTTTAGTGGAGAGGTACAAATTGATATGTTTCGCGAAGTTAGATACTAAACTAAAAGTTCTTGTTGGACATCATAAACTTGTAGGGCAATGAGAGTGAAGTAGACAGATGGGATTGACTGAATTGGTCTCCAGAGAGCTCTCCAGTAAGCCAGTTGCTGAATCCTATACCATTATGAGTATGGATGAATGGATTGTGCTATCACTTTGGATAAGTATGCAGAAAAGCAAGAAATGGTGTACAATGTTGGTGGTTGTTGTATCATGTATTATGGGTAGACCAAGTCTCAATTTGCATAATCAATTGTAAATGTGACATATAACCATAAGAAATAAAAACAGGAGTTGGCCGTTCGGCCCCTCAAGCCTGTTCCGTCATTCAATAAGATCATTGTTCTTCGACCTTGTTCGCATCCACTTCCCTGCATTTCCCTGTAATCCTTGATTTCCCCTCCTGATCAGGACTCTATCATTCTCAGCCTTAAATATGCACAAGGACTCTGCCCCATAGCTCTCTGTAGCAAGGAGTTCAAAAGACACTCAACCCTGTAAGAGAAAAAATTCCTCCTCATCTCAGTCTTAAATTGGCACTCATTTATTCTGAGACTATGCCCTCTGGTCCTAGACTCTCCCATGAGGGGAAACATCCTCTCAGCATTTACCCTGTCAGGCGCCTTAAGAATCCAATACATTTTCAATGAGATCTCCTCACATCCTGCTAAACTCCAGTGAGTAGAGTCTCAAACTGTTTTTGCTCAGAAGACAATCTCTCCATACCGGGTGAACCTTCTCTGACCTGCATCAAATGAAATGATATCTTTCCTTAAATAAGGGAATCAAAACGGCTCACAGTACTCCAGATATGGTCTCACCAGCACCTTGTCAGGTTGCAGTAAGACTTCCGTACTTTTATACTTCAACGCCCTTGAAATAAGTGTCAACATTCCATTTGTCATCCTGATTACCTGATGCCTCTGGATGCTAGCTTTCTGTCTCTGTGCATATGAAATCAGTGTTGGAGGAATGGATGGAGGCTTAAAAGTTATCTTCTATTTTGTGATAAGTGTTTCAGCCTCCCCACCCAGAATCATAGAATCAGTAAATTTTACAGTACAGGCCACTTGACTCATTGTGTCTGTACCAGCTCCTTAAAGAGCTACCCAGCTCGTCCTGTTCTCTAGTCCTATGTCCATAGCCCTCTAAATTCAATATATCAAATACATATCCAGCTCTCTTTTGAAAACTCTTATGGAATTCACCTCCACCACTCTCCCAGGCAGTACATTTCAAATCCAAACAACTCACTAGGTACAGAAGTTTCTTCGCATCTCATAGCTGTCTTACTGACAGTCTTGAAATTGTGATCCTTAGTTACTGACGTATCAGCTCGTGGAAACAAAATATTCTTCTTTACCGTATCAAAATTATTTGTAATTTTGAGCACCTCCGTAAGGTAATCTTTTAATCTTCTCTGCTTTCATGAGAGTAGGCCAATTTTAAATCTTCCCTTGTATCTAAGATCCCTCAGTCCAGGTATCATTCTAGGAAATCTTCTTGGAACTGCCTCCAATAGATGTAATAATTGCTACTCAAACTATTTCAGTTTTTAAAAACACAGATACTTTACAGAAGACATTCAGACTTATTAAATGCAAAATCTAAGCCAAGATTTATCAAAAAAACCTTAACTGTTGCTTGACTGAAATACAAATGGTAGTTTGTGGAGATTTTAAAATATCTTTTGAGCATGTAAGAGGTTTGAAGTGGAATCTTGCCTGCTTGTGCAACATGATATAACAAAGAACAGTACAGCACAAGAACAGGCCTTGCTGTATCCTTTGGCAATCCTCCTCACTGTCTGCAGCTCCCCCAATCTTTGTGTTATCCGCAAACTTACTAATCAGGCCGCCTACGATCTCCTCCTCCAAATACTTTATATATATTGAAAACAACAGGCATCCCAGCACTGATCCGTGTGGAACATCGCTGGGCACATCTCCAGTCAAAAAGACACACGTCCACCATTACAGATAGTAAGAACTGCCGATGCTGGAGTCAGAGATAACACAGTGTGAAGCTGGAGGGACACAGCAGGCCAGGCAGCATTAGAGGAGCAGGAAAG
>NC_063348.1:9970124-9983999 GCF_021869965.1 Rhincodon typus
GGGAGCTTTCCTGCTCCTCTGATGCTGCCTGGCCTGCTGTGTTCCTCCAGCTCCACAGACTTCCACCGTTATTGTCTGTCTTCTATGCCTTCTTCTGCATCCACATTTCCAGCTCACCATGTTTGCCATGTGAGTTCACCTTTTGTATCACCTTGCCATGAGGCCTTGCTAAAGTCATTTAGACAACATCCACCGTGCTGCCCTCTTCAATCATCTTTGTCACTTCCTCAAAAAATTCAATCAAGTTTATGAGACATGACCTTCCCTGCACAGTCTGCTGCCTATTGCTAAAAAGTCCATATTTTTCCAGATGTGAGTAAATCCTATCCCTAAGAATCTCCTCCAGTAAGTTCCCTAACACTGGTGTAAAGCTCCCGGGCCTGTCATTTCCCAGATTATCTCTGTTGCCCTTCTTAAAGGAGCAATGTTGGCTATTCTCCATCCCTCTGGAACCTCTCCAGTGACTAAAGAGAATACAGAGATTTCGTACAAGTTCCCATCTATTTCCTCAACTGCCTCCCTCAGGTCCTGGGGTCTTGTCGACCTTGATGCTTTTCAAAACACACAACACCACCTCCTTTTCATATTGACATGCCCTAGAATATCCACATGCCCTTCAGAAATTCATATCCGCCACATTCTTCTCCTTTGTGAATACCGATGCAAAACATTCGTTAAGGTCCTCACCCACTTCCTCCAGCCCATACATAAATTCCCTCCTTTGTCCTGAAGAGGACCTACCCTTTCCCTCGTTACCCTCTTGCTCCTTTATATATGTATAAAATGTCTTAGGATTTTCCTTAAACACTAGTATTTTATCCCCTATATCTGGTTTATATATGAAAAGTGCTAAATACCTTTTGCTTTTTGTAACTAAATATCTACATTTTAAAATACTGCAGCATAAAATAGAATAACTATGTTGGTGTACAATTATTGGAGTCTCTATAAATGTCCTGAGACTATTTATTATGTACAATAATAATTCATCTGTGGAAATGTCTATATACCACAACAGTTATTGTGTGAGATTTTTGGTCAGTCTCTCTCTCTCTTCCTCCCACCCACCCTCCTCATGATTTGGTTCCCAGTATCATCTTGCACGTGGTTCCTTGCATGCCTGAAAAGAGTGACCAGCAAGTTTAGCTTTCTATGCTTCATAACTGCAGTTGCTCTCAGCCCCCTATTGTATCTCTTTTCAGTTTACGTTGAAGGCATTTCCCAACCTTTCTGCAGTGGAGCCATTTAGCTTGTCACTTGTTCTTAATGTTGTCATGATGGGCATGATGCATGGCTCACATTTTATCAGTTGCATTCATGGTACAATGCTCATTTGGCAGCTGTCTTGTTAGTGGTGCAGTTGATTAATCAGATTTTCAAATAAACTACTCTTCATTGGTCTGATGAGTGACGAAAAATCATTCTGTGGTGAATTAAGAGAATGTTAAGAATATAATAGGAAGGGTTCTTGGGTAGATTGAGATTGATCAGCTAGGTTTTCTAATTTATGAGTTATTTTTTGTTTCTGGAAATGTTCATATAATCGTTGAACCATAGGATCACTACAATGTCAGCATCGAGCCCACACCAACCCTCTGAAGAGCGTTTCACCCAGACTCATCCCTGTAACCTGACATTTCCCATGTCTAACCGACCCACCTTGCGCACTGTGGACATAATGGGCAATTTACCATGGCCAATCCACCTGACCTGTACATCTTTGTACAGTAGGAGGAAACTGGAACACCCAGAGGAAACCAGGGAGAATGTGCAAACTCAAGGCTGGAATTGAACCCGGGTCCCTGGTATTGTGAGGCAGTGGTGCTAATCACTGAGCCACCGTGCCACACCTTGTTTGTTTGACTTACTCTGGCCTAAGATAGAGCTAAGCGATGCCTTCATGTTATTCTTGATTCAGATTTTCCTAACCTCAATCACGTATTTTTTTTAAGCTCAGCCTTAAATATTCTGTTAGTATTCATAGTATATTTACTTTAGTCAGTGACTAGGCTCCAAAACAGACTTCTGTTCCTGACATGTCAACCTTCAGATAACTTTATAAAGCTTTTTTGGTGAAAGAGAACCTGATCTCTGTAATGAATATGAGTAAAATTTTCAATTTTCAAATTATTTTTAATACTTAAAAACAGAAATTGCTGGGGAAGCTCGGCAGTTCTGGCAGCATCCATGGAGAGAAAACAGAGTTAACATTTTGAATTCAGTGACCCATCTTCAGAATTGATAACAGGATACATGTGATTCCAGACCCACAGCAATGTGGTTGGTTCTTAAATGTCCTTTGGGATGGGCAATAAATGCTGGCTTAGCTAGCAAAGCCTTTGTCCTATGACTGAATGAGAAAAAAGGTGGTGTTAACGCAAATAACGAGGGTAGGTGAGAAGGAGAGAGTCGATAGATAGAAGGTGGGTGGGGGAGGAAGAGGAGTGGGAGGGAAAGGGAAACTAAAACCTTGTGTAAAGTGATCCATCAGGCAGATTTCATTCTGGGGGTCTGACTTGCCCAGTCATATCAACGGCTGAGATCATAACCAGAAAGAAGATTAGGAAGTGAATACTTTGAGTAATTATAGATTACATAGTGTGGAGCTGGAAGAACACAGCAGGCCAGGCAGCATCAGAGGATTGCTGCTCTGGAAAGAACAACTGTCAGAGTTCACATTGGAAGGAGCCATCAACATTTCTAGGCAATTGTTATTCATCAGTAACCTGCTCATTGATGTTCAGCTTAGGTTCCACTCCTTCATTGTGGATTTGGTCTAAACATAAATGGTATATGATCTTAATGCTGGACATAAGTGAATGATGAGGAGGATTTGAAAGAGTGTGGCACAATAGAGACAAGATTTAAAAAAAAATATTGTGGTTATGGGAGAGCATGCTCCAGTGACAGAGGGAGAGAGTGCTCCAGTGACAGAGGAAGATATGTTAACTGAGGATCTATCTCAAACCCAGGATATTACTGAAGGTGTTCCTCAGTCAAAATAATTGATATGACATTAGAATTTGAAACTCAGTTTATTATCATTGTGAATTTAAGAGATTTTATACATATGTGGATTATGGTGTTCAATACACTAAATCTGTGTAATAAATAAATTTATTTTGTCTGTTATGAGTGTAAGTTAGCCTAAGATTTGGCTAAAGAAAGTCTGGACATGGAGGGAGGTTTGGATGCAGATTGTCCTGAAGATTAAAGACATACGATGACTGTTGTTGACATTGGGCACATGTTGGTTTGAGTTGAGCAAGTTGTGGCCAGAAAAATATAGACTTGCATTTATGTGGCACCTTTATGATCACTAGAAATCTCAAAGCATTTTACAGCCAATGGAAATGCCTTTTGAAGCGTAATCACTACTGTAATTAAGGAAACACAGCAGCCAAACGACATGAAGTAAATTTCTACTAATAGCAATGTGTTGCTGATCAAAGAATTTAGTTTTTGTACTGTCAATTAACTATGGATATTGGAGATAATTAATTTCCCAGCTCCTTTTTGAAGTATTGCCAGGGGATCTGGTACATCCACCTGAGCAAACAACTGGGGTCTCAGTTTAATGTTGCATCCAAAAGACAGAACCTCCAACAGTGCAGAGCACTCTCAGGGCCTCATTGTTGGCCTTGATTTGTCTTGCTCAATCCTTGGAATGAAACTTTACTACTGAAGCTATGACTCAGAAGTATCAGTGTTAGCATATGGCAGCTGACACTTGGGGAGCATAAGTTAGTGTATGGTTTATTATTTTCTGCATTTTATATACTTCTGGTTTCCACACTGTTTCATTGATTCATGTTGTCAAAGGAGTTGAGGACCTCAGAGTGTTGCAAGGCCGTAACATTGTGCTCCAATGAAGCACTTCAACAACAATAGCCTGCAAGTTTGTTGTTGTGTTTTCTGCGCAGACGTTGCGTGAAAAAAGTTCTTGTACAGCAGCAATGCAGCCAGTTGTGGGGTTTAAGTTACATATAGAATGAATGTAAAAATGCAATATATTCTGCTAGGGTCAGCTTGTAAGCTGCTTAAGGTCAGGGATGTTGATTTATGGCTGGGTTAGGCTGGAATGTGGGTGGAATAAATAAGCTCATGATTTTATTTTCCTTTGTCTTCAATTTCTAGTTTTTGTCTTTATTGATGTGATTTTAATTTTGAGGGTGGAATCTAGGAGTGAGTGAGAAATTATAGTAGTACACTAACTACTAAAGGGTAGTAATTTGAAATAGAGCTGGTTTATGGTGATACAATAGTTTTTATTTATGAAGGAATATTTTTTCCACAGTATTAGCGATATGACAGTTCTTTTCTACAGGTTATGTTGCAGAAAAAGGCAACTGTTACATGTTTAATGAAAAAGCCAAAAGAGAACTGTTATTTATGTTGTCCTATCCATGTTGATAGCAAGTACCAAATTTAATGCCCATGAACTGTTTTCTGCAGCATGACAGCCCAGCACAGTCCTCCAACACCAGGTCTTTCAAATAGCTGCATTATGATTCATCTTTCACTGTATACTCTGTTACCCATATTACCATTCAAATAAAGATAATCATAGACACAAAAGATTAAAAAATTCAAACGTTTACCATTCCGTCCTGTAATCTCCAGCCTGATCCAATTTGCTAAGTGTAATGAATAGCCCTGACCTGAACTGATTATATAGCACTGAGGTTAAATAGCTCAGGCAAGGGATATATTTGTTATCTTTCCAGGATACGTTTTCTCACCTGCAAAAGATCATGTAACCATTGAAGAATGAATAAAGTTTCTTTGAATGTTTGAGAGTATTCCACCGGAGTGGCTTGGATGGATGAATCAAAGTAGATTTGGGGCGAACTGCCTCACGGCAACCCTGGGTGTTCTATCCAAAAGTCAATTTCATATTTATAATAGACAGTATTATACTCTCATACCAGGCAAGCGACTGTATGAAGCTGATGTAAATTGTTACTTTTTTAAAGGAGAGTAGAATATAACAATTGCAATTGACAAAATGGAGTTCAGTGGGTCAGGGAAATTCTTTTATAGTTTCCATGCAATCAGCTAATTCCTGTCTAGACATGCTTCTGGTACGTTATTAAAGTGCGAATGATTTATTTTTAAAAATCTTAGGTTAATGAAATATCTGAATCCAACAGATGATTTATGAAATTAACAGCTACTATTCTCTGGATGTTTACAGAAATGTAGAGACGATGTTTGCCGAAATAGCTCGACAGAGACTAGTATCCTGTCCCTAAGTCACCCTTTATTTGCACATGCATAGGACTTGACACTGGTCTGGCTTCCTCAGAGCCAGCACACGGAGTGAACAGGATTTCTGACACTCTTGTTCTTATCAGTGAGCTAGGGCTCCCTGATTGGACCAGATTAACAGCCCCAATCAGGGAACTCATATTCTGAAGTCCATCTAGCTGACCTCATTACAGTCACTACAGTTGCTACCAGGAGTCAAAATTATTTTTCTTTTGAGAGCTCATTTTGAGATTTATTTTTGAGTGCCAACTTGTGATTTTTTTTTTTCTGCAGGCTACATTTTCATTCCCACTCATTCATTTATTAAATAAAGCCATCACATCAGAAAAATACCTTCTCTGTTTTTGCTGAAATATCGGGTATTTTGATACATGCATATGCAGGAATAGGATAATTCATCAATATCCTCAATAATTATCGATTCTCCATTGATGTTAAAGCCACAATACACATGGAAAGCTCTGATTTCCTTAATACCACAGTATTAAGTTGGTACAAAAACCAGGCATGAGTTAACAAAACATTTTTTAAAAAAAATAACTGACATTTCTATGCTTGAAAAGCCATCACCTTGACTGCCTTTGGCAATTTTAGCTTGGAAGTTAAACTCTATTTTCTATATCTCTTATCTCTGTCACAGATTTAAATTGGACACTATTCATTGCAGAAGATTCATTATATTTTTCCCAGGTATGGTAGTTTCCGAATCTTAACTAGACGTTCCAAGTTCATTTGCAAGGACATGGTTACTGCGATGATTCTTGGATCCCAGTTAATTGAATAATTCCTTGTTGTAGATTTTGAACTGTTGGTCCTGAACCCCTACCCCCACCAAAACACCTCTTGTAGCCTCCTTTACATCTTCTCCTCTCATACCTCTTGCTGCCTTATTCACCATTAGTTCCCCCACCTGAAAGTCTCCTTGTCCCTTCCCAAAAATACCTGCAGCGGCATCCTCTGACCCTCCGCCTGCTGATTCCCTCAACCTTGACCCAAGAAATGGCGCTCCCAAGCACTTGCATTCTGGCCAGTGGCAGCTATTGGAGGCTTAACCCCACCACAAACCCAGCTTTCGTAGCTCAGGGCCTTGGCTCCTGGCATTCAGCCAAACGCTGCCCCAGCAACTCACTGACTTCCCTAACTGCTTGCTGCTCCTCAAATCACTGTACATATGTCTCTCTGAGTTTTGTTACTAGTGAGCCTCAAAGCAATGTTTCACCATTGTATTCATGTGGGTGACTTCAGATGCCCCCTGTGAGTGGATTTTCCTTGGTGATTTAGAGTCTTTCAGAGCAAATGTAGCTGTTGCCCCCAGTGTATTTTGAGTGTGAGCTGTCACAGCCTCAATGTTTGCCCATTTCAAATCTGACAAAGAATGGTGCGAAGGAACATTTTTTCTCACAAAGGAGTGCGAATGGTGGGCCTTCCTTCCTATGTTTGTGATGATTGCTTTTTAGGTTAAGCTGCTTATGTAGGGAATGGGAGTCTGGATTCTGTGGTCACATGACAAATTGGCATGCAGTGCTTAATGTCATCGTATTCTAAGACCCACCTAAAAAAAGGCAGTCATGGACCAGCACCTCAGAACGAAGAGATCTCATATCTTGAAAAGTAATCATATTTGTGTGTGGATGAGGGATGAATGTTTATGATGTCAGGCCCCAATGGGGTAGTGCACTGTCACACTCTGCCATTCCTGAAGTTGTCACACAAGCTAAAGTTTTTATAAAAGTACACTAAATTCCTCAATTTACCTCTTTTGTTTTTTAGACCAGGGTGACAAAGCACAGACCAGCTTTTTATCCTTGAGTTGTTATTCTTTACACACAAAATAGATTTTAGCAATAGGTAAATGATTATGAATGTCAAGATATACCTCTGCTATTTAAAACTCTAACCCCCTTATAAAACTACCCCTCATTTCATTCAGATAGACACGAAGAAAACATTGTTACGGGTGGAGGGGAAATTAGGAAGCTGTTTGTTGGTTGCTGTCGCAGGGTACACGGAGATGATCCTTTTGGCTTGTCAGAACATGCTGCCTCTCCATCTTTCTTCTCCAAGGGCTTTCACTTGCTTATAGGAGACACAAAGAAAGTGGCTCGTAAATGATAAGCTCTCTGACTCGTTGGTTAAAAGCCACAACTGGTGAGGGAAAAATAAACAGCTTTCTCCTGGTTTTAGGTGATTTTTGCCACAGAGAAAAGGGTATCACTTCCCTTTTCAAATGTCTGAAGATTCCTGGCTATATCATTCACACTCACAAGCTGTCTACTACCTGGAAGCCAGTCAACTCATTTTTAACAGGCAGAAGATCTTTGACAAGAGGTTATCACTGCACAGACCACTACAATCAGCTGCTGTCTGCTGTAATCTGCCCCACTGATTTAACAAATAACATTATAAGCCGTAATGGTAATTTGCTTTTAGAAAGTGTAGCCTTCCCTTTCACACTCCTTGTCTTTTAAAACAATCCTTTTCCCATTTCAATTCACAATTAAAAATCAATGATATTACACACCTCTAGAGCAGGTGGGAATTGAACCTGAGCTTCCTGGTGCAGCAGTAGGGGCACTACAACTGTACCACAATAACCCTCAGTATGGAAATGGGGCAGGCATCATGGTCAAGTATGCACCAATGTTAAACTTCCAAGCGGCCATGTTCTCAACCACATTCTTTCAGATTTGTTGTATGTTTATGTAGCGTTCAACAAATGGAGATGTTTGGTTTTGCATTGGAAACTGGATCATTGAATATATTCAAAGCTGAGTTACACAGATTTCTTGATGTAAAAGGGAGTTATGTGGGAAAGGCAGGAAAGTAATGTTAAGGTCTCAATGACATATTTATATCCCAATGTCATAGATCATAGAGGCATAGGGTAATACAGCATGGAAACAGGCCCTTCGGCCCAAATTGGTCCACGCTGACCATGGTGCCCACTCAGCTAGTTCCAACTACCCACATTTGGTCCATATCCCTCGAACCCCTTCCCATCCGTGTACCTATCCAAAATGCTATTGTACCTGCCTCAACCTTTCTCTGGCAGCCCATTCCATATAAGCACCACTCTCCGTGTGAAGAAGTTGCCCCTCAGGTCCTCCTTAAATCTTTCCCCTTTCACCTTGAACCTATGCCCTCTGGTTTTCAATTCCCCATCCGTGGGAAAAAGACTATATGCATTCAGCCTATCTATGCCCCTCATGATTTTATACGCCTCAATAAGGTCACCCCTCATTCTCTTACATTCCAAGGAATAAAAAAGTCCTATTGTGGTCAACCTCTCCCTATAACTCAGGCCTACTAATCCTGGCAACATCCTTGTAAATCTTCTTTGCATACTTTCCGGTTTAATTATGTCTTTCCTATAACAGGGTGACCAAAACTGTACACAATACTCCAAGTGCAGCCTCACCGCTGACTTCTACAACTGTAACATTACGTCCCAACCCCTACACTCAGTGCCTTGACTGATGAAGGCCAGCATGCTAAATGCCTTCTTCACCACCCTGTCCACCTGTGACGCCACTTTCAGTGAACTTTGTACTTGTCTTCCTAGGTTCCTCTGTTCCATAACACTCCTCAGAACCTTACCATTTACTGTATAAGTTCTACCTTGGTTTGACTTTCCAAAGTGCAACACCTCACACTTAGCTTTGTTGAATTGTATTTGCCAATCTTCAGCCCACTTCCCCATCTGATCAAGATCCCAGTGTAATTTTTGATAACCTTCCTGGCTGTCAATGATACCTCCTAATTTTGTATCAGTCACAAACTTACTAATCATGCCTTGCGCATTCACATCCAGATCATTTATGTAAATAACAAATAACAATGTCATTGAATGATGAGTTGCAGTATTGAATTGTGGAAGTCATACTTATGTACATAATCTATCAGGTGCTGATTTCCTGATGTTAGCTCAGTTAACAGGGATGGGAGTTTGTTGTAAATGAGGCATGTCCCCATGGTATCCTCGTATGGTAACAATTAAACGTCTACGTACATTGAACGACTTACTTGGTCCATCACTCCCTCCTCACAGTTGTCATGTCATACTCTATTTTCTGACTTAATTGGTTCATTAAGCTTTTTAATGCCCCAATGGAGTCATTATATTATGGGATCTGCTGTTCTGGAGTAGCTGAGTATGCAATCAATGGAAAATCATTGAATTAACAACAATTTAAACACGTGCTGTCATTCTACCTAAAAACCCTAGGAAAAACTGCGCTTTGTTGAATGAAATGTAACTAAGTTTTTAATACCACCGCAGACACCCATTGCTCCTCACACCCCCACTCCCCTTCAACCCTTGAGAAGCTAGTGAACTATTTGTGAAACATCAAATTTCACTATGATGTCTGAAAGTTTATTTTAGCTTCTGTCTGAATCCAGTAATAATTATTCATTTTGGGACTTGACATTTTAGTTTATATCCTGCTCAGCTGTCTGTTAGAATACTTCAATGTGATTGGCTACTTAGCCTGCATGCAGTGATCATTGCATCATGTCTGGAGATCACCTTGGCTTGATGGCAGATTTAAGCTATTCGGAAAAGGAAGTGCTATATTTCTGTTGGGTAGGTTCCATTGTTGCTTCACTGCTGACTGAAAGATATAAATGACTATAGTGAAATAGCCAAATTGGAGTATTTAATGATGTTTGTGGTAACAAAGAAGAAGTGTGCACTTTTCTTTTTGTGAACTAAATGTCAGAGATTTCATTGTCTGTCTGTCTGTCTCTCTCTCGGGGACATGTATATCTCCTACATTGAAATTAGTTGTTGTTTCTGTTCCTTCGCCATTAAGTGTGCTTTGGAATCAATAGGTATTGGAGGCAAAGTCTCCATGGGTTGAAGTCGTGTCTGGCACAAAAGATGATGGCTGTTGTTCTTGAGGTCAGTCATTTCAGCTTGAGGGCATCTTTACAGGAGTTCCCTGTCTTTACAGGAGTCTTAGGCCCAGCCATCTTCAGCTGCTTTATCAATGATGTTCCCCTCCATTGTAACGTCAGAAGTAGGGATGTCACTGATGGTTGCACAATGTTCAGCAATATTTATGACTCCTAAGATACTTAAACAGTTCACGTTCAAGTGCAACAAGATCTGGATGATATCCAGGCTTGGGCTGACAAGTAGCAAGTATCATTTGTGCCAAGCAATGACCATCTCCAATCAGAAACAATCTAACCACAGATCCCTGATATTCTATGGTGTTACCATCACTGAATTCTCCTCTATCAACAACTTCGTGGTTATCATTGACCAGAAATTCAACTGGACTCATCACACAAACACAGTGACTGCAATAGCAGGTCAGAGGCTCGGAATACTGCAGTGATTAACTCACTTCTTGACTCTGCAAAGCCTGTCCACCATTGACAAGGCTCAAGTCAGGATTGTGATGGAATACTCCCCACTTGCCTGGATGAGTGTAGCCCCAACAACACTCAAGCAGCTTGAAACCAT
Source organism: Rhincodon typus (assembly GCF_021869965.1). Lineage (NCBI taxonomy): Eukaryota > Metazoa > Chordata > Chondrichthyes > Orectolobiformes > Rhincodontidae > Rhincodon > Rhincodon typus. The sequence continues at coordinate 9,980,869 of NC_063348.1, forward strand.
CCGGGGCACAGCAGCCCGCTTGATTGGCACCACATCCAAAAGCATCCACTCCCTCCACCACCGATGTTCAGTAGCAGCAGTGTGTACCATTGACCAGATGCACTGCAGAAATTCGCCTGAGATCATTGGACAACACCTTCCAAACCCATTACCACTTCTATCTCATAGGCCAAGAGCAGCAGATCCATGGGAACGCCACCACCAGCAAGTTCCCCTCCAAGCCACTCACTATCCTGACTTGGAAATATATGGCCATACCTTCAGTGTTGCTGGGTCAAAATCCTAAAATTCCCTCTGTAAGGGCATCGTGGGCCAAACTACAGTACATGGGTTGCAGCGGTTCAAGAAGGCAGCTCACCACCTCCTTTTTGAAGACAACTAGCGACAGGCAATAAATGCTAGCCAGCCAGCAATACCAACGAGCCATGAGTGAATAAAGAAGTTTTCAAACACTTTTTTCTGTTCAAAACAGTGATTTTAAGATGCTTGTTTATTTTCCATCATCAATGCTGGGAAGATGTGCTAACTGTTTTGCTTTATTTTCTATAGAAAAATAACCAGCATGTGTTTGAATTCTTTGATTCAACCAGATCTCATTTTTCCATATTGAAATCATTGTCAGTTTTTGTGCTTCTAAGTTGAAACGTGTGTTTGTTTATGTCCCACCTATACTTGGTTTAGTATAATTGGTATACTGACTAGTTTTTTATTTGGGAAAAGCGATCAGAAGCTTGAATTTTATATGTTTTGTGCTTGTAGCATTTGGGAAGAATAACTCAGTCTCCCATTGCAACTCTAGTCATTTTAACCAGGCCCTTAGTCACAATCTGTGTTGCCAAACTCAATCTAAATTTACTGGGGGCTTGGAATACGGCAAATAATTTCCACAGGAGCAGTACGGTATTACATGCTAGTCTCTACATGAAGGATTTAAATGATCTAATGATTAAGCAAAAAGATATTGGAGTTCACTTCATTAAACTGTTGGCCAAAAAAGTGAACAGTTCAATCCGCTGCAATACTTTCAAAATGGCTACATAGGAAGCTGCTGTAACATAGTTTTCTATGCATTGTAATTTGGAGGGCACTAAATGGGTTTTAAAAAGAATATTTGTAGCTTATTGCCCATACCTCATTGTCCTGGTGAAGATGGTGGTGAGCTGCCTTCTTGCACTGCAGCATCCTTGCTGAATAGACATGCAGATTGCTTTAGTAAGGGAATTCCAAGATTTTTGGTCTAATGACAGTGAGGGAATAATATAGTTCAAAGTGCTGATTTGAGGCTTGAAGGGGAACGTGTAGGTGATGGTTTTCCCCTACATCTCCTGTCCTTGTCCTTCCAGATAGTGGAGACTGGGTTTGGAAGGTGCTGTTGGAGGAGCCTTGGTGAATTATTACAGTGCATCTTGTAGTTAGTGCCTGCATTGCTTACCATGTTCAATGCTGAAGATGGTGGATAAAGTATCAGTCAAGCAGCTACTTTGTTTTGGATGATGTCAATCTACTTGAGTGATGTTGAAACTGCATCCAGGCAAATGCATTGCAATGTAGCTCTCCAGATCACATCTTATTAGCTTACAATTTCTAAATGAATGTTGTTTGACTTAGTGTCAAATTAGCTCCAACACTTGAATAATTTTTCGCAAATTCCGGCATCACATATTTCCTTGCAGGTAATTGTACAATGCACCAACAACTCATTTGAATAGAATTAAGTTTACCATTTTAAAAAATTCGAATTAGGTTGTTCATTTTCTGAAAATGATTTGCTGAACTATTAGGTTGACTCCCTCGGCCTCAATACAATGTGAGAAGCTTTCTCGTTTCGCAGGCTTTAATATCTAGAATCCTGTTTTACTGACTGCAGATGAAACTTTCCTCTTAAAATATGCACTGCTGATGGACTCTGATCTAATTATGAGATTTTCTTCTTTGCATTTCAATTCTCCTGGCCTGCCGCATAACTGATTTAAAAGTATTTTAAATAATCCAGCTGACATTTGAAAATGCTTATTAATGAAGTGACACAGTCCAGAAGAATACAAAATTCGGGGATGCAGCCTTAACCCTGATAAATAACTTCATGCAGTTATACACTGATGAATAAAAAAAAGAACTGTTTGTGGTTCATGGAAGAATTGCCATGACCATAGTAACATTGTTTAAATAAATTGAACTGCTGGTGATGGAATTTTGAATGAATTGTGCAGATATGATTTTGTAATTCAGAAAAAAAAATACCATGGTGCACTTCATCATAAGTGCTGTTTACCGCCAGTGCATCACAGCATGGTTTTTGTATTCTACTGATTTTGTAAAATTGCAAATATTAAGCTACTCCAATTCATTTGAAAATAAATCCCCAGTAGTTTTCCCCTTTGACTCATTGGCTTTGGGGATGGAGGAAAAATTTACTTGACATTGTTCTACAAAAGCAACCTGTCGAAGATGTTTCTAACAGTGACATCCTTGGTAGGATGTCGTCACGTTAAGGTTATTTGTGTGCTACTGCCATGCCAATATTCCAAATGGAATAGATTCAAAACAGATCTAGCAGCTCCAGACAAGATATCCATACTGCTTTGGTCATAAACTCCAGCAGAATTGTGTTTCCCTACAACCTGAAATGTTATCTTCTAGAACATCTCTCATTCTACAATTATCGTTAAGCCAGAGAATCTTCGTTCAGTAACGAAAGAAGGAGAGGGAAACCTAGAACAGCAATGGCTGTGCGTAAAAATGAAGTGCCAATGTCATGACCTACTTGATGGGACTGCAAACATACTGAAAGATCGAAGCAATGTATTGCAAAAATCACCAAACGTGTGATGAAAGTTGTCATTGTATGTGCCATTTTTTTTTCCTGCTAAAACCTCACTGATGCATGGTTTGGGTTCTGTCGTGACCATTCAGTTCCAGGTATCATGACAGCATTAGTTCAAAAATGGACAAAATAGCTGACTTCCAAAGGTAAGACGAAAGTGACTGCCCTTAACATCAAAGATAGTGGGAACTGCAGATGCTGGAGAATCTGAGATAACAAGGTGTAGAGCTGGATGAACACAGCAGGCCAAGCAGCATCATAGGAGCAGGAAGGCTGACGTTTCGGACCTAGACCCTTCATCAGAAAT
>NC_063348.1:9984399-10121470 GCF_021869965.1 Rhincodon typus
GACCCTTCATCAGAAATCATTTCTGATGAAGGGTCTAGGCCCGAAACGTCAGCCTTCCTGCTCCTATGATGCTGCTTGGCCTGCTGTGTTCATCCAGCTCTACACCTTGTTAGCCCTTAACATCAAGGCAGCTTTTGACCAAATGTGACAACAATTAGGACAGATGACAGTGGGGATAATGTATTAACATTAATTAAGTGTTAATAACCTGAAGAAAAATGAGTAAATTGGACTTAAAATTGGAAGTCTAACTATTGGGGTGCTGCAAAGGTTAATACTCAGCTATTTGCACTTCTGGAATCAAGTTGGTTGAAGGGTCCGAGTACACTGTATCTAGGTTTATTAATTGTACCAGGTGCAAAAGTAAACAGTGTGGAGAGTCCTAGGTGTCATTGTTCATAAGTCACTGAAAGCAAGCAATTCAGAAGGCACTTGGCATATTGGTCTTTATTGCAATCACAATAACATCTCTATTCTGGTTGCTTAATATTCCTGTTGTGATTCTGCAGTGTCACTAATCATTGTGCTTCTGTCATTGAACTGCATGCTACCTCACGTCTTCATGTCTGGTATTTATAAATCCAGTTTTTCTAATGGATTGATAAATTATTAATTGCACCTGCACTGGCAGGCTGATTTAAATTGAAATATTACACCCATGTCTTTTCAGGTTATCCCCTGCCTATTACGCCCATCGGATCATCCAGTATCTCTCTCGAAGGGACAGTATTCGACAGCGCTCGATGCGATACCAGCCAAATCGAATGCGAGCTAGTTTGGAAAATTCAGCAAGCAGCCCAGCCCAGCCCATTGATGGTGCTGATATGGATTTTGATGATTTTGAGTAAGTACACATTGAATTTATAATTGATATGCAGGGCTATTGTGACCATTAAACTTCTGACCACTTAAACTTTCCACTCTAGTAGTTAAAAGCATACGCTCAACCCGTGTTAGCTTTATTTTCTGCACCCTATCTTTTTAGCTGTCCTTTCCTCGTTCATATATCCTTTTCTTCTCATCTTTCCTTCTCTACCTCCTTCATTCTCACCCGCTAATTCTATTGCCCTCCTCCTCTTCCAGTCCCCCTTCTACCTCCTACCTTTACCCATCTGCCCTTCCATTTGTTCTGTGAAATGCCATTTGTCATTAGAATTAAGAAGAAATGTTGCACCATCTTGAATCTCCTCTCGGAACAGATGGATAGGTCTATTAAATAGGAGTTTAAAAGTATGTTATAATCTTGTGAAGATGAATATTCCAATTAACCACAAAGTTCTTAAACGTTCCATGGCGTTGAGGGCTTGATAAATTCTTATGGCTAATATTGTGGTAGTGCTAAATAAGTTTCTCTTACATATTTGCATAATTATAGACTCTGGGAACAATAATCTGTTAGTTCTGTGACTATGATCTGATGCACCATCTCCCTCCTCCCCTACCTCATACATGCACCTACTACATTTTTGAAAGTTTTTTCTGATGTAGTCGAGGAAAATGTACTTTGAATGTACTCTTCTACAGTTTTTTAGAAGCATGACTGTAGTCGTGGAAGTTTAAAATATCAGAAACTGGTCATTCCCCTGCTGTTAATTTTAATTTAGACAGGAGTCTAATTTTTTAAAATCTTTTGTTTACAGTTCACCCTTATTTGTGTTACCTCATTCAATCTCTTTGAAACGTTTGAAATTTCTTGAAATTACAAACCGTGGCTGAAATATGGATCTGGCACCATATCTTGTTCTGAATTATTAATGATACCCTACTTAATTTGAGTCATGGGCTAGAATGCCAGCAGTTGGTGGGTGAGACATGGCCTCTGGCTTCAAGGAATATTATTTTAGTGCTTATCTTGTTACTTTGAATTACTTAGCTAGCTGATATTGCTAATAACTTTTGAGGTGTACTATTTTCACTATGAAAATTAATACCTGCAATTACTGCGGTAGAAGTTCTGCTTTAGTAACATGATCCAAACACAAATTGTGCTAATTTTTGGAAAGTGTTTTGTTTTATGTTCTTGCAATATGGCAGGGCAGACAGGAGAGTGATGTTAATTCAACGGTCAGACCAGCTATGATCTTATTGAGTGGTTGAGCAGCCTTGAGTAGCCAAATGGCCCGACTCCTGCTCCTGATATGTTGTTCTTGTGTTTTTCTCTCACTTGGATTCATTTGTATACTACCAGATGTAAAATTTGTCACAGACCATGTCAGTTGGGCAACATCTTAGAACATGATTTACAGGTTGCCCATTAATATGAATGGTATCAATGTTGTTTGATTAATACAACTGGAAATGGGCTTATCACAAAAAAATCAGTCTTTAATCAACGATTTTACATAACTGATGACGGCTTTTTAAAAAAGTATACAGAACAACTTTCTCATTATACGGATGTACAATAGTCAATTCCTTGGTAAACCAAAACATTTAAAACATACATGTCCTTAAATGAATGAACTTGATTTGAAGTACTTGCCTGTAGGCTGAAAAATTGGCACAATGACAATTAATTTGTTCTGGGACATGATCAGTTTCGTGGGCTTAGCCGGTTTTGAGCACTTTTTTTTCAAAATAACATAAAAGATTGTAGAATGCAATTTGGGCTTGGTGTGGATGTTAAATCCCAAGATTTTTTGTGCTTGTATGCTTGATTTCAGATATTTTGCTTTGGGGGAAGAAAATCCAGTGCAACCGAATGAAAGTTACTGTATACTCAACCATGGAGACTTTGAGCACACAGGAAGGGAGTGTGATTCTACATGCATGTGCTGGGCTCTTTGAAAGCACAGTTGTGCTTAGTTCTATGTCCTGCTTTTAGTTCTTAATCGTATAAATTCCTCATCCTCAAATATCTATACAACTCCCTTTCAACATTTATGTAACTAATCAGCTTCCATCACCTTTTTTTGGTCATGTTTCAGATCCTAACAACTCATAAGAATGAAAGTATTAATTCCCCGTGTTGATTATTTCCAATGAATTTAATTTGACTGTGGACCCACTAATTAAAAGGAGTGGCTTTACTCTTTATCAAAACATTTCATAATTTTGAAATCCTGTTTACTCTCCTTGAAGCAGAGAGGGTTGTCTTTTCCAATCTGGCCCGTAAATGAAGCCCTCATCTCTAGTAAAATCCTGGGAAATCTCTGTATCCTTTCTTCTCTGATAAAGGGACACCAATTTAAGATTGAGGTGAGGAGAAATTCCTTCGCTCAGAGGATTGAGAGTCTTTGGAACTTCTTGCCAAAAAGCTTGGAGGCAGAGTCCTTGAGTATATTTAAGACTTAGATTCTTGATCTAAGGAATTGAGGGTTACAGAGAAAATGCGGAAAAGTAGATGTGCGGGTTGTTGGATCAGCCATGAGCTCATTGAATGATGGAGCAGACTCGAGAGGCTTATTTCTTATGGTCTTATTATGTAGTGCCCAGAATTGCAGTCAGCACCCCATCTGAGGGTTAACAAGTGAATCATGAAGTTTGAGACTGATATCTTAGCTTTTATGTTTTATGCCTCAATGTTTAACCTGATGTAACCCAGATTATCTTTTAACTATCTTATGTGGACGTTGAGGTTCCTCAGCTGTATTGAAAATCATTTTTGGTGCTGTTAATAGAATGCTATATTTATTAGCTCTGGCAAAGTGCATGACTTCATTATTCTCTATTTTTGAACTCCTCCAGCCATTTTTTATTTTTCAAACCTATTATGACCTCAGAACTTTGCAGCTAATTAACCACTTTTTCTAAATCACTGACTTGAATGTTACTGTGGTATGGCAGTAAAGCTGTCAGCATTGCTCATATCTACTGACCTGAAACTGACTGCAATGTCTGGAGTTCACATACATGCAGTTAAGTCGCAATATTCTGAAATTGGTATCAGTGAATCTATGCTTCTTCAAAAAGTTTGTTGTTGAGTTTCCCCAGAAGGTGGTTGATTAGGAATCATGGAACTGATGGGAACATTTTTTATGGCTGTTAGTTTTGCTGTAAAAGAACTGCACTTTATTGAACGTGGTGTCACTGGGCTTCTAATAATTCTTCATTTTAGGTGAGCAGTTCTTGGTAAAATGATTTCATATTTGTAGAATGAGGAATTTTTCCAATACGAATTCAAAGTGTCATTACTTGTATGTTTTTCTTTAAAAATTATTTGCTATTTTAGTTATTAGCTTAATCCCTTTTCTCAGTCATTTGTTTCACTGTGTAAAAAATGTAAAATTAAAAGTGCATTTTACTTCCTGGTTTACTATCTGTGAGAATAGTTCAGCCTGATTCATTACTAACTCTGCTGCCAACATTGCTTTTGCTGGAAAACCTCGTGACATTGATGCCAGACTCATGCCAACATCAGAAAAGAGGAAATCAATTGCATAGCAATCTCCAAGTATTTTATGGGCAGCCTTCTTTGGGATTAGTACCAAGCTGACATCATATATCTTAAACTCCTCAAAGCATTTTCATGCATTGTTTTCTTTACAATGCAGTGACTGTTATTGTGTAAACAATTATAGCAGTCATTTTGTGCACAACAACATCTCAGCATTGAGATCGGTGATCAGTTATTTGGTTTTGCCCATGTTAGCTGCAGGAACATTGGTTAATGTTCTACTAGACAAACTTTCTGTTCATCTTTAAGTTGTCAGGTTGGGTTCTTAGTAGTTGTAGTTAAATGATGCATTGGAGAAACGGCACAATCTAACACCATTATCAGTACTACAGTGGAATGTTTCAGATTTCAAGCACAAAACTTCAAACATCTGCCCCAGAGATACTGTCTGAGCCAAAACTGATGCACCCAATGGTTCAAGGGCTTTAAATTTTTGGAGGATCCATGATTCTCTTGTTTGTACTAATTGGGTGTTTTTTGTGGCATCCAAGCATGTCCTGATTTGTGAAAAGCATCGGAAATGTGCCATCTTTTATTCCACCTGATTTTAGATTTGAATTTGGGCCAGAACAGCTGATTTTGGGAATCCTTTTTAAATTTTACTTAGTTTATCATATTCAAAATTGCTGTTTTACATTAAGTCTTGGGTTTTACAGCATGGAATGAGGCCCTTTGGCCCACCATGTCTGCACCAGTCATCAAACCTCCATGTATTCTAATTGCATTTTCCAACACTTGGCCTGACTTATATGCAATGACATTTTCAGCGTTCATCTGCACCGTTGTAAATGTCCTGAGAATTCCTGCCTTTATTACCCTTTTAGACAGTGAGTTCCAGATATCCACAACCCTCTGGTGAAAAACAAACGTTTCCTCAAAACCCCCCTCAATGCCCTGCTTCTTATCTTAAAACTGTGTCCCCCATGTGCCAAGTTTTTCCATATCTACTCCATCTGTGCCTCTCAGAACTTTACATACATCAATCCGATTGCCCTCTCGGTCTTCTCCACTCTAAAGAAAACAACACCACCATACGAGTCAGAGAACCGGCGGAGGCAATGGCCTAATGTATTATTGCTGGACCAGAAACCCAGGTGATGTTCTGCGAACCTGGGTTCAAATCCTGCCATGGCAGACGGTGGAATTTAAATTCAATAAAAATCTGTTATTAATGAATCTAATGATGACTGTGAATTAATCGTTGATTGCCAGGAAAACCTATCTGGTTCACTAATGTCCTTTAGGGAAGGAAACTGCCATCCTTGCCTGGTCTAGCCTCCATGTGACTCCAGGCTCACAGCAATGTGGTTGACTCTGAACTGCATTCTGGATAATTAGGGATGGGCAATAAAAGCCAGTTATGCTGTCGTCCTGCAAATTCTTTTTTTAAATTGTGACTGTTTGTTTCATTAAAAAGTGTAATAGTATCAGATGCCAATAAAATAAATCTAAATTATTATGGATGTTTTTTAATTGGTAATTTTACAAGCTCAATGCCCTATGCACGATGCATGAGGTGTCTGCCTTTTTATTTCAAAATGTTTTAGGGTGCAAAACCTTTGGACATAATTGATGTTTCTCATACTCTTGTGATTCTAGTTCATAAGTTCCTGCAGTAATTCTTCCATTCAATTAGGAATCGTAAAAAAGCAGCAGCTGCTTTATGCAAATAACTGCTGCAAATCATCACTATCCCCTCTTGCATTTCATAAAAAGTTTTAATTATTCTCAGTGGGAAACAGTTTTATATTCCTGTTAAGCTGAATAACAACACAGCAAAACTGATAAATAAATTAAAATGTAAACGGAACATGCTTCAACATTGTTATGTTTAAAAAAAAAAAATCTTGTCATTTGGCATTCTATATTAATTAGCAATAGACATATCAATCTCATAATTGGAGTAATATTGTTTATTTTTAGTGAATTTGTTTCAAAACTGGGCCAGCGAGGAGGTTTATTTCTTGGCACTTGGATTGATTAACAATAACTAACATATAGCATTTCTACATCCAAGGCAAGCGTAGTTTGTTCAGGGCCCTGGATAAAATTGAGACAGAAGTCTGTACAGAACGTTCTTGGTAGGTTTGAATTTGAATAAATTAATGCTTGAAAATTGTACCAAAAGATATTCACTGGGTAAATTGTATCTCTAATCTTTACATAACACTGTAATCTTGAACTTGAAAATTCACCATAGCTTACAGAACTGAGTGCTGCTGAACAGAAACCAAGTTCAATTAATAATTTTCTGTGGCAATAGACTGAAGTGCTTTGACAGAAATGTGTCCATAGGAGTTACCCTGAAACGTGTTTTATGCTCTAATTATGTCATCTGAACCCCCTGTGCCTTCATACTCATTCTGGATATTTGTTATTTGGTACCTTATGAATCTTGCTTCTAACTCTGACCTTTGCCAATGGCTCCCCTCAATTGAAATAGACTTCCAAGAACCTATTTTCCAGTGACTGAAGGCTGCCATTTCTTTTTTGGTAGAGTCCTCTTGTCACCAGGTCATGATTTTCTGCTTCCTGGTGCTATGTAGAAATGCACGGTAATCTGATTTTGCAATGTATTAATTTTCTGGGGAAATGCATTCTACCTGTAGGTATCTTTTGTTATTATTCACTGTTGTAATAAGCAATATGAGAGGCATGGTTTGCGTGTTGTTTCTGAGCAACAACCGACTGCTTCAAGCTTTTTGTACATATAAACCGGGAGCATTCATTTGAAAGGATTTGGCATGTCTTTGGAGATTGGAATAAAGCCATGTTGACTAGTATTTGTCAATCTACAATTGCTCATAGATGACCTATTAATGTTATAAATAAATCAAGGAATTGCTGTATGTTGGAGGCAAATTTTTGGCATGTTTTAACGAGAAATTACTTGGGATGTTGAGATTTTCATTTTGGGAAATAAATTTTGCAATTATTGGAGCATAGATGCTGGATTGGTTCTATGACAGGTGGAACTAACAAGAAGGAAAAACGCACTTTTCTTTTCGAATCGACCTATTGTGGAAGCATTGTCCATGACAGGACTGACTCCATATCTGTAGGAGTGACCACTGCGCAGTTATTGTGGAGATGAAATCCCATCATCACATTGAGGATACCCTCCATTGTGCTAAACGGTGCAGCCTTTGAGCAGATCTTGGCAACTGGAAACTGGGTAATGAAGTGGCGCTATGGACCATCAGCAGCAGTACTGTGTTTAACCACGATCTGTAACCTCGTGACCTGGCATATCCCTCACCCTGCCATTACCATAAAGGCAGGGGATCAACCCTGATTCAATGAAAAGTGAAGGAGGACACGCCACGACGAGTCCAGGTATTCCTAAAATCACGCTGTCAACCTGGTACAGCCACAACGCAGGACTACTTGTGTCGCGAACAGCGGAAACAGCATACAATAGTCAAGGCTAACTGACCACAACCAATAGACCAAACCAAAGCACTACAGTTTTGTCACATCCAGTTGAAACAACTGACAGGAGGTTGATGGTCCTCAAATATCCGTGTCCTCCATGATTGGAGAACACAATATATTAGCGTCTAAGACTAGGCTGAAGTATTTGCGGCCATTTTCGTCTGGAAATGCCAAATGAATGATCCGTCTCGGTTTCCTATTGAGGCCCCCAGCATCACAGATGTCAGTCTTCAAACAATTCACTCCACGTAATGTAAAGAAATGGCTAAGTGGATTCTGCTAAGTTAATGGGCCCTGACAACATCCTGGCACAAGACTTGTGCTCTAGAACTGGCCATCTCACTAGCAGAGTGGTTACAGTACAAGTACAGCACAGCATGGACATCTACTAAACGATTAGAAAATCATCCAGGTATGCTGTGAACAAAAAACAGGACAAATCCAACCTGGCTAATTACCATCTTTTCTTGACCATCAGCTAAGTGATGGAATGGACCATTGACAGTGCCATTGAGTAGCACTTGCAAAGGAATAAGCTGTCCAATGATTCTGGGTTTGGGTTCCACCAGAGCCACTTAGCCCCTAACCTCATGACAACCTCAGTCCAAATGTGGGCAAAAGAACTGAACTCCAGATATGAGAGAAGAGTGACAGCCCTAGACATGAAGAAGGCATTCAACTGAGCATCAGAGAGCCCAAGTAAAATTGGAGTCCATGAAGATCAGTTGGAAAGAGGAGGTAAAAATCTTTGCTGATTGCAATCATATACAGCACGAAGGAAGATGTTATGGTTGAGGTCAATCATCTCAGCCTCAGAACAGTGTCCTGTGATCAACTATTTTCAGTTTCGTGAAGGACCTTCCCTGCACCATAGCCTTAGAGGTAAAGATGCTTGCTATTGATCACTTAGCATTTAACATCGTCTTCTCGGATATGGAAACAATCCATGTCGGTGGATTGGGCCGCGAAGTGGCAAGTAAGATTAAGCAAGAGTAGATGATGGGAAGGTAATTAGCTGGTTGGATTTGTCTTGCTGTTTCTGCAGAGGATATACCAGAGCAATTTTCTGGAGTACAGCCTTGTTCAAGTTAAGATGTAAGGATAAACCCAGCAATTACAGAGAAAACGATTCTCCCCAAAAAGAGAGAACCTAATCATCAACACCGCTTGAAGTTCAAGAGCACTACCATTGCTGAATCCCTCACTATTAACAGTCTGAGGTTTTCCATTGACCAGAAACTGAGCTGGACCAGCCATTTAAATACTATGGCTACAAAACACTAGTGCCACCCTAATACTAATAGGGAGTGCAGACATTATAGAAAGGGAGGAATTTCAAACAGGGACCCCTGTTTATAGGCCCATAGTAGGGACTCCAGGCGTCATCAAGATAGCAGTGGAGCTAGGGACTCCTGATTATGGTCGCTGCAGGCCTGGAGCAGGCACTCCTGGTTATCAGTGTGGTGGTGGTGGCAGCAGCGGAGCCGAGGATTCCTGGTTGCGGGACGAGTGAAGATTCAGCATGAGACCCAGCATCAGCGGTGGTGAAGTGAGCCCTGCATTGAAAAGATCGTGTCTAAAGGGTGGTGACTGCCATGTTGGTGGGTATGGAGCAGGCAATGGAGAAGGGGTGGATGTGCAGGTGTCATTGGTGACCTGGCTCAGGAGTCATGACGGAGGTGGGAGAATGAAGATGAACTCTCTTTCAGTTACGGTTTTCAGTTGCACCTCCCAGTCGTGAACCATTTCAACTCCCCCTCCCATTCCTCAGACCTCATGTCCATCCTGGGCCTCCTGCGGTGCCACAACGATGCCACCCGAAGGTTGCAGGAACAGCAACTCATATTCCGCTTGGGAACCCTGCAGCCCAATGGTATCAATGTGGATTTCACAAGCTTCAAAATCTCCCCTCCCCCTACCGCATCCCAAAACCAGTCCAGCTCGTCCCTGCCTCCCTAACCTGTTCTTCCTCCCACCTATCCCCTCCTCCCACCTCAAGCCGCACCTCCATCTCCTACCGACCAACCTCATCCCGCCCCTTTGACCTGTCAGTCCTCCCTGGACTGACCTATCCCCTTCCTAACTCCCTACCTACACTCACCTTTACTGGCTCCATCCCCGCCTCTTCGACCTGTTTGTTTCCTCTCCACCTATCCTCTCCTCTATCCCTCTTCTATCTGCCTCCCACTCTTTCCCTGTTTATTTCAGAACCCCCTTCCCCTCCCCCTTTTCTGATGAAGGGTCTAGGCCCGAAACGTCAGCCTCTCTGCTCCTATGATGCTGCTTGGCCTGCTGTGTTCATCCAGCCCTGCACCTTGTTGTCTCTTTCAGTTACGTCGTTTTATACTTAAGCTATTCAAAATAGTGCCAGATTGTGGTGACAGTTGAAGCTTTTCCCTGTATTTTACTGTATTATTCACTGTAAACTGCAAGTGACAATAAACCATTCAATTCAATTCAAGTTAGTCATCACCACTAGGGTAAAAGCTCTAACCAAACTACAAGAATTAAAGGCAGACAAGTACTCAGGGCCTGATGGCCTAAATCTTAAGGACTTAAAGAAAGTGACAGCAGAGATAGTGGGTCTATTATTTATAATATTCCAAAATTCAATGGATGCCAGAAATGTTCCAGAGGATTGGTAAAATGCTAATATAGCATCCTTATCCAAAAAGGAAAGGAGGTAGAAAGTAGAAAATTACAGACCAGTTAGTTTAACTTCTGTCACTAGGAATTCAATATTAAAGAAGTAATAACAGCACATTTGGAAAGTCAAAGTATAATCCATCAGAGTCAGCATGGCTGGATGAAGGGTAAATCATATTTGACAAATTTGCCAGAGTTCTTCAAAGATCTAACAAGTAATATGGATAATGGAGACCTTGTAGGTGTACTATATCTGGACTTCCAGAAGATTTTTGATAAAGTGCCACACAAAAGGTTAATACAGAAGGTAACATCACGTAGAGCTTGGGTAATTTATTAGCTCGGTCATGAATTGCCTAACCAACAGAGAGAAGGTAGGGATTAATGGGTCTTTTTTTCTGGTTGGCAAGATGTAACTAGTAGAGTATGACAGAGTTCGGTCCTCAGGCCCCAACTATTTATATTGATTACTTGGATGCAGGGATAGAAAGTACTATAGCCAAATTTACAGATGATGCAATGAAGAAATAAGAAATTTGCAAATGGATATAGATAGGTTAGGTAAATGGGCCAAAATTGGCAGATGAAGTTTTATGTGGATAAGTGTGAGGTTAGCATTTATGGTTGGAGGAGTAGAAATGTGATTTCTTATCTAAATGGAGGGAAACTTCAGGGTGCTTTTGTGTTGAGGGATCTGGGTGTCCTCTTGCATGAATCACAGAAAATGAGTATGCGGGTACAGCAGGTTAAAAAAAAGGAAAACAGAAGTTTGGCATTTATTGTTAAAGGAATAGAGGATAAATGTAGGGAAATATTGCTGCAGCTGTACAGGCATTAGTGAGACTTAATTGAGGTACATGAGATGCTAAAGGGGACTGACAAAATAGATGTGGAAAGGATGCTTCCTCGTGGGCGATGTAGAATGAGAAATCATAGTTTCAGGATAAGAGGTAGCAGATGTAAAACAGAAATTAAGAGAAATAACTTCTCTCAAATGGTCGCGAATCTGTGGAAATCACTCCCCCACTACCCGAGTGCTGTGGATGCTGGTTTATTGAGTAAATTTAAGTAGGAGTTAGAGACACTTTTAATTAGTATCGAACTGAAGGGTTATGAAAAGTCGGCAGGAATGTGAAGTTGAGGCTGAGGTGAGATAGCTATGATCGTATTGAGTGATAGAGCAGATTGAATTGCCTACTCCTGCTCCTAGTTCTTATGTTCTTAAGCACATGTCAGAGGCTAGGAATTCTGTGGCTATCTCCCCAGTAGCTGTGTACCATTTACTAGGTACAAATTAAGAGTGTGGTGAAGCAGTATCCACTTGTATGGACAGTGCAGCTCTAACAACAGCCAAGAAGCTGAACACCATTCGAGTCAAAGCAGCCTGGTTGACTCTCACTCTTGACAACCAGCTTCAACAGTCACACCAATGTGTAATAGCAGCAACTTGTGCTATCTACAAAATGCATTGCATCAACTCGGCAAGGCTCCTTAGATGGGATTTTCCACACTGTAACCTCTGACATCTGGAAGGATAAGGTCGTCAGATACATGCACATGCCAGCAGCCGCAAGTTCCCCTCCAAGCTACACATCATCCTGACTTAGAGCTATATTGCAGTTATTATTTTTGTTGTTGTGTCAAAATCTGAAACCCCCTTCCTAACAGCACTCTGATTGTTCCTGTACCCTAAGGATTGCAGTGGTTCAGCAAGGCAGTTTTCTCTGGAGCAAATTGCGATTGGTAATAATTGTGGCTCAACTAGCAATACCCACATCCCATGAACAAATAAAAGAAATAAAAAACAGGCAGTTCTTTTCTCTACCAAGTCATCACTTGAGCTGTTGATTATTTCATGGTAGCACTCGGTGTGAAAGTACAGAGTGGCTCCATCTAATTAATACAAGGCACTTTTTGTATAGTCAACAAGTATAAGTGGGCGGCAGTCAGTCAAGGTTGCAACGAGGGTAGATTTTATAGAAAACTAGAAGTCCCCTAGATATGTTGGAATAAAAATTGTAGAGAATTATTTTAATGATTGGCTTGTTGGTGTCTTTCCTAAGGTGGATGAATATCCATATTAGTAGTGTAGCATCTAACCTGAAATTTAACAGCTCTCATCAATCACTGAGGGACACATAGAGAGGATAGAGCTTTGGGGAATCAAAATCTGGTTAATCAAGGAAAGGACTCCAACCTCAAATGGGTGAAGGGGAGAAAAAATGCTTCCTCAAAATGCTGGACAACCTTTTACTGTTACTGCATTGTAATCTTCATTGGGAGGTGAGGGTCTGCAATTGGTGATGCATACTATTCTCAGGAAAAAAAATGCTTTGTAGGAAGCAGTTGATGAGGAGTTGCTCCTTGAATGGGACTGAGGACTCTGTGACTATTTTCTAAGGCACGTTTAGACAAACCGGATGCAGATAATCTAGTATCCGATGACTTTCAATGCTGTATCCTACCATGAACTAGCTCCAGTCTGTTTTCTATATTAACCTAGAGACACTGGAGCAAGCAGGGACTCTGCAATGAGCTTGGCTTTCCTTGGGCTATAGGATATAAGAGTTGAGTCTGTGATTGGCTAACAGAAATTTAACAGGATGTTAATTGCTCCCTAGCCCATTCCATATGCACAAGACATTTACAAATTTCCAACTGTGGAAGCGTACAGCTTGGCTACCAATCTTTGCCATGGCATTCTTTCTTTCTCTCTCATTCAACCTTTATAATGAGTTGTCTTCCATTTTTCTCTGAATTACACAAGTGATGCTTATTGAAATCCAAAAGGCAAGTGAAAGAAACAATGCGAGTCTCTTTAGAAAGGGTCCTAATATTGTGGTGTGAGGGCTTTTATCTCGAGTAACTTAGAATGAAATACACAATTCACAACTATTTTCGAAGCGAGCAAATCTAACCTCAGAAGGGTAAGATGGGTTGATGTTTCTTATTCTACTGAGCATTGCACGTTTTTGCTTGGAGTTTTGTACATTGGCAGGATAAGGGGATGAATGACAAGATTATATTTTGGGGGTAGATGTATGTGAAAAGTTATTAGTTATGAAACCTGAAAAGCATCAAAGAATGTTTATTCTTCAAAAGTTAGTCATTTATTTTCTAAGGATGTTTGTTTGTGACTTTATCAATTAGGTTTTACGAAATTTAAACAGTGTTGATTCAAAGTCTTTTATCTTTGGCCAAAAGCAACAGCTGGGATTGCAACAGAAGACTATTCATCGTCAGACCTTACCAATTGTTGACAATGGTCTGAAGAGCATTGAGTCCATAACACTGCCCTTGTTGGGCATGAGATTTTGATTTGGGAAAATTATCAATGTAAAGACAGCAGAATCAGTGGGTAGAAAATGCAATTAAGTTAATGTATCTTTTTGTTTTGAATTTTAAGTATTGTTTCTTGAATATATTGGTAAGATTGGCTTGATGGTCGGAGACAGAGGGTGGTCGTAGAGGGTCGTAGAGCGATCTGCCACCAAGTTTGGCACTGGATCTACTGTTGTTCATCATTTATTTGAATGATTTGGATGAGAATATAGGAGGCATGGTTAGTAAGTTTGCGGATTACACAAAATTGGTGGTGTAGTTGACAGTGAAGAAGGTTGTCTAAGAATACAATGGGATCTTGATCACCTGGGCCGGAGGGCTGAGGAAGGGCAGATGGAATTTAATTCAGATAAATACGAGGTATTACATTTTCGTATGACAGCAGGACTTAGACAGTTAATGGTAGGGGCCTGAGGAGTGTTGTCGAACAGAGAGACTTAGGGGTTCAGGTACACTTGAAAGTTGCATCACAGGTAGACAGGGTGGTGAAGAAAGCGTTTGGTATGCTTGCCTTCATCGGTCAGTGCATTGAGTATAGGAGTTAGGATGTCATGTTATGGGGTACAAGACATTGGTAAAGCCACATTTGGAGCACTGCATACCATTCTGGTCACCATGCTATAGGTAGGATGTTACTAAATTGGAAAGGGTGATGACAAGGATATTACAGAGACTGGAAGGTTTGAGTTATAAGGAGAGGCTGCATAGGCTTGGACCTTTTACCCTGGAGAACAGGAGGCTGAGGTGTGACCTTTATAGAGGTTTATAAAATTATGAGTGGCATAATAAAGTGAATTGCCAGGGTCTTTTCCCCAAGGTAGGGGAGTCCAAAACTAGAGGGCAGAGGTTTAAGCTGAGAGGGGAAGGATTTAAAAGGACCTGAGGGGCAACTTTTTAATGCAAAAAGTGGTGCATTTACGGAAAGAGGGGAAGTGGTAGAAGTGAGTACAATTACATCGTTTTAAAGGACTTTTGGACAAGCACGTGGATAAGAAAGGTTTACAGGGATATAGGCTGAACGCAGGCAAGTGACACTAGTTTAGTTTAGGAAACTTGGTCAGCATGGACGAGTTGGGCTGAAGGATCTGTTTCTGTGCTGTATGACTCTGTGACTCTGAGATAGCTGAAACTTGGAATAATGTACTGAAGCATCGCTCTTCAAAATTTTCTCTGAAGAATGCAGTTGTCTCAATTAGCCACTTTCTCATAGATTAGCCTTGCCTAACATTCTAGATATGCCATTGATTAAATGAGAGGCAGGATATTCTACCAGTCAACAGTCTTTAATTTCAGAAAACCAAATGAATCACACTTACTAAAGAAGCTCCATTAACAAACAGCAGATCTGCACCAAAGTAACTAATGAAATTACCCAAAATAGTTAAAATCCATAGTTGCTGATCATCCTTGTGAATGCATGGTGTGTGGCAAATAGGATTTGTGAATTGCAGCCACTGTTTACCCTGTGGAAATATGAAGTGTGGTTATATCGGAGACTTGGCTCAAGGATGGACAGGGATAGGTGTTACCACCACATCCTCGAGGGCAATTAGTGATGGACAGCAAATGCTGATCAACCTACTTAAACTAGTCACCTCAATATCAACTTGATTGTATATCTGTATGATACTCTAAGCAATAGAATTGTTTATTTTTGCTGTACAGCTTTACAAGTTGTCAGCGGTAATTATAGGATGGTTTTTGTTTAGAGTATTTCAGTTTTCCACATCTATTTGATTGGTTAGCTGAACTGAAGTTCCTTTTCAATGGAACTATTACTTCAAAAATTACCTTGTTTCTAAATATTGCTATGCATATCATTTAACCCAATGTTTGACACATCGTACCAGCACATCAAAAAAGCCAGATTAACAAAAAGTAGTGTTAAAAACGACGCACCATGTAGGCTTGTGCATAGATGTATTATTCTGGATTTTATGATTAATGATGAATGAACAGTACTAGATGTTCCTTTAGACCTGCTTAGACCTTCTACAGTTTTTTTGTATAGTGGTCGATTATAGTTTTTGGAATTCAGAATACACATTATCCTATACAGGGAACCTGAGTTCTGTGTGAACAAGATTGATGATTCCTTAGTGAGTGAAGATGACCCAGAAAGTGGAGGTTAGAATCTGAGGAGTGGTGAATGGTGCTGAGCATTGATGACTGCACAATGAGCATCCCCACTTTTGACCTTGGGGTGAGGGTCACTAATGAAGCAACTGAAGATGCTTGGGCCTAGGACTCTGTCCTGAGGAACTCCTGCCCAGATTTCCTGGGACTGAGATGACTGCCTTCAGCAACCACAACCATCATCTTTGTGCCAGTAGAAATTTTGTTTTTGCCCTGATTGCCATTGACTCTAATTTTTTGCTCCGGCTACTTGACACCCTGTTCTGTCAAATGCAACCTTGATGTCTCGGACATTTACTCTTAACTCCTCTCTGGAGTTCAGTTCATACTCATCTGGTTGTTAAAAGTTCACTTATACTTGAACAGACAACCTACAATGCTTTCTGGCCTGTTTAGTGTCTAATGGACGCAGTGTACAAATTCATACAACACTTGGACATGACTGTCACATTTTTGTGTGAAGCATCAGGATAACAAGCTTCAGGAGCAGCAGGGCAACTGGGACAGCAATTTCTAATTTCCATGTTTAATTATGTATTTGTGAAACTGGAGGTTGCTTTCCAATATGCACATGAATAACAATTGCTGAATGCCTCACAGTTACTTTTACTACATAATCCAGACCATTGTTTAACTATGTTCAGATAGAGAAATGGGTGACAGTGATTAACATCAGATACCATTTGTCCAGCTAGGAATAAGAAAAATAGCTAAAAAGCTATTTATTTTGTAGTTTTCTTTTTAATAGCATTGTTAAAGTGTAAATTATCCCATGTCTTTGTATTAAAGTTTGTGACACACAACCAGAAAATGAGGCACATATCTGTGCCACTCGTGAATTTTTACAAACAGAATTTACTGACATAGTATACTAAGCTAGACTGGTGCAGAATGAATATGTAAAGTGTAGCTAATCTTATTGAAATTGAATGTGTTATAAGATAAGATAATGTTGGAGACAGTGTATTGGCATGGCTCATGAGCAGGAAACTGAGAGTGGTGACAAGGGGTTCTTTTTCAGGTTGGTAACCTGTAACCACTGGGGTTCCACAGAAATCAGTGCTGGGATGATTCCTGGAATGGATGGATTGTCTTCTGAACAAAGGTTGAATAAATTAGGATTCTACTCACTGGAGTTTAGAAGAATGAAGAGTTATGTCTTTGAAGCATATAGGATTCTTAAGAGGCTTGACAGAATAAATGCTGTGAGGATGCTTCCCCTCCTAGAAAAGTCTAGATCAAGAGGGCCTGGTCTCAGAATAAAGGGGCGTCGGTTCAAGCCTCATAGAAGGTTGAGAGATTTTGGAACTGCTTGTCGTAGAGGACTGTGAGGACAGAGTTCTTGTGTATGTTAAAGGCTGAGATGGATCCTTGATCAGTAAGGGAATCATGGGATAAAGGCAGGAGAGTGGACATGAGGAATGTCGGATCAGCCATGTTCCTATTAAATGATGCGCAAGCTTGAGGGCCCAAATGGTCTTCTCCTATTTCTATTTCTTATGGTCTTATGGTGATCTTTACTGGTACATTACAAAGGTTTAGAACTACAAAATTCAAGGGAAGACTCTGTTGATGCACTCACTATCATCAGGTTGGATGAAACTGAAGTTGTATAAAGCAATAAGAAGTAGCATTTATTTAATGATTACATTTTTGTCTCTTTTTGTTCAGTTGGAGGAAGGGACAGGTTGTGTGTTTGTGTATGCAATTATAAAAAAAGTCAAAAGTTACCAAGGCAAAGAAGAAATTCAGCCTTCTACTCTGTTGAAACTGTCTGATTGGGGTCATTGAACTTTTCTTTAGTTTGCTTTATTAAAAATCATGGGAATGACCCATGATTTAAAAAAGTACAGCATGCCTTTAACTCTTGCGTTGTATATTGAAGATAGGATACATAGGAATAAGCGAAGTTGCATTGGCTTCCTAAACAATGAACGGTTTGTAAATATAATCTTCATGTTGCATTCAGGATGTTATTAGGGGTTTTTCATGTGTTAATCTTGTGGCAAATGCTGCTGATAAATAAAGGATTGCATCACCACCTTTAATGACTTAAGCATATGACAAAGTACTTTACAGCCATTCCAGTACTTTGGAAGTGTAGTAATTGTTGTTGATTTGAGCCCATCCTAATCTCTGCTGCCCAATTCTTAATTGGCACAAAGATCCAAGGACTCACACTCTTTTTTATTTTGGCTCCAGATCCAGCAATGGCTCTGTTTTAATTTTAACAATATTCATTGTTAAATCACTCCATGGTCTTATCTCCCTTTGGATCTGCAATCCCTTCCATCCCTGAAATCTCTATCCTGCTGCAATTCTAGCTTTATGTGTATCACTGATTTTCTTTGCTCTTCCATTTGTAGCCTTGCTGACAGCGGCATGAGTCTTAAGTTATGGAACTCGCTGTCAAAGATCTCTGTAACTCTACTTCTCTCCTCATTTCAAACACACTATAAAACCTACCTCTGACTGAGCTTTTGTCAGGTCTCTTAAACTTAATGTGGAATGGCATCACATTTTATATTATCATATTCCAGAGAAACACTCTGAGATTTTGCTACAATACAGATGATATATATATATGCAAATTATTGTTTTAATGCAGCAAATGTGGTAATAGTTTTTAACACAGTTAGTTTCACAGACACGAATGACATAATGACCTGACAATCTGATATAGCTATTCTATGATTCTAAACACGGTAATCTGTTTTTAATGCTGTTGGTCGAGTAATATAATTAGGCAGCACACTGTGGAGAGTTCCTGTTCTTCGAATCATGCCATGGAGTCTTTTATGTCCAACTAAGACAGTCAACCAATCTATATTTAACACTTCACCAGAAAGATTGCACCCAAGGCAGAACAGTATTCCTTTGGCACTTCACTGGAGTGTCATTCTAGATTACGTACTCAAGTCAGAGATGCTTGAACATGCACCGTTCTCACTGAGAGACGTAACTGTTACTCCTGAGCCAATAGGAAAGCATGTTGTGGGATTTCAGGGAAATGGAGCCAATAACGAATTTAAGGCATGATATGTGAAGCAAACCAACACTGTATTCTGGATCTAATACATGTTTATATAGAGCATTTCACTGTCAGGACATTTCAAAGTTAACACTTAATAAATGCTTTTTGAAGCCCCTTCATTGATTTGTAGGTAAATGTGATGACAGGTGGCAAGAATGATATACAGTTATGAATAAATGACTCGTAGCTAACCTGCTTTCATGGTGTTAGCAGTTCAGTTGATCAGAAGAATTTGCCAAGTTTTTGAGTTTCATAGAATGTACACCACAGAAACAGGCCATTCAATCCAGTTAGTCTAACCTGCAAAATGTAGTCACAACCTTCAGTTTATGACTTCATATGAAAGGATTGTCTCAATCCTCATTTGAAGTCTTAGTCTAGAACATATGACTATATCCTAGCTATAGTCTTGAGATTGTGACTACCTGAATTAGGCACGTGATTTAAGCTTTCACTTGTTAAGTGGAACTCTCAACAGCGAAGACATGAGGGAAGAGCTTAAATCAGGAGGGTAATAATAATTTCAAAGACTTCAGGTCATGACAAGTGGAATATATTCAGGAGCATTTTACTTAATGTACAAAACAAATAAGAAATGTTTGGAGGGATATGGGCCAAGCGCAGGCAGGTGGGACTAGTTTAGTTTGGGAATATGGTTGGCATGGACTGGTTAGACCGAAGGGTCTGTTTCTGTGCTGTATGACTCTATGGATACATAACCAGGACTAAAAAACTTAGATAAATGATGTGTAATCTTTAAGACCTTAATTAAACAGGGCAAAGATAAATCGACAAGAAGAATCATCTCTGCAAAACATGACAGAGATGAAAAAAGGCTAATGAATATGGGCACTGCCAAAAATTTCAAAACGAAGTTAGCAAGGTCAAAAAGAACCAGAATAGAGCATTGGTTTCCAGTATAATCACAGTGGTTTGAGGCATTTTCAGTATTTTAAAAGCAAGAGATCATTGAAGAAGAATTGAGACCCTGAAAGTTTGCAAGTGAAGTTCACCCTGCAGATGAATCAAAGCATCATTCCAAATAGTTATTTTCCTGTCAATAGTCACAGGAAAAGACATGAGTAGCATGTGTTCCATCTAAGGAATAAAGTGAGCTGTTCAGTTCTCCGGCATTCAGTCAAACCATGGCTCCAATTATCCACCATTGATCTATATTCCCAGTAGCTTCGTCGAGCAAAAAATGAAAATGAGGGATATTTGAAGTGAACTTTGAAAAGCCAAAAAATTAGGTTGGCTTCATGAACTCTAGGTAATTCCGTCCATTCACAGCGAGGTGTAGAGTCTGGAAAAACAGTTAAAGAATTGTAGAAGGACTTGGACATTATGATCGGATTTGGCAGGACTGTAGCACTTCAAATCAGCACACAGTTGCAATGAATTGCAGGCAAAATTGAGTGGGCATAATTTCAGAGGGATGCCATTAACATCACTGGATTTGTGCAATTTCTGTTTTTCTAATTTTCTAATTTCTTCTAATTTCATTTCCTAATCCTGGCCTCATCTTTTGATCAATCTTTTTAGACTTTCCTTTCAAATATTTAACTGGTTATTACTCGAAATTGAAATTCACGGGATGGGAAATGATGGTATTGTGGATTGGAATTTTCTGAAAACATTGGGATTAATAAGAGATTTTCAGCATGGAAGTAATAAATAGAAGAGTACCGCAACTATCAGTACTTGGGCCTTTGCCATTTATCATTTATGTTCATGATTTAGGTGAGGAAACTGTGTATACATCCATATTGGCTGACAATGTGAACTTGGGTAGAAAAGTAAATGGTGAGGACCACATTAAGAGGCTGTAGAGGGATTTTAACAAGTTTAATGATGGACAAAAACCATGTGAGTGGCCATGTTATCTTTAATGTAAGGTAAAAGATTTTTGTTTTGCGAGTGAGAGCAGGAAATCGGTCAGTTAACTTTTGCTAATGGAGAGATTTATATGTCCTTGTACATGAATCACAAAGTTAGCGTAGATACAGCAAGGAATTAGGAAGGCAAATAGTTTGTTAGCTTTTGTTACAGAATGTAAAGCAATTTTCATTAAATTGTACTGGTGTTGACTAGGCCACATTTTGTGTACAGAGCACAGTTTCTATCTCCTTTGCAAAAGAAGAACATATTATCTAAACGGTGAGAGGTTGCAGTGCTCTGAGATGCAGAGAGATCTGGGTGTCCTGGTGCATGAATTGCAGAGGGTTAGTATGCAGGTACAGTGAATAATCAGGGCAGTGAACAGAATGTCTTCCGTTTTGCTAGCGGAATTGAATGTAAGAGTAAGGAGGTTATGCTTGGTTATGCAGGATGTTAATGAGACCACGTTTAGGGTCCTGTGTACAGTACTGGTCACTTTGTTATGGGATAGTGTCAATGGGTTGCAACTTGAGAGCTTTGAAAGGCGCTATACAAATTAAGGGTATTTGTTTTTAGTCCTTGAAGACTTTGTGGCCTTCTCACATCTTACAAGTTCTGTACGGCAAGATACTGCACATGCTGGAAATCTGAAACAAACTTTGTGAATGCTGGAGAAGCTCAGCAAGTTTAGCAGCATTGATGTTTCAAGTCTGGTATGACTCCTCAGAAACTGACTCAAAACATTTTAATTCTGTTTTCCTCTCCACAGATGCTGCCAGACCGACTGAGTTTCTGCAGCATTCTCTGTGTTTGTTATAAGTTCTACCATAGATTGGCAGCTTATTAGGTGAATAAATAATTTTATTGATTTTAAAACAATGTGCAGGGGCATGCAGTGAATACTTTGTGGGCCATTTATTTGACCTCTTGTAGCATCTTGTAGTTAATAAGAAAAAGAGTGCCTGGATCTGAACTGGGATAGATTTCAAACACATTAGCATTTTCAAACTGCGTATCTGTGAGATGCTGTGGGCGTTAGTGACATCAGAATTGTCTTCAGCCACAGTCTGTGACCTCACGAACCTGGATTATCCCCTACTCTAACATTAGCAAGCTAGGGGATAAGTCATGGTTCAATGAATAGTACAGGACGGCATGTCAAGAACTTCACTAGGCTGCTAAAAATAAAATCTCAATCAGATGAAGATGCCATGCATGACTTTTGTATGTCAAACCGTGTAAGCAGCAATGGAAGAGTTAAGCAATCCCACAGCCAAAGCAACAAATATCATAAATTTTAAAAAATTAATTCATCAGATTGTGAGTGTCACTGGCTAGGCTAGCATATATTTCCCATCCATAACTGTCCAGAGGGCAGTTGAGAGTCAACCACACTGCTATGGGTCCAGAGTCACATGAAGAGCAGTACAGGTAAGGATGGCAGATTCCTTTCCCTGAAGGAAAGGACGTCAGTTAACCAGATGGGTTTTTTTAAGATAACTGACAGTGGTTAAATAGTCACAATTGGGCCATCTTTTTAATTCCAGAATTTTACTGAATTCAGATTTCCAGATTCTCATTACTAGTCCAGTGATATTTGAACTACACCACTCCCTACACTATATCCAGGTTTTTCAACCCTGCCACATCCAGCATCAAATGGTGAAGGCCAATTAAATAAATAACAGTAGGAGTATGTTCCATAGGTATCCCAGTCCTCAATGGCTGGGGAGCCCAGTGCAAAAGATTAAGCTAAGCCATTTGTAGCCAACTTTAGCTGAAAATGCTGAATGGATGATCTGTCTCCGCCTCCTGCTGAGGTCCCCAGCATTACAGAATCTTCAACCAATCTGACTCATTCCAAGAAGAAACAGCTGATGGCACTGGATGCTGTGTTGCCGAAAGCTCCCTCCCCAATGGTATTCGGAGTCTGCTCACACCAAATGGACTGCAGTGGTTCAAAAAGACCACTCATCACCACCTTCTCGAGATCAACTGGACTGGACAATAGATGCTGGCCCAGACTATGCTGCCCATATCAAATGACTTAGTGAAATTGTAGACAATTGAGTTCTTTCCAGAGTGCCAGAAAGTAGCCACAACCATTTAGCCAGTTAAGTTCATCTCAAACAAACACTATGTACAATTTGCTGATGTGATCCACTTAACTTCTTGGATTTACATTTTCCAGAATTTATCCTTGAATCCCAAAAATAATGAGCAGAACAGAACAATTTATTTGTTCATCATTAGTTCAATCAAATAGGTTGCTTCAATAGGTGACATTTCAAGTTCTCTGTACTACCACTGTGCTGAGTATGACAGATTTCAAATAGGCCTAGAAACTCAGGCTGGTCATCAATGAGGAGCAAGCAGCAGTACAATTCCACCACAAAAACTGGTGACATTTACATCTGATTAATAGATTTGGAATTAAAAGTTATCTTCCACTTTTTACCACCAAGCCAGCGATCAGCCCTGATTCAATGAAGCGAGGTGGAATGTTGGAGAACACCAGGCATACCTAAAAATGAGGTATCAACCTTGTGAAGTTACAATACAGGACCACATGCATGTCAGCAGAGTAAGCATTCAAAAGAGCTAAGCAGTCCTATAACCAATAGATTAGATCTAAGCTCTGCATTCTTGCTACATCCAGTCTTGAATTGTCGTGGACAATTAGACAAAACACTCGAAGAGGAGGTTCCCCAAATATCCCCATCCTCAACTATGGGGGGGTTTCAGCACATCAGTGCAAAAGACAAGTCCAGAGCATTTGCAAGCATCTTCAGCCAGAAGTGCCAAGTAGATGATTCATTGCAGCCTCCCGCTGAGTTTCCTACTATCTTGGATGCCAACTTTGAACCACTTCGATTCAGTCCACGTGATAATAAGAAAGGCTGAAGGCACTTGATACTGCAAAGGCTTTGTGGCATGACAACATTTTGGCAATAGTGCTAAAGACATGCGCTGCAGGACTAGCTGTGCCCTAGCCAAGCTGCTCCCAGTGTAGTTACAACTTCTACCCAGCAATGTGAAAAATTGCCTAGATATGTCTCTTCCACAAAAAGGAAGATCGATCCACCCTAGCCAATTACCACTCCACCAGTCTGCCATCAGCAAGTTGTTGGAAGATGTTGACAGTTCTGTCCAGCATAACTTGCTCAACAATAACCTGTTCACTGAAGCTTAGTTTTGTGTTCCGCCAGGGCCACTCAGCTCCTGGCCTTGTTCATCATTGGTTTGAACATGGGCCAAGTTCCAAAACTAAGTTCCAAAAGTGAGGTGAGAATGACTGCCCTTGATGTCAAGACAGGTTTTGACGGAGTGTGGCTTCAGTGAGCTCGAACAAAACGGAACTTGCCCACCATCTGCAAGGCACAAATCAGGAGTGTGATGAAATGGTTCGCATTGCCTGGGCAAGTGTAGCTCCAACAACGCTCTGGAAGCTTGACACCTTCCAGGACAAAGCAGCCTGCTGTATTGGCACCCCGTCGACCTCCTTTAGCATTCACTCCCTTCACCACCATTAATGCATCGTGGCAGTAATATCTACAGGATGCACTGCAACAACTCAACCAGGGTTCTGAGACCTCACTTTGATGCCTGACAACATTCTGCCTTGAAGCTATATTTTTGATCTCACTGAGTGAAAATTCTGGAACTCCTGCCTAGGTGGTGGGGTTGTGTGTGTATCTGCCATAGTTCAAGAAGACAGTTCAGTGCTTTTTTTTTGAAGGGCAGTTAGGGATGGGCAATAAGGGCTGATGTAGCCAATGAGCCTCTCATTCTGTGAGTGAATTTTTAAAAAATCCTGTGTCTGTACTGCTGGGACTTAGGCCTTATTCCCAAAAGGAAATTATCAGCTCAGGGGAGTACCAACACTTTGTTGCCTCATTTATTCTGTATCCCATAAGCATATGAGAAAGATGTGATTAGTTTCTAGCAATGAAGACGTGCACATGGGGGAAGTCATATATCGAGAGGTACAAATAAGTAATATTTATTCTTTCTTGTTTTCTCATCCTGTTTTAGTGCTTTTTGATCTTGTACATTTTTGCCTTGGTGATGCTGCAGAGTGGCAAGTCTGTATGCATTGTGCTGTTATGCAGTCTTTTGGGACACTTTGTTCTGCCAGATATATTGATTTGTTTTTGGCTCTCTTTCTCGTTTTATGTCATTTTCCCGTGGCTGTAATTTTTCTGAGGAAAATATAGCTCTCTCAGGTCACTTTTAGTATAGAGCATATAATACATCTGGTCCAGATATTAAAGTCATCCAGTTATTTGTGTATGTATGTATTTATTGGAGTTGGGATTATTTCTAGCTTGGAGGTACAAAATTGTGTAATTTTTCACATGTGCTTTGTCTGTAGGTACATGGTGTTTGGGTTTATCAGAGCAGATAAATGTATAATTGTAACGGATGCAAACTGTGAATCTGCTAATGGTGGGGTTCCTTCATCAGCAGACCACATAAACTTCGCGCTGCAATCAGGAAAATTGTTGGTCCAATTGTCGCTTCATTGACTTCTGGAACTTTGTCCAGAAGGGTTAAGGAGTGGTGCAGGGTCTAGACATCTCAGGAATATGCCCTTTTTCAACTGTTCTGGCAATGTCGTTTAATGTGTGGGATAAGTTTAGCTTCCTCTGCTGCTACAAATAGAGGCCATTTTCCCAATCTTCATTCAGTGCCACTCTCTTCTCCACCTGCACCCACCCCTCCACGATTTTTGATGGTTTCAGTTCAATAGCTAGGCCTGTAGAATCAAGGACTGAAGTATATACCTGTTGCCACATACTGGTGGTGCTCTTAAAGTCCCTGGATTTTTCTTTTAACTTTGAACAAAACACAACTTGGACTCTAATCGGGTCTTCAATGTATAAGAAAATCCAAGTCAGTTGGGAGAAAACAAAGTGATGGCTGTCAGGTCTTTTACAGGGGTGGGGTAGGATTTCAGAGAGGTGACGAAAAGCTTTATTATAGAGCTGTGTTTTCAAGAAACCTATAAAAGTGGCAGAAGTAAGAGGGGAGTTGAATATCAGATATAATCGATTTAGGGCTTGTCAACAGCAGTGAAATCGAGAGAGAAGATGGCCTTAAATGTGTGAGGCTCAAAAAGTCTTAGATATCTAAATGAAATGTCATTATATATTGTGCATGTAACCATGTTTCATAGCTCTTTCATCCTTTACAAAGAAATTCAGTTCCTGGGCATTCTTAAGATTAGACTGCTACATCTGACAGTCCATTTTATTTTGATCAATTGTTTTGCGACTAACATTGAATTCTGCTTTGCTACATGCAATCTAATATCTGATGAAATACCCAAGAATTTAGCTTGAAAGTTCAAATTAATGTAAAGTTTCACTGGCTTCAACTCCTGATGGCCCCAAGAAGCTTGTGTAATGCTGTTGTGATTTAATTGTGTGGGGGTGTGTGCCTATAGAGTTGGTATAATATCTGCTAATTGTCTGTCATCACACAATTCACCAGAAAAATAATGTTGCTTTTTTTTTCCCCGTTCAAGTGCTCTTTACTGTTGGCTTATCATTACCACTGGGTTTTATCATCCTCTGCTTTTAGCTTTTTAGCGGTGTGGTGCATCTCTTGGCACTGGCTGTGTATTTGCACTCCTCCTGTTTCTTCCCCTTTTAGTATCCTAAAGCATATGTTACATTAAAAACATAAATCATCTGTGCTGTGTAGTGCACAGAACCATGTGTTTTCTGCTATTGATTCACCGTGCTAATTGGTTGAAAGCCTTGAAGTGGAAAAGCTGGAGTACCATCAATTCTGTTATTATTGACAGCAGTGTTCAGATAATTGTTATGTTCACTTTGACAGTTTTTTTTTCTTAAACATGTGTTCAACCTCTTCAAGACTTATGTTTTAAAAAAGGAATACATTTTAATGAATGTACTTCAAGGGTCCAAGATTTACGGGAAATCTGTTTTGGGGAAATCAGAATGATGACCCTTCCCCCATGATCTATTCATGCAATAAAGCTTGTGATATAACCATCAGCTGGGAATAACTAGCACCAAATCCAAAAGAGAGCCAAAAATCATATTTTATCCATCATATTCTAGCTGCTAATGATTGCTGTTTTTTTTCTCTCTGGCACCTGAAGTGGTCTTTGACAGATTGTACAACACATTAAGTTCGAGAAAGAACTGGAAGAACCAAGTATAAAGGGAGCATCTCTCAGCAGTTGGCTGTAATTACAGAGCAACCACAATCATCTATGCTCCAATTGTCTGTCTTCCCTATTATCTCCAAGGATTTTCATTGAACAGAGCTGTGTGATAAATAAAAACCGAAAGAATACGAATGCTGTAAAATAGGAACAAAAACAAAGTTGCTGGAAAAGCTCAGCAGGTCTGGCAGCATCTGTGAAGGATAAAAGAGTTAATGTTTAGGATCCGGAGACCCTTCTTCAGAACTTAGACCCTTCCTCAGCGTTGTCTATTTATTTGGTATCATGCATGTTGGGGTCACTATGTAATGTGGCAATCTACATTATTCACAGGGGCCCCCTTCCATTATGGCAAATAATGAAAGTAGTATTTCGTTCTGAGCAAATTTAACCCAGTCTGTTACCTGTATGCCACTTGGATAGACTAATTCGTAGAATCATTGCACCCAAATGAATGGACTCTCAGCTTCACCAGTGAAATGGAAAACAAAAAATGAATGCAGTAGTAAAGCTAAAAGTAACTTTGGTTGGAGACTGTCTTTTTGCTTAAAAGAACGTTTAACAGTATTTTCCATGTAGACACTGCTGTGGACCATTAGTTGGCTTTCGCCCTTTGCAGTGTGAAACCCAGAAATTCTTCATAGGGGTTGAGTGGCAAAGTCACCTTTCTTAACAACCTGATCCTCTAAGTCCTCAGTTTAAATTCTGTCAATTTAAGTCAGGTGCAGAGCAGAAGCACTTTAATGGATTTTAAGCAGCACGCACTATATTTAAGTTTGTTGAAGTTTTATTTCAGCCTGAGTCAGAAAATCGGAGAAACAGATGAAACTGGATAGCATTTGGTGCATTCTGCCTGCTGATTGCACAGTTTTTTTCGGGGCAATTTTGGAAACTCTAACTAATCTGCAATAACTCCCACATTGCATATTGGGATCAGTGGAATGATGGGGAGAGCACTGAGGGTAGAAGTGCAATGAGAGGTCATGTCAGAATGCGTATGCTAGGTGTAATGTTTGTAACGTTTACTCTTGATAGCTATTTTGTTACTGTTGTGAGAGAAGTGAAGTAATTGAGATTGGCATGCACCAAAATGAAGTGGAGAACATTGTAAAATGAGCTAAAATGTGGAGTATTGATCCTGGTAGTTATGAAAGTAGACCAAAATGTGTCAGAATAGACAGAAAGCAAGAAATGGAAGCACATTTAAAAAAAAAGGAATCAATCTGTTTTGCTGTTGATTGGTGATATTTTGTTTCTGATAGTGTTGTTTTCAACCCATGCAACATTATATTTAAAACTGGTTAAAAACCGAGAGCAGAAATTGGAATCATGACTAGTGTATCATATTCTGAGTGCTTGAGGTATATTGTTACATTCAGGTGTCCCTTCTAAAATTTTTAATTAGCTTTTTCAAAGATGTTCAAACACATCTCTGGATCAAATGGGACTTGAACTCATGCCTCCTGGCCCAAAGGTAGGGGCATTACCATTGCACAAGAGCCCTAAATGCTTGTTTGTATACTATGTCTAAGGATCTGCCTGATTAATAGTAGTAATAGACAGCTGGTGAATCTTAACACGAAGAGATAATTGTCTTGCGTACAACTGGTAATGAGGCATAATTATTTATGACTATCGTGCACCAGAGATGACACTTGTTTTTCTATTTGGGTCTCATGCAAGACTGCCTGATTCTCCTCCCAGAGGCTGTGTGACATCATCATGTGGGGTTAATTCAACTTCAGCATTAACTCTTTCAGAACCACTATGCAACAATGTCCACATGACAATCTACAGTAATGAAAGAAACTTCAAATGAGAGTTTCAAGAACTGCAAGTTCACCTATCTAGCTTTAGTCTTTGATTCCATTTATTCTGTTTAAGTTATTTGCTCCATTTCATAACTCACATATCTCAACTTTGACGGGACTTCTTATTGGCTTACTTTTCCATTTATAGTCCAGGCAGCTTTTGTTCACTTGTTTTGCTCCATTTGGAATCTTGGGAATGCCTTGTTTAGTTATCTGCAGTCACAGCATATGAAAAGCTTTGGAGAATTTACTTAGGAGTTTCATGTGCACTTATTAATATTTCCTCCAAGTTTCTTCATTTTATCTAATTATGATCATTAATTATTTTAACATCAATGAATGTATACTCATAATTTTGGCAATTTATGTCTGTTATTCCAATGTACTTGGATCATAATGTCTTCAGATTCTAACCAACTATGAAAACAGGCAGTAAGTAGTTGCAAAAGTTGTTGCAAGTAACTCAAATCTTTGTTTTACTGCATTCAGGTTTAGCTTTCACTTGTTTGCATTTCCAGGCTACATTTAATGATGGTGGTGAATTTTGAGTTATGTACCTGGTTCAGAGAAAAGGAATAGCCTGTTTTACTCAGCAAGTGGAAGTTAACATGTCAGTGTGATTGGTGTCTGAACTCCCATAAACTGAGACCTAATCTGCCTTTCCCAAATAATCAGCGGTATTATTCACAGTAAATGTGTTTCAAATTCTACACTGTACTTGGAGAATATAAAGATCGTGCTCCAGTAAGGTGAACAACCTTTACATAGAATGTCGGGGAAAACTGAGAAATAATGGGATCCCACATTTATGCTCCATTTGTGTCTAACTATTATTTGCCCATGGGAGATGGTGCAAGATGAATGATTCCCTAAAAGGAGGGAAATATTTTCCTGAGGTTATAGCCTTACGATTGTGAGTTAAGGGTATTTTTAATTTTGAGCCAAATTCTTTGAACTAGTTGATTAAAACAAAATACTGCTGAAATACACACATCCTCTAACAACTGCTTCCTGAAACTTGTTTCCCTTCATTCTTTGTTGACGTATTTTTGCCAGTCTCTGGAGGAGCTCCTCTGGGATTCCCAAGTTATGACCTTCCTCTCCTTGCTCGCAAGTCCTAGGCTTCATGGCTAGTTTTCCCAGTCTCATATGCTGCTGCTTGCGCTTCTAGGCTCCATTGCTTCATGATCCCTTTAGTAGATTAGACAAGAATATGTCAAGGAGTTGTACTTGATAGCCCAAAAGGGACAACAGGCAGTTCAGGTTTGATTTGCCGGAGCCCTGCCACAAAGTTGCTGGATGCTGTTCTCCAAATAATACTACATCCTATCACACTTGGAAAACAGGTGCAGTTTGTCTATCCCACTGTCCAAACTTACGCAAAGCATCAACCATCCCAAGTACTCCCAACTCCTCTCCATTGGACATCCTACTCTGCTCCCATTACTGAGGAGCCCCTTGTGATGTTTACAAATCCTAAACTGCATTATTAGTGATCCAATTTCTCATTCTGTCTTTTTTTCTCTCTGATTTTCTCTCCATCATCAAGACCACACTTTGCCTATCTTCACCTCTCCCTTGGTTCATTTGCTTGTCCATGCCTTTCTTTTACTACCTTTACCTCCATACTTGCACTATTCCAATGTTGTCCCATCTTGTATCTATCAGGAATGTGAACTCGTGAATTCTGCTGCCTGTATAAATCTTGTTCACTGTGACTCCTGTGCTGGATGACCTGTTACTAGGCTGAAAATGCTCGTGTTACGCTACACCATGGGACACTCTCTTGTTTTAATAAAAGATCCAATTCATCCTTAAAAATGTAATAGAATTAAAAACACAATGGTGTGGATGTTAAATTCTAAACTTAACACAGAAATTGCTAGAAACACTCGGTCCGTCTGCAGAAAGAGAAACAGTTCATGTTTCAAGTTGCAAATGACTCTTTATATACATCGGTTTTCATTTGCATTGAATTTCTGATAATCTGTTTTGTGGTACAGTATTGAGGTAATGCTTCTTTATTTTACAAAACCACTCCCCCATTTGCCCTTCATACCTCCAGGAACGCACTGAATTTCAAACTTTAAGATTACAATATAGCGAAGAGAATAAAGTAACTATAAATCACCTTAATCCAACAGTACATTTTCATCTATTTTGCATCCTGTGGTAATCTGCATATCTCTGAGGAGCCTGACTCAATTTAAATGTGCATATGGTGTAAATTATAACTGAAATCCTCAAATTAAAAGAGACCAGCAGTATATACTACACAGAATTGCTGAAGAGGTTCTGCAAAAGGATGAAAAGTGTAGCCAGATTAATATTTGTTTTAAGAGGGTACCGCTGCAAAGCTCTTGCACAATTTTGCTCTTGTAATGCAAAGATGTACATTTGTATTAAAATGCATAATTATGTCAGCCTGCTATCTCCTAACAAAAATGACAAATCGCTCATATCTCATCCTAATCTACAAAAAAACTGATATTCACATGTTATGAACATAATACCTCATTAAAATTACGGCATTGTTCTGTTTCCTTTTTTCTATATACCTGCTTTATAGCACATGGAACATTACATTCCTTAACTGAAAAAAAGTAACACTAATAAACCCTTTGGCTAGTGGATTGCATTATTAACTGTTACATTCTGTGAATACCAAATGTAATATTTTCTTGCTTTCCTTTTCTATGTTGAAGGGATGGAGGGGAACGGTCACGCCACCGAGCTCCAAGAAATGCAAGAATGACAGCCCCATCGCTGGGACGCTTTGTTCCTCGGTAAGAATTGTTTTATCATCGCACAGATCCAGATATGAGAAAACACCATACTTTTATGACAGCTAGATGGCAACAGAACATGAGACATTCAGTGTACAAGGTCTCCGTCTTGTTCTCTGTTCTTTCTGATAGCAGGCAGCCAACCAGTCTGTTTGGCAGTCAGTTAGATAACTTTGTAGGAAATGTAACTGTATACTAAGTAAACACATAACGCTGACTGTATATGCAAGACTGAGTTGTCATACTACTATGCATAGTTAGTTGTTTAGCTTTCTGAGTCAATATGAACCTGACTTTGTCATATGTATCACATGGGCTAACATATAGAAAACTAAAAGCACATCATGGTGGCAATAGTAGCAGCAAGTTGGTACAGAAATATGGTAACAGCAAGCCGGCATTAATAGCTGGTGCCAAGATGGTACTGAAGTGGGAGTTATGAGAAGTTATTTTCTGACAGAAAAGTTAGATCACATGGAATACAGAGAGGACTAACCAATTGGATATAGAACTGGCTCAAAGGTAGAAAACAGGGGCTGGTGGTGGAGGGTTGCTTTTCAGACTGGAGGCCTGTGACCAGCAGTGTACCACAAGCATCGCTGCTGGGTCCACTGCTTTTGTCACTTATATAAATGACTTGGATGTGAATAGAGGAGGTATGGTTAGTAAGTTTGCAGATGACACCAAAATTGGAGGTGTAGTGGACAGCGAAGGAGGTTACCTCAGAGTAAAACAGGACCTTGATCAGTTGGGCCAATGGGCGAAGGAGTGACAGATGGAGTTTAACTTAAATAAATGTGATGTGCTGCATTTTGGAAAAGCAAATCAGGGCAGGACTTATACACTTAATGCTAAGGTCCTGGGGAGTGTTGCTGAACAAAGAGACCTTGGAGTGCAGGTTCATAGTTCTTTGAAAGTGGAGTTGCAGTAGACAGGATAGTGAAGAAGGCATTTGGTATGCTTGCCTTCATTGATCAGAGCATTGAGTGTAGGTGTTGGGAGGTCACATTGCAGCTGTACAGGACATTGGTTAGGCCAGTTTTGGAGTATTGCGTGCAACTTTGGTCTCCCTGCTATAGGAAGGATGTTGTGAAATTTGAAAGGGTTCAGAAAAGATTTACAAGAATGTTGCCAGAGTTGGAGGGTTTGGGCTGTAGGGAGAGGCTGAATAGGCTGGGGCTATTTTCCCTGGAGCAATGGAGGCTGAGGGGTGACCTTGTCGAGGTTTATAAAATAAAGAGGGGCATGGATATGTTGAATAGCCAAAGTCTTTTCCCCCGGGATGAGGAGTTCAAAACTAGAAAGTATAGGTTTTAGGTGAGAGGGAGAAATTTAAAAGGGACATAAGGGGCAACTTTTTTGCGTAGAAGGTAATGTATGTATGGAATGAGCTACCAGAAGAAGTGATGGAGGCTGGTACAATTACAACATTTAAAAGGCATCTGGATGGGTAAATGAATCGGAAGGGTTTAGAGGGATATGGGTCAAATGCTGGCAAATGGGACTAGATTTATTTAGGATATCTAGTGAATATGGACAAGTTGGACCGAAGTGTCTGTTTCCATGCTGTACCTCTCTACGACTCTATAACCGTTACCTATCAGCTGTCTGAGGTCAGAGTTAATCTTCACTTTAACCATAAGACTTGAGGGTACAGCTGTGCTGGAGCAAGAAATTTTTGAGAGTACGGTCGGTTCTGATATTATGTGTGTTTCTTCAATGCAAATTGGTTTTAATGTGATTGAAGAATTATAGAACGCTATTTGTAGAACGTGATGTTTCCTTACCTGTATTGGCTATAACGTAATTCCGTCCGCATCACTTTAAATGTCACGAGTATTGTGCGATTTTCTTATAATGCGATGTTGCACGAGAATGGAACTATCGCATTATATCAGAACCGACTGTGCACACTCTCTTTAAAAGAAAAAGGGAGGCTACAGCTGAATCAATTTAACAATAGAAGTCTCTTTTAACGGTGCTGGAAGGATAGCTACATCCTATGAAAACACACCTGGAATAAAATACAGCAGAATGAAAAAAAAACACATAGATAAAAACACCCTTAAATTGAAAAGGCCTAACCTGTGTTTAGATTGGTTGATTCTGCTAGCTTGTTTCCAGAAACTATAGGAACATTTTTTAAAAGGATATGTTCTGTCATATCTGTCTTTGAAGTGAATGCCTGCTAGGGACACAAGCCTGCATCTTCTGCATCAGCTACTTTTAAAGATACAGCACAATGAAGAGAGTAGCCAGCAGAAGCTTTAAACTGTGACACAAATACTTTTCCTTCCAATTAAGAAAGATACTAATAACTACAATGAGGATTGAAAACAAACATCTGAACATGGGCCAGCATTCCAGTAACAATCTGTTGGAAGTTCCATTATTCAAGGAAAGAATGAATCTTCATTTATTGATCATAGACAAAAAGAGATATTGTCAAAATTCTTATTGCTTTGGGAAACATAGGATTACAAAGAATTAAATCCTCCAGTATTTTGATGATGGCCGCATAGGTTCAGACAATTTCCAAGTCTTAAAAGACAAGGTCAGAGTCATCTTCAAAATTCAGGCTTGAGCTTATGTCCGACAGCCAACAGCTAGGTGAAAATATCAACCGATTTGTATATGTTGATGCAAGATACAGAATATGATTCTGCTAAAGCTAACTTAGCTGAAAGACTGATGGAACTGGTTATTGCCTCTTAAACCCTTACATCCTTATGGAAGGGACTTCTGGTCAAGACTACATTATCGATTCAATGCGAGAAGGAGAATGCAAACTTGAAGCAATTATAGCAAGATAGCAGCATCAGCAGGTGTTTGATCCAGTAATTATCAACAGTATCAGCAAAACATCCAAGTCTTGCACAAGATGCAGATTGTCTCATCCACCAAAACATCGTCCAGTATTTCACGACACATGCAAACTATTTTCTACAAGAGGATTTTGAACTGTAATATATAAGCAGTCCATTTGCTCTAAGAAACTCAAAGGTTCTTTACAGCAGCATGTGAAGTAGAGCCAACTAAGGAACAATGTCAAAGATGTTTCCAAGCTCCCATCCTAGAGACACAGGCATGTCAGCAAAATCTTGGGGGTTAACTGCAGTGCTACAGCTTATGAATTCAAATCAGATAGTACATGGGCAGCATGGTGGCTCAGTGATTAGGACTGCTGCCTCACAGCGCCAGGGTTCTGGATTCGATTCCAGCCTTGGACAACTGTCTGTGTGGACTTTGCATGTTCTGTCCATGTCTGGGTGCTCCAGTTTCCTCCCAGAGGGGATGTACAGGGATTCTATGATTCTATGTGACCAACTTGATACACCAAATGGATACTGTCAGAAAAGCTGAAGCTTTTACTTCCATCCATGTAATGTACCCCAAGCTAAATGGACAACATGCACTGTCTGCCAAAATTCAAAACTTTATCCTCTAGCAAATGTATTCTTCTACATTATGATCACTGTGAACTTACTATGTTGGAAGTAGATGCATCCCAGAAAAGCCTCAGTGCACATCAGTTACAGGATGACAGTCATATTTTACTTGCTTCCAAAGCCTGTCTGACTGCTCAGGCAAGCTGCTGCAGTGTTGAAAGGGAAAGTCTCACTTGAATCTTCAGAATTCAAAAATTCTATACACAGCGGGTCCATGCCTACACTGCTTAATTCTAAGGATCCAAGGTAACGATTTAATAATACTTTAAAAATCAGGCTGTCTCATGACTATTCCCAATGTTCTTTGCTGACTTGCAAATCCCAGCAAAGGAGAAAGATGTCCTCTAGATGTGAAAGTGGCTATTGTCAAATCAGTATTTGAAGGTAGTCTCCAGATTGATCTTGTTTACTTTGGTCATAGACAAGCAGATCTAACAAGCAATGTCTGATGATATCTAGCTGTAGTAGCTCAAAGAGAGCACCATGTGTGCATGGCTTGAACATCATGAGCAGGTCACTAAACAAGTGTGTTCTTTTTGGTCATTCAAAGATGAACTAATGCATTGTATGAATGTAATTTTCAGTGGTAAACTATTGATTATTCCACGAGCACTACGTCAAGATACACTTGACCACATATACCTAAGTCACATGGATGCAGAAAAACAGACGAGATCAGAACGTGAAGAAACCAATTGGCTCTGCATCAATAAGGACGTTGATCAGCTGATTAAGTTTTGAAATATGTCAACTCCATAAGAACATAAGGATTAGGAGGAGCAATTTAGCCCCTTGAGCCTGTTCCACCATTTAATATGATCATGACTGATCTCAGCTGGGCCTCAGCTCCATTTTCCTGCCTGCTCTACATAACCCTTCAACCCAAGTAATTGAGGGAGCCCCTTATTCAACAGAAATTCCTTCTGAGTCACGGTGGAAGACCATAGCTGATATTTTCCATGTACAAGGATATGATTGCATCATCAAATTTCCTTTTATCTGTCAAATCAATTAGACCACTGCAGTATTCAGTATGGTTGATATTCTGAATAGATTGTGTCCTTCAGTTGTGCACAACACAACTCTTCCTTCAAAGCTGTACAGTCAGTGGAGAATTCAACATATTAACTTATTTTCTAGTGGTTTCGCAGAATGCATTGTTTGTACCGTGAAGTCCATGACTGTTAAATGTAAAGCTACTTGCTATGATCATAGGAATAGCCCTTTTGAATCTACAAGCTGCTCCTCAAGGCAATGGTTATTCACAGACAAGTCTCCTATTTGGAAGACAGAGCCACACAATTGTTTAATCAGAGACTCTAACCACCCAGTACGTAGTGCAAGTTGGAAAGAAGGGAGAAAATGGTACAAGAGTATGATCAGCAAGCATCCAGGTAGCTCCCAAACTGAACCAGAAAAAAAAACATTAAGATCGTTGTATAAATGCATGGGTTTGTGGAAAAATACTTCAAACCCTTCAGTAAAACAGATGACACCTCCAAGTTGAATGTGATCATCCATCTGTTGTACAAGATGATGACTCTGAAACTGAAATTGTCATTTCAGACAGCAACCATATATCGTTAATGCATGATGAGCATCTGTCTGTAACAACACACTGCAGAGTGAAGCTGTACAGCTGAGTCATAATAATTATAAGGAATCGATCCCATCATGTTGTAAGGCAAAGCATTAGCTTAACATTCAAGAATGATGCACTAATGTGCATCCTTGTATGTATTTATCAGAACAGGTTTCTTATCCTTCTCGAGGGGAAAAGAAGGGCTGTTGTATGATTGCACAAATCTGACTATACCTTTAAGACAACTAGATGGCACCACAACATAGTTGTAGTATAAAAGATTCATTTGGTGAACAGGCATACAGCCAACCTGCTAACCATTCAACTATGTTGAGAATCTAAGTGTAATCTAAATAAGCATCTTATACAGACTGTGGATGTATATATGTGTAGTTTCAGATATCTAACTTGATATGAACCCAACTGTATGTGGTGTGTGTTACATATATAAAAATCACAAGCACATCAAGACCAATTATTAAACCCACCATTGTAAGTGTGGTACCTGTTGAAAAATACTTCTCCTATTTGTTTTTAAGTTAATGGAGTTACAGTACTGCAGTTGGCGGTGATTATTCCAGCAACTTGAATGATGGAGAGTGCGTGTTGGATGTTCCAAGCGAATAATCTCCTGTCAAAACGTTTTTACTCCAATTTTCTCTGCTCCCCTTGACACAGATGTGATTTTTTTTATCTGTCTGCTCCCTCCCTATCTATTAAAATTACACTGCTTAAATATCTACTTCAAAAAGTCTTTTGCTTTGGGAGAGTTGCTGGGGAGCAGATGTACTGAGAGGGAAGAAATCAAATCAATGCATATATTTCCTTAAATTCGTTCTTTGCAAGAGGCATTTTTAAAAACTTTATTCATGGGATGAGGGTGTCACTGGTTACCTCAGCATATATTGTCCATCCCTAATGCCCACAGGGCATTTAAGAGTCAACCACATTGCTGTGGGTTTGGAGTCACATGTTGGCCAGTCCAGGTGAGGATGCCAGTTTCCTTCCCTAAAGGACATTAGTGAATTAGATGGATTTTCCAACAATTCACGATGGATTCACAGTCATCATTAGACTCTTAATTCCAGATATTTATTGAATTCAAATTCCACCATCAGTCGTGGCGGGATTTGAACCCAGGTCCTAGAACATTGCCTGGGTATCTGGATTAACAGTCCAGAAATAACACTGTTAGGTCATTGCCTCCCCTGCATAGTGATGTGATGATGGACTGACAAGTTATACTAGAGAATAGCAGGAGTTTGGTTTGCATCCTCAATTTCTTTGCATTTTGAAGATCAGAAACTGGGAAAGGAGAGCATCCCAAGCTGAAGTAAGATGAAAGGTGCAGTTTAAACATTTTTTCCACACTATCGACTTGTAAAGTAGCTGTTCGGTTCTTGAATGAATTTAGAGAGTTAATGTAGAAATGTAATACACAACAAAGATGCTCATAAGCTGTAAGCAAAATGTATCCTGCAGCTTTATTGCCTGAAGTGTGCTGCTTTATGCAACTGCTACATTACATTTCATCCTCTTTTTTTTGAACCATCATAGAGCACCTGAAAGTAAATTTTGGTTATCCTGGTTCTAAGCCTTCTCTTCCCTCAGTCAGAGTGAAGATGCTGTTTGAAACTTGGCTTAAGTTTCTGATTTAGAAGACAAGCATCTATCAAATAAGGCACATCACGAAATTCAGTTTTTGCATAATACAAATTTATGCTTTCATGTCAATGTGCTCAATTGCTGCTTACTATGAAAGGAATTTTTGTATTTGATTGAACATTTTACTTTCTGCAGGCGATTTCTACTGCCCGAATACCTTCCTTATGCAGGCATCTTCCATGAACGAGGACAGCCTGGATTAGCCACTCATTCCTCTGTCAATAGAGCCTTGGCAGGTAAACATTATCTGTGTCTGTTTGGACCATATTAACAAACAGGTCAAGAAACATTTCCACCTATTCCAGAGAAAGAAATGTCACCTTTGTGTTGTGCAGCAGTGGGTAGCCAGTAACCCAATAGTTCCAAGTTGTAAAGATTGTTTTCTCATTATGCAATATGACTAATAAGAACAACTTTATGTACTTTTTGATAGATCTAACCCAATTCTGTCTCTTCCATTCTTCTCAACCCTCTGGTTTTTACGTTTTCCTGACAGTGATGGTTGTTTTCAGGCCGCTGCTAGTGCTGGTCTTGAGTCAATGAGCAGCAGCCAGTCCTGTTGTTGGTTTACTGACCCCCCAGGATACCGTTGCTTTGGTCGAACTAGTTCTTTCATATCACTCCATTAGGACAGTGACTTAAACTGTTCACCTCGAACAAATGTCAGCATCCCAGAATTCAAGCACTTTAGATTCATTGCTGCAGTAATACAAAGGTTTTTGATTTAGTGCTTTCCATGTATTTTTGTAGGATCATTTTCTTTTCTATGTTGAATAAAAATTATAAACTACAGTTGAGTTTGTTCACTAGTCAACATCATGTCTGTCCATTCGTGAAGTCTAGGTTATTGCCACTTTTGCAAATGAGTCTTCTTGGTTTCAGTGTGTCATCTCTGGACTGAGTCTTATGACTGAGCCTTTTGAATGCCACTGTTAATCATTGGATCCTTTGTAACAATGCCTATGGATGGTTTAATTTTGGCTCAAAATAGATTCACCAATCTACTTGGTCTTTGTCTAAATGTTTCATTTGCTCTCAGGCAGTGATTTAATTATATGCATGCTAAAATGAATACAAATTCTGCTTATACTTAGTGCTGGAATTAAGGTGCGTTTGTTGTTTTTACTGAGTAACTTGAGTGATTTGTTTATTGCTGCTGAAATTGCCAAAATTGCACATCTCTATTTAAGACAGCAGGAATATTTCAAACCCGACAAAATAATTTAATTTAAAAAATAATAGAAATCAAGTTGGTTTTTGTTTTGCAAATTGTATATTGTTAAGTCTCTAGAGAAGTCCTATAAAAGGGGAAAAGGTAGCATCACAACATGGACAAATGTGTAATGAGACCATCCTGATACAAGTTATACCTGTCACAAGTTATGCCTGTCATTTGCTTTAATGCTATTATCATAAAAGGAGCTATTTGGTAGAAATGCGCAATGGCTATTCATTTAGCGAATGATTTCTAGAAAGAACAATATCTCCGTGTCAATGGTTTTGGTAAAATTAATTTTATCACTTCTTATTTAATATCTCGAGATGACTTAATCTGGTATA
Source organism: Rhincodon typus (assembly GCF_021869965.1). Taxonomy (NCBI): domain Eukaryota; kingdom Metazoa; phylum Chordata; class Chondrichthyes; order Orectolobiformes; family Rhincodontidae; genus Rhincodon; species Rhincodon typus. The sequence continues at coordinate 10,024,319 of NC_063348.1, forward strand.
ATTATTACCAAGGTATCACCTTAATTGTCCAGATAGCTGTTGAAAATTATTTCTGTTGTAAACTTTAGGATTGAGTCACTTTTCTGATGCAGTATAATGGAACATAACATTGTTTTCCTCACTCAATTTTTAAAACATCCTTTTATCTCAGATCAATTGAGAAGGCAGTGTTTCTCTTCGAGATCCCTGGCATGCAAGTTTGCAAAATCAGACCGTGTCACAGATGTCACTAAACTGTTAAGATAATGGCAGCACACGCAGTTGTAACTAGATTTTGAGTCTGACCGTGGTTTTACTTTGGATGGTTAGGTTTGATGGCTTTAAACATTTTGCATAAAAGAAATTAATAATGGAGCACAATTAATAAACTTCAAGTAGTGTTGTCTTTGTCTAGTTACATTGCACACAGAGAGGTCAGAGTGTTCATCACAGCGTTATTCCCTCTCTATTGCTTATTAAAATTTTTAAATGTGCTTTTGAAATTGATATTTTGAAAAATACTTTTAGTAAAATTTCTGGCTATATATTCAAAATATAAGTGAAATATATATATATACTTTGCAATAAATCTTACGTATCTCCTTTTACCATTAGAAGGCATTAGTAATATCTGTGTGCTCATTATTCCACTTCAAAAACCTTCACCATGTCTGTATCTTGTGGCAGCTTAAAAAAAATTCTTTTGATGATTTATTTGGCTTCAGGTAGTGAGGGAATACTTTGCCTGAGCATCTGTAGCAGGCCGCAGGTAAATCAGCCTGGTACTTTTTTCATTAGTTCATTTGTTGTCTATTTCTAATTGCCCAGAGAGCATTTGAGAGTCAGCCACATTTGCTGTGGGACTGAAATCACATGCAGGCTAGACCAGGTAAGGATGACAGATTTCCTTCCCTAAAGGATGTTAGCCAATCAGATGGATTTTTACACCAATCTAAATTAGATTTTTTTTATTGAATTCACATTTCACTATCTGCCATGGTGGGATTCAAACCCAGAATTTTAGCCTGGGTTCTGGATAATTTATCCAGTGACATTGCCCCAGTGCTACCACCTCCTTCTTTTGCTTCTGATTATGAACCAGTCATTACTGGTGGAATTTTCTTTGTGTAAATATTACATAAGCATATAGTTATAATATCTTTCCACAGCCAAAGGGTCCAGCTAATCCTCACTTATGATGAACAGCCATTTGAGCAAAGTACCAAAGAGTTGCTGGTCTGTGGGAAACCATGAACTAGAGAGAGAGTTGTTTTTACATTCATTCATGGGATGTGGGTGTTTCCAACTAGACCAGCAATTAAGAGTCAACCGCACTGCTGTGGGTCTGGAGTCACATTTGGCCAGACGAGGACAAAACACCAGATTTCCTTCTCTGAAGGACGTTAATGAATCTGATGGGTTTTTACAACAATCAACAGTGATTACATGGTCACCATTGGGCTAGCTTTTTTTTTTCCAGACTTTTATTAAAATAAAATTTCACCATCTGCCGTGGTGTGATTCGATTGCATGTCCCAAAACATTAACCTTGGGTTCTGGATCACTAGTCCAATGATGTTACCACTTTGCCACCTCATCCTCATGTCGGCATCACAAGTGTTAAAAGAGAGATGTTTGTTATGTTTTGAGAGCTCTTGGAAACAAGAAACATTGCTGAACAAATAAACAGAATTAATGTGCATATATCAAATAATAAAGCATGAATCAGTTTTAAGTGCAATCATTCAATTGCTAATAATTTGTAGATTATTCTTGGATTAAGATGCTGAACCTGAGACTGTTAATATGTCAGTTCCTAGCAAAAGTATATGATGCAATATCATTAAAATGAAACCTATTCAAAAATGTGTCGAGTTCCATTGTTGAAGAACAACTAAATAAACTTTGCAGTGGTATTACTAATGGTTTGATGAAATTTTCTTCTTTTTGGGTGGTGAGTAGAATTTGTATATTTCCCTTTACCTGTGGGCAGCTTTCATGCTTATATTAAGCTGGCATTCAAACTCTTCTTGTTGGTACCCAGCCTGCCTGTAAATGTTACCCCTTGTCTTGAATCCACTCAATCTAGCTTTCAATCTGTTAGTTTTAAGTAAAGAATGCCACCTTGCAGAAATTAATTTTTAGTTTGCAGGAATAAACCAAACATGTAAAAAGTCAGCATCTAAGTGGGGAGGTGGAGAATGAAAGGATGATGACAGGAACATGTGGTGATGAGACGTCTTGGAAATGTCCATTTGAAATAACTGTCATGCAGTGGTATCTTGAATAACACAACACGTTATAGTGAACAGCAAATTAAATGTATTGTTTGAGCAAGTGAAATTCATTGTGTAGATTGAGAAATCTTTCAGTTAGACTGACAGCTGTAGAGAATGAAGTCTGCCGAGTGATCTCATTCTTAATAAAGGAAACTTATTTTCTCTTTGAGACATCTGTGTGTACACAAGATCTTAATTGTATTAAGTATGACTCTGTTGTGAAAATGGTTTGGAGTGAGATTTTCGCAGCTTTAAGTTTGACCTGCTTGATGATCCAAAAATCAAGTTTCACATATTATAGAATGAAAGGAAACTGATGAGGTTTTCTTACCATCTGTTTGCTTAATTTTCAGCAACTTACCCAAAGCAAATTAACCAACCATTAGAAAACCAAATCAATGAGCGTGTCGCCACCATACGTATAACCATCTGTACTTGGATGAAAAATAAATGGATGGACAACCTGTTTCAAATGGCAAATAAAGTAGTTTTTTTCTTCATAAAGACCACTGTTTTATCTTAGGAATGTGGGGCAACATGGGAATTGGGTGTGACAGGACAGGCTCAGTAGATGCTGATGGCTGCCCAGGTTTTGTATGGCTTATTAATTTTACTCAACCAAGTATAGGCCAAAGAAGAAAATTGTTATTTTTGTTTAATACAGCATTTATCTTGGTTTCAGTGTTATTGACCATTCCTATGGTTTGCTGCACTGCATATTTTGTCTTTACTTGTTTGATACCTAACAAAATATGTATAAGCTTAAGATTGAAGGAAAGTTCAATATATTGCAGTTATTAAGATTTGCTTAGTTTTGGAAACTGGGGGAAACACTGGCTAAATGACCAAGGATAACATTTATAATAGTTGTACACTTCTCTAAATTTCTTTACATATGGGCGAAACAAATAAGTTGCTGTAGTTTTTTAAAAAAAAACACTCTGTAGCTCTTGTCTGTGAAGTTCAGTTTTAAGTTGCACAACATCGTTAGCTGACTTGTGCAGAATCTCTGGCCTTCTATTTATGATTGCAAAGAGTGGCTGCAGAGTGGATAATCCCGGATTCATCTCCTCTTCCTCGTATAAATCTATATTGGAAAGGAGGAATCAAAAATAAACTTTGAAACACAATTTCAACTATGTGAATCCTATCTGATTTCTTCTTTTCTCATTCAAAAGCATTGTTGACACCAAAAGTTCTCTTAGCAAGGCCTTTCTGGGCTGTGTCCTGATTGCATTCCAATAAAATTGGAAAATTTTCTGAATATTAACTAACTTCAAATCTGACTAAGGACAGAGCAGTCCCCTGACTGACTAGACTCAGGATTACTCCTCTTAGACTTTGAGACATGTCCGAAGCATGTAGTGTGCCTATGTTCAGCACAGTAGCTGCATTCATACAATGGCATTATTTATCAGTGACAAAATGCTTCATTTTTGCTGCGGCAGAACTAACTCTTGCTATGACCAGTAATTAACGATTTTTGTTTCTTTTCAACACAACAGCCGCACCACTTCATTTAGGGAACGTGCCCAAGCATATCTATTCTAACTATCTGTTGTTCATATGCACTGAGTGGACTGAATGATAGAATTAGCACCCCCAACAATCTTTGCACAATTAGTATTATTGCTATTATGTAAATGAATGTGGTTGTGCTAAGAGTCCTAACAGGTATTATGCTATTCTACATAATTGATAATATTGTAAATTGTAAGCATCCACCTGGTGCCATATTCAGCGAAATGGTCCAGATGAAAGCGCAGCATGATTTTTGTTCGAAAACCTTTTTGCAAATTATATGTTTTAAAGCTTCCAAATGACTGTGTTGGTGGGTGCGTAGGCAGATGGTGTCAGCAAGCAAATGATAGCTGTCTGCTTAAGTTCACTATAAGGGAAACTTGTATTTGAAACACATTAATCATTGCAGCTCAGTCCAGAATGTCTGTTACTGTTGTTGTACCTGAAGCCCAACTGCTGCACTGAGAAATTTTAAATGTGCAGTCTTTTTGAGAATAATTGTGATAACCAATTAAATCTGTTGTTTTCCCTTGTTTCCTTGAAAAAAAATTTGGAAGATAAATTTCAGATATTGTTATTTCCTTTAGCATGGAAATTCTGATAAATTTCTTGGGAGAATGAAATATATTTGGATGAGAATATCCATGCATGTGGCATTTGTGAAAATGTTGTCGGGACTGGTATGCACGTCATTGTTTGCTGACAAAAAATAAAATCATCGCTGAGTGTGTGCATCATAACTTACTGCATTTCTACCATCATGGTTACTAGCACTGCAACAGCAATGATAATGTGCAAGCAGAAGTTTGCAGCAGCTCGACCTGACTGAGAGCAATGTTGAAACAAGGGAAGAATTAGATAACAAAGACATAGAGGGAAGAAAAGAAAGCAGTGAGCAGCAGAAGTGATGGGGGAAATGGGTGACAGTGAAGAGGAGAAATTCATCTACGAAGACTGGATTAATACCTGGTTTGCTAGTGCAGTGAAAGGAAGAAGATTGTCAGTGTGAATTTGGGAGGAAGCTTCCAGTTTGAACTGGTTTGAGGGAGAAAATATTACTAGACTGTATTAAACAGAATATAAGAAGAGTGCCTGAATGAACAGGGATGATTGGAGGAAGAGTTACTATGGGGTTGGACTGTATCCATTTGACGGTTCAGGGAGGAAGCATGAATGTAATCTTGGACATGAATTGGATGCAATTTACATTCAGCTCTGATTCTGCATTTGCTTACTTTGAAGGCTGTATATTGGAAACTGCATTTTCCCTTGTTAGTTCTCACCCACCTCATCCTAACTACTAAGCTTTTCTGACCTTTGTATTTCTGATTGGAATACCTCACCCCCTTTTCTAAGGACAGAGCAGTCCCCTGACTGACTGGACTTAGGATTACTTCTCTTAGACTTTGAGACATGTCCATTTGTTTGAAGTATGTAGTGTGTTTGCTATGTAAGCTGCTGTCACATGCTTTAGGGTGATATTGATGTGACAAAATGCCCAACACCAATATGTCCACCTCCTTGACTATTATTTCTGGAAAGCATGGCCTGTGCTAAAAGACAAGGCAAGACAGAACTACTAGAGGCTGTATATTCTGATTGAACTAGCAATAAGCTAAAAGACAATTCAAGATAGAGATGCAGTGAGCATCCAATCAAGTGTGATGTGAATGAACACTAAAAAATCAAGTTGAGAGCCGAGAAGTGTATTGTGTTCTGATGTATGAGATGAGTACCTGTCCCTGCACACTGTGTGGCCTGGCAACAGCAGTACAGTGTAAAATGTCAGTGACATCTGAAGTGCAGTATTGAAGTGCTGAACTGTGCTGTAAGTTTGTCCATGATGTGCCATGATCTTCCAGTGAGGCTGGTGCTTAGCAATGCCAATGTCTCTGGATGGATGGAGCAGGCTGCCCATGGAATGTGCTCTGAATTGTTGGGGAATGCTGGCTGCTGCACTGCAGCCACCAGATTACCACTTTGACTTTCAAGTCTGGAAATGGTGTTATTTAGTTTCTCACTGGAATCTGGGAAAACAGCAATCTGCACATAAATGAAGTGGGATTGGGTTATATTGAGATGTCAATGCATGCAAAAGGGCCCCTCACCACTCACTGGCAAGATTTTCATCCAGCTATTGAATTAAGTGGAAGATTTGATTTTCTTGATGTCGAGAATCTAACTTATTCATTCTGGAGATATTTTCCAGCTTTCTCGCCATTGACAATGTTGTTCAGCGGCTGGGAAAATTCTGCCTTTTATTTCTTCAAATCTGCAATAGTGATGAATCACTCAAAAATAAAAGTACAACTTTAAACTTTGGGCAGCTCATTGAGCTATGACAAAGTGGTGTATTAGTCAAATATGTTCAAGTGTGTGAAGCAATTTCTGACATTCTGTTCAAATGCTGCCTTTGATCAACACGAGAAAACACTATCACACTGTAACTGGAAAAGGTGGAAGAGCTTGAATTGGTAATAGGAACAGTAAAATGTAGCTGACAAAGCATTTTCTGTTGCCGAATGACCAATTTATGTTTGATAGCGGGGCATACGGTGTTAATTTTAGCATGACTTGATCTTCGGTCGCATTGATTGGAGACAGAAGTGTTTCTTTTTGCTCATCTCTTTGGCTTTCTCACTCCTTTTATTCTTCCTTTATTATGTTTTGTTTGTGGTTCAGTCTACAACTTGTGCATTCTTCTCAAAATCTGTGTTTTGCTGCATCATCTCCTGTTTCCCATGCACATGTTTTTGTTATTTCGCCCTTTATTGTCTTCCTTGAATGTTCAGAGTTCTTTCCCCACATTGAACCATTGAATAGTTACTGCACAAAAACGACATTCAGCCTATCGTGTCTGTGCTAACTAAATGAATTAGTCACCCATTCTAATCCCACTCTCCAGCACTTTATCTGTCTCCTTACAGGTTGCAGTGCTTGAGGTGTGTAGGGGTGACCTATACCTGTCCATATAAAGTGACCCATACCTGCTTACACCAAAGCGGCCCATGTTTGAAAGACGCAAAATGGACGACAAGGGCCAAAACAAAATGGGACAGTCTGCTTTAACATTTAGGTGAAACACAGTGGTACCTTTGAACAAAAGTACTCCAAGGTCAGCAAAAGAGCCTTACCACCAACCATCCAAAAGAGTTTTGATAAGAGAATGCCTAAGAACAGACAAGTGATTAACTCCAGCCTCTTTAGTGAAAGGATAATTGTCCCAGTAAATCAGTAACACCTGTTGTGAGTCTCAGCCCATGAACCAACCAGATTAACTCCCTAAGCAGCTGAAAAGACAACAGCTAAAGTTATTTCGTAGTAAATACTTGTTTCTTTGAAGTTACTCACAATATTAAAAAAAGTTTCTAGTTAAAAATTCCTTAATCATAGAAGTAGTTTTCAACATATAACCAAAGTATCATATGACATTAGAGGAAAAGCATTTAAATGTAGATGTGAAAGTTAATTAGCCTTAGGAAACGCCTTCCCTTACACCCTGAGGAAGATAGATTGTTCACAACCCATTAATTGCAAAGTGCTAACAGTAGAAGTAGCTGTACAACTTTATATCTTATAACTAACTTTTTAATAGAAATTAACCTTTATAGCAATTAGTTAAAACTAACTGTCATTTGTATTTTTACATGCATAATTAGGACAGTGGGAAATATAAGAGGAATGGCTGAATTTGATAAAAGAAAGTATATTTCGTACAATGGATGATAGAATTCACACTGTCCTTAGAGATAAGCAGCCTGAGACAGATCCAAAGGAGTTTAGCCATTAGCTTTGGAATGTGAATGAATAGAATGCATAGAGAGATCCCAAGTCCTAGAGATTACAATGTCTGGTAAATATCATAAAATCATGGGAACCTGGGGCTGACCATAGGAAAGCCTATCATTGATTAGGTGTCTCACGGGATTGGGTGTATATATTAAGGGGGAAGGACAGTGACTGCGCTGTATTCAATTATTGTAACACAAAATGTATAAAAATGCTGTATTTCGCTGTAAAAATCAGAGTGGCTCAGATTGGAAGAGAGATCAATGACACAAAGATTAAGGGAAAATTTGCTTTCTCATGTTGAGGCTGGATTCAGGGAAGATCCTTTGGCCCTTTCCCTGCATTAACCGACTTCTGCTTGAATAAACATCTTCCACTTGCCTGAATCCTGCCTGCCTCCTGAGTCTTTGTCTCCAGTCAGGAGGGAGTACGCTCCTACAACGTGCAAATAAAGATTCCTTTGAAATGAATTGTTGTTTCCAACAAGTAAATTGATTTATGTAAAAATACAATGGAGAAGAAAGTAACGAAGATCAGAGTGGTTGCAATTAAAGTTGGATTTTTGAATGGCTCAAGATCAAGTAGAATTGGGGTAATTTTCTCCTTCTACTTTTAAAACCACACCATCTCACAGTTCCTCACCGCTTTTCACTGATTCTGCTCATCATTTCTTTCCAGTGAAACCATTTTACCTTTTCATCAAATGAATTGTCTTCTGAAATTTTCTGCTCCAACTTCTGATAAATTGCTGTTTAGTACTGTTATGAATCTTCAGACTTTGAAACCTTGTGCCTCAAATATCCTATCCTCCCTGTTATAAAAGAATTTATGGCTTCAATATTTCTCCTTTTATTGATAAGTGTTGGCTTTTTAATAAGTAAGTGAGACCCATTCCAACTTAACCTTGGCTGACATCTGTATTCATAATGATTTTTATGGTCATTGACATTATCTTCACTTATTATCTAACAAGTCCTGTAATACTCCTTTGCAATCGGGGCTGGTGTCAGACAGCTCATCAGTCAATTTGTCTGTTTCCCAGAATTCAGCTAATCCTTGCCTGTTGCCACCTGCATTCCTAAATCTTGTACTGCATTTGTCATTCTTGATCACTGTATTAGATATGTCTCTTGCAGAGCAACCTACAGTGAAAATAGCCTGGTGTTATTTTGCAAAATAAGTATGTTTGGTCTTGTACAATTTAGTTTTTTTTCCTAGGTCTAACTGTTGTTGTCATTTCTGATCCTTTAAATTCATGGCACATTCTACAGCATTTCAACCTATGCCATTACTTCTGCTTGTGCGATTTTTAGAGTTACTAAATATATTTGTATTAGCTTCCTTTTCTTTCAGCCACTGATGGTGTTTTCTTTTCTTGTGCCAAATCTTGATTCTTGTATCTTCTAGGAATCTTTTTATTTTGATTGTTTATAAGTTGTTAGTTCTTCTATGAAGTAAACTGATCTTTGGTCCATTGTTGATAAATCTCAATCTTATTAAACTTGTATGGTAAGATTTATATATCTTTACCTGACGTGAGCTAGGTAGTATAGTTGTGTAATAAAATTGGAATTTTCTGTTTTTGATTAGGGGAGTGAACCAATATACAAAACTTTTTCATCCATCATTTAATTTTGCTGAAATGTCATTGACTTGAAACAATTAACTGTGTTTTTCCTCCAAAGATCCTGCCTAAGCTGTTTAGTAGTTCCAGTTCATATTTTTTAGCTTGCATAATGTATTTTTTTCTCACAGTTCATCAAATCAAAAGCTGCCTATTTAATTGTCATTGCCTGTATTACTATCGATGGCTTGGAGAACAGAAGGAGGTTTAATTCTTGCTATCTGAGACTCTCTGAACTCTGTTTTCTTGCAGTGGCTTATGTGGAAAGGTAATATCTACAGGGAACTAAACCACACATACTGAGAGGCATCTAAGCTTTAATTTTTTGTTGGTGTTGCACTAATCTATTTTGGCCAGGATAATATGATGGTATTAGGTTTGGACTTTCCCTTTTGACTTAAATAGAATAAATCGGCCATTGTTCTGTTCCTCCACTCTGGCCAGTGACGCTTGCTGGGGCTTGTAGGTAGATGGATGTTGAATAAAGACAGGGATATGTTTGTTTGGGATGCATCAATGCCACCTTCATTTTTACCACTCACTATGCAAGTTGGCAATTAAATTGTTGTCATTTGCTTTGTTATTTCTTATGAAAATGCATTCTAACTTAATATTCCTTCCTTTAAAGGCGATCTGGACGTGTCAGTATTGCCAATAGGGTAACCACAGATTATGGTATGAGAGTGTCTCTGTGCAGAGTATTTGCATTTTTCAGACATTCGTACTTTCAAAAGCATGGAAAGATGAATCAGTCATTGGTACCTCTGAAGAAACTACAGGCTGTCTTGAAATTTTGTGGTCAAGTTTAATTGCTGTTTTTAATGAGCTCTTGTTTGCATAACTGAGCCAGTTTTAAAATGAAGAAGGGTAGTTCCATATGCAGCCCCCACCCACAATCTCTCTCAAAAAACCTGAAATATGCAGGTTGGTTTTACAGCAGCAAACATTTAAAGGAACTTGAGTGATCACTAGGGGACAGTACATTTATATTGCACTTTGTCTTTTTAAATTTTTTTAAATGATGAGGCATTGTTGAACATTTTGATACCTTCTTGCAAATATTTTTCCTTTGTCAGAATAATGAACAAAGTTCAATGATCTGAAATACTGCCCACATAATAATCCTTTCCCCATTATCTATGACCAAGCAATGTTCATAAGAGGTTTCTCATGAGCAATTTCTCTTCGCTGGTTGTACTGATATTGATTGGAATACAAAAATTCCTGTTCAAGTGCATTGCTAATACATCTTGAATAACTCTGAAGCTTTCTTTCTAAGGTGCCTCTACGCCCATGAACTAAAGGTTTCTTTAGAAATCAGCCTTACATGTTGTGGCTCTGATGTAAACCAATGATTCCAGGGACTTCATTGTTTTCCCTGACCTGACCGCATATAAAGCCCCCTTCACCCTCCGTAGGAAAATTTGAAGTACACTGGATAGCGTGCCTTGTTAATAAATGGTAGATAACATGGTATTGTCTCCATGTAACCAATCAGCGTGCTTCTATTTTAACAGGTCGGCATGCTATGCAGCCAATTGGAGCTTAGTGCTAATTTCACCTGACTAGTTCTGTTCTTTTTTGACTTGATACATAAATCAAAAATATTTCCCGTTTACAATTTCACCTTGCAGAAATGCAGTTTTTTTTTATTGATTTGTATTCCCAGGCATGTGTTGCTAAAAGAGCTAAGAAGATCTCCAAGCTAACTTCACCTGCAGTAGGGGAAGTCACTCAAATATCTTGGATCACTAAGGTTTGCTTTGAAACCACAAACCACTAGTTTTGCTTTAACCTTATAGATTCCTATGTATCTCCAACTGTACAGTAAAATTACCTATCCCCTACCTGACACCTCAGTGGGTGCACCAAACCATTTTCAGCTGTCCAACGTTTTATTTGGCTTCAGTTATTGTGGCATCAACTTACCTTCTAATTTGTTTCTAGCCACTGAAACGTCACTGTTGTAAGAGCTTCACCTTTTTGTGATATTCCCAATTGTGATGAAAAGTTACATAACACAGGTTATAATTTTGGAATTTGGATTTTAAAAGCAGATGGGTGCAGTTTGGTTCTGAGATGTTTTTTTAAAGAATCGGAAATCACTTTGGAAGACTGACCCAAATATCTCCGTTTCAACACAGAGTATACGACTGCAATTGCATGCTGGGCTAACTTCCATTAGTTTTGCTGGAAAAAGTCTTAATACTGTGAAGTTTATTGTAGGCAGAGTAAACAAATTAAGGCAATTAGTTTAATTTTGCTTTCAGAACAGAATGGTCAAAGTTTTAGTTCAGAAGAATTTGGGGAATATTGTGAGCAGTTTTGGGCTCCATATCTAGGAAAGGATCTGCTGTCCTTGGAGGGGGTTCAGAGGTCCATTCCACAGGTTAGAGGTTCACCTTTACAAGTATGATCCCAGGGACGAAGCGCTTGTCATATGGGGAGTGTTTGAGGGCTCTGGATCTGTACTCGATGGAGTTTAGAAGGATGAGGGAGGTTCTCATTGCAACTTACAGAATACTGAGAGGCCTGGATAGAGTGGATGTAGAAATGATGCTTCCACTAGAAGGAGGGACTAGGATCTGAGGGCACAGCTTCAAGGTGAAGTGACGACCGTTTAGAACTGAGATGAGGATAAATTTCTTCAGCCAGAGGGTGGTGAATCTTTGGACTTCATTGTTGCAGAACGCTGTGGAGGCCAAGTCATTGAGTGTATTTGAGGCAGAGATAAATGGATTCTTAATCAGTAAAGGGATCAAGGGTTACAGGGAGAAGGCAGGAGAATGGGGTTGAAGTACATTATCAGCCATGATCGAATGGTCGAGTAGACTCAATGAGTAGAATAGCCAAATTCTGCCCCTGTATCTTATAGTCTAAGGGAACAATTTTTTTTTTAGTATGAGAGCCAAATTTCCTTCCAGTTCAGCTCAGACCAACCAACAACATCAACAGAAGTGGTTTCTCATGAGTGAAGCTCTTAAGCCAGGAGAATTTGAATAGAAATCTTCAAATTATTTGAACTGAAAACTTTGAGGCGTCAGATTTGAAAGGTTCATGTCAGCAGATGCTGAAAGGAATCACAAAAACACTGTAAGGGAACTAAACTGGAAAGTAAAGTTTTCAAGTTTGGAATGATGTTTCTCTGGGTTGTTTGAGCTAAGATCACTCTCTCTTCTAGACATGTATAACTTCATTTTTCTCTTTTGATCGTATAATACATTATGTTCTGTTGTTAAAGAACATCCAACCTTGAATGAATACATTTTAGTGACTTACCACCATCTTATTCAACTCCAAAATTTAAACATGTGAACCACCAGGCCAGGTGTATCATTCTGTGACCTGACTTGTCCAGTGTTATCATCAGCTGGAGTCAATAATATCACCTGTTTCATAATCCTTGTTCTTACTGAACTGTATCCTCTACTCCTTCTCCTATCTCATTCTGAGCTACCACTATAAGATATCCTTCATGCTGCCCTCTCCCTCCCTCCATTGTTCCTTATTCCTATATCCTGTTTTAGAATTTTTGTGATTTTCTGAGTGTTGAAGTATAGGCTAACTGCTGATATTTTTTTAGATGGGAGGTTGAAGCAAATTGGCTATCTCCTGTCATCAATAATTCCTTCATATTATTGTAAGATTTTAGGATTCACTTCAACTACAATTAGAGTGCCAGTAAAAAAAGTTACTAGTCCTGAGTACAACAAGCCACTCCAACTCCTAGTATATTTTCACAAGTTTCTCAGAATTGAAATTTCTCATAACTGACACAAAAAAACTTTAATAGCAGTTAACTATTTTGGGACACCTTCTTGCAACACTGTCCCTTGTGCATGATCTGAAATATTTTTATTTTTAAAAGTCATTCATAAGATGTGTGTGTTGCTGGCAGCATTTATTGCTTGGATGACCGTTAAGAGTCACCTATATGGTCATTCACTGAAACAGTAATATGAAGCTGCAGAGTTTCTTTAAGAACAGAAATTTATTACACAAAAGACAAAAACAAAAATGTAATCTCAACATAGAATATAATTTGAAAGATCTTAAAACAAACAACAAAACAGTATCGAGAAGTGGATTAGACGATCAGTTACAGGGACTGAAGTCCAAAGAACGAACTTATCTATATCAAACCTTTACGTCCAATGTAACTGATTTTTCTTAGTTACATGAATACCCTTAAAATCGTGCGGGCACGGTTGCTCAGTGGTTAGCACTGCTACCTCAGGGTGCCAGGGACCTGGATTCAGTTCCAGTCTTGAATGACGGTGTGGAGTTTGCACATTCTCCCCGTGTCTATGTGGGTTTCCATTGGGTGCTGAGGTTTCCTGCCACAGTCCAAAGCTGTGCAGACACAGTGGATTGGCCATGCTAAATTGTCTGTAGTGCTCATGGGTGGATTAGCTACGGTAATATGTGGGGCTGTGGCTGGGTGGGATGCTCTTCAGAATGTCAGTATGGCCTCTTTCACACTGTAGGGATTCTGTGTTTCTCAAGAGCTGACACTTTCATATCGTTTAATAACTTGCAGGTTTTTAACCAAACACCCCTGATTCAGAGATTTCACAAATTAAACCTCTTCTGCAGAGTTAACTGTGCTTTCCCTGAACTGTGCTATACTCCATTTTCGAAAAGAAATTTCATTTGCTTCTGACACTGGAGGTCTCCTCCGAATGGCTGAAAAAGCTTTCAATATCTGGGTTTTGTCAGCTAAAATTAATTCTCCATTATCCCAATAAGAAACAAGCTCACAGTCTTCAGTGTTTACTCCTACCTGTTACAAACTACTGTAAGATAATTTTTCTTCAATGCTTCAGGAGGTCTTTACTCTTACAAATACTGGATCACTGTACCAGAACAACAGTTTGATTGAGTTGTTTTTAAAACCCTTCAGAAAGGTAATCAACCCCATATACCATGATTTAAAAACCAAACTCTTAAAAATTATGCACAAAATTTGATATCTTTTATAACATTTCTAACTCCATAGGTCTCTACCAATTTAATGTGGCACTTGTAAAGAAATTTATCCTTCTGTTAGATAATGTAGTGTTACCCTATCAGTATCTTTTAAATAAAGTAAACACGTGACTTCACAAAAACTATTGATGCTTAAAACAAATTAAAGGTCAAAGTAACCATTAAAACTACTTTACTCCACACAGGCAATTGCCCAAGGCTGGAATCGAACCCAGGTCCCTGAGGCAGCAGTGCTAACCACTGAGCCACCGATGGCATTTAGTCAAAAGATTAAAATGGTTTGACTCCTTGGTGTAATTTGCATTATTGCATTGAGAAACCTGGCTGATTTCAGAGAATAGAAGTAATGCTGCAACATAAATAGAAACCATTTGGCCCAACAAGTCTTCACCATCTCTCAGTGGGAGCAATTTATCTCCTGCTACTCTCCTGTCTCCACCAGTGGGCAATGCATTCCTCTTTTTCTATTAATCTAATTCCCTCACGAATATCTCAACTGTGAACCTCCTTCCATCATACAGTTAGGCAGTGCATTCCAGATCCTAATTATGTTCCGTATGAAAAAGCTTCCCCTCATGTTATTCTTTTTTTTTTGCCAATTAGCTAAAAAGTTTCTTCTGACACTTTCATGAATGGTAACCGTTTCTCCAAACCTAATCTGTCCAAACTTTCATGATTTTGAATACCTCTATCAAATCTATTAAGACTTGCATGTGCATACATAAATTTTATATCATTCTTGTTATTTACCATTTCATTTGTGATATCTGCTCCCTGTTGCTGATTGAATAAGTCCTTTTATTTTTGTCGTTGTAACTTGCAAATCAAGATTTTAACTCAAACTGGCTTTAGCTTCTAAGTAATTAAACAGAGTTTGGGAATATAGTTTTGAAAGCTGTTTGATTGGCATAATATTGTTTTAAGAGGATAAAACACAGAAGATTAGACTTGTGCTAGCTTCTTAGGAGTACTTTGTGGATCTTTGTGAGACCTGTGCCAAAGAAAATAGCCCATTGCAAGAGTTAGGTTTCCTTTTAAGTGGACTGCAAGTGTTAGAAAAGTCAACTAAAAATAACTTCCACTGTGTGAAAATAAACTATCTCCAATTTGATCACGGGTCCACTGAAGGTCTGATACATCAGCAACTGCTGTGATCTAACCAAGAGGGACACATTTTAACTTGGCTACTAAATGATGTGTGTTTTACTGAATATATACTGTGGCTGCTTCCTGAAATAAGGCTCTATATATAGACAGCAACTTTGCAGATGATAATCTCAATGGTTCTCATTGCTTAACCTATATAAATGTGCGTCTGTTTTAACTGTGAGTATTTGAAATGCCAGGGACTGTATGTACTGGCCAATGACTGGATTAATATTTATCTCTCAACATCAATAAAAAGATTATTTGAGTAATATCATATTGCTATTTGTGGGAGTTCACTGAGTGCATATCAGCTGCTGCATCACCTTCAGTGCAAGTGATTACATTTCAAAAGGTCCTCCCTCAGCTGGAAAACACTTTGAATCATCCAGTAATCATAAACAAGATTATATAAATGTAATTTTATTCCTTCTGAAAAATATATGCCTCTTCAGGCCTTTTCCACTGTAGGGTGCTAAGCAATGGGCCAGTGTGCACTTGATGCCCTTTATTGTTGCAACCTTTTTTCTCTTACTGCTTCAGTCTGCTCCGTTTATTGCTACATTTTGGATGGGAATTTCACACTTGCATGCCAAGGATTTCCGAACAGGAAAAGCTGTTTGCGATAAGAGCTTTTGCAGTAGGAATTTCATGTGCATTGAATTCATCTGAAAGTAAGTTAGAAAAGGCTTCACTGTTCTGGAACTGTGGCTAACCAAACGTTGATATCAGCATTCAGATGTGTCTAGTGAATGTAAGTAAGCAATTGGAATAGATATTACTTTACCTTCCAACCAAAGGTTTCCTTGCGTGGATGGAAAATATTGCACTTGCTATCTCCTACACCTGCATTCCACTGATTATCTCATTGTTCTGACATTAGGACAATTGCAAATTAAACTGCAAACTTTCAACAGTAAAAGATAATGTGTGACGAAGAATTGTAAGCAATGTAGTTTGAGTCCTAACAGTATGCCATAATGATAAACCTGAAAACTATTAGGATGATATCATGGACAGACTAACCTAAAGGCAACAGGTGGATATTTTACTGTAATCTGAATCGAGGGCATGGTGCTAAATTGGGAAGACTTATTCGTGTGTGACACCTCCTTCTGTCTATGAAAGATAAATTTCAGAAGCCATTAATGCACAACTTTATTGTTGGGCATTACCCAGCCTTGAAATTAAAAAGGATACCAACAATTTCTGGCAGTTCCTATGTTAGATTTAGAAGTTACATAAGCAACTCCACAAGCATTCGATCTTTTGCAATTGAAGTCAAACTGGCTGCACGTGTTGAATTTGCATAGACCTGAGTAAACCACTGAGGAATTGTCACAGAGTTTGCGATAGCTTCGTGTCATTTGGATTTCCTGCTGTCCTATGCTTTATGTCAATGACATCATATCTATACAATTACATCTGAGGCTCAGGACCAACTTGCATCACCAGTAGACAAATGATTAATTTTTATGATCGAAAGGATCAAAAATTAAAAGCTACAAATTAAGATCAAGTCTACGGAGCAGTTAGATGAAGACCGATTTAGAGATTGTAAAATTCATATCGGGGAGAAAAATTTCTAAGCTCTGCATCTTCTGTGCTAAATTAGTTCCCCCCCCGCCAAATATTGGTAACAAATATCCTTGACTGAAAGCTTTCCTGGTTTTCCCAATTAAACACACCGCTGCTGGCAAGCTGTTTTATTATTTGTCAGCAATTGATTCTGGCTTCACAATGGATTTAAACAAACTTGTATTATGATAAATTACTGCAGACTTTGAGTTTAAAGGAAAAGCTCAATTAATCATCTTTTATGAATACCGAAGTATGAATAACAATATATAGTTTAAAAAATTAGTGTTTGCATATAAACAAGTGAAACACGTTTTCAGCAACATTTGGTAGCTGAAGAAAGGAAACTGATGTCTTTATCTAATTGTCAGGATGACTGCAGGAGAGAACCGCCTTCTATTCTTGAAAGAATTTGCTGTTTCACATTTGTTCAAATTGCATACTTCTCAACAAATCTTGCATGCCTGTCTTTAGCTTTTGAAATAAATTATGGGGAGAATTATTAATGGGAGTAAACAATTAAAGTTTTTGAATTGAAATAATGCCCATGATAAGTGCCAGTCAAATACACAATTAGTTTGCAATAAAATTGGCAAAAAAAAATTGTTGCCAATTTAGAAACCAATGAGTTTGTGAAAAGTATGTTGAACGTTATTTTTTTAATTGTCACATCGACAGCTTTGAATACCTTTTTCTGAATGGTTACAGCAGGGTCAATGAAACATTTTGTCAGTTTTAATGCTACAGTGCAAACAATATTTTGAAATGTCAGGCATTTTTAAAAGTTAAATGCCACGTTTGTAAATAGAAGATATTCAATTGATTCCTTTAGATGTAATTTGCTGATATTAGTTGTAAAAGTTAGTAGTATTAGAATAAATGCCATGTTCTCACTTTTAATCTACATCGTGGTCCACTTGAAAATTGTAGAATGCTGTCTGGTCCTTGTTTCATCATGAGTGGATTAAAATAAATGCCTGAACTTCACAGTTAGTGTTGAAATAATGGCATTCACTGGAAGCCTTAAAGAAAACTATCCACAAAGATGTAGTAATTGGTGTGACGTGGATTTTGCCTTTCTCACTGCCAATATGAATTTGGTGCCAAGTCAAGCAAGTCTTTAGAAACCATGATGCTCTGAAGCAAGGTAAGCAGCCAATTGCAGTACTCTCACAGACAGTAAAGCAGGAAGTAAAAGGCATTGAACCTTTTGCTTAACTAAGATTTTATAAATAACAAAATAAATAATTGGGAAATATACATGTAATTAAGATAAAAGCTGAGGCGTCATAACCATTTAAGAAAACGTGCTTATGGACTATCATTATCCTAATATAAAAGAAATTCATGAAATAGTTTATTTTCAGGAACAGTGAAACTGTTCAGTAACTAGGAATTTGGTTGTCGTTAAAAATCAAGTTACATTCCATTTAACAAGGTATAACTTCTTCAGCGTTCTTACAGCAGGACTAATGGTATAAAAGGACACATTTTCATCAATTCTGTGATATCTATTTGATTACAGTCTCGGGGGACTTCAGTGCACTCTGTAGGGCAGGCATAGAACCACTAACAACAAGTTCGGGATTTTCATGTTTAACTATGCATGTGCGGAGTCCAGAAGTTGCTGTCAGTTTCAGAGGAGTAATTACAGTGAAAGTCAACAGTTTTGCCATCGTCATATCTTGAAATCTGGACCAGCGTAGCTATTCTCATCGAGGAAGTGTCATATGCATCCATAGTGAACACTAGCTGTACCTGTTCTTCTTCATTGTGAAGTTAAAATAGGTATTTTCCCATGCTGATATTCTGTTTTAATTGTAGTCACAATCTGTTGATTCCCCTCCCAGGAATAGGAAATAACAGTTCACTTTCATTGGATTGTATTGTCACTTCATCCGCACTTTTCATTTACTTTAAGTGAAACAAAAAAAAAACTGAATGCAGTACTTCAGTGAAGTACACAATGCTAATATCTGGAAGATGGCACGAGTATTAAAGTAAGAAAAAGATGTGGGTCCCTATCCTCAGAGGGCTGATACATGACACCAAGTTTATGGTTAACTAAATCTCAGGACTCTGGAATCAGAGTGCACTGTTTTAGATAGTAAATGTTGAATAATTCTCACTTATGAAATAATAAATAGTTCAGTATGTCAATAAGTCAAACCACTAAATGTTTTTTGCAACTTTCCATATTTTTAAACCATCATCTTTTATAATATGTTAAACACTAGAGAATTACCAAGCTCATCTTTTCTGTAGGTCTGACAGCTCCTTAAACTTCATATACACTGTTCAATGCAACTTTCAAACTACAAACCCGCTGTTTTGCCAGTGATGCTCAGTAGGTACAGAAAAGAAATCTTACTTCCTATTTTCAAATGTGCATAAGGAATTATACTCCTTTTATAGATTGTTTAGTAATCTAGTTATGCTGTTCAAACAGGCAGAGAATCAAGCCTGTTATCAGATATGGTTCAGTAGGCAGTAATGAGTTTTTCTAACTCACTCTGAGAACAGAAAAGAGTCACACTTTCTTCCTTTTTAGGTTGAGTGCACAAAGCATTTTTGTTTATTCATGGATAGGATATGAATGTTGCTGTCATTGTTTGTAAGATTGCTTTGCTATGTCTATTGCATACAGCATCTAATATGAAATTATTTGTTATAGCATCAGCAGGTTGGCACCTCATTTATAGGTATACCTGGTGCTGCTCCTGGCACTTTCTTGTACATTCCTCATTGAACTACAGTTAATGTTGTGGTTCGATGGTCATGATAGAATGGATCACTGCCCACACCATGATGTTGCAATTTTTTTGTAAAATGCAGTTGTACTGTTGTTCACAGAGCCTTGTGGATGCAGACTAGGTCAGTTCCAACTCTATTCTATTTAGCTCATGTGATAGTGTCGCAGAATGTATATGGAACATGTTGTCTTGTGAAGGTGAGACCTCTTCTCCATGAAGACTAGGTGGTCACTCCTACCGATACTGTCATGAGTGGCTACAGGTAGACTGATAAGGATAGTTGGAAGGAAATATGAATCAGAATTCTGTGTGTGTGTATTTATTTATAAGCAGATGTAACCAAATGCAAACTGAACAGATGTCAACATAGTCCCAGGTTCCACCTTATTTGAGACACTGGAGTGTTAACAGCTGTCTTTTATCCAGTGATGTGATTGAAAATATAGTCATTCAGCTGCTCGGGCAACTTGAACTTTGTTCAAATGACTAGATCAATAGACAGAGTAGCCAATGATGCAGTCTTTATCAGGACTAATAAATTCCCCATCTGGACAGTGTATCAAATCCTGGAGAGGGGCTTGAAGTCATAACCTCTGACACACAGCTCTGATGATTGGAAGAAATTTGGCTGAGGCGTTTATTGTTGATATATTTAAAAGTATTAAAGGGTTTTGACAAATCAATGAGGAAAGGAAATGTGATCTTGCTATTTAGTGATGAAAAGTCATCATTTAAAATCACCAATAAGCGACGCGATTGATTAGGTGCAATCTCTGCGCAGAAATTTTTCAGCACAGAAGGCACCTCCCTTTAATAGCAGACAATGCACTATGAAACAGAAGAATAATTTTCTTAGGCAGTCCATCTGGTTTGGGAATGACTTGTTTTCCTCCAGTTCAATGGGTTTTGAAATGGCTGGTAAGCCCAAGATCTGCAGACGCTAGCACAAGTTTAGGAGTTGGTGTTTGATGTATTGGGTGGAGGAGTTGTAGAGATGTTTTCATGCTCTCTTCGACTTCACTACTTGAGTGTTCCCAATATAGTTTCTTTGTGTTCATTCCTTGCCAAATGAAACTTCTCCATTTTGGTTCATTGCAAGCCAGGCTCTCTTATGAGTTGGATGGATGTTTGATCTTCTCGGGGATACATTGAATGTATCTCTAAAATATTTCTGTTGTCTTCCTGGGTATTTCCTGCTCTGACGAAGTTCTGGGTTTAGTGTAGAACAGTTATTTATGTGAGCACTGAATCAGAAGCTGAGCTCCTTGTTATTTTTGATTCCTCCTCCAAAACATAATGAGAAAATCTCTCCTTGACCATTATTAGCACACCCTTTGTCATTTTGCTCCGGGAGCCCTCACAGTCTGTCCCACTGGCTTGTCTTACCTCTCTACCAAAAGCTTAAAAATAATTTACAGCTCCTTTCAGTTCTGAAGAAGAATCATTTTGAAACGTTTTTAACTGTTTCTCATCACAAAGATGCCACCAGACCTGATAAGTTTCTCCAGCCCTTTGTTTTTATTTGAGCAATAGGTCTTTCATTAAATGCGTGAAATTGAAAGTTCTTTTTCAACCAACTACCACAAGACAACACCTTCCTCTAATTTTAATGGCAAGAGCATATGGATCATTTTCTGTGTCTTGGGAGCCTTCTGTTGTTGAAGGTGAATGTAGATGACAAAATTTATCAGTTCTTCAATGTGCCAGCTGAGCCTTTGGCCTCCTGAGGAGAAAAACATTTGTGTACCAGTATTTCGGGCTTGAAACTAAAGTTTATTGGGCAGCAGTGATCCCGTGCAGTTATATCCTTCAAACATCTGGACACTTCAACAATCTACAGGGGGGACATCAAAGCACTGGAGAAGTGTCCACTATCATTTTTTGTTAGAAGAAAATACTGAAAGCAATCTGTCTCCCTGCCAACTAAAAATAATGCACAATCACAATACAATCATTCCTGAAAATAAATAGTAGAATTGCTTTAATATCAGAAAGTGGTGCCTGCAATCTTGTCCCCATCTCTAGGTCTCAACCTCATTTGTATTTCTTAAAAAAGCCATTTTATTCCTGTCTCTGTGCAGTGAAGTTAAATTAAATGTGTAAGGCTCTGATTTAGATATTTTACATAAACCTACCATCAAGAACAACTTTACAAATGATTTTCATTTCATAAAGCACTTTGACCATGTGCCATCCATGGTTCTTGACAATAATAACGTATCAGAGAAAGCAAAATGGATGGAAGTCATTATTTGGAGCTGTAATGCACACAACCACATTGAATTAAACAAAAGGTTAGAAGGCCATCTCATAGCCAAAAGTATTTAAGCCTGTACACCTTTTTTTTCAAAGTTGTTATGAAATAAGTTTTGATTTAATTAATGTCAGGTTATAATTGTGCGATACAAAAGAATTTTATTGTGGAGACATTTAAAAGAAGATTTGCTGGTTCATATCATCCAAACATTCAGCTATTAAGCCTTTGAGCCTGGTCCACCATTGAGTTGGATCATGAATGATTTGCACTTCCGCTCCATTTGTATCTCTTCTTATATTCTCTGATGTATTTGTCTAACAAAAATTTAATTTTCATTCTTGATCCACAGCTTTATACAAGGGAAAATTCTAGATTTCCAATCTGTTTCATCTGTAAAAGATTTTTCCATATTTTACTGTCAAGCTGTAATTAGATCATGCTTTCTTGTTCTGGATTTTTCCTTCAGAAATTAGTTTCTTTGCATCTAAGCTATCAAAACAGCCTGCCATACCAAAATAAATTGAATCAGTATTGTTTTTTTTTAAATCAAGCCAACTATGGATTTAATAAATTAACTAAGTAAATGGACTATGGCAATTATTGCAGCTTGCTCTGGATTCAAGTACATCAATGATCCCTTATCTCCTTTCAAAAACAAGCCTCAGCTGTAATGTTTCTTCTCATAAAAATGCTGATTTAAATTAATTATGATTGGCCTTTCCCAGAGCACACAGAAGTAAGTTATTATTATAAACCACTGAAATTATTTCTCTGTACCTATGTGCACAAATTGTCAGTTTGACATTTTTAATACTCATCTTTGAAGTGCTCTTTTCCTATTGAATAACTTAACGAAAGTACTGCATTTGGGCAAGTTTTGGTCCAGCTAATCCATGTCCTTGAGCAACATCACTAAAACAGATTATCTCATCATCCTCACATTACTGCTTGTGGAGCGTCAATGTGCAAATTGCCTGCCGGGTTTCCAACAGCACAGCAGCAACTACAGTTCCAAGAACTTAGGCATTAATGTGCTTTGCGATATTAAGAGTGTAAAAGATGTTTAGTCTATAAATGCAACTTGTTAAAAAATTCATTCTTCAAGAAGTTGATTGGCTGAACCTATTCATGAAGGTTGATTTGAGTCTTTCTATGCGTAGTGCAGGTTAAGGTAACCAGAGATGGTTATGAATCAGGCCTGGGGAGGGAAGTGGGGAGAGAAAGAAGGTTTATGTGCAAGATTCTGTGCATCAATTTCTGAGGTCATGGTAGCAGTCCTGCCATTAAACTTACACTTATTTTTAAAGAATTATGTATTGTTACATCAATCATTGAGTTGTATGTTGTATTTTAGTTAGGAAGGAAGCTGGTTCTTTTTCAATGTTTATGTTTTTAAAAGAAGTCCTAGAAGTTGTGTTTTCACCTGAAAAATAACTGAAATTGCTGAGCGTTCTTATGTGCGCTGTTCTCAGCACTGCAAAATTTAATGGCCGATCATAAAGAAGAAAACAAAAGCTAGTGATGACCTAGGCTGGAATATGTTATGTTTTTGAGATCTCCTTACTAATTCTGAGTAATTATTGCAGTCAAATGGCTACTATTATTCTGATTAATGCCTCCTAATGACGTCTTGGACCTTCAAAACACATTAATCTTATTAATGATTCACTCAATTAAACTTCAGGAACATATACGCTCTGTAAGCATGTTATGTCAGATCCCAGTTTTATTAAACAGTGAAAGGCATGTTGAATGTGTACCTTAGCTTTCATCTCTGGCTGATCTGCTCTGAATGGAACTTCAAACCCATGACTAGTTGCTAATGGAAATGCTCTCAAGTTTATCTTTCCTACCTCCCTCTGCGCTTTGTTTGTATTTCATAAATACTCATCGAACCATCCCTGCTACATTTTAGGTGCACCCCAAAATGGCTGAAATTCTGTGCAAACAATTATTAAAAGTTCAGATAGATGTAGAAAGTAAACATGAACATTATACAGGGCAAACAAAACAAGATTTTGAAGAATAAGAAAAATCTGTAAATCCGTCAACTTTTTTCCCAGCATCTCTTATTGTTCCTCTTTCCTCTTTTCTCTTTTGTGGGAGTAAACAGCAAGTTAAACCTATTTTAACACTCACTTCAGTTGTCTTCCCTGGCAACTTATTTAATGTGTCTTTGTGTAATGTTCCACTAGATATCTGTTCTTTCTTTCACATTTCTGACTAGTAACTTATGTCACTTTGTAATTAAACATAGTCTGACTGAGTTTTCAGAATTATGTTTACCCATTCTATCACAATTTTCCAGTAGACTACCTTCGAGTCCCAAAGTACATAATTGCATCAAACCCAATTTATTTTATCCTATGTTCATAAGTTGCTAGAATCTATTATTAAGGAAGTATTGACAGTGCACTTAGAAAATCATTGTATGATCAGACAAAGTCGTTGTGACTTCATGAAAGAGAAATTGTGTTTGACAAACGTTTTAGAGCTCTTTGAGCAACTGGTCAGGAAAATGAAGGGGAACAGGTTGTGCGCCATACCTGGATTTCAAAAAGACAATTGATAATGTCCCATGCAAAAGACTAAAAGATAAAGGCTCACAAAGTTGACATGGATGGAGAATCAGTTCACAGGCAGCAAAATACTATGCAAAATGGAGCATTTTCAAGTTTGTGGCAGTCTGTGATTGGTAGAATGTTATACAAAGGCCAGTGTTGGATTGTCCGTTATTTACTGACTATGTTGGTAACTTTGGAGATGAGACAGGGAACGATGTGTCTGAGTTTGTAGATGAAAGAAAGCTCAGTAGGAGTGAGGAGCACACAGGCTGCAGAAAGATACGGGGAAGTTATCATAGTTCAGAGGACTGTCTGGTTGCTCTCTCATTAGAGAGAGAGAGAGAATGGGGGAGGACTGGTGGTGGTTTAAACTGAGGGTCATGATATCTCTGACAAGGGATGAGATTATAAAGGTGGGATCTCCATGGTGATCTCAGTTGGTATGGGAATTGAACCTGTGCTCTCTGCATTGGAAAACAGTCGTCCAGCCAACTGATCCCCAAAAGGATATATATAGGTTAAGCGAAGGGACAACAAACTGACATATTGAGTATAACGTGGGGAAACGTGAGGTTATTCACTTCTGTCATGAGAGTAGCAAAACTTTTTTTTTAATTTGCGAAATTTGTAAATGTTTATATTTTGAGAGACTTTGGTGTATGTGTACAAGGAATGCAAAATCAGCTCGGCTTTCGTGTGCAGTAAGTAGTAAGGAGTACAAAAGCTATGTCAGCCTTTGTTGCAAGGTGAATGGCTTGCAGCAATAAAGAAGCCTTGCCACAATTGTACAAGGCTTGTGAAATCATAGCTGGCATATAATGACCAGTTTTGATCTCCTTATTGAACAAAGTATGTACCTGCATTGAAGGCTACACTGCATGGGTTCTATGGATTGGCCCCTTGAATGAGTGGCTATGATGAGAGGCTGAGTAAATTGGGTCCTTATTCTTTGGAGTTAAGGAGAATGAGTGGGGAACTGAATGATGTCTGAAAGATTCCGGACGGACTTGATGTGGTGGACTCAGAGAGGATGTTTCACTTGGCTACAACATGGGGGCACAGTCTTGAGAGAGGTGGGAGAGGGGGTGGTCGCAATCCGTTATGACTGAGAAGAAAAAATTGAATGTTTAGAATTCTGTACTTCAGAGGTTAGTGCGTTCCTCATTGCTGGCCATATTTAATACTGAGATATACTTTTGATGTTTCTGGGAATTCAGGGATATGAGTAGCAGGCGAGAAAGTAGAATCGATACCTAACATCATTCTTGATGGAAGCGAATAGAAGAGTAGGTTTGACAAACCATATAGTCTAATCCTGCTCTTATCTCACGTTCCAGATTTGTGATTTCAGGAATAATCTTGATTTCAGGAATAATCTTGATTTCCTCCGTATACTTGGAGGGACAATACGGTGTTTACTATGATTTAGGGAATCAGAACTTGACTTGGCAGTCCGGTTGACATTGAAATCAATCCCTTTCATAATAATAATATAGTCAACTCTAATTGGTATACTATTCTCCTGTCAGCAATAGCTTTGCTATCTTTGTCATTTTCTTCACCATAGTCACTGACTGAACTGTCCATTTTATGTCCCTTCCCTGTTCCCATTGTTTAACAATACTTCCTTCACTCCCCTTTTATAATTATTCATTCGATGTTCCTATTTACTGAACTGTGCCTGCCATCTATCTGCCAAGTTATCCCAAATTTTTCAGAAACTTTAAGATTTATATTGGTGGCTAGGTCAGCATTTATTGTCCATTCCTAACAGCGCAGAGAAAGTGGTGGTCAATTGCTTTATTGAATCTCTACAGTTCTTTGAATGGACACCAACATAACTGGTAGGAAGGGGTTCCAAGATTTTGACCCAGTGCCAGTGAAGGAATGGTGATATAGTTCTAAGTCAGGATGGTTTGGGGCTTAAAGGGGAATTTGCAAATGTTGATGTTCCAACGTATTAGGTGTTTCTTGAGGAGGCTCCATAGGTGTCCTGATCCCTAATGATGGAAGCGCCCACCAGCAATCTGCAGCTAGAAATGCTGAGTGGATGATCTGTCTTGGCCTCCGCCAGTGGTCCCTAGCATCACGTACCAATCTTTAGCCAATTTGATTCACTCCATGTGATATCAAAAAATGGATGGCGGCACTGGATACTGTAAAAGGCTATGGGCGCTGACAACATTCCAGTATTATTACTGAAGACTTGTACTCCAGAACTTGCTACTCCCCTTGCCTAGCTGTTCTGGTACAGTTACAACATTGGCATCTACCTGACAATGTTGAAAATTGACCAGCTGTGTCCTGTACACAAAAGGCAGGACAAATACAACCTGGCCAATTACTGCTCCATTCGTCTACTCTTGATCATCAGTAAAATGATGGAAGGTGTCATCAACAGTGCTATCAAGCAGCACCCGCTCAGTGATGTCCAGTTTGGGTTCCGCCAGGGCCACTCAGCTCCTGACCTCATTACAGCCTTGTTTCAAACATGGAAAAAAGAGCTGATTTCCAAAGGTGAGATGAGAGTGACAGCCCTTGACATCAAGGCTACAGTTGACTGAGTGTGGCATCAATGAGCGCTAGCAAAACTAGAATAAATGGGTATCAGGGGGCAAACTCTCCGTAGGTTGGAATCATATCTGGCAGATAGGAAGATGGTTATGATTGTTAGAGGTCAGTCATCTCAGCTGTAGGACATCTCTGCAGGATTTCCTCAGAGTAATATCCTAGGCCTAGTGATCTTCAGCTGTTTGATCACTGACCTTCCTTCCATCATAAGGTCAGAAGTAGGGACGTTTGCCAATGACTGCACAATGTTCAGCATCTTTTGTGACTCCTCAGATACTGAAACATGTTCAACTGCAAAAAGACCTGGACAGTATTCAGGCTTGGGCTGCTAAGAGCAATTAACATTTGCACCATACAAATGCCAGGCAATGACCATCTCCAATAAGAGATGCCACCATCCCTTGACATTCAATAGTGTTATCCTCAATGAATCCCCAACTATCAACATCTTGAGGATTGCCATTGAACAGAAGCTCAATTGGACTCACCACATAAACACAGTGGCTACAAGAGCATGTCAGAAGCTCGGAACCCTGCAGTGAATAACTCACCTCCTGACTCTCCAAAACCTGTCCACCATCTACAAGGCACAAGTCAGGAGTGGGATGGAATACACTCCTCTTGCCTAAAAGAGTGCAGCCCCAACAACAAAGCTTGACCGCATCCAGGCCAATACGGCCTGCTTGATTGGCATCACATCCACAAACATCCACTCCCTCCACCATCGACGCTCAGTTGCAGCAGTGTGTACTGTCGACAAGATGCATTGCAGAAATTTACCAAAGATCATTAGACAGTGCTTTCCAAACCTATGACCATTTCCATCTAGAAGGACAAGAGCAGCAAATACATGAGAACACCATCCCCTGCAAGCCACTCACCATCCTGACTGGGGGATATGTTGTCGTTCCTTCATTGAATCTGGGCCAAAATCCTGGCCTTCCCTAGTAAGGGTATTCCCTTTGTACAGCACATGTACTGTAGTGGTCAGGAAGGCAGCTCACCACTACCTTCTCAAGGGCAACAAGAGCCAGGAATAAATCCTGGCTAGCAAGCAATGGCAATGGAACATGAGTGAGTGTAAAAAAAATCTAGGTGGTCGAGGTCACAGATTCGGAAGGTGAGGTCTAAGGAACTTTGTGCATTTCTTTGGTATATCTTGCAGATGGTACATATTGCTTGTGAAGAGAATTTAATGTTGCAGATGATGTTTGGGATGTCAGCCAAGTGGACTGCATTGTCCTGGATAGTATCAAACTTCTTGACTCTTGTTAGAACTGCACCCATTCAGTAGAGAGTATTCTATTACACTCCTGAATTGTCCATTTTAGATGGTGGGCAGACATTGAAGAGGTGATAATAGTTAGGTGTGATTAACATGTTTTGATATTACCAGTGACCTCAATGCTGAATCACAGTAATTTGAGACCATCCTTTGGCTCAAATGGTATCCCTGAGGGAACAATGTATACCAATATGAGTTATGAATAGGACACTTGTGCAACAAAATCTACTACTGTATATAAGAACGTAAGAAATATGTACAGGCATTTGGTCCCTCAAGCCTGCCCTACCATTCTGCAAGATCATGACTGATCTGCCCTAGGCTTCAATTCCTCTTTTGTGCTAGCTGCTCGTAGGCCTGAATTCCTCTTTATTTCAAAACTCTATCTGCCTCCTTTTTATATACTGTGATCTAACCCCCACAATCCTCTGGGGCAGCAAATTCCAGACATTTCTTCTCTGCAAGAACAAATTTCTGCACACCTCGATTTTTGAATGTGTCCCCTTATCCTGTAAGCATGGCCCCTAGTTCAAGATTCCCCCACAAGTGAAGTGTCTTTTCACTATTCTATCCTGGCAAGCCCGCTCAGAATTTTGTATGCTTCAATAAGATCACCCCTCATTCTTGTAAACTTGAATGAATAAAAATCTAGCTCTCCTAAGCCGTTCTTGGTAACTCGAGCCTTCATTCTAGGAATCAGCCCAGTGTATTTATTTTGAATTGCCTTCAATGCTAGTATATCCTTTCTTAAATATGGAGACCAAAATGATGCACTGTATTCTAGATGTGGCCTCACCAACTCCCAGTACTGTTGTTACCAAATTTACCTGTTTTTAAACTTCAACCCTTTAGCAATAAAGGCCAAAATTCCATTTGCCTTTTTAATTACTTGCTGCTCCAGCATGCTAACTTTATGCTTTATGCACTAGCATTCCCAGATTGCTGAATGGAGCTCTTTCTTGGAGTCTCTTTTCTTTTAAATAATAGTTTACCTTTCCATTCTTCCCATGAAATTGCCCACCCTCCCACTTTGCTACATTAAGGTCCATTTGCCAATTTTTTTGTCCACTTCCTCAACTTAGCTATATTGTTAATTTCTTGTGTACTCATCACAACATACCTTCCATCTGTTTCTGTCTATTCACCAAATTTGGGTACATTACACTGTACCCCCTCCTCCAGGGTCCCTCGGACTGATCTTTGGAATGCTCCACTAGTTAGGTCTTTCCAACCTGTAAAAGACCCATTAATCCTGACTCTCTGTCTTCTGTATGTTTACCAATCCTCGATCCATTCTAATGGGTCCTACCATGTGCAATTATCTTTTTTTGTGGCACTTATGGAATAACTTCTAGAATCCAAAGAGACTACATCTCCTGGTTCCCCTTTATTAGATATGCTTGTTATAACCTCAAAGAACTTGAACAAATTTGTCAGACATGATTTTCCTTTCATTAAACCATGCTTACTTGTTTTGACTATTAAGCTTTTGTAAATGTCCTACTATTTCCTCCTCAATAATGGATTCTGGCATTTTCCCCATTGACAGATGTTGAGCTATGCCATTTAGTTTCCTGCCTTCAGTCTGCCTCCATTCTTGGACAGGGTCATACCCCTGACCAGTTTGCCAATCCATTGGAACCTGCCCAGTCAGTTCTGGAATATTTCAATCAATGCCTCCACTATCGATACAGCCCATCAGGTCTGGGTGACTTGTCTGCCTTCAGTCCCATTAGTTTGTCAAATACTTTATCCCTTATGACAGAGACTGTTACAAGACCTATCCTCGCATTAGCCTTTGATTTCTTAATTGGAATTTTTATAGTGACCCCACCATGACGATCAATGCAAATATTGGTAATAGTGTAGGATATTGATGCTCAGGTTGTCTAACGCTATTCTATAGGGCCTCCATTTGTTTTGTCAATGGACCATCAAATCAATGTTTGTAAATGTGGTTCAAGTGGTCGAGCTTTGGGCTCCCTTTCATCAGATACACCTCTCTTTTCTGGGATATGTTTAGTGTAAGTAAACCAGAGGCAAGTGTATTTGATCTTGCAGGAGGGGATGGAGATGAACTGACACCAATCAATGCTTAGTGTTTGCTAATGGATCAAACAATTACTTAAGAGCATTTGTGCTGAGAGTAAAGGAACTGTTCTATATGTGTGAAATTGTTGACCCTACAGATATGTTGGATTTGAGGCTTGGTGTTGGGTTCTAAATTTCCTTGTCCTTTAGAGACTGTTGTCATTTGTTCACTGATTCCTTGAACGAATCTTAGTGTTAAAACATCCTTTCACCTCCCAGCCATTTTGGATTCAGTTCTTTTTGGTTGAGAATCTAATGTGGCCATTAGTGCTTCCTGCCAGTTAGCTGATTTTTAGAGCATGCAATGCAATGTGAATTGTAGTTGCTGCAGTGTATTTCACTTGTGAAAGAGAACAATAACTC
Organism: Rhincodon typus; assembly: GCF_021869965.1. Lineage (NCBI taxonomy): Eukaryota > Metazoa > Chordata > Chondrichthyes > Orectolobiformes > Rhincodontidae > Rhincodon > Rhincodon typus. The sequence continues at coordinate 10,055,108 of NC_063348.1, forward strand.
TGGTACCTAAACCTTCCAGCTACTTTTCTCCTTTTTGTTCCTGTTCTCGCTGAAATGTATATTTTCTCAATTAAGAATCCATCAATGTTTCACCAGATTCCTTGTTGTTTTGTTTTATTTTGTTTTGTTCATGTTTTCCTTATTACTTGAGAGGTTTCCCTCTCCCCACCCTCGCCTCTAGTTCTTCATTGTGAGCAATAAATAAAAAGCACGAAATGATTGTATGCTTATAATCTGCTTGTAATACTTTTTTTTGTTTATTCACGGGATGAGGGCGTCACTGGCTAGACAGCATTTATTGTCCATCCCTAATTCCCAGAGGGCGGTTAAGAGACAGCCACATTGCTGTGGGCTGGAGTCACATGTTGGCCAGACCAGGTAAGGAAGGCAGTTTCCTTCCCTAAAGGACATGAGTGAACCAGATGGGTTTTTCCAACAATCAACAATGGCTTCATGGTCATCATTGGACTGTTAATTCCAGATATTTATTGAATTCAAATTCCACCATCTGCTGTGGCGGGATTCGAACCCAGGTCCCCAGAACATTATCTGGACCTACAAGTTCTAGTAATCACAAGTGAAATGCATTAAGCTATTCTCAACCTCTGTTATTTTTCTATTCAGAACCACAAACATGATATTTAACATGAAGGCACATAGAACCCTATGTCAAATTAGGCACAGGGATGGATAGATTTATAATCAGTAAGGGAATAAATTGAGGATTGTCAGATTAGCCAAGATCGCCAGCATTTATTAATGAAACTGTCATGGATTTTCAGAATGTTATGTCTGTACATGAACAGTGAATCTTAGGTTGACCTCACAGTGCCTAACTCTGCAGGTTAGCTGAACTGAAGAGCTAAAAGAAATATAGACTGTTCGTCCAAGTCTAAATGGCACCAATGTTCAAAGACACAATGGCTCTATATCATTTAATGATTCTATATCATGTAATGAATGATTGTCATTCTTTATTTAAGCCAGGCATATTGATTGAAACTTTTGACCAAGTCTTACATCCAAATGCACTTAGCTGTGAATGACAAAGGAAGGCAGTGGCAGTGAACAGTGGGTTGGAGGTGATTCCTGGTCAAAATTGAATAATTTAAATAATAACAGAAGGAAGCCATAGTCTGCCTCGATGAAACAGCGATTTTCTATAGATGTGCAATGAAGTTTGCAATCTGTTGTCATTTTGCATGATCGGTCAAATCTACAAAATTGGTTTACGATTTGAGATGCAGTGACAGACATCTTCATCAACCTCACCCCAACCTTGTCTTTGTCTTCACCCTCTGCCCCCAAAAGTAGAAAATGCTGGTGAACAAAGGTGGCTTTAATCATTTTTGCTAGTAACATTTAAACTTTGCAGCTGACATCGGTTGTTTTGAGAACGGTTGAGCAGTCCTTTACAAATGTTGGATACTAATTAAATTCAAATTTATATTTTTAATCAGTGTTAATAACTTGTTCATATCTTTGGTTCATAAATAGGTTTGTATTAATTCTTAAGTTACATCCTCTCACCACAGCTCTTCTTGTGCCACAGTGGGATTTAAATTCACTCACCTCATTATATCAATATCAGTCCGACTTCGACCAGTAGGGTAACTTTTCAACACAATTTTAAAAATCAATGCATAAATAAAGAATGGGCAGCTGTCTCTTGAAGCGGTTAGAAATTGTAATCTATTTCATAATTCCTGATTCGTGAACTACTGCCAGCAACATCATTAGTACAAATTTATTGTGGGATTGAGAAGCTTGAAACCCTGATGAGTAGCCTTTCTCTTTGACGGTTGTAAATTAACAGGAAGCTTTTGGTCTGTATGAAACCTATATTTATTAGAAATTGAAATCAAATCTCAGTATCGCAATATGCCTGCTGCTACTAAGAATAATTCTGGATACATTTTTTAGTGTATAGTTCAGATACTGATCACAGTTTTTGATTACTGCAATATTGTTGCACTGTCATTTTTATTGACCTAGTCAAGTTCATGAATATCTAGTAAGATATTAAGAAAAAACCTGAAGTAGGATATGTTGCTGCCAGCCATGGTTAAAAACAGATTACCAAAACCCCTTTTCTCACTGATCATAATTATTCAGTTTTTTTTTAACAATTCATTGAACTTTTGAGAATTATTGCACTTATTTTTAGTGTTGTACACTGCCTTCATATTTTACTGTAATGAGCCATACTTTTTGAAAAAAAACAAATAACTTTTACTCAATGATGTTCCCATCATGTTCGGCTGACCCCAAGAAGACGGAATTACAGCACAGATATGAGCCAGTATTTATGTTCTACCTGAGAAGCCATGCTTGGCTTGGCACTTATTTCAAATTGGTGAGCAAACATATGTGGCCCGAAACCTGCCTTCTCTGGAGGTAGTACTGTAGTTGTAGCCTAACCACACCTTCTGAAGGTTTCATCATAACTTAGCTGTTTTGATACTGAAAGACACTATTTATAAAATCCAAGATACCGTTTGCTTTGCTAGTCACTATCTCGGTGTATTCTGCCACCTTCAAAGACCAATGCACATGAACACCAAAAGCCTCTCTGTCCCTGCGTACTTATTAGAACTGTTTTGCACCTCTCAATCCCTTGTGCTAAGCTTACTTTTCTCTATAATAAATTACATCTGCTAGTTGACTGTCCTCACTACTAATCTATCTGTGTTTTTCTGGCCCCAGCTCATGGTATTACTGGACAAGTCAGGTTCCAGAGTGAGGCCTGATTTGATAGACCATAAGTTTTAGTTTTCTTTTTGAAGGTAAACTACTAAATATATTAGCAAGAAGCTGCAATGTCCTTTTGATACAGTTCATATTTTTCATTTATGTAATAAATGTCAATATTACACTATATAATAACTATTTCAAATTAGCTCAATGCAAATATCAGAAAGAATGATTTAACCCTTTTTACCCCAACAGCAACTTTACAGATTCCCAAACTTTAGTCAAGGGTCGACGCATTCTCCATTGCAAAGTTCCTTATTCAGCTGGCATTGGCCGCAAAGTTTCTTTTCGGCAGATTTGTGCAGTCACCAGATGTTATTTTCTTAGTTAATGTCTCTTCCTGAGATACTTGAATAAACTGCTAACTCAGCTAAATTATTGCTTGTTGGTTCATGTGTTGGTGAGGCCTCTTCTGGAATAACAGGGTGACCAGAACTGGACACAGTATAGGAAGAATGTTATCAAGCTGGAGATGGTTCAGAGAAGATTTACCAGGATGTTACCAGGAGTGGAAAGTTTGAGTTATAAAGAGAGGCTGGATATGCTGGGACTTTTTTCACTGGAGTGTTGGAGGTTGAGGGATGACCTTATTGAAGTTTTTAAAATCATGAGGGATATAGATAAGGTGAATGGCAGGTGTCTTTTCCCTGAAGTGGGGGATTTCGAGACTAGTGAGCATAGTTTTAAGGTGAGAGGAAAAATATTTTAAAATGACATGAGGGGCAATATTTCACATGTGTATATAATGAACTTCCAGAGGAAGTGGTGGATGTGGGTACAGTTACAACGTTTAAAAGGCATTTGGATAAGTGCATGACTAAGAAATGTTTGGAGGGATTTTGGTCAAGTGCAGGCAGGTGGGAGTAGTTTAGTATGGGATTATGTTAGGCATGGACTGGTTGGACTTAAAGGTCTGTTTCCGTGCTGTATGACTCTCTATGTCTCCCTTAAACTGTTGTCTTCAACAGCCTTGTGGCATGTTTTCCTCTCTGATATCTCAACGGTCTGCTACTTTTGGAATTTTCCACCCCACTCCTTCACTGACCATTTGGAGACTCTGTTGTTAGGAACTCTTATCACTGAATAAATCTACAAAATATCTGACTTCTCTTGGATTGTTCTGACTTTGTGTTACTGGATTCTTGCTTGGCAACTGCAGTCTTTTATTCTAATGAACTGAACAGTTCACTTCAAGGGTTTAAAGACCATTTTTAAACAGATGTAAACAAAACAAAGTTCCAGACTTAACAGTACCACTCTCTGAACAAACCAAAAATGAAACTTAAATAAAATAACTAGTCTTCCTCATTCTTAACCCGTTCAATATAGAAATACAAATCAAGCTTGAAACCTCACTTAATTCCTCCACTTCACAATGCCAGTTTACAAATACTCGGAACATACTATGAGTCTTCATCGCAATATCCTGTTGCAGTCTATTTTGTCATGTATGGTATCTGTGATTTTGCTGTTCATTTCAATATCCAAGTTATTCATGTTTTTAAATGCCCTAACCCCTAGCAAAACACCACTGTCAGAAAAACCACTTACTGTGACTCACTGATGCAAGAGTGACAATTCTATTAACCAGCCTTTTATGTGGTACTTTATCAAACTCTTTCTTAAAATCCACATCAGCTGCATTCTCATCTTCAAACCTGAAAATTCACCTGAACAACAGGAAACTGAAAGAATGTAATCAGGATGAAACAGGATGGGATTCAAAATTTTAAGCAATTGTATTTTTAAATTGCATTTCCCCCATCCTATATTCTATGTGCAAACTTGACTTTTTGGCTTTCATTTTTGCTGACACACTTTCTAAGCATGGCAAGTTAGATTATGTCAACGAATACAAGGGATATGGATATTATTTCAGAACTATCATTTTAATTAGATTATAGTGTAGCAACAGCTAGGCTTATTTCAATTACTTGGGTGAGCGAGAAACCCCTACAGATTTATTTTCTTTCCATTGTCATATCATCAATGGATCTTTGAAAGTTCCCTGTGTTTGCAGTAACAGTATTCTCATACTGTTAATCAAATCACTTTTTGAAAGAATGCATTCATTTCTTTGTCAATGCAAAGACAATTTAACCCACTCATCAGAATCGATGTATTCAGTTACATCCCTCCCTAAACTAGTTAAGCCTGGTCCATATGATAAGCGAATTTTTTAGTGGGAAAGCAACGGGGCCGTGGAGAAAGAAGAGTGGTGTGATTTTCTGGCTTATCTGACTTAAATAAAGCTTTACTAAACTAGTTGAATTGTCGCCTTTTTTAGGCTCTTCCCACTGCTCCTTTGTATCAGCAAACCACATGGAAGTGTTGCCTGTAGTTGAGCTTTAAATGGTTTGCGGAAGAAATGGTTCAAAGCTTGACCTTTTCTTTCAACCTTCTCCTGAAAAGGATGATACCACAGTGAAATTATTGGCAATGAGGTTTGGATAGCTATTTCATTTGGAGGGGATCAATTGGAAGCTCTTTGTAGCACTGTGTGAATACACCTATTTTCCATAAATTGGCACCCGTGGATGGAACATTGATTTCTTTTGAACTCTGTTTTATATTCTTCAAGAAGACTATGTCTATGATAGTTGAATGACAGCTTCAACTTTTATTATAAAACCTGAGTTTGACAGAACCTTGGGGCAAGGTGAATGCACAGTTTAGCAATATGCAGAAGTTATTTTGTGTCTGCAGATGGTGGCTATTCTTTTAACACTGTAAGACTGTGTGTTTTCTCAATTTTAAACTGAATTTTGTTTGTAGGTAGCTCAGTCTTTCTGTGTTTTCTTTTCAAAAAAAGTCGACATCCATGCAAGCAAACATATTCGGCCTTTGCAGATACCATTTGTTTCATCACCACTTTGCGGTGAACTCCAGAACTGTTTTCGGGATATGTGGCAGGATCAGGCAAAGATCAGCGCAGTAGTTTGTTGGACTGCTCATTTGGACAATGAGGAGGCAGACAGTACCTGTCATACATGGTGACTCGACTTACTGCAGAAGCAAATCAGTTTGTTTTAAAGCTCTTTCTGAGAGTTTTCTGGGGTTTCTTTTCTAGTGGTAAAGAAGGAATAAATTGCTTCTTTAGATCCTTCATATTAAGGATCCTCTTAACAAGCAAGCCAAAGAAGTAAAACAACAGATTTCTGTAAGAAGAACATAAATGAAAGTAATACAAAATGACATTAACTTCAGAGGTAATGGAGTAGTATGTGAATAGTAGCATCCTATCCTGAACTTCTCTGTGCCTACACATGTAATTATTATTTTTTTCCCCAATGTGCATGTTATTGCCTGGTTCAAACTACAATTCGTCAGAGAGCATTAGTTATTCATTTAAACTTTATTACTAATAACATGCTTCCATTGGTTAAAAGGAAAGTGACAGCTACTTCAGATGAGGGAGCTGTACATTTGTTGCACCTTTTGTCTGCAAGCTGTCACCACTACTTAGCACAGAGAGAAAAATGAGTGTCCAAAAAATATTTTTAACTGATAGGTCTTTCATAAACAGGTAAACTAGACATTTTAGAGACAGCTACTGTGTTTTTTGTAAGCTTATTACTCTATTAAAACAGTGACTACACAGGAGTATTGGGGACCATGCTTTAAAAAGGATGTGCAGGCTTTACAGAGAATGCAGAAAAGATTTACAAGAACGTTTATAGGGATGAGGGACTGATGTTATTCCAACAGATTGGAGACACTAGCTTTGTTCTCATGAGTGAACAGAAAGTTCAGAAGATTTTTGATTGAGATGTTCAAGCTGAAAACATGTCAAGACCATGTAAGTCAAGAAATATTGTGCTGGTGGGAGATTTGAGATCCAAAGCACATCAGAATTGAAGCAATCGGCAGTGGATCCAACAATTTGTGAAATACCATAGTCATAGAAGGTGCTATTTAAATGTTGGTCTTTCTTCAAGCATAATTTTAGAAATGGTCACTGCACATCTGGTTTTTACATTGGGTTAATTGCAGATTTCAGACTTGTGGTGTTCACTCTGTTTACTTGAGCGCATGATGCTGACCTGCTGATTACAGCTATATATGCTCAGTTTATGCGTACTGTAAATTTTTCTGTGTGCAAATCGGAGAATTAGGCAGTGTACAAGGAGATTACTCAGCGTGTGCTTGCTGTTTTGTAGCACTATCCGATTAACTGTTGCTCCCTATCATTTTCCAGTAAGACTGTTTTTGTTTATTTTCATGTATTTATCTAGTTTTTGTTTGAAAGGTATTAAATCTGCTTCCATCACCTTTTCATGCAATGTGCTTTAGATCACAGCAAGTTGCTGAGTAAATAAATGTCTTTTCATCTCTTCTCTGATTACTTTAATTATGCAAGTCTGATTCCTGTAGTAAATGGTGCTCCTGTAACTGGAACAATGTCTCGCTATTTACCCTGTCAAAGCCATCATGCATCTGAACACCTCGATCAAATTTCCTGCAAACTTTCTGTGCACTGAGGTAACCAGTTTGCCCAGTCTGTGGACAGAAATGAAATAACTGAGTGGAGGATGACAGACCCGACAAACCCACTGCCTTGATTGAGAAATCAGAATAAATTCCATCAACCCAGTCATCCAGGCCCAAGCAACACACAGTAAGCCACCTTCACAAAAACTGTTGGCAAATTTAGATACTTTATGCATAAACAGAAACTTTTTTAAAACTCTTCAATATTTGACTGTGGGCCTACAGAAGAAGCTGTAGAACATTTGTCAATTTAATGTTTGCTGACCAAATACAAATTATGCACTGCACTGATGCCCTCCTGATTTATCTGGCTTAACCATTTGAATGTAAAACTATTGTTGTTGCTCTATATCACCTCTCAGAAAGAGAGAGATGTTGAAATTCTATTTTCCAGTGTATTCCGAATGTAGGTGCCCAGAATTCAATTTAATACACCAGCTGACAAGCAACCATTGTTTTATCAATACTTCTAGTAAAGAAAAAGCCATAACATTTTATTCAAATGCAATCAAAATCTGCTCGTGCGCAATCAGGTTGCTTTATTGATAAATTTTATAAGTGTGTCAGTGAGTGGCTTCAGAGGGAATTCCAGGAGGAATTTATTCTGCTGAAAATCCAGGCCCTTTTTTTTGTTTGCAGCTGTTAGCCATAGTACACCAATAACAGGCTTGCTTCTGTGTCAGAAAGGTGTGGGTTTGAGTTCAATTTGAAAGGTTATGTCAACTTGAAATCTGGGATGACATTCTAGTGTGTGAACGCTGCATTAACAAAGGCACCATGTTTGGGGTCAGATGGCCAAATTATAAGTCCACTTTGTGATGCCTAAGTTAAAGAAACTGTGATATTAATCAAAGAAAAGCAAAGGAATTCACCCAGTTGGTCCCGGCCAATAGGGTCATAAAGACGTACAGCACAGAAATAGACCCGTTGGTCCAACTCATCCATGTCGACCAGGTATTCTAAATTAATCTAGTCCCATTTGCCAGCATTTGGCCCATATCCCTCTAAACACTTCCTAATCATATACCCATCCAGATGCCTTTTAAATTCTGTAATTGTACCAGCCTCCACCACTTCCCCTGGCAGCCCATTCCATTCACACACCACTCTCTGTTTGAAAAAGTTACTCCTTAGGTCCCTTTTAAATCTTGCCCCTCTCACCTTAAACCTATGCCCTCTAGTTTTGGACTCCCCCACTCTGGAGAAAAGACCTTGACTATTCAACCTATCCCTGTCCCTCATGATTTTATAAACCTCTATAAGGTCACCCCTCAGCCTCTGACATTCCAGAGAGAAAAGTCCCAGTCTGTTCAGCCTCTCCATATAGCTCAAACCCACCAGCCCTGGCAGCATCCTTGTAAATCTTTTCTGAATCCTTTCAAGTTTAACAGCATCTTTCGTATAGCAGGGAGACCGGAATTGAACGCAGTCCTGTACAGCTGCAACATGACCTCCTATACTCAATGCACTGACCAATAAAGGCAAGCATACCAAACACCACCTTCACAGTACTGTCTACCTGCATCTCCACTTTCAAGTAACTGTGAACCTGCACTCCAGTATTTATCCTTCAAAATTGCTGGAAAAACACAGTATCTGATCATTGTGAAATTGATGCTTGCTGAATATTATTGTACATAAATTGGCTGATTCTTTTCTGACATCACAATTCTGGCTACATGCCAAAAGGTGTAAAAACTGTAAAGCACTTTGGGGTGACCTGGTATGTACAGTACCATATGAATGCAGATTCACTCGTGAGCCCTTAAAGATATGAGTTGGGTAGTATGAACTCTATTCCAAATGGTCAGGAACCCTCACTGCAAAACTTCCCCACATTTGTTACTGTATTTGTGATTTTAGTCAGGTTTTTTGGTATAACAAATTTAACCCAGGAGCAGCAATCTCCCACGGATTGCCACTCCAGCCCTTTTTAATGAAAGAATGGAGCTCCACATTGCTCAGCAGAGATTTTTCTCAGGGCTCCCTCAGAAAGGTGAAGCTGTGTTCCTAGTCTGACAATTTTGTCAAAGTGCATAACTGTTGGAGGAAGGAAAACCATACACCGTCCTTCTCACAGCAGTCAGCTGCCTAATTCTGAAATTTAAAGGTCAGGAGAGTCACTTTGACACCCGCTATCAAAGCGTATGTGGTGATAGGGTGCTGGCAAGGTAGAGTGCTAAATGAGTCGGGGGATACAGTGCCAGGCGATATCGAGCCACTGGGGGAGGGTTTAGGTTGCCAATGGTAGTTATCAGATGAATCGGGCTTAGAGTGCCAGCTGGGGAGTGGATAGCGTGGGCAGTTAAGTGCCATGTGGGTATGATGCCAGGCAGAAGGTAATTAGAGTGCCAGATGAATTGGAGGTAGGTGTCATGTCTGTAGGGTGCAGCTGGCTAGGAGTAGGGTGTGAGATGGACCATGTAGGAAGGGTGACAATGTGGCAAGCTAAGTGACGCAGTCTTTACAGTGGAATGTCAGGTCAGGTCTGATATGGGGGGGTGATCAAGTCTGGCAGAACGGGGTGTTGGGGTTGGCGATGGAGGGAGTGAAAAAAATTGGGTCACGGTTTCGGGCGGTGTAAGTTTAGGCGGATGTAGTTGAATGTGTGTGAAGTAAGTATGGGTCAGTTGAATAGTTACTCAGGAGTTAGACGGTGGTCCAAATTTTCTAATGGTCTGACAGCATAGATGGGAGTTGTGCGCAGAGGAGCTTGCGGAATCCTCATTGTGGCAAAATCCAAAGAAAAGGCCTGGAGTTTGAGTTTTCCACCGGTCAGTTCCTTTATACTAGGATCCCTCAAACTCTCCATTTAAACGAGTGGAAGATTCTGATCTAATTAGATAACCCCTCATCAGACAAGCTCAACAACCCGCACCCCCTCCCCTCCAGGACTCGATCTGATATCACTCCTTCATGCCTAGCCCCAACCCGATTTCTCATTCCTCATTCCTATTTCTATTGGCTGAGAACAGGGAATGTATTTGAGTCTAAGAAACTAAGAATGTGAAAAGGGGTGAAGTACTATGTCTGGTGGAGGCAGTTCAGTTTTTCTTTTATTCATCCACAGGGCATCGCTGGCTAGGTCAGCATTTATTGCCCATCCCTAATTTAAAAGTCAGTCACATTGCTGTGGGGTTGGAGACACGTGTCGGCCAGACAAGGAAAGAACAGCAGATTTCCTTCTCTAAAGGATGTTGGTGAATCAGATGGGCTTTGTTTTACAACAATTGACAGTGGTTACAGACTTTTTTATTCCAGACTTCTATTGAAGTAAAACTTCACCATCTGCCATAGTGGGATTCGTTTGCATGTCCCCAGAGCATTGGGTTCCGGATCACTGGTCCGGTTACATTATCATTTCACCACCTCTTCCTCATGTTGGTATTGTAAATGTTAAAAGAGTGATGTTTATTAGGTTTTGAGGGGTCTTGGAAACAAGAACAGCCATCGCTGAACAAATAAATGCAATTAATGTGCACATTCCAAATAATAAATTATGAATCAGTTGGTGGTAAAGATGACAGTTCCCTTCCCTAAAGGACATTCTTGAACTCGATGGGTTTTCCCGACATTCGATAATGGTTCCATCTTTCGACTCTTGATTTCAGATTTTAATAAAATTCAAATTCTACCTTCTGCCGTGACAGGATTTGAACCTGGAACCCCAGACATTACCTGGGTATCTGAATTAACAGTCCAACAATAATATTTCTAGGCTCTCGGCTCCCATGTGGGATTTTATTGGTCAAATAATTTTACTGAGATGCTTCATTATTGGGCACACTGAAGGTAGTGAACCCATTCAATGTTAAATGGAAAATTTTCAGTCGTGGGGTAATATGATTATCTTAACAAAGTGAGAGTGTGACGAGGCAACGGAAATCTCAGATTAAATGGGTGGTTGCATGCCTGATTACAAAAGGAAATACGTGCAAATAATTTGTTTGGGATCTTTAGGGAGCAATGCTTCATAATGTAATGCTCTGTGGAGAATATGAAGTTCTCCAATTTAATTTATTTTGAAGTTTTGGTAGTGCAAATAAGCAGTAATCTTTCAATAAAGTGTGAGAATTGATTCGTTAATTGTGTTTAATTGTCTGCAGGTGTTGAGAGTTCACCACTGAGTCACTCGTGTACCTTTTAATACAAACAGGGAGAGGGTTCTTGTGATGCAGTGGTAGTGTCATATCCCTGGGCCAGGAGGCCTGGGTTCAAGTCCCACCTGCTGCAGAGGTGTGTAGTCACATCTCTGAACAGGTTGAATAGAAAAATAGGTTAATTTTAAAAAAAGTACAAGCAGAAAGAAAGTTCAGGCAGCACAGTGATAGTGTCTCCATGTCTGAGTTAGCAGGTCCTGGTTCAAGATGTACCTGCCCTGAAGATGCATTAATGTATCCAAATAAATTGATTAAAAATACTTTTTGGTGAATAGGAACAGACTGAAATTGTGATGACTAGGTTAGATGTGAATATTGATACTGAATCTATGATGACGAGTTGAGATGTACATAATGAAAGCTTACTAAAGAGAATACAAAGATTTGTTTCCAGTATGTGCTTCTTCACGTGACTTTCCATGTTAAAACATATGGTGCATCTTTAAAGAATAATAGAAATTCGTAATTTCCTAATGAATGTTTATCCCTCGACAATTGGGCAACAGTTGCCAAACTAAAAACAGAATTTGATGAAGAAACTCAGCACGTCTGATCACATCTGTGGAGAAAAAGCAACGTTAATGTTTTGTGTCCAGTGATCCTTCTTCAGAACTGATATACTACCTTTCCCTAGCTACTATGTATTGAAGACAGGGAGAGTAGGGAAGGAATATGTGATAGATGGAACAGCAGTTGGGCGGTCAGAGGGATGAATAATGGTGAGCCAGGGAGATAGAAAAGCTGGTAATAATTAGTAAGTGAAAGTGGGTTGGCTGTGATGAAAGCAGCCCATGTAATGACATGGCCAGCGGTGTGTGAAGGACATAGAGTCACAGCATCATACAGCACGGAAACAAACCCTTCGGTCCAACCAGTCCATGCCGACAGAATCCCAAACTAAACTAGTCCCACCTGTCTGCACTTGACGTGGATGGAAATGCTCAGATCCTCAAATTATTGAATTCCATATTGAGTCCTGAAAGCTGAAGGGTCTCCAAACAGAAAAGGAGATGCTGTTCTTCCAGCTTGTGTTGAACAAGCCTGAGACAGAAATGTTAGTCAGAGAACGTGATGGTGTGTTGACTAGCAGGCAACGGGAAGCTCAAGGTTACTTTTTGGAGTAGAACATAGATGTCCTCTAAAGTGGTCATCCAGTCTGCATTTTGCGACTGGGGCCAAATACAGACTCAGCAACCACTTTGCAGACCACTTACCATTTCCATGTTCTTTACCTACCCCACATCCCTGCCCTGTTGTTACATTTGTCTCCCTAACTGCTGTCTACTCTCTCGTACTTCTCCCCCCACCCTTTATCTTCAACATATATACCACCTTTTCCTTGCTGCTACCAGTTCTGAAGAAGGGTCACTGGATCCAAAACACTTAACTCTGCAATCTCTCCACAGATGCTGCCAGACAAGCTGAGTTTTCCAGCAATTTTGTTCTTGTTTCAGATGGCAAACATCCGTAGTTCTCTTTTAAAACAGTTGCTAAATAATCCCCAGTGTTCACAGAATCACGTTGACCATCAATTTAGAAGTTTGAGTCAGAGTCACACAATACAGAAAAGACCCTTCAGCCTGTTGAGTCTGCAATCACCTGTCTACACTAGTCCCACTTTTCAGCACATGGTCAGGCTTGCAGTGTGACACACGTTTGTGTACAGGAAGCAACACAAATTAATAAAAAGTGACTTAAGAGGACATTAAACCTAGCTCTGCTCCTGCTGATATCCCCAACTTTGAAAAAACGTTTGATTTTCTTTCCTTGATCACTCGAAGGACTGGCATTTAGTTACCTCTCCAATGGTTATTATTTTCACACCAAAAGTGCAATATAATTACACGTTGTTATTGCTCTGCCTTTCTTTGACCTATTTCTAAAAGTTATGTTCGAGTTTGCTGAAGAAAGACCATCTTCACAAAGCTTTTCAACATGCATTCGTCAGAACAATTGCCTAGAAATACCAGGGTAAAAGAAAGACAACATTTCTGACTGCAAAAAAGCAGGGCCCCAAGTACTAATTCGTGTTGCTTCCTGTACACAAACATCCGCAGTTCTCTTTTAAAACAGTTGCTAAATAATCACCAGTATACACAGAATCACGCTGACCATCAATTTAGAAGTTTGAATCAGAGTCATACAACACAGAAAAGGCCCTTCAGCCCATTGAGTCTGCAATTACCTGTCTACACTAGTCCCACTTTTCAGCATATGGTCAGGCTTGCAGTGTGAGACATGTTTGAGTACAGGAAGCAACACGAAATCCTTTAGATATGACTTTAGTATGTTTGTGGAGAACAAAGTAATCTTCATTATATTTAATGCTAGTTGATTTCATATTAATAGTATGGTTTTTGTAATGGCACTGTCTTAGCCTCTTGATTCTACTGCTATTGATTTATCTGTACTTGGACACAAAAGTTTTTCGTCTTCTGTGGACCACTAACTACTGATTTACCAACTATCCATTCATTCATCATCCACTTATATTCACTAACATCATCCATTTATTCATGTTCATTCATTTATTCATGTTCATTCATTCATTAACACCTGTCCATTCACCCTTTTGCTGACAGTCATCTGTTCACCCATTCACTATTATTGTCTGTTCACTTATGGTCAGACTGGACTTTTAAACTGATCATATGGCAGCTAGTGCTGTAAACAGGAATGTGTCATGTCCCCACCCCCAAGACTCTACAGAACTATGATTCAGTGCCCTGAGAAATATTGCATTCCAGATGTCTGGAGAAGCCTGGGTGGTAAGGCCCTGCAAGGACAATGGAACAGCATGGTGCCAATCCAATGATGATTGCCAATCTTTAGAAGATCTGAGTCATTAACTCTGATTTATTCTCTCCAGATGCTCCTTGACCTTCCGAGCATTTTCTGTCCCCATTTTCGATTTCCAATATCTGCAATGTTTATTGGTTCTATATTTATCAGAAATTAGTTGCCTTTAGGAATTTCTGCTATTTCCACTGAGTTGAGCGGAAAGAGTTTCACTGGGTTGAATGCTTGTTATTCTTTCCAGCAAGAATTGTGGTTAATTAATGTCTTTAACAAAGCAAAGAGTCCCAAAACAATTTACCAAGCAAGAGTGAGAAGAGGATTTGAATAGATAAGTACTTTGCCTGGGCAATCAACTAAGGCAGAACATGTAATTAGATTAAGGCTGCAGTTTCTACAGAAACCAAAATATGTAATTTAGTATTGCCAGTTTGATTCAGAAGCCGATCTGGTTCATGTACAACACAACAGAAGATAGGTAGCCAAGTGAAAATATAAGTGCCTACTTGGCAGCAAATTTGTGCTCTGGTTACTCTTGGGGCTACTTATCAACATTTGCTGCTGAAGATGTTGGACCTCTAATGTCTTAGTACCACACCATCTTGAGTCAAATTGTCCATGCCCCAGGCCAGACTATTTCTCCTCTCCACACTACATTTCAGTGTCAGGGCTTAGGATTTTTGTATGCTATGAACAGGAGCTCCTTTTCCCTGGACAGAACCCACAAGCCTGCTATATGCACAGAATGCTGTTGAGTAAAGAATGCAATATAGACCTATGTACCAGCAAATGGTGTTGGGGTGCAGAAGGATTGTGGATGGGAGTGAGCTAAATGAAAGAAGTTAAATAGATAGCAATTGAACGGAAGAAATAAAAGACAAGAAACAGGAGAGGAAAGAGCACAGACGTTGAGGGTGGAAGGAAACTACTAGTGTGAACACAAGTGGAGGAATGAGCCAAATTGAAATGATGGGAAGGGTAGAAGAAAGGAAGCCAGTGCAATCAGATAATTCTGCAAACAAGGAAGTGGGTTTAGAAACAAAATTGGATATTTCTGGAGAAATTCAGCAGGGCCAGCAGAACTGAGGATTCACTGGACTCGAAACATTAACTCTGCTTTCTTTCTACTGATGCTGCTAGACCTGCTGAGTTTCTCCCGCCCCTTCTGTTTTTATTTAAGATCTCCAGCATCTGCAGTTTCATTGCATTGTGGGCTTAGAGTTTGATGATGCACTGTGCCTCTGAATTGCTTCTGGAAGTTGGTAGAATGTCTTTACATTCGTTCACTAGAATAATAATGATTAGATGTGGGAGAGGAACTGTTGTAATGTATAAATAAGTAAATGTATCAGATTGCCCTATTGAAATGAAATGGCATGGCATTTATAATTAACTTTTATTTAAAGTTAAAATACAAAATGCTTAAAATTAACCAGCATGCATAACTTTACGTGCCCTGGACTGCTTAAGAAAGGTCTAACTTCAGTATTTCCTTTTCAGGCATATCTGGTTTTACTCACCGATACCAGTGAAGAAACATTTTGTATATGTACTGGTTAAATTGCAAAGCCTACGTACCTATATGTATTCACATGTATGGCCATTCTAATGGTACATTTTGGGGGCTGGCATAACTGTTATACTTGTACACTTAGGTGCAGCACATGAATGAGGCTCTCTGTCATATATCTGAAAGTGAGCTTTAAGCTGAGGGGAGCACATAGGTTAAAAACTAGGCACCTGTTTGGAATGAAGAACTTTCGAAGTGACTACTGCAAATAGAAGGAGAAACTATTACAGGAAATGCCTTGACTGAAGAAGACTTAGATATTATAGCACCTCTCATGGCCAACTGATGTTCATGGTAATCTGTTCACATGATGTTAATTGAAGGATAAACATTGACCAGGGCACTGGGAATGTTCCATTCTCCACCCCCCAACCCACCCACCCATCTTCAAAATCATGCAGTGGGACCTTTCACATCTGCCTGAGAGGGTAGATTGGATGTTGTTTAAACTTCTCTTTCAAAGACAGCATTTCCAACAGTGCAGTGTTTTGATTTTGATTTAATTTGATTTATTAATGGCGTGTGTACCAAGGTACAATGAAAAGCGTTGTCTTACGTGCTTTACAGGCAGATTGTACTCTACAAGTGCATCAGGGTAACAGAACAGAGTGCAGGATACAGTGTTACAGCTGCTGAGAAGGTGCAGAGATAGATCAACATCAACATTAATGAGGTCGGTTCAAAAGTCTGTTAACAGCGGGGCAGAAGCTGTTCTTGAATCTGTTCGTACGTCTATCAAAACTCTTATATCTTCTGCTTGATGGAAGAGAGTATAACCAGGGTGGGAGAAGCCTTTGATTATCTTTTGGCTGTTTTCCCAAGGCAGCAGGAAGTATAGATAAAGTCAATGGATGGGATGCTGCTTTGCATGATTGACGGGGTTGTGTTCACAACTTTCTGTGTTCCTTTTGGTCTTGGGTAGAACAGTTGCCATGTCAGCATCCAGGTAGGATTCCCTCTATGCTGGAATGTCAGCACTGATATTGAACCCACAGCTTTCTGATTTTGATGCGATATTGCAACAGCTAATGTATGGTTGACACCAGCATTGGACTGTACTAAGTTGAGCTCCATCAGCATTTAGTGTTCCAGTTTTTGCGCACGGTAAGGATTCAAGGCGTAACGTTGTTCATGAATCAGTACCACAGGCAACGTAACAGGATGTCATTGTTTCTTTCTTTTCTCTCCTTCCATATGAAACTATTTGGTGTATTTAAAGGTGGCAACCTGATGCAGCTTTGTTAATACAGGTGAGAATGATTTATCACCAAAAAATCAATCCTTAGCAATGATGTCTCTAGTGGTTTAACTTTAGTGGTTAGATAACTTTTTGAAAAAAATATATACTTATGGGAACACTTAATTTGTGTACTTTAGTCAATTATTTAGAAACAAATGGATGAGTGCAATCTGAAGGGCCTTCCTGGACCAGTGTAATGTCAGCTTCTGTGTGACAACTTCAGTTTGTCGGATGGGGCCTGATTGAAAACAACTTAAAAGTCATAGATATCTGACGGTCTGTGGAACTTCATGCAGTATCATCTTAAATTTTCTGACCTTTTATGCCAGTTCAACTATTTGCACTAAATTGTCCTAAACTCTGGCCTCAAAACTATCAAAACTTCTACCTGCAAGTTGTTAAATACCACTGCCTGTAAGATGTATTAAGTTGTTGCACAGTATTTATGTTTTTTGCTGTGACGTTGAGCCTCTACAAATGTTTCTGCTTGAGCTCCCATTTGTATTCATTTATTCAATAAAATTGTACTGCTGGTTTACAGTTGCTGATCTTGCTAATGATGTTAAAAGTATATTAATGGCAACAATGGATGCTGCAAATATCTTGCACTTTATGCTTTGCATAGCAGAATATTGAATTCACTACAATTTATCGTAGAAGGAAGTTTTAATACCCTATTTAATGAAGAAGATTGGAACTTTAGTTTATCCAGAATTTGGCTCTGATTCATTACTTAATAAATTGTAATAGAAAATTGTAAGATTGTTGAGTCTCTGCCCATCCTCTGTCATTGCATATACAATTATTTTAGAAACCAGTCAAGCATTTGTGTTTATAGAGTATTTTACATGAGCTCAGGACTTTCCAAAGTGTTTCACAGCTAATGGACACTTTTTAAAGCATAATTATTTTGGAAATGTATGTACAGCAAGGTGGCAGAAAGCGTAATGAGGCAAATATCCAGGTTTTTTGTCTGTCTGTTGTTAGTTGATGAATTTTTGTTGGTCAGCTGGGAATTTTTTCTTTGAAAAGTACCATGCATTTTTTTTTTCCCTGTGATGCAGGTGATTTAATGCCTCATTCAAAACACAGCACTTCATATAGTTCAGCAACCCACAGTAGCGCACTGAAACATCAATTACGTCTATGTGCTTGAGTCTCTGTAGTGGGGTGTGAATCTGCAAGCTTTTGCCTCTTAGGTTGGTGTTCGTACTTTTGCCTAAGGCCGATAACAAATTTTGTATTCAACTGCCCGAGGATGGAATCCAACCTGGGTCCCTGGCGCTGTGAGGCAGCAGTGCTAACCACTGAACCACTCTGGCATGGAAAAGGGAGAAATTGGGGTCACACCTGCTTTTGAAGCTGGTACCTTGACATTTTTGCACTTATTGAATTTAAGGGTTTTCCCAGAAACCAACAACAATATCTTGCACTTATGTGTCCTTTAATGTAGTAAAACACCTGAATGCACTCAATAAAAATGTTAATGAACAAAATTTGACTCGGAGCCATGTCGTTGTATTAAGGCAGTGACAAGTTCATCAAAGAGTTGGATTTTAAGGAGTGAATTAAGGGAAGTTTGAGAGTTGTGGGGAGGAAATTTCAGAAATTGAGGTCTAGGCCAATGCAGCCAGCTGCCAATGGTTAGGCATGGAAATTGTGGGCACACAATGTATTAGAGAAATAGATTGGGTACGTTGGGAAAAACTGTTACCAGTAGTTGGATATGTAGGACTAGGAGTCTTAGTCAGAAATCTAGAGGCAGATCTTTCCGAAGTGAAATTATGAAGAGGTTTTCTTGGAAAAGGTAGCAAAGATTTGATACTTGCTCCACAAAGGGCAATTGAAGCTGGATCAGTTGCTAACTTTAAAATGTTTAAGGTATTAAAGGATGAAACAAAAGCAAGTGCATGAAATTGGTTTTGCAAATCATCCATGATCCCGTTGACCATCACAAGAAGCTAATTAATCTACTTCTGTTACTATGTTCTGATAAAAGATCAAATTGAAGGGTGTGAATATATCTCCCAACTTAAGCTGTTCTGGCAGTAATATTTTCTGTACCTGTACAAATGAACGAACTGTCCCACTTCGGCTGCAGGGAGCAATGTAAAAATGCTTGTTGTCGAAAGAAGGTCACCTACAATTGTGCTAACTTTAATTACTGATATCCGATCCTCAGTTTGATCTGTTTGTGCTTCCTTTAAACATTTTTAGAGCGACGAAATGTCCCTCAAAATTCAATCTTCCTATATCCTATTCATGACTCTGTATACACTATGTTCACAACTTGATGATAAGGTAATGGTGAATTCTTAAGTAAGCAGCAGGTTGGCAGAAGTTTGTCAAATGATAATGGCTAAAAGATGTCCTTTCCTAAGTGTCTCAATCTTTAATTGCAGGTGCTGTGATAGGTGACGGACAGTCTGCAGTGGCCAGTAATATTGCCAATATCACTTATCGCCTCCAGTGGTGGGATTTCACCAAATTTGATCTTCCAGAGATCAGCAATGGTAAGTGATATGTAAAGACTGGCAGAATCTGAGAGAGCAATGGGTGATTACTTGACTGCCGTAGAGTTATGTAAGAAGCTGTATGATCAAAATATGATGTCAAAAGAGGTCAAACAATTGAATAGATCTTGGTGAAGCGCATCTTATTTCAGCTGGTGGGACTACTTATGGATGGAGTTGATGAATCTGGTGTTTGGGGCAACATTCAGTTATCCTTGACAACCATTGAACTCTTGCCAAATGAATTTCCATTATATCTTTGCTCCTTCTGGAATTCTGTTCTCAATGCTCAGATAAAGCCAGAGAACTCCTCCTTATGACAAATTTTGGATGGTTTCTCAAAGCTCCTGGTTCAGTATTAACCAATACAGCAATATCCTGCAGAGGAACTTGTTTTCACTCTGACCAATTTCCTTATCTAGAATTATAATCCTCAGAATCTGACTAGTAACATGGCTGTTGAGAGTATCCGCTTGGAGTATTTTTTCTTGCAGTCTCCATGGTACATCTACACTGTGATCGTCCAGTAATAATTCAATTTAAAGAAGGCTTGACAGCAAAATAAACATGATTAATGCTATAATTTATAATCTAATACATTGCCTTTGAATCTGCGATAACCTAGCCCATTTCACTTACAGGGAGTGAAACTTTAGATATCTTAAGCCAGTATGGAAGTTAATTCTCGGAAAGAAATACACATTGTCCTTCCAAACTGTGTCATAGAACATTTCCTGATGGACCATAGAATCTTACAGTACAGAATAGGCCCTTCAGCCCGTCATGTCTGTACTGCCAAAAATACACTAAATCTATACTAATCCAATTTTTCACCATTTTATTAGTTTATTAATATGCACTTGTAATTCCTTTAATCCTTACAATTATGTATGCTGACTCCTACTTTGTATGACCATTTAGTTTGGACACCACTCCATCCATCACTGTATCTAGACCTTTTTATCAGAATGTCTTCCCACTTTTGTTATGAACCTCTTATATGAAGTATGCAGGACTTTGGTTAGCCTGGAGTTCTGTGTGCAGTTCTGGTCGCCATACTACAGTAAGGATGTGATTGGACTGGAGGGAGTGCAGAGGAGATTCACGAGGATGTTGCTTGTGATGGAACATATTGGCTACAAGGACAGGCTGATTAAGCTCAAGTTGTTTTAAGGCGTAGAAGCAGAAATTAGGCCATTCGGCCCATCAAGTCTCAGTTTTCCTTGAGGCAGAGAAGGTTGGGCGGTGACTTGGGTGAGGTGTATAGGATTGTGGGGGGCATGGACAGGGTGGATAAAAAATCAGCTGTTTCCCTCAATTGAAGAGTCACTAACAAGAGGACACATTTTTAAGGTGAAAGGCAAGAGATTTAGAGGGACTTGAGGTACATTTTTCATTGGGGGATGGTAGAGGCCTGGAATGCACTGCCTTGTTGGAGTTGACGGTAACAGTGGCTAGCAGAGACAGGTAACCTCACAATATTTTAAGAAGTATCTGGATAAGCACCTGAAGTATCATAACATTCAAGGCCAGGGCCTAGTCAATTCAGTGTTCACATTCTTGGAAATTTGGAAGTGGCTGGGACGTTATAATTGTATCTTGGTCTATCACAAAGATTTAATAACTTTGGACTGACAAGACAGGATTACAGCCGTGTCGTGTCACTGATTGCCGAGAAGTAATCAGAATTTCATTAATTATGCTGCTGTTCGCTCAACCACCACTATTTTCTGTCCCCAATCTAATTAAATTTTGTTTGAATGTTAAGTGACTTCCATCCCTCCCAATTCTGTCAACACTCTGATGTTAATCATTGATTTACTCAAAGGGTTTTTAATAAAATTTCAGCCAGTTTTCTATTCTATCTTGTAAGCCCATTAATTTCATATGAAAGCATTATCTTGTGTAATGGTATTGAAATAGATTTTTGAGTATATTTGAGAAATACTTGGTAAATTAAGGCACTTTTAGATCCTTGAAAGAGTTCATGTTTGTTGAAAATGGGTCATTATGTGTTGGTAATGTACAAATAATCTCTCTTTCATGTTTTCTTCTGTGACAAAACCAATCATTCCTGTTAAATGCTATTTGTGTTACCACAACATGCCCAAAATACATTATAACCAACATATTTCTATGATGAGAATATTTACTTAAACATCATAAAAGAACTCTGCTTACATGTTCTAACTCGAGCTCACTGAAAAATCCTTTTCTCTTGCTGACATATGAAAGGATTTGACCGGAAATTAATGCTGTCTTTTTAAGACATAAAATTGGTTGAAATTCTTTTGCATTAAAAAGCTTTAAATACTTTTCATTGTGGGATTGGGGTGTGTAACATTGTAGAATCACGAAAGCAGGCTTTGTTGCTTGCTTCCATTAGAATTCCTTTCTTATATAAGGGTAGCTTGCATCAACCATGTAACTAAACCTGTGTAAATCTTTTTTTTAATTGAAGAGTTCATGTCCTAGTTTTTTTCTTCTTTGTCTGTTCATGGTAACCCCCATTATATGTGGCATTTCTGTTTGAGGAATTTCTGATATATACATGCTCCATGCCCATTCCAGAATTTGGAATACGTTGTTCCATATTTGTTACACCCCTCCCCCTCAAACATGAATTTATACAACACCAAGAAGCTGAGTCTGTTGCCATGTGCTGGTCAACTGAAGACAGCGATGCTATGTCAGTAGGCATAATTATCTATTCTAACTTCATATTTTCCCTTGTCGTCTCTAATCCTAATTTTCCTCTTCCTGAAAGTCTTGATTGCTTCAATGATTTCACAGGTACCAGTATCTCCTGTGTCTCACCTAATGGTTACACCACATAAGGTGCTCGTTTGGCTTGTCATGTCAGTGATGATCTCTACAAGAGCCACTCAGCTGCCCTAGAAAAATTGAACTCCGTAGCAAATGGGAAGAAACTCCTTCACCAGTTGTGGTCAGGCCAAGCACAAAGGAAGATGGTTATGATCTCTGCAGGCTGGTCATCTCAGTTCTAGGATATTATTGCAGGAGTTCCTCATGGTAGTGCCCTGAGCCTAAAAAACTTCAGCTGTTTCATCAGTGACTGTCCCTGCAATGCAATGTCAGAACTGGGGATGTTTACAAATGATTGCACTATGCTCAGTATTGCTCACATTCTCAGTTACTGAAACAGCATGTGTTCATATGCATCCAAGACTGGGACAGCATTCAGTCTTGGATTGTTAAACAATATTAACACCACAAGGTACCAAACAATGATTATCTCCAACGAGAGGGAATTCTAACATTCTCCCTTGATATGTTCAATAGGATGATCACCATCAAATTCCTTGCCATCATCATGTTGAACCTTGTCCCTGAACTACACAACCATATAAATACTTTGGTTCCAAGAGTTGGTCAAAGCCTGGGTATTCTGTTATTAGTAACTCCTGAATTCCTAAAGTTGGTCCATCACTTGCAAGGAACAATTCAGGATTTTGATGGGATACTCTCCACTTGCTACGTACGGCTCCAGTAACAAGGTTGATGCCATCCAACAAAGATCCCACCTGACTGGCATCCCGTTGACCACCTTAAGCATTCACACCCTCCACCACTGATTCACAGCGGCAACAATGTACATTATCTATAAGATGCAATGTAAGAACTCACCAAACTTCGTTTGTACCTGCAACATCTACCACTCAGAAGAACAACAACAGACGTCTGGGAACACCCGTAGGATTCCCTATAACCTGCACACCATCCACACATGGAAATATATCATTCCAGACACTGGGTCAAAATCTTGATGACAGAGGATTTGAGTATTGGAGAAGGGATGTCTTGCTGCAGTTATACAGGGCCTTGGTGAGGCCACACCTTGAATATTCTGTGCAGTTTTGCTCTCTTAGTCTGAGGAGGAACACTCTTGCTATTGAGGGAGTCCAGCGAAGTTCACCCAACTGATTCCCGGAATGGCAGGACTGACATATGACGGAGGACTGTATTGACTGGGCTTGGACTCACTGCAATTTAGAAGAATTGAAGGGAGATCTCATTGAAACATTTAAAATCCCGATGGGACTGGACAGGCTAGATGCGGGAAAAATGTTCCCGGTTTTGGGGAAGTCCAGAACTAGGGGGTCATAGTCTAAAAATAAGGGTTAAGCCATTAAGGACTGAGATGAGAAAGTACTTCTTCACTCAGAGTTGTGAACCTGTGGAATTCTCTACCACAGAAAGGAATTGGGGCCAGTTCGTTAGATACATTCAAGAGGGAGCTGGAGGTGGCCCTTGCGGCTGAAGGGATCAAGAGGCATGGAGAGAAAGCTGGAGTGGGATACTGAGATTGCATGATCAGCCATGATCATATTGAATGGTGGTGCAGGGTGGAAGGGCCGAATGGTCTAGTCCTGCACCTGTTTTCTATGTTTCAGTAAGACTATGGATGTATCCACACCTGATGGACAGCAGAGGTTCAAGCAGATGTGCACCACCTTCACAAGCAATTAAGGATTGGCAAAAACATTTACTTTTCCAATGCGCTGGCATCCCATGAGGAAATGAAAGAAAACATTTGGGAGACCCTCTTGCCTTAGACCCAGATAAAGTTGCCTTTTGAACCAGATCTGCTATTTAATAAGCTGATGAGTGATCTGACTGTATCCTCACTCATAATCCCACCTGCATCTGATAACCTTTCACCCCATTCCTTGCCAAGCATTTATCCGTTCTCTCTTTAAACTATTCAAAGGTTCTGTTTTCATCACCTGCTCAGAAGGAAAATGTTTGGCTCATCTGTTTTAAATGAGCAGCTCCTAATTTTTAAAAGATGATCATAGTCTAGCTTTTCCCATTCTTCCATAAGATGAAATGTTCTCTCCACATCCAACCTGTCTAGAAGCCACGAGATCTTTTGAATGTTTCATGGGAGTTGAAACAAAGAAAAAAAAAACTGCACCAAGCCAAAGAACAGAATATTAATAAGAATGACAAAAAACCTAGCCAAAAAAAAAGGAGGCAATAGTTGGAAAAACAGAGGGACTTGAAAAAAGAGTTCCCAATCTTAGGATTTAGACTAATGAAAGCATGGCCCATAATGATGGCGCAAATGCTGGGACAGATGTACAAGACCAGAGCTGGAGGAATACAGAGTTTTAAGAGAGTTACTGGGCTGGCAGATGCTGAGACAAAGATCATTGAGTGAGTTGAATCCAAGGATGAGAGAATTAAAATTTGAAGCTTTAATAAATGAAGAATCAATGTAGACCACCAAGTGCAAGAATAGTTATTGAGTTTACATTTTGCAGGTTAGGATACAAACAGCAGAAATTTACAAGTTCAAGTTTATTAAGAGTTGGAATTGAACAGTTAGCGAGATGCACATTGGAGCTGATTAAAACGATGATGTGACTGGGGGCTTCCGCAGAAGATGACAAAGGAAGTAGGTAGTGTTATGAACCTTTACTGCCTTTGTGATGATGAGGATATAGGTGGAAACTTGGAAGTGGGATACTCAGGTTGCATATGGTCTAATTCAGCCTGAATTAGTGTAATGGACAGAATTAGAGTTAGTGTGTGGCAACGATGGCTTTAATCTTGCCAATTCTTCTCTAAAATGGGAATTGACTCATCCAGAACTGGAACATTGACTTTGCAATCTGATAACACTGGTATTGGAGATTTGAAAGAGGTGTTGATTTAAAGTTTGTGTAGTAAGCATGCATGTGGAACCAGACATCCATATTCCATATTCAGTTCCTGTTTCCAAATCTTGTTAATTGTTTTTATTCCGACTTGTGGGATTATTCATCCTTTTTCCCATGTCCAGTATCAGAAGTGTTATTGCAAGGTGTATAATACATTTATGTCCAAGCTCCTTGTTTGGAACTATCTTTCTCCCTTTATTGAAAACAGCCTGACTGAGAATAGATGCATGACTAGCATCCTGCTTGTCTAATAGTGCAGGCTGTAAGAAATACTATTATTGCCACAAACAGCACATTGTCATGGCACTTTTGCTTATACAATATTAGCACTGTTAACATGTTGCGACAGAACCAGTTGCATTTTGAGACTACTAATAATTTGCTGTGTTGCCTGTGAGATCAAATGTTGAATTTTAAAGCCGTTCAACCTTAATTCTTTTGATTTTATTTATTAAAAATAAGATAACCTGGTGCCCTGGAGAAATCTTTAACCCCAGGCATTTTGGCAAAGCTGAGTTCTATAAGTTTTTTGTATCAACGGTCCAATACTGTAGCACTGCAGTCACTGAAATAGTTGTAAAGCATGAAATTGTGAGAATGATTCATCTTATGAATTCTGGTTTAAATTTATTTCTGTAATTCAATTAAGTATAATCTTTTTACACCCATTGTGCCATAGTGTAGGTTGCAGTACATGAGGAAGATGGACATTTGTAATCTATTTCAAACAAGTATTTGAATGTTTTCCATTGCCACAGGAAAATTGCTATTCTGTTTTACTCCTAACATTAGGAGTAATTTTAAATCCTTAAGAAATGTTTGCCTGTTAAATGGCAGATTTTTTGATTTGTGTCCAATATAGTTTGAATAACTGCCCATGTTTGCATGCATACTGGAAACCAGTACCACACCGAAGAGAAATTCAGTATTACTGGGTTCTTCTACTTTTGTTACAGACTGAAATGCTTTCAATGGGGTTTATTGTGACTTAGAAAAAAGCACATTGCTGTACTGATTGGATTGAGAAATCCCACTGTATTGAAATTGAAGTTTCTAGGACCCCTTAAGTGATAGCTGTCTGTGGATTATCTAAATTGCAGAGCTCCTGTTTTTCTCTGGTAATCGATCCTCCAGAAGGGGGGATGTATTGTACGGACATTGTATCTCACAATCAAGGTTATACTCCACTTTAAATAAGCAAACTCTTCATTATTCCTTCTGCTGTAAGCTTTGTTGTGAATACAGTACTTTTCCTGTTTATTGCTGCTGATATCTGACCATATATTTGTCCTCTCAAAACTACTATTGCAGAATAAACTAAAACCGATACATTTGCAATAAACAGACTCTTTTTAAAAGAGTAGAACAATTACCATATATTAGGTAGTTTACATGTCTTTAAGTTCTCATTTCTAGAGCTGCCAGAAAGTTATGAAATTCATCCAGTCTTTTTAGAAATTTAAAATTGAATGAGATATGGAAAACATATAGCACTATATGTTATAATTTCTGATGTTTCTGTTTCTTGAAGCTGTAATGTCTCAGTTAAGTTAAAGCAAGTACCTGTGTACACCATCACATTTGGCAATACTGGTTGAATATATTTGTGGCCAAGTAGAAATCTGGAATGGAAATCTTAGACAGTGATATGGTAGCATAATTGGTGTTAATTTTTCACGAGTAAGTGTACTTTCCTTGAACTGAATGTTAAATGTATAACTTTTAACAGTGTAAGATTAATACAAAGAATCAATCTGGTCTTTTGGGGTGGGAGTTACTTCTAAACATCAGTCCTTCCTTATTACTATAGAATTAGATTTTCGGGATTTTTAATTGTCCTAGGCATCACAATATTATGACATTGAACAGAAAGTTTTGTTGCATCTTTCCCATTCTCAAAGCCAGCAAAGTACTTTTGAAATAAAGTCTTTGGGATAATGTAGGAAAATGAGACAATTTACACAAATGGTA
Source organism: Rhincodon typus (assembly GCF_021869965.1). Taxonomy (NCBI): domain Eukaryota; kingdom Metazoa; phylum Chordata; class Chondrichthyes; order Orectolobiformes; family Rhincodontidae; genus Rhincodon; species Rhincodon typus. The sequence continues at coordinate 10,082,290 of NC_063348.1, forward strand.
ATGAGACCAGTGACTAAATTTTTGTGTAACCTCTACCCCTTCCGATCTTCAGTAGCAATGTTCTCACCCCTATTAGTCTGTTTGTTGTTAAATAAAATATCTTAAAAGCTAATGGACAGATTCCAATGAGCCTTAATGCACAGATAGTATAAGGCCAAAGGATGAACTCTTTTTGTGATGATCTAGACCCTAGAATTTTTTAAAGATTGTGTTAAAGTTGGAAAATGGGGAAAATAGACTTTTTCAAGAATGGTTACAATTTGCTTTATTAAGAATGTTGTGGTTTGCCTCAGCTGCTCTGTTGAAATTTGTCTTGACTGTCAATTTGTGAGCAGAGTTTTCAGAGCAGATTGTTGAATGTGGGCTGGTCAGAAGCCATCTCAATGAAATGAAAACTCTTAAGTAAAATATTTCTTTCTGCAATTTGTAGTTCCAGAGCATTAGCCAGGCAAGAAAAATAACGTTGAGGAAGAGCTGCACAATTGTAATAACATTCAGTAAACAAGGTGTAGCAAAAGTCTGCTCTCTTTTAAGTTCCATCTTGATTTGTTTATCTTTAAAACCGATTCAATATGGCTAGAAGAGAACCTTCCACATTTCATTGTGTTTGATGGAAGGTTTGTGTATAATTCAGGAAATCATGTAATTCCTTTCAGCTGTGTCAGGGCAGTTTTGAATGAGAAACCATTATTCAAACATTTTTCTGTATTACTGTGATTTTCAGAATTAGTTTTGGGATTCCAAAGTTGTTTACAAGTACAAATGTTTACAGTGATCAGATTGGAGTTAAGAAGTCCTTGTCAAAAGGTTGTGTAAATTGGACTATGGTCAACCAGTGCTGTTTCATCGAATCCCTACAGTGTGGAAGCAGGTCAATTAACCTACCTTGCACATCTTTGGACTATGGGAGGAAACCGGAGCACCCACACACACACACAACGAAAATGTGCAAACTCAGCGCAGACAGTCTCCCAAAATGCTTTTGTACCCGGGTAGCTGGAGTAGTGAGGCAGCAGTGCTAAGCACTGAGTCACTGTGTCACCTATCACAAGCTTCTTGTGATAGTCCGAGGAATAAACCAGCGACATATTTCTGATTAATTTTCTTCATATCATATCACTTAGCTTATTGCGTTGAAAGGATAATGAAGTTCAGATGGTAACTATTTGGATCCATTTGTGTCAATTGTTGTGCTTTTGTCTTTAAAGAAAATATAAATCCAAATTGCATTGCCCAAACACATAGTTAATGATAAAGGTGTTCCCTGATGATTCACAAATTGGAATGCATTGCGTATAGAGGTACTAACATGTGAACCAGCTGATCTGTGGTCTGTTTTCGAGTGAGTGTCGCAACTGTTTTACACGCACTTAGTTGAGTTAACCATTTTCATCCTCGCCAATTGTTCTGATGTCAATACCCGATTACACACAAGAAAGATGATCTTGGTGAAGGAGGCCAAGAGGTGTCACAGTTCGGAATACTTGCATCAGGAGATGTGATGCAGAGAACAAATAGGTTTAAAAGATTGCATGAGTACTGGCAAGCTAATAATTGTGAACTTAGTTTTATTTTCATCTGCTTTACTAGGTCAGGCTAGTTTATCTAGTGGTTGCTGTTGAATGCACACATTTGTACTTGGAAACTGGCACTTCTCTGAGGCCAGTGTTGAAGCTGCTTGAAACAGAATGAGTTCATAAATGAAATGTTCTGCTGTCTGATAAATTAACTTTTCAACCGTGCCTTGTTGTTGAGTCCTGCTTTGCAGCATTGTGCAGGATTGTTATTAAAAGCGTATGACATAGGTAATTGTTTGCAGATTAATACATTCCTTATATTCATGTTTACTTAGCTTCATACATAATGTGTGTTTCGGTGTGAATCTGCCATTTTACCATCATGCTATCAGAAATTGGGCTAAGAATATTAAATTTCATCTGTTTTGTGTGCATTGTTCACAGTGGTTGGAGAAATAGGGTTAATTGAAATAATTTATATGATTAGCTTTAATTTAAATTCTAGTGGTGTGGCAAAAAGCAATAGCAATTGCTCAGATATAGACAAACAAGCATTTACAGCTCTCCAGGGTATGTTTTCTAATATATATCCCACTAATATTATAGCTATATATTTTGTTTTTAATGGTTGTTAAGGTAATAAAATTCTCAATTTGCCACAAATGATTGGTTGGGTCCACAGGAAGTATTGCCCCTGTTTATCTTTGCTGCTTGTAGTATGGTTCACTAGTGTAGCATGTAGAAGGAAAAGAAGGGCAGTTTTAATTATTCTCAAAGCCTTGCTTTCTTAAATTTTCTTTCTTTCTTGCCACCATTCTTTTGTTCATTTTATTAATGATGCTGACAATGCTATCCTGTAGCCTACTTGTATCTGGAATTACAGCTTCAGTATGAACCTAACCCTGACTTTAATTGTTATAATGATTATGGACTTTTCATAAAAGCCTGATCTCCACTGATTGCATTAACTCTACCATGTGTCCTGCAATTCAGCTGAGCTCTGCATACATTGTAGCCGAATGGGAACCAAGCTACCTCCAACCGCTTTCCTAGCTCGATTTTTATATGGAGTCCATTGCAGTAATCCATTATTTTGTTAAAAGAAAAATGTCCAGATATAGTAAGCATTCTCTGAGGACAATTTTCTGCTTTTTGTAATAGCTAAAGGCATTTCTCAAATATTCATTTAAAACTTTGCTTCCAGATCAATATAGATCATTTTTATTGTGCACACTGATCTGCATTGAAGAAAGATGTCAATCTTAATGCAAGTTGTTCTGACTGCCAACTGACAGCTTACTTTTGTAGTAGGACCCAGAACACTGGCATATATTTGGTAGACCATTAATGAGTAATAAGTTAACATCCACTTAGAAACTGAATTAAATACAGCTGTGCAATGCAAGATTAGCTGAAGAGAAAATGTATTAACCCTGATACCCTAGGATTAGGATTTACCTTCTCAAGTTCCTTTTTGAGAAATTAATATTTATTTTTGAGGGGAAAATAGGAAAATTATAAAATGCGAGACAATTTGCATATCTGTAAGTTAAGCAATCATTCTGATCAGCTGGAGCCTTTCAGAGATGATTCTGTGCTGTGTAAATTGCCAAACTAATTATCCTCCAATATGATCATGGAAATAATTCTTCTGTTTGATATGCAATGACCTCATTGACCCAGCTGTCAATATCAGCTGCTTCTACACAAGTGAAGAAGCAAGCTAGTTGGTAACTTGTCTCAGAGATAGCAGGAACTGCAGGTGCTGGAGAATCTGAGATAACAAGGTGTAGAGCTGGATGAACACAGCAGGCCAAGAAGCATCATAGGAGCAGGAAGGCTGACGTTTCGGGCCTAGACCCTTCATCAGAAATGGGGGAGGGGAAGGGCATTCTGAAATAAATAGGGAGAGAGGGGGAGATGGATAGAAGATGGATAGAGGAGAAGATAGGTGGAGAGGAAACAGACAGGTCAAAGAGGCGGGGATGGAGCCAGTAAAGGTGAGTGTAGGTGGGGAGTTAGGGAGGAGATAGGTCAGTCCAGGGAGGACGGACAGGTCAAGGAGGCAGGATGAGGTTAGTAGGTAGGCCCTAAACCCCACCTCTTCCTCCGTTACATTGATGACTGTATCGGCGCCGCCTCGTGCTCCCACGAGGAGCTCGAACAGTTCATCCCCTTCACCAACACCTTCCACCCCAAACTTAAGTTTACCTGGACCATCTCTAATACCTCTCTCACCTTCCTGGACCTCTCTGTCTCCATCTCGGGCAACCACCTAGAAACCGATATCCATTTCAAGCCCACCGACTCCCACAGCTACCTAGAATACACCTCCTCCCACCCACCTTCCTGCAAAAATGCCATCCCCTATTCACAATTCCTTCGCCTCCGCCGCATCTGCTCCCAGAATGAGGCATTCCACTCCCGTACATCTCAGATGTCCTCGTTTTTCAAGGACCGCAACATCCCCCCCTCAGTGGTCGAGAACACCCTCGACCGTGTCTCCCGCATTTCCCGCAACTCATCCCTCACACCCTGTCCCCGCAATAACAACCAAAAAAGAATCTCCCTCGTCCTCACGTACCACCCCACCAACCTCCGGATCCAACGCATCATCCTCCAACACTTCCGCCATCTGCAATCCGACCCCACCACCAAAGACATTTTTCCCTCCCCACCCTTATCTGCTTTCCGGAGGGACCACTCTCTCCGTGACTCCCTTGTCAGCTCCACGCCCCCCTCCAGCCCCACCACACCCGGCACTTTTCCCTGCAACTGCAGGAAGTGCTACACCTGCCCCACACCTCCTCCCACACCCCCATCCCAGGCCCCAAGAAGACTTTCCACATCAAGCAGATGTTCACCTGCACATCTGCTAATGTGGTATACTGCATCCGCTGTACCCGTTGTGGCCTCCTCTACATCGGGGAAACCAAGCGGAGGCTCGGGGACTGCTTTGCAGAACACCTACGCTCGGTTCGCAATAAACAACTGCACCTCCCAGTTGCGAACCATTTCAACTCCTCCTCCCATTCCTCAGACGACATGTCCATCCTGGGCCTCCTGCAGTGCCACAACGATGCCACCCGAAGGTTGCAGGAACAGCAACTCATATTCCGCTTGGGAACCCTGCAGCCCAATGGTATCAATGTGGATTTCACAAGCTTCAAAATCTCCCCTCCCCCTACCGCATCCCAAAACCAGCCCAGCTCGCCCCCGCCTCCCTAACCTGTTCTTCCTCCCACCTATCCCCTCCTCCCACCTCAAGCCACACCCCCATCTCCTACCTACTAACCTCATCCCGCCCCCTTGACCTGCCCGTCCTCCCTGGACTGACCTATCTCCTCCCTACCTCCCCACCTACACTCACCTTTACTGGCTCCATCCCCGCCTCTTTGACCTGTCTGTTTCCTCTCCACCTATCTTCTCCTCTATCCATCTTCTATCCGCCTCCTCCTCTCTCCCTATTTATTTCAGAACCCCCTTCCCCTCCCCCATTTCTGAAGAAGGGTCTAGGCCTGAAACGTCAGCCTCCCTGCTCCTATGATGCTTCTTGGCCTGCTTCTTGGCTTCTCATCCAGCTCTACACCTCAGCAAAAATTTGGGAAAGGGCTATCTCACTTCACTCTTGTTTAGATGAACTCAAAAAAAGAGACAATTTCTTCCATGCAATGCTGCACTGCACCTTGGTGGCAAAAGATTCAGATGTACCAAAGCACAGCTTTTGCCATTTTCATTGAACTTGTCAGGAGTGCCAACTGTTCAGATTGGCCTGGAGTCTACAAGAATTGAGTACCAATTCCCATTGCTGTTTGCTACTCTGCAGAAAATCAAAAGTGACAATGAACAATTTTTTTTTTGTCATTTACTTTGAACATTTTTTCTTTACCAGATGTACAAGTATTGACAATGGAGGGGGAAAAAGGCTCTTTGGCTTGCTGTCAAGTATCATCCAGTTGTATCATTTACTTTTCTATAGGCATAGGAAAGGAATGCATCAAGGATAGATGTGTCAGCTGCCTAATGGCTGAAGTGTGGGGGCAAGTCATGTGATAAAACCTCTAGGAATATATTTAATCACAGCCAAAATTAGGCAGATCATGATATGTCACTGACAAAGTTTTATAAGTAAGCATTTGCCTGCTGCCACTGATTGTATCATGACAAGGGACTGATAGAACAAATTGATAGTTGTAATAAGTAGGGAGTGGTGAAACAAAGATATAATCAGCTGATTCTCATACTGAAACAGTTGGATTCATTAAACCAAAAGATGACAGTAATCATTTGTCACTTTGTGATCAATGTGTTGTTTTGTCATCCTATTGAAAGGCAGGTTGTTTTGTCAAGAATTGTATGCTCTGGAAGTTTTAGAACTTACCTTTCAAGCTGCTTCTTTGAGAATTAGGGAAGTATACACCAGTTAGACAGCAGTCAATCTCCTTATTAGGCTGTCCAAAAGTTGAAGATAGATGCTGAATCGGTTTGCTGGTACTATAGGTATGGTTATGGTTCCTCAGTTTTCTGTGCAGTTCCATTTCAATCGTAGATGACATGAATGTCCGTGATGCGTGTTTTTTCAAAGGATTTGATTATGTCCAATTGTAAAGCTGAGAGAAATCTGCGAATGAGCCATTTTGTCAGCTTCTTATTTTGTAATGTTCTAATGCAGAGACGTCAAAATGTAATTGTTGCATATAATATGTTATTATTGAAAGTGATCCCTGTTAATTTGTGCATTTTCGGGTTGCCGGTGCCAAGTCCTGTTTTATCATAAGAGTTTTATGCTTCTCAGATGTTAAAGTAATCATGGAGTGTTTGTATATTATCTAAAAGGCCAGACCTGTAAATATATTTGGCAGAAACTTTAAATCAGAATAAGGCAACTTAAAAGGTGTTTTCTAAATGAAGACATCCGGTACTTCATTTGGTTTCCAGGCAACTCTAGTCCTCTTGGTCTCCTTGCCATCAAACCAACAAAAGTGAAAGGATGTTTTTTGCTGGTCCCCAGTGTCCACTAACTGGAATGATATTCAATACATCAGATTGAAAAATTGTATCTTGTTCCTTTAATCCCTTTTGATCACGTGGGTGGACATGCTGAATGCATTTGTTACTGGAAAATTGGTCCTTGGATTTGCATATATTTATTGTATAATACATAAAATACTTTCAAAAGAAAATATGGATGATTTTGTACTTTACCTGTAAGGCAATATTGTGAATGTGTTTTATTTAATCTTAGATTATTAGATTTGCTTTATGTACAACTGTCATTGTGCAATTAAAAATTCCTTATTTGTACCGGAGTGTACTATGCAATATGTGACAAGGGAATTAACTGAGAGTTGGAAACAAAATGCATCTCTTTAATTGAGTTATAATACATTCCAAGTGTACACTCTCAATTGCAGCTAGGCCTGTAGGATAATTGATATGGTTTCGCCTGTTTTTCAAAATGTCTGCAGCTGAAAGGACGGATAGGGATCCATCCCATTGTGCCACTGTGAATGCAGTTTGTGATAACATAACCATGCTCACATACGGAGAAGTGTTGGACTGGCGCTTTCCTGCAGTGATTTGGCATATTGGAAACAAAGATTATCGGTGTGAACTGATATCCACCATGACGGCACCATTCAGATCACAATCTCACACATTCCATTCTAATATGAAATGCTAGAAATATGCAGCAGGTTTAGAAGAAACTGCAAAGAGGGAAGTAGCTAACAAAGAATTAAGACCATGACTTTTCAAAGAACTGATCAACTTGAAGTTCGGGTTAAATGAGTTGTTGGGTGTGCCTTTTTGGAAATCTATTCGCACTTATTAATTAATTCATGAAATGTGTGTATCCATGGCTAGGCCAGTATTTATTGCTCATCTTTACTTGCCCTGAAGAAATTGGCGATGAACTGCCTTCTTGAAACCCATGTGCTGTAGGTATACCCGCAGTGCTGTTAGGAACTGAGTTCCAGAATATCAATCCAGTGACCGTTCCAAGTCAGGCTGGTATGTGACATGGAGGGGAACTTGGATCTGTTTGGTGTTTCCATGTATCTGCTACCCTTGCCCTTCAGACAGATTCCAGACAATGGAGGGTTTGTCCTGATTTCCATTCACTTCAGTTTTGATAGGTCTTCTCTAAATCTTTCTGGCTGGCTGATGATCTATACTCTACATCAAGCACCTTTTTTTCAAGCCAAAAAGATTTCTGTCCTTCCCATTTGATACTCTGTTTAGCAATATTTTTAAAAATTTGTTCATTGGATGTGGGCATTGTTGGCTAGGCCAGCATTTATTGTCCATCCCTAGAGAAGATAGTGGTGAGTTGCCTTCTCAAACAGCTGCAGTCCTTGAGGTATAGTTCTGTTAGGAAACATGTTCCACAATTTGACTCCATGCTAGTGAAGGAACGGCGATCTAGTTCCAAGTTGACCTTCTGCGTGAGTTCGAAAGGAACATATATCTGTTAGCCTCATTCTAAATGGTAAAGATCACAGGTTTGAAACATGCTGTTGTAAGGACCTGGAGGGAGTTTACAGCGTTGAATCTTTCTGATAGTATACATTGTTGTCACTGTGTATTGCAGGGAGTTTATGGATGTTGTGAATATTGTCTAGCCCTTGCTGCCAATGGACATGGACTGCTTCTGAACCTGAGAAGTTGCAAGTGGCGCTGAACATTGTACATCCTTGAGCAAACATCCCCACTTCAGACCTCATGATGGAGGGATGGTCATTGATAAAGCAAACGTGAAGGTGTTTGAGACCAGGATAGTATACAGAGGAACTCCTGCATGATATCCTAGGGCTGAAATGATTGACATCCAACATCCACAGCTGTCTTTCTTTGTGTTAGGTATGACTCCAACCAGCGAAGAGCCAGTTGATTCCAGTTTCGTTTGGGCTGTTTGATGTTATACTTGATTAAATGTTACCTTGATATAAAGGACAAGTACTCTCGGCTCACCTTTGGAGTTCAGCTCTTCTGTCTGTGTTTGGACTAAGACTGTAATGAGATTAGGAGCCACGTGGCCACACTGGAATTCAAACTGAGCTTTAGTGACCGGGTTTATCCTTTGCAAGTACTGCTTGGCCAGACCATCAATGACCTCTGTGATTATTTTGACGATCAAGAGTGGACTGTTGAGGCAGTGATTGGTTGTGTTGGATTTGGCCTGCTTTTTTTGTAGACAGGATATAGTTGGTGATTTGAAAAATGCCTAGGTATTGTAGCTGTATTGGAACAGGTGGACTAGGGACAAGGCTAGTTCTGGAGCGCAAATCTTATGTATGATTGCTATGATATTGCTGGGCCTATTACCTCTGCAGTATCCAGTGTCTTCGTCCATTTTTTAATAACGCTTGGCGTAAATTGAATTAATTGAAGACTTTCCACTCTTCTGAGTGAAGATAGATGCAAGTGCTATAGCCTTGTCTTTTGTTTTAATAGCTGGTCTCTCCCATCATTGGGTGGGGATATTTGTGGAGCCTCCGCAGTCAGTGATTTGTTTAATTGCCCATCCACCATTCACTACTGGATGTAGCAGCAATGCAGAACTTAAGTCTGATCTGTTGGTCATGTAATTGCTTAGCCATGTCTTTTGTATGCTGCTTCCCTTGTTTGGTATGTAAGTAGTCCTATGTTTTATCTTCACCAGGTTGACACCTCACTTTTAAATATATCTGGCACTGTTCCTTGCATGTCCTTCTGAACTCTGCATTGAACCAGAGTTAATCTCTTGATTCGACGGCAACAGTAGTATGAGCAGTGCCTGGCCATGAGGTTACAGATTGTAGTTGAATATTTGCTATTGCTGATGGCCTTCAGTAGTTCAATGATATCCAGTTTTGCGTTCCTAAATCTGTTTGAAATCTATTCTATTTCGCGTGGTGCTACCACTGTGCAACACAATGTGAAGATGGGACTTTGTCTTCACAAAGCTCATGTGACAGGCCCAAAAGTGTTAACAAAGTCAAGTAGATTTTTCCTTCTTGTTGGTCCCATCACTACCTACCACAGACCTAGTCTAGCAGCTATGGCTTTTAGGACTTGGCTAACTCGGTGCAGTAGCACCACTGCTGATTACACTTGATGATGGATGTTGAAGTCTCCAACTAGGGTAGATTCTGTGTCCTTTCCATCCTCCGTGCATAATATGCAGTGTTTAATATGGAGCATTAGTGATTCATCAGCTGAGACAGTGACGGCTGGTGTAATTACTCGAAGGTTTCCTTGCCCACGTTTGACCTGATGTCATGAGGTCAGGAGTCACTCTGGCTACCATTCCTTTCTTTTTCCTTCATTTTCTATCTTGCTTCAACACTTTTTATATCCAACAGTGTTTAATACCTTGCCCAGTCCTTATTTGAGCTAGGTCTGTGTTTTAGGCACAACAACATATTTTCATGTGGTTATCTGCATTTGCAATCTAATTTAGCAGACTCCATGCATTCAAATTTATTCTGTTTCAAGCTGAGCCTATCTATTGCCTTAATATTTCATTCTGTAGTCCTACTTGTCGCTCCCAATATTCTTTGTACTTTGATATTCCTCTCTAGTATTACCTCCTAGTTCTCACACCCTGCTAAGTTAGTTTAAACCCTTTCCAAAAGCTCTTGCTAATGTCCTTGTGCGGGAATCAGCCCTGGTTCAGTTAGGTACAAACGGTCCAGGACATAGCTTCCTCAGAACTGATCCCATTCTTCTAAGAATCTAAAGCCTTACACCATCTCTCCAACCATGCAGTCATCCTTTCTATCCCCTAATTTCTGTACTTATTTTGTACATGGTAACAAGCCCCAGATGTGAATATTTTTGCTCACTTCATACTAGCTTGCCCCATTTTGACTGGAAGACTACATCTCTCTTTATATGAATGCCATTGTTCCAGATGTAGACTGTGACCACTGGCAGTTACCCTTCTCACTTTTAGTTCTCTGCAGTGTACAGTGATAGCTTTGATCCTGGCATAGAGGAGGCAACATACCATCCTGAGCCTGGGACAGCAGGAACACCTGTCTGTACCCCTGTTACTTGTTAGTATTGCTGCTGTTGTGGTTGTCTTGCCCTCCTGAACAACTGAGCCACCAGTGGTGCTGTGGACTTTTCTGGCTGCACTCCCCAGATGAAGTATCACTTCATGCATTGTTCAGTTTTGATTACTGTTTGAAAAGTGAGATGCACTTGGGCAGGTCTTGCATGACCAATCTACTGCTTTTTGATTGTCTGGTGATCACCCATTCCAACTCCCAATGCATATTCTTAAGACGCAGGGAGATCACATCTATAAAGTGCTATCCTTAAAGCATTCAACCTTGTAGATGCATTACAATGATGTCAGCTGCAGCTTTTAGATATTTTGGAATAAAAAACGTGAAAGAAAGTGCTCCTGTTCAATTTGTGTATTAGTGACTTTTAAAGTGTTAGCAAATGCAGAAGCTAATATGCTCCTGATCTTTGTTCTGAATTCAGTAGACTTCATAAAGTTCATGGTTTTAAAGCTTCATAAAATTAATCTATACAGAACGTTTAAAAATATTAAGCTTTTACGTTTGCTGAATTGAAATTATTTGACACACTGTTTTTGTCTTTTCATTGTATTTATGTCTTTGTTTTCCTAACCTTCAGCCTCAGTCAATGTCCTGGTCCAAAATTGCAAGATCTACAATGACGCAAGCTGCGATATTTCAGCAGATGGGCAGCTTCTGGCTGCATTTATTCCGAGTAGTCAGCGTGGATTTCCAGATGAAGGCATCTTAGCAGTCTATTCCCTTGCCCCACATAACCTGGGAGAGATGTTGTATACTAAGCGATTTGGTAAGTGAATCACAAAGATGACAACTTCTTTTCCAGTCTTTGATATTTTTAAAATTCTAAAGCCCAGCATTTAGTCCCTTTCTGGTCCAGCTTTAAGAGCATTTTTCTTAATGAGAATCACTTACTTATTTGGCACCGAGAATAAACACATTTGTTATAATACTTTCTGAATTAAAGAAATACAATTATGGGATTTGGTGAAATGGGTAGTACAAAGTTATGGTCATCCTAGGGCTGCAGAAACAATGATGTGGCTGTGGTTATACAGCAATAATAATGAAGCAAAGTCAGGGCTTTTCAAGGGGTTTACCTCAGGTTTCCACATTGAGGTAAAAGAACATACATAATCATGTATTTTTCCCATTCATTGAGACAGTAGCAAAAATTTAGCTGACGAGTTGCAAAGAATCATTGATGGAAATTTCTGCCCCAAATCATTTTTGATGCTGTGTTCATAAGGGTAGTTATTTATTGAGTTGATGAAGAAGTACATGAATGCATCTGAGGTGTGAACAGGAGAGTGAGATTGGACACATGTTTATGTAGTCATCAGGAGCCACCACATGTATAAGCCATCCTTGAAGTCATCCTTGATGCCATCCTGGAACACCGAGTCCAGGACAGCTTGAATGGCTATCGCATGCCAGTACATCGTGAACCTTCTGATGTTGACAGGGAAAGCATCCAGGCAAAGAGCACCAGCACCTGACAGCTAACAAAGCACCCCACTGCCACAGGACCTCAAAAAGGAAGCCTATACATTTATTATCCTCCAAACTGATGAGAGCCCCAACTTTTAGTGTTGCACCTCCTTGGTGGTTACAAATATCACCAACCACAATCTGGCATCTGACCTCATTGGTGAAGTCCCGGTTTAAACCTTCCGCATGAAATCTAGATGGTCTTTAATCACTTGAGAAGGATTCAGGAAACATGTGGCCACTTGTTGCCAATAAAAAGAAACATGATGAACCATCTCAAAATGTGACAGTGGACATCCAAATTAGACCGTCAACCACCTATTGAAATTTTGTCCTGAGAAATCGATTCCTGGTCGCTGTGCCAGCTGAAACTGTTAAATGAATTGTTAACCCCATCATCAAGCTGGAACTGCTTTCCCGGCGATACAGGTAAAAGAAAGGTGGAGTTTCTCTGTAGACTCTTCTGTACTTGCATTTTTTTCCATTCAGTGCCATCCTTTTGCCTTCCCTGACTGTAACAACTTTGATGATGAACACACTTTACCAATTTTCATGCATTTCCCATGGGTATGGACTTACTGAATAAAACGGTCCTAAATTTGACGCTGTAGTCATTCTCTCTAACTGGAAAATGGATGTTGAGATTAAAAATTTGTTTCATTTGAAAAAGAAATCAGGAATTCATTAGAGTAGAAAGAAACCGGGCTTAAAATACTTTATTTTTTGCAAGTTCTTTATGAGGTTTTTTTCAGGCCTATGTTTTGATTTTTGGAAACTACTTTTTGCTTTTAGGGGCTCCTTTTTCATTCTCACTTATTCTTTATGAGATGACGCAATCTCGGAATGTCTTCCGTATTTCTTTACTTAGGGTTAGTTTCTTTAGAAAAATAAGATAGCACAAATACCAGAGATTACATGAATATATACAATTAAAACTTTAAATCTGAAATAAATAAGATGTTTTTACTTTATTATTATTATTGAATCTCCCATATTTTGTAATATAGTCATTGTTTTCATCTTTTATCATTTACTGATATTCCATGTCCAATTTCATTGTCCACATCTAAGATCCCACTTTGACCCTTTCTTATGAGTTCACTGGAAGGAAGGTGCTGGTACTGAGGCCGCATTATGTATGAGTTGTACTATCAGTGCCAATAAAATGGGAAGATTTCTCACAGTTCCCCAAGTTTCCTTTCAACAAGATTGAAATACTAACTGCAATGCAGTGATGGAAAACCTTCAGACCAGACATTATTCCAATGTAAATTCAGTTAGACTTGAGTCTTCAAATATGAAAAACAATTCAGCTATCTGGGTTTATCAGTTCACCAGAGATATTGATATTTGGAACTTTTTTTAAGTTCACAGAAATACTTCAGAGAGAGAGACCTTTCAAACTGATCTACTTTAAGGTTTCTTCTTACTTTTTCATGAGAAAGTCTTTCTTACCTCAAGATTTGGAGGTCTTTTTCTGAAACTGACATATCAAAGTGCCTTGGAAAAACAGAAACCAACTCCAGAAGAATGTTGCTAGACAACTTTCAATGCATAGGCCCCTTTTCTTTCAGGACAAGTTTGTCTAGCAATTAAAGCAGCAGATATTGATGTTTTAAAATGGTTCACATTACAGAAGAGGAAGTGCTGGAGCTCTTCGAAAACGTAAAGGTGGATAAATCTCCGGGACTTGATCAAGTGTAGTCCAGGACATTGTGGAAACTTAGCAGAGAGATTTGTATAACTAAGGTGACGTGCTGGAAGACTGGAGGGTGGCTAATGTGCCTTTATTTAAGAAAGGCTGTAAGGAGAAGCCTGTGACTTAGACATCAGTGGTGGGTAAGTTGTTGGAGCTGATTCTGAAAATAGGGTTTATACACATTTGGAAAGGCAAGGACTGATTAGGGATAGTCAGAATGGCTTTGTGCAAGGAAAATTAAGTCTCACAAACTTGAATGAGTTTTTTGAGGAAGTAACCAAAAGATTGATGAGGGCAGTAGTCAAGCCTTTAACAAGGTTCCGCATGGTAGACTAATTAGTAAAATCACATGGCATTCATGGAGTGCTTGCCAGTTGGATACAAAATTGGCTTGACGGGAGCGGGCAGAGGGTAGTAATGGAGGGTTGTATTTCAGACTAGAGGCCTGCGATCAACGGTGCTCCACAGGGATTGGTGCTGGATCCACTTTTGTTTGTCATTTATATAAACAATTTGAATGAGAAATTTGGAGGTATGCTTAGTAAGTTTGCAGGTGATACCAAAATTGGTGGTATAGTTGACAGTGAAGAACGTTATTTAAGATTACAAAGAGATCTTGATCAGTTGGGTCAATGGACTGATGAGTGGCAGACGGAGTTTAATTTGGATGAATGTGAAGTATTACATTTTAAAAAGGCGGGACTTATACAATTAATTTTAGGGTCCTGGGTAATGTAGAACAGAGAGACCTAGGGGTTCAGGTACATAATTCGTTTAAATTTGTGTCACATATAGACAGGGCGTTAAGAAAGCGTTTAGCATGCTTGCCTCCAATGCTCAGACTATTGAGTATAGGAATTGGGACATCATGTTGAGGTTGTACAGGACATGGTGAGGCCTCTTCTGGAGGACTGTGCACAGTTCTGGTCTCCCTGTTCTCAGAAGGATTTTGTTAAATTGGAGAAGATTCAGAAAAGATCTACCAGGATATTGCCAGAAATAGAAATTTGAGTTAGGCTGGATAGGCTGAGACTTTTTTCCACTGGAGCGTAAGAGGTTGAGGGGCCACCTTACAGAAGCTTATAAAATCATGAAGGACATTGATAAGATGAACGGCAAGGGTCTTTTCCCTAGGGAAGGGGAGTTCAAAACTGAGGGGCATGTTTTTAAATTGAGAGGATAACGATTTAAAAAGGACATGAAGGGCAGCTTTTTTTTTGCACAGAGTTGTTCGTGTGTGGAAAGAACTACCAGAGAAAGTGGTGTATGCAGGTACAGATACAATATTTGGATAAGTATATAAATTGGAAATGTTTGGAGGGAATATGGGCCAAACACAGGCAAGTGAGACTAGCTTGGTTTGGGGACAGTGTGGACTAGTTGGACCAAAGGGTCTGTTTCCGTGCTGTATGACTCTGTGACCTAATCTCCTATCTCTCTTAAAAGCTTTGCTTATCTCCTTTCCAACGTTACTTGACTTTTCAGAAATTAGCAGGTGAGCTACAGCTCACATTACACTCCTGACTTGCATTTCCAAAACAAAACACATCTCCCTTCAAAATCTTGATAAACCCTTTTTAATCCAGAATGTCCAGAAAGGATTAGAATTGTTTTTGGAAATGTGTATTGATCCTTAAGGAACAAGAGAACCTGGAATATAGAACTAAAAGCCAAAAGAACTATGGATGCTGTAAATCATGAATAAAAACAGAAGTTGCTGGAAAAGCCCAGCAGGTCTGGCAACATCTGTGAAGAAAAAATCAGAGTTAACGTTTTGGGTCAGGTGACCCTTCCTCAGAACTGGATCACCGGACCCAAAACGTTAACTCTGATCTTTTCTTCACAGATGCTACCAGACCCGCTGAAATTTTCCAGCAACTTCTGTTTTTGTTCCTGATTTACAGCATCCACAGTTCTTTCAGCTTTTAGTTCTGTATTTCAGTTCCTCACATACCTTAAGGATCAGTATACATTCCCAAAAACAATTCTAATCATACCATTACAGAAAAGATACGCTCACTTTGGAGGAGATTGGTGCCAGAACTTGAGAGTTTGAGCTACAAGGCAGGATTGGATGTGTTGGGGTTATTTTTCTTGGAACATCATTATTGGGAGGTTGGAATGGAACAAGTGTGCAATTTCTAATTCCTGTTGCTAAAGCATTGGTGGGGCTTCCCTAACTTAATGCTATAACCAGTAAATATATGTTTTATGTATGGTATTGTTTTAATACATTGCTTTTGTGTAGGTGAACTGTGTTTTAACAGACTTTGATCCAAAATAAAACGTTAATTTTTTTTTTCAAGGTGCATCTTATGGGGCATTCCAGAGAACCAGCTCAAGAATGATAACACGGTCTGCCCTTGCGTAATAATTGCTTGAAAGACTAATCACTAGCAAACTAAGCCATGTATTTAATTCCTACCTGCAGGCCCAAATGCTATTTCTGTCAGTTTGTCTCCAATGGGCAAGTACGTAATGGTTGGCCTGGCCTCCCGGCGCATCCTGCTGCACCCATCCACTGAACATATGGTGGCACAAGTCTTCCGATTGCAGCAACCCCATGGTGGAGAAACCTCAATGAGGGTAAGTATTAATCTGTTAGCGGTTTGATGCCTTGTTGCCAACAGGTAAAACTGCAGGAGCCATCTCTGGCAGCAGCATGTTTTAATGTATTGGTTGACTTGCTTGTCTATCTAAGCAATTACATATTCTTAGTGGTGAGAAATTGGATAATATGCAGAAAAAAAAGTTTGCTGAACTCAATATATGAACTCAGCCATATGAATTTCAACTACGGCTAGTTATAATACATTTGAACTGTTGTAAGTTGGAAGAGTGACAATGTGGCAAAACTATTTCATTAATTGTAAAGTGAATTTGGATGTCACGTGGCTATGAAAGGTTATGCAAGTGCAAGCTTTGCTTTCTAAAAATCAAGTCTTTGTGATAGTGGAGATCTTGAGGAACTGAAGTTGGACTATCAGCAGAGCACTTTTATTTGCAGGAGCGAATCAATGGCCTAATGCTATTATTGCTGAACTATTAATCCAGAAATCCAGTGAAGTTCTGGGGACACAGGTTCAAATCCCGCCGTGGCAGATGGTGGCATTTGAGTTCAATAAAAAAAAAATCTAGAATTAAGAGTCTAATGATGGCCATGGATCCATTGCCAATTGTTGGAAAAAAACCATCTGGTTCACTAATATCCTTTATGGAAGAAAACTGCCATCCTTACCTGGTCAGGCCCGCATGTGAATCCAGACCCACAGCAATGTGGTTGACTCTTAAATGCCCTCTGGGCAATTAGGGATGGGCAATAAATGCTGCCTAGCCAACAATGCCCATATCCCGTGAATGAATTAATAAAAAAGGTAGTAGCAAACACTTCAATCTTATTATTTTAGTCTCGTGCGGGGCTCTGTTATCAATGAAGTGGGATGTTCATGAGCCTTCTCCTCCTGTTAGTTATTTAATTGTCCACTGTAGATCACAGAACTGGTACAGGTCCTAATGGACTGAAGTGGTTATTCTGTGAATGAGATATCCGTTAGTCCTGTTACCCTGCTGTTACCCACTATCCAACAACAAGCACCTATAACATAATAAAACCTCCTAAGGTGCTTCATTAGGAGTATTATAAGGTAAAGTATGACACAGAATCATATAAAAAGATAGTACATCAGGTTGCTTAAAGCTTTGTCAAAGAGGTAGATTTTGAGCAGTATATTAAAGGAGAACTGTGTGGTTGAGAGGGACAGGTGTAAGGAGGGAATCCCTAAAAATTGGGACCAGAACAGCTGAAGATTTAGGGATGGAAAGAGAAGGACCAAATGACAGTCATCAGTTAAAGAAGACGGGGAAGAAGAGGAACCCAAGACAGTCACCAAGTCACAAATTGACAGGAGAGAGCATATTTTCTACTGGTGTCCAGCTTTTAGTTAACAGTACAAAAGTAAGGTTAAAGTTAGTTAATTAAAGTTGAAGTAAGTAATTTAAATAGTATAAGTTATGGTATGGCAGGGCAGCTTAGCCAAATTGAATGCCTATGATGTAGCATGTGGGGAGTTATGGACACTCCTCATGACCTAGGTAAGTCCATGAGCAGGAAGTTTCACGTTCTGCTCAAGTTTGAGCTCTGGATTTCAGAACTTGAGAAGTGACAAGAGATACTGAGGTGCATCCAAGAGACAGAACTACATGAATAGTGCACTCAGATGGTCACACAGCATGTTAGGGCCAAGCAGGCACATAGGGAATGGATGACTGCCAGATTGTTCAAGAGAAACAGGTAAATAGTGCTGCAGTCCCCAGAGGTCCCACTTAAGGTTTTCCATTCTGAGTATCAGTGCAAGTGATGCATTCTTAAAGAAGTGCACCAAGAACCATTGCAGTGGTATCTTAAGTGACCCAGTTGTACATGAGGCAAGGAGGAAGAGCAGAAGTACAGTTCTGACAGGAGTTTCTTTAGTTATGGGAATGGGCAAGTGTTTCTGCGCCGTTAACATAACTCCAGGATGTTTTGTTGTCTCCCTGGTACTGGGGCCAGGGAAGTCACAGAACAGGATATTGCTCTGAAAGAGGGCGAACAACCGGAGGTCAGATCAACATTGGTACTAATGGCATACTTAAGAAGAGGAAAGTGGTCCCGCATTCAGAATTTAGGGAGATAGATAGAAAATTAGCAAGTAGCATCTCTAAAGTAGTGACCTCCAGATTACCTCTAGTGCCACGTGCAAGTGAATACAGATATGGGAAGATGAGACAAATGAATGTGTGGCTGGAAAGATGGTGCAGGACGGAGGGTGTTAGATTCCAGGGAGAGACAGACTGACTGTGAGGCCAATAGGATTTTTTTTAAAGAGGTAACAGACAGAATTGTTGGTGGGGAAGGCTGTTGATATGGTGCACGTGGACTTCAAAAGATGTTCATTGTGTCACACAATGGATTTGTGAGGAACATGTGATGTAAAGTGTATTTTTTACCAAATAATTTGAATATCTACTGTTGTAAAGTTTGGATTTTTAGTTTGAGTTCGTAACCTGTGGGTCTGAAGTTAATAATTAACTTGTATGTATTACTGTGGTCGTGGTGATTTCTTTTAAAACCGGTTTTGAGATCATGTTTTGGAATTAATGGATTTTTATGCACCACTGATGGAGTTTCGTTTATCTTTGTTTTGCAATTCAGCAAGACAAATACTGGTGCCTCAAGCTTTGTTACAGATTTGTGGAATTTGTTTTAAGCTTAAGGGAAACAAACATAATGTAGAGAGCTTTTTTTTAGGTATACTTTGAAATTGGACCAGCCTTGTTAAGACCTTGAATGAAGATGCCTGTATAGACAAGTGCTTCTGAGAAGGGAAAGTTATTGATTACTTTGGAGTAAGAGTTAATCCCAGACCAGATAATCCTGAAGCAGTTACATAAAGCTTAGTATGTTTAAACTCGTGTCTAATAGCTCCAGACAGAAGGTATCTGCAGTTCCAATCTATTACTCACAAGTGTCTTAAGTCTGTCAAGATGTTAGAGACAGGGACGGTGAGTAATAACTGAGTGATGTATGCGTGTTGCGTATAAGAGGAGATGCTGGAAGTCTTAAAACGCATTAAGGTGGATAAATGCTTGGGACCTGACGAAGTGTACCCCAGGACTTTGTGGGAGGCTAGGAGGAAATTGTGGGGCCCCTAGCAGAGATATTTGTATTATCGACAGCCACGGGTGAAGTGCCCGAAGTTTGGAGGGTGGCTAGTGTTGTGCACTTTTTAAGAAGGGCTGCAGGGAAATGCCTGGGAACTACAGACCGATGAGCCTAATGTCCGTGGTGGATAAGTTGTCAGAGAGGATTCTGAGAGACAGGATCTACAGGCATTTGGAGAGACAAGGACTCATTTGGGATAATCAACATGGCTTTGTGTGTGAGAAATAGTGTCTCACAAATTTGATTGAGATTTTTGAAGGGGTGACCAAGAAGTAGATGAGGGCAGGGCAATAGATTTTGCAAGGCCTTTGACAAGGTACCGCATGGTAAGTTGTTGAGTAAAGTTAAATCTCACACGAATCAGGGAAAGCTAACCAATTGGATACAAAATTGGCTTGACGATAGAAGACAGAGGGTGGTGGTAGAGAGTTGTTTTTCAGACTGCAGGCCTGTGACCAGCAGTGTGCCACTGGGATTGGTGCTGGGCCAGCTTTTGTCAGTCATTTATGTAAATGATTTAGATGAAAATTTAGGAAGTATGGTTAGAAAGTTTGCAGATGACACCAAGATTGGTGGTATAGCAGACAGTCTATACCACTTTGTTTTTGGGTTATTTTTTTTTTGGGTTATCTGGGAATGCAGTGAGATCTTGATCAACTGGGCCAGTGGGCTGTGAATGGCAGATGGTGTTTAAATTAGATACTGCAAGGTATTGTGTTTTGATAAGGCAAACCAGGGCAGGACTTGTACAGTCAATGGTAGGGCGCTGGGGAATGTTATACAACAAAGAGATCTAGCGGTACAGGTTCATAGCTCCTTGAAAATGGAGTTACAGTTAGACAGAGCAGTGAAGAAAGCTTTCGGCATGCTAGCTTTCATTGGTCAAAGCATTGAATATGGAATTTGGGCATTTTATTACGGCTGTCCAAGACGGTGGTGAGGCCACGTTTGGAGTACTGCATGCAGTATACTATATGTATCGTCCTACTATAGAAAGGATGTTTTTAAACTAGAAAGGGCGCAGAAAAGATTTACTCGGATGCTACCTAGACTGGAAGGTTTGAGTTATAAGGAGAGGTTAGTTAGGCTGGGACCTTTTCCTCGGAGCAAAGGAGACTGAGGGGTGATGTTTATAGATATAAAATCATGAGCGGCATAGATAGGTAGCTAGCCGACAGCTTTTCCCCATGGTAGGGGAGTCTAAAATAGGATAGGGAGTAGGGAATAAGATAGGGAATAGATTTAAGGTGAGAGGGGCAATTTTTTCACACAGCAGGTGCTGCATGTCTGGAATGGGCAACTGGAGGTGGAAGTGAATACAATTTCATCATTTAAGAAACATTTAGACAGGTAAACGGATGGGATTGGTATAGAGGGGTATGGACCAAACACAGGAAAGTGAGACTAATTTAAATTGTGAAAACTGAGTGGCATGGGTAAGTTGGGCCGAAGGGCCTATTTCCATGCTGTAGACCTCTGAGTCTACCCTGCTAAGTGTGTTTTAGGTACAATACAAAAGCTGTTGTTTTTCTTGCTGATTTGTAAAGAAGTGTTATGGGATTAGTGGGATTAAGCACTGTGTGCTTAACAATCTTTGAATTTGTGTTATAAGTACATGTTTGGTTTATTTTATATTATCTTCATTCCTTTTGTTAATATACTTCTGTTTTATTGTTAAAACGAAAGAGACCACACAGTTAAATCGAAAACAAGATATATTCTGTCAAACCAGGTTTCAGTCTGGAGAATTGTCCAGAGTCTTTGAATTCACTAGAGTTACGAGGGATCAGTGCCTTTCTTGTTAAAGTAAAGGAGTAGTCTTGGATATGAAGGACCTGTGTTGTGGCAAAACTTAGTTCCCAAAATTTGAAGATGGCTTAGAATGTGACTAAAGGTTTTCCACAAGCAGAGGATATAACAGTAGAATATTTAATATTTGACTAAAACTGAGGGATTTAGCAGATAAATTGAAGGTGGAAGTAAAACAGGATCTCATAAGCATGAGCTGCTTCAAGTGATTATATGACATTTCAAATTGGAAGAAAGGCAACCTGAAATTGTGATGTTACAGCTGGAATTAGCTAAGATACAGTTAGAAATGAGAACAAAAACTGGACTAAAAGACAGAAAATAAAATATAGAGACTTGAAGTTGAGAAAAAGGGAAAAAAAAAGAGGGCAATGGAAAGAGGGGAGAAATAAAACAGGGAAGTGGAGTTAAGAAATTTGAAATGGAAAAAGAGGAGAAACACAAAAAGTGGGCAATTGAATTGGAAAGACCTGATCTACGAAACGACAGAGAAATTAAAAAAACATAAAATGGCCTTTAAACAGCTTGGAGAAAATGAAATAGAATAAATATAGAATAGAATATGCGGATGGCATGTTAGCTCAGTGGTTAGCACTGTTGCCTCAGCGTCAGCGACCCGGGTTCGATTGCAGCCTTGGGTGACTGGTTGTGTGGAGTTTGCATGCGGAGTTCTCTCCGTATCTATGTGGGTTTCCGCTAGCTGTTCCAGTTTCCTCCCACAGGCCAAAGATGTGCAAGGTAGATGGATTAGCAATGGTAAAAATTGCCCCATTGTGTCCAGGGATGTGCAGGTTAGGTGGGTTAGCCATGTTGGGTTACCAGGATATAAAGTGGGAGGCTAGGTCTGGTTGGATGCTCTTCAGAGGCTTGGTGCAGATTCAATGGGCCAAATGGCCTCTTTCCACTCTGTCAGGATCCTATGATTCTAACATTTACAGATGTAAGATGTATTAGTTTTAGAGAACAGGCAGATGAATCAGATATCAAAGTTGTAAAGGAGAAAGGCTAGAACTGAAAAGCTGTGTAAAGAAATTAATACATTTTTATTGTAATAAGATTGGATGTATCAAAGCCAATTACTGGAAATTAAATAGAAGACTGATGGCAGTAGTGAGAAAATCTAAGAGGTCTTCAGATAAGGAGGCATCGGGAAATGAAGCATTTCTTAAAGCTGTAGCAGTGATATGAAGAGAATATGTTTCCTTGGAATGTAGTCAGAAGAGAGAGATGGATCTGGCAGCCTCGAAAATTATTTTTCAAAGATTGATGAGAAAAATCAGACTGCTAAATGTTCAGAATATTTTATCTCAAACAGGGTTCCTTGTATTTCCTTGAAACCAGTAAGGATATTGAGGGCAAGTGAATCACTGATGCTGGTTGATGGTAACATTGTCTTTCAGAGGGGTTGATAATGAAGAACATATTGTTAGACATATTCATGGAGGTTGCAAACTTGTCCAGTTATGCAAAGTAGGAGTAAAGAGTGACTTGTTAAGTGGAGAAGTGGTAGTTGGGGGAGTGAAACAAATTCCGATCAAGGGAGTTGACTCTATTTTGGGAAATGACTGGCAAGTTCAAAAATATGGACTTCACCAAGAATGGGAGAACAACCAGTAAAAGGTAAAAGAAACAGAAGTGTTACAAAAAAAATCTTGGATTGTTTCCTGATTCTGTTGTGACTAGACATTGGGCACATGGACAGGGAGAAAAGGTGTCTAGGAATCAGGGAATTGATTTGGAAATTCAGTTATCGGGTGCAATTTTTGCAAATTTAGCTTGGGAGAACAGCAAGGAGAATGAGGTTATTTTTGTTTAGCCCATCTTCTTTGACAGAAATGCAGATTTGGAAATGAAAGGGTTATACACAACAGCCTACTCAAACTAAATCAAAGGTAATACCTCAATGTTATTACATGAAATACGAAGTCATGATGAGGAGATGGAGACCAACTCAAATACCAGCTGATGAGGAATGGGCAGTGGTCCATCAGGCAGCAGTTCCATCTGAGTATAGTAATGAAATTTTGAATTATTCTTAAAATACCAATAGCGGGTCACTTCGATATTTTTCACAATATGAACTTTTGAATGGCCGTAATATAATTTATCCAACCATTGCGTCAACCACGCAGAAAATAAAGTCACCAGAAAACAGTTTGCTCTCACACGAGAATAATTTCACATACATATTTGTCTAATCCTATGAGAACCAAGCCTCGATATTACATGGACAACCCTTTCCACTCGCCCCAGTACCCCAATGAGTGTATGCAGTCTTCACACACTCTCTTCCCCTCCCCCCTCTAATCATGTGGACCACATTAGGCTAAATTGCACATCTACTCCTCAAAATACTTCTAGAATATTAAAAGGAATGCAGGGATTTTAGGATACCTGGAATTTAAATAAACTGGATGATTTCAGTTTCTGGTTTCTTGGAAGAACAACAGAAGTAGCACATTTTAGAAAATTTTTTTTTTAAGATCGAGATGTGCAGGAAGCTTCCTAGACTTAGTACCTTGCTGGTAATCACTATAGACAGAATTGTTCTTAAACTAAGTATTGTTCACTTTGCAATGTCCCTTTATATAATAAAATCTAGTTATGTTACAGTGCAACAAATATCATTAAAGTCTCCTTGACAGCACACAACTCTAAAACACTCTGCATCTGGAGCCTCCTGACAGCTAATGTTGTAACAAGAATGTTAAAATACCTCAAAATGTTTCTGAAAGGCATGAAATTGATTAAAAACTATAGTTTTATATTTCGATTTATGCTTGCAGATTATGAATGATCAAAATACCTTTGGCATTGTTCCAAGAAATCTGTTGTGTAGAGTATGATATTGTCCTATTGATATGCTAGGAATTAACACCCTTTTTTTAAGGTCAAATCCCATTGCATATATTCCACTTAAGTTTAAACTATATGATTTGCACTACTTGTGGTAGCCTATCATAACAATAGAAACTTATCGACACAAAATATAATTGAGCCGGATACTTCTGTTGTGTCAGAATGTATTTACGGCTATATCATGTGTTGGGGAGAGTTGGAACACAAAACATACTGGTTTCTGATGAAAGGTCCTGACCCGAAACATCGACTTTCCTGCTCCTCTGGCGCTGCATGACCTAGTGTGTTCCTCCAGCTCCACCCCATGTTGTCTCTGACTCCAACATCTGCAGTTCTTGCTTACTCTCAGATCGAATTGTTTCATTCTTCTCTGGTTTGAAAATTGGAGTATGCCTGAGCAGTTGCTTTCTGTACTGGTTTGAGAGGAGCAAAGTATGTTCAGAAATTTTGGAAGGTAGCAGATATTATTCAAACTAAGCTACACAGGACTCCTTATCAAATTAACCAAATTTCCACCCACTGCAAATAATTAGAAGGAATGTGGATGGCTGGACAACTTGATAAAAGCAATGAAAAGCTATATGGACTACTTGGCTAGGTAAATGGGGATATTGAACACACAATAAGGAAAACTTGCTGAACCACTGGTTAGGCTTAAGCTAGAATATGGTGTGGACTTCTGGACAAGTAGTTTGGGAAGGTATCAATAGTCTGAAAAGGATGAGATGGTACTTGGCAGACTGATGTCAAAGCTGAGAGAGTTGAATAATTGGAGAGAAATTGAAAACGGTGACTCTCAGAGCTGAGAAATTCAAAATTATGAGGGGTTTCAGTATGCAGACCACAGAATTGTAACAGCATGGATGGAGGCATTCAGTCACCATTCTGCATCCTCTTCACATAGCCCACACATTATAATGCAGTTCTCTGTTGAATATCTCAATTGAAACTGTCTCCATCACGCTTGAACAGTGCATTCCAGGCCTTAAGTTCTTGCATGGAAAAGGTTTTCCTCCTGTGCCATTGCTGATTTTGACAAAGCATTGCCTTAAATCTGAGCCCTCTCGTGCCTGATCCTCATATTAATGGGAGTAGTTTCTCCTTGTTCATTCCGTTCAGAATCCACATTATTTTGGATATCTCTGTTAAATCTCCCTGAACCTTTTGTCCTCCAAAGAATACAGTACCAACTTCTCCAATCTATCTTCAGAATTCAAAGTTCCTCATCCCTGGAATCAATCTCTTAAATCTTTTATGCATTCTCACTAATGCTTTCACACCTTTCCTTAAGCATGACACCCAGAATGAACACTCAACAACTGGACTAGTTGAGCCAGAATTAGTGTTTTGTACATGTTGAATTTGACTTTGATTTTTTGCACTTTGCCCCTATTTTAAAGAAAAGCTTAGGATACAGCATGTTTTATTCACAGTGCTGACAAACTGTCCTGCCACCTTCAGTGTTTTATGTACATTTCCACTGGGTCCTTTTACTCCTGGACCTCTATTTGCATTGTACTGTTTGCTTTTTAGCGTATTTCATCATTTTTCATAATGAAGTGATTTACTTCACACTTGTGCATTAAATTCCATTCTATCCCTTTCATCATCCAGAGAGCTTTGACTTTAATAGCACTACATTTTTTTCTGTTTGTGAAAGTATCCCCTGACAGGGCCAGTCTTTCACCTCCCTCAGAGCACCCTCCCTCACATAGCTTAATTACGATTTTGCCTGCTGACCTTTGATTCCAAGTAATCCAATTTCTTCTGCTCTTGGCCTTACCCATGCCTTCACTGACCTCCCCAGCCTCAACACCCAGCCTGTGCCCCTGCTGACCACCTGCCTACACCCTCACTGACCGCCCCACTAACACTTTTTCGACCTTGCCCTTGTTGACTTTCTCAGCATCCCTGACTGCTGCATGCACAGCCTTTCTCTTTCTAGCTGCTTCAGTCTGGAGCATGATCTCGTTACTACTCACCATTCTACCTTTGGCTTCATCCTGTCTGATTGATCTCCTCTAGACCATTGCCTCCCTCACCCCATTATAAGGAAAATGATGGGTTTTCTACATATTCAGCGGCCAATGTA
The DNA here is from genome assembly GCF_021869965.1 of Rhincodon typus. NCBI lineage: Eukaryota > Metazoa > Chordata > Chondrichthyes > Orectolobiformes > Rhincodontidae > Rhincodon > Rhincodon typus. The sequence goes on from NC_063348.1 coordinate 10,108,490, forward strand.
ATATCTTGTTCCTTCGTGAAACTGAAATCTTGGTACAGTGGATTTGTTTTCTTAGTCTACAGAATCTTGTTAATTCAATACCTAATTTTAAGCAGCAATCTAACGTTGATCCTTGAGGGTTTAAACTAGTGGGTGATTTTTACTGCATGTTATTTCAACTTGTCCATCGAAATTGTGATTGGAGCTGAGTGAGAAGACCTGAAGTTTGTGTTTTCAAGTTTGTGATACACAACACTATATTGAATTCTTATGAAGTAAATATGTTTCAGAAATCCTGGTAATTGGTTATTTTTTTCCCCCTGGAAGCTTCTATTTAAAATCCTCGAAATTCTGCAGATGTAACTGGAAGATTAAGAGTTTGTCTAAGAAATGAATGAAATTGGAATGCTGTAAATATACAGAAGTTGCTGGAAAAGCTCAGCAGGTCTGGCAGCATCTGTGAAGAGAAATCAGAGTTAATGTTTCGGGTCTGGTGACCCTTCCTCAGATCTGATGGTAGCTAGGAAAATGTCAGTTTATATGCAGAAGATAGGGTGGGGGAAGTGGGTAAGAAGTAAACGATAGGTGAGGATAGAGCCCAAAGAAAAAGAAGAGCAGTTGGGCAGACAAAGGAGTAGATAACCATCTGGCTGGGAGGGTGAATAGCTGTTAATGGGGACTGTTAGTGGCTAACAGTAGTAGTGTATAATGGCAGACTATGTGATAACAAGGCCTGGTGTGTCAGGTAGGGCACTAGGACAAGGGAGAATTTAGGCCCTAAAATTATCGAACTCGATATTGAGTCCAGAGGGCTGCAGGGTCCCCAAGCAGAAAATGAGGTGTTAGAGCAACAAAAACCTTAGGAAGGTTCACCGGACCAGAAACGTTAACTCTGATTTCTCTTCACAGATTCTGCCAGACTAGCTGAGTTTTTCCAGCACCTTCTGTTTTTTTCGGTTTTTGTATTGTAAATATAACCCAGGTTATAAATTCAATATATTATCATCATCCCTTAGGCAGGAATTTCTGACACTATCTTAGCCAGTTAATTGCTACTGAAGCAAGATAAAAGTCATGTTGGATTTCAGTTTGCCTTCACGTTTTGATTTGCTACCCATGCTGACCTGTATGGATGCTTATAACTGTTTCCCTTTATGTTTGTGTAAACACTTTCTTTCTTTCATGATTATGTTGAAATATCCATTGGATTTTGGTCTATATGAATTACCCACATAAAAGACAATAGCAAACATAAACTTGAAAACACTTTCTTAAATGATTTCATCATAACTTCAGTTAAAATATCCACTCAGAATATCCAGCACATTGCATTTGTATTTAAATCTAGATTTTAGAGTCTATAGTTACTCTATACTCATACTGTTTGCTAGTAATCAAGTCCATCGTCAAAGAGTTGACATTTTACGAAATGCCTGGCTTGTTGTGTATTTAAGGAAAATAGTCATAAAGTAAAACACAAAACAAATGATGCACTCAAAAACACTCAATAGACAAAGTATGCAAATTGTGTGCATGATTCACATCTCGAGTGTTCTTGTAAATGGTGGAAACCATGGATACTAACAAGCACTATTAAAAGCACTAATCTGAGGATTGTTTGCCAATGACGGTTGAGATTAAATCCTAAAATGTAATAAAATGCATAAGCATCCACTCTGCAAATGTAACAATGCTATATACTTTTATACTTCGCTTAAACAATAGTTCCCATCAAAACACCATGAGAGATACGTTTCTTGTAAATTTTGAAAGAACTTGGGGTCGAATATGGTTATTTTAAGAGAACTTCTGTTACCTCAGCGGGTCTGAAGTGTTGAATCTCATTCTGTTCATGACATGAAGTGACTTGAATGAAGACCAGTATACCCTGAGTGGTCATATTATGCACTCTACTGTGATTGTCAAAGGATCATTCTTCCTTTACAAATTCCGAGGGTTGCCAAAACATTGAGCTATTTTCAAGAAAGTATGCAAACATATGGGTTCCAAGCCAACAACGTTGCAGTGATTTTATGATTTTTTTTCAGTTGATTTATGAAAACATATACATGCTACTGGATAAAGAAGCTAGTGTTTAAAGATCAACAGTATTGATTTCACATACAATACCAGCAGTGCGGTTAAGATTTTTATCTGTGGAATCTCACTATTGGTTATGCCGAATTGTCTTTTAAGAAATTTGAAAGAAATTTTGTCATGGGTTGCACTAACTTGGGGTTTAAAGAAATAAATCAGTGACACAACATGGATTTCAATTGGTTCAGTCCATAATATCACTCAATCATATTTTATTTTGCTCACACGCTGTTCAATCTTTAACATTTTGATTCTGTCCTTGAAAAATAGTTTCAATTAAAGTTGCAAGGGCTCAGTATGTTACTAATAAATCAAAAATAACTAAATTGTGGGTTAAAATGTACACAGTCTTAAAGTAATAAAAGGGAGAAGTTCAAACAAGCTAAAGGTCTGGAAGATTGGAAAAGTGAATTAATTAAAAAAATTTAAATATTAACAAATATTTAACAATGTGAGAAGGTGGTATTTATTTATACTGTAAACTGTATGGTGCAAATGAAATGGCATGATGCATCTATAGAGACAATTTCAGTTCAAATTGATGAGCTAATTGTCATTTCTTTAGTCTGAGTACAAAGGTTTGAATTACATATTACTTTGTGAGTTTCTGCTCCCACTGTGAATTCTCGTTTGATTGATTTGTAATTCATGCTATCAGTTCTATAGTATTGAATGACCTGTTTGCATTCCAGTGCAAAGAGATCTCATGCCAGGAACCTCATGTTGCAAAATTTATCCTTGTGTCTTTTCATAAATGATATTTAAACTAATAAGTAGGTCGTTCATACAAAACCTGAATATTAATAGAAGACACATTTTCTCAAAGCTTTTAGTCATGAGTAATGTAGTCATTACTCATCAGAGTAATTCGCAAGAATGCCAATTCAATGAGAAAGCCACCATATATAGTATAATAGGAGACTGCTAATTATTTTGCAAGAGAACTTTGGTTGAGGCATGGTTTGAGTGCAAGATGGAAACCTTCCAAACCTTTTTTTCAGCAATATTCGTGATGTTAAAACTTCGTTTTTATTATTCATGGAAGTTTTATATAACAATAACATCTGTTGATAACACCTTGGCGTGCGATGAACCCGTGATCAATCATACACATGTGCAAGCTACAGGTATATGTTGAAACTAAGTTAGAATCCTGTTAATGAGGCTAAGATGTGACGTGATAGTTGAGATCTTATAGCATAATGGTAGTGTCCCTACCTCTGAACAAGAATGCTGGGATTCAAGTCCCGTAGAAACCCTATAGTGTGAAGCAGGTCATTTTGGCTCATGGAGCCCACACCAAACCTTTGAAGACCACCCCACCCAGACCATAGTTCCCTACCCTATCCCTGTAACCCTGCATTTCCCATGGCCAATCCACCTAACCTGCACATCTTTGGACTGTGGGAGGAAACCAGAACACCCGGAAGAAACCCGCACAGACACTGGGAGAATGTGCAAACTCCACACAGACAGTCACCCGAGGGTGGAATCGAACCCGGGTCCTTGGTGCTGTGAGGCAGCACTACTAACCTCTGAGTCACCGTGCCACCCTTCGGCTCCAGAGATGGAAAATGACGTCACTGGACAGATTAATTAGGAAATGTGTGAGTTGATAGTCCAGAATTGGATCTCATTTTGTCTTGCCCAACACATAGTATTTATTCTTGACAGATGTCCAAATTTGTCTAAACTTTATTACATGTTGATCCAACAAAAATTAGGAGCTTTTTATACACGTTGTTAATTCCTAATTATTCTTTCATAACGTCAGTATGTTCCCAGATGACTGATTTCTTGCTTCTATTTGGAGTTTTCCCTTTGCTCATAGAGTTTGATGCGTAGCAATCTTCTAAGAATCTTTAGATTCTGGAGAAGTGCCAGAGGATTGGACAACTGCCAATGAAACACCTTTCTTTAAAAAAGGAGGGGGACAAAAAGTAGAGTAACTATAAGTAAATTGGCTTAGCATCTGTCATTGGGAAAATGTTAGAGTTTATTAAAAAGAATCTAATAGCAAGTTAGAAATTCATAATATAATCAATCAGAGTCAAAGGGGAAATCATGCCTGACAAATTTAAAAATGTTCTTCGAGATTAGAAACATGGATAAATAAAAGGAAACTGGTAGTTGTCACATATTTTGATGTCAAATTGTACTTGATGAGATACCACACATAAGGCTGCTTAATTAGAGAAGAGGACATGGTGTTAGGGCTGGTACGTTAGCATGCATAGAGAATTGGCTAACTAATTAAACACGCTAACTAAATTGGGTGAAGGGGGCAGTTTCAGGATGGCAATCTGTAACCAGTTGAATCAGTGCTGGGGCCAAAATTATTTACAGCCTATATTAGTAACTTAGATGATGGAAGCGAATGTACTATCACCAAGGTTGCAGATGACACAATTATATGTGGGAAGGCAAATGGTGAGGATGACAAAATCTACAAAGACAGGTTAAGTGAGCGGGCAAAGTTTTGGCAGATGGAATATGATGTATAAAAATGTGACATTGTGCAGAAAGAATAGAGGAGCTGAATAGTATTTAAATTGCGAAAGACTGCAGCAAGCTGCAGCACCAATGTATGCGTGAATCACAAAAAAGCTAACTTACAAGTTCAAGACAAAAAAAACTGCAGATGCTGGAACCTAAGGTAGACAAACAGGAGGCTGGAAGAACACAGCAAGCCAGACAGCTTTTGAGGAAAGAAGTCAATGTTTGGGTATTGCCCTTCTTCAGGACTTTCTTCAGAAATGTTGACTTCTTCTTTCTTCCAGATGCTGCCTGGCTTGCTATGTTCTTCCAGCCTTCTGTTTGTCTAATTCACGAGCTCACTGAGTAATACATGAAGGCAAATGGAAATTTGGCCTTTATTTCAAAGGAAATAGATTATTAACATAGGAATGTCTTGCTACTAATGTACAAGGCAGTGGTCAGACAACAGCTGGAACATTGTGTAGTTTTGAGCCCCTTATTTGAGGAAAGATATACTAGCATTGGAAGCAGCCCAGAGCTAGTTCAATAGATTGATCCTGGGTATTTAGGAATTTTCTTAGGAGTAGAGGCTGAGTAGGTTGGCCTGTACTCATTGGAGTTTAGAAGAATGAAAGGTAACCTTATTGAAACATAAGATTCTTAGCAGACTTGACAGGGTACATGTAGAAAAATTGTTTCCCCTTGTGAGAGACCCCAGGTAGGACAGAAATGAGGAGACATGTCAGTAGTGAATCCGTGGAATTCTTTACAGGAGAAGGCTGTTTTCGCTAGTTTGTTAAGTGTATATAAGGCTGAAATAGACAGATTTTTAATCATTAAGGGAATCGAGGCTTATGGGGGGAAAAGCAAGAAAGTGGAGTGGAGGATTACCCTCTGAAGGGAATCCCACCTCACACCCTCGTAGCCCTGCATTGACCAAAGCTAAACCGCTTGGACAACCAATACAGCAGACAAATTCTATTTAAAACTTTGGATGAGAAAGAAGTTTGTCTTTCAGCCACCTCCAAAGGTCTTGCGAGGAAAGTTTGAGCAGGATACAAGAAATTCCCGCTGACGATGGTCAACTCTCGTACATGTTGACAATTCATCAGATTGCAAGATGTCGGGCAATCTTTTGGGATGTTAAAATAAGTTCCAGCTGTATAACATCTTAACTGTCCCCAGGCATTTCACAGAAGGCAGGAGGAAGTAGTAAATTCTCTGTGAGATGATTAGAAAAGCGAAATTTGGGGTATGTCATCCTTGAAATAAAAGTGGTCGGTACCGAACATAAATAATAAAAGTAAAATAATCCACAGCAAATAATATGCTTCACTTTAATGAACATCAAATTTTATCAGAAATATAAGTGGAAACAAAGGATCATAAATTGTCAGAAGTAATATTACTTCTGAGGAATAATGTTAGGCCACTCTGCTTGGTTATTTTGTCACTCATTATTAATATACTTTATAGGAAATGTCCACTGTGAACAGACTTACCGTACTTTGGCGAGGTGTTGTAAATCTATTCACAAATTTATATACTGTGTCATTTTGGTCAACCTATTTATGTTGAATAGGCACGAATTAAGCAATAAGTTATGTTTATGTTTCTTGTCTGAAGTGAAAGCCTACCTCTACTACACTTAATTAGTTTAGTTAGTAACTGCTGACAGCCTGTTCAAGAAATTTTTATGCAAGGGTCATAGGCCACCACTAATTGCAGTTGGGCAATAGTTGCATTTTCTCTTGTGGTTCCTCCCATGTAAAACATGGTGCTTTTATTTAAAATGAAACAATTGATAATGAGAAGAGTCACCTCTGTCAACCCAAATAGGACATACTTTGGACATCTTTGTTGAGGGCCATTGACGTTGCATTTTGTTGAAAAGGGTCAAGTTTTGGATTACATCAAATCGTTATCCGAATGTATAATTGATGTCGGATTTCAATATATACATTGTTAACAAATGTCTGCTTGCCATTGCTTCTGCAACACTTTTAATTTAAAGCAATTGACATAATCAAGGGTTTAAGAGTGTCCATTTTTGCCTCTCTCTTCAATTGATCATGTTCCAAAACTGATCTGCATCTCTGATATATATCAATATGGATTAATCAGATTCCAGGACCATATCTGCAGCCTCAGTTATTATTAGCCATGATTATTGTCATGACAGATCTACCAGAAAAAAAAAACTGTCTGCCAATTCCCTATTTGTTTCACTATAATCAGCTGAGTATCATGTATATGGTTTATGGGCAAAGTACATGGGGAGGCCATTCTGTACCTCAAGCCTGCTGTGCCATTCAGTAAGATGATGGTTGATCAGACTTAAGTTTAAACTCTCACTTGTGCCTGCCCTCATAGCCTTTCACCCCTTTTGCTTACCAAGAAGGACATCTTGAAGGACATGGAAGGACAAACTTGAAAGCAGAATACAGGGTTAACGGAAAGATTCTTGGCAGTGTGGAGGAGCAGAGGGATCTTGGGGTTCATGTTCACAGTTCCCTGAGAGCTGCCACCCAGGTGGATAGAGTTGTTAAGAAGGCGTATGGTGTGTTAGCTTTCATTAATAGAGGGATTGAGTTCAAGTGAAGTTATGCTCCAGCTATACAAAAGCCTGGTTCGGCCACATCTGGAGTATTGTGTCCAGTTCTGGTCACCTCATTACAGGAAAGATGTGGAAGCGTTAGAAAAGGTGCAGAGGAGATTTACCAGGATGTTGCCTGGAATGGAGGGAAGGTCTTACGAGGAAAGGTTGAGAGAGCTAGGACTTTTCTCTTTAGAACGACGAAGGATGAGAGGTGACTTGATAGAAGTGTACAAAATGATCAGAGGTATAGATAGAGTAGACAGCCAGAGACTTTTTTCCTAGGGTGGCGGTAGCTTTTACGAAGGGACATAGTCTTAAAGTGAGTGGAGGTAGATATCGGGGAGATGTCAGAGGTAGGTTCTTTACTCAAGAGAGTGGTAGGGGCGTGAAATGCATTGCCAGAGAGAGTAGTGGAGTCGGCCTCATTAGGGGCATTTAAGCGGCTATTAGATAGGCATATGGATGTTAGTATAAGGTAGCGGTGGAGGTTAGATAGACCTTAGGTTTAGGGTAAAAGTTCGGCACAACATCGTGGGCCAAAGGGCCTGTACTGTGCTGTACTGTTCTATGTTCTATGTTGTATGTTCTAAGAACGTATCCAGTTTTGCCTTAAAAATATTCCAAGACTCAATTCCTGTCACTTTTTCAAGAATACAGTTTCAAAGACTTACGACCCTCTGTGAGAAAAAAATTCTCTTAACCTCGGGTTTAAATGGGCGCCCTTGATTTTTAAACAGTGACCCTTGGGTCTAGATTCTGTCATAAGAGGAAATATGCTTTCCTCACATACTCTGTCATGACCATTTTTCAGAATCTTGTATGTTTCAATCAAGTCACACCTCCTCTTCCAAACCCTCCAGCAGTTACAAGCTAGCCTGCCCAACCTTTCTTCATAAGACAGCATGCCCTGGTAAACCTTCTCTGAATTGCCTCCAGTGCATTTACATATTTCCTTAAATTAAGAGACCAGTACTGTACACAGCACTTTAGATGTGGTCTTAGCAATCCCCTGTATAACTAAAGGATCTCCCTAAACATTTATATTCAACTCCCTTTGCAATTCTATTGAATTTTCTAATTATTTGTTGTACCAGTATACTAATCTTTTGTGATTTGTGCACTAGGCCTCCCAGATTCTTTTGCACTTCAGACCTATGCAATCTCTCAACTTTCAGAAAATATATTTCTTCATTATTTTTCCTGCCAAATTAACAATGTTGTCGCACATTATACTCCATTTACCGTATCTTTTCCATCTCACTGATTCTGTTTCTTTTTGTAACCTCCATATGTCATTTTCAGAACTATCTTTCCCACCTATCTTTTGTGTCATCATCAAATTTGGCAACCGTACCTTCCGTCCCTTCACCAAATCATTGATATAAATTGTCAAGAGTTGAGGGTCAAGCAGTCATCCCTGTGGCACACCACTCGTTACAACTTGCCAACCAGAAAAAGACCCATTTACACCTACTCTCTGCTTCCTATTATCCAATCCTCTGTGCCAAAGTTCTACTCCCTACTCCATGAGCTTTTATTATCCATGATGTATTGGAGGAGGCACTTTATCAAATGTCTTCTAGAAATCTTAAGTACAGTACATCCACCATTTCCCTTTTATCCACAGCAGCTTTTACTTCCTTAAGTTCTTTCCTTTGAGAACTCCAATAGACTGGTTTGACATGATTTCCTTTTCTCAAAGCAGTATTGGCGCAATGTGATTACACTGGACTTAGCCAAGTACCTTGGTAAAACGTCTTTAATAATAGACCCTATCATTTTTCTTCATGACATTAGGAGGAGTAACTGACATGTACTTTCATTCTTTCTATCTCCTTTTTTGAATAAAGAAGTCATGTTTACTATCTTTGTATCTAATGGGACTGTCCCCAAATCAAGTTTTTTTTTTCAAACTCTTCACTATTTGTTTTTATATTTCTGGCTAGCTTTCTCTTATTCTTCAAGTTTCCTTTTTCTTTAGTTATTCATTGGTGCTTTTTATATTCTGTCCAGCCTTCTATGTGCCATCTTCTTTGCGCAAAGATATACCTTTTCTTTGACACAATCCTTAACCTAAAAAAAACCGGAAAGAACTGTGGATGCTGTAAATCAGGAAGTTGCTGGAAAGACCTGCTGAGCTTTTCCAGCAACAATCTTTAACTGCTCTGGTTAACCCCAGATGGTGGGTCCATCCCTTGAAATTTTTCTTACTCGTTAGCATGCATCTATTCTGTGTACTTCTAAAATAGCCACTTAAATGTCTGCTGTTGCATCTCTATTGCCCTATCCTTTAACCTTTAACTTCCGAAAATATTTAATTTAATTTAAAAAGGAGATGGATACCTCTCAACTCCTTGATTTCCAAAATCCATGTGGAGCTGATGCATAAAGGAGTTGAGGCCTGGGGCAGATCAGGCATGATCTTTTGAATGGCAAGGCAGACTTGAGCACATAACTGTCCTACTCCCTTATTTCTTTTGTTCTAATTTGCCCATTTACTTTAGCCAGCATTGTTTATATGACCTCATAATTGCCCCTGTTTAGGTTTAACAAAACCGTTTTGAACCGACTCCTCTCTTCCCTCAAACTGAGTGTAAAATTCAACAGGTTAAGATTCAAAATGTCAGTTTAAAAGAAATTTAGCTACCCAACTGAACTTATGCACAGAATATACCTATTGATTCCAATTTTGCTAGTGCACCTTGATGCCACACTCAGTTAAGTGCAGCCCTGATGTCGAGAGCCGTCACCCTCACCTCACCTCTAGTATTCAGCTCTTTTGTCCATGTTTGGACCAAGGCTGTAATAAGGTCAGGAGCTGAGTGGCCCTGGCAGATCCCAAACTGGGCGTCACTGAGCAAGTTATTGTTGAGCAGGTGCTGCTTGATAGCACTGTTGATGACACCTTCCTTCACTTTACTGATGATCGAGAGTGGACTGATGGGGTGGTAATTGGCCGGGTTAATTTGTCCTGCTTTTCATGTACAGAACATACTTGGGCAATTTTCCACATTGGCGGGTAGATGCTAGGGTTGTAGCTGTACTGGAACAGCTTGGCTAGGGGCATGGCAGGTTACTCCCGGTGCCATGAGCTAGTGAGGGTAGGCATAGGAGGAGAGAGCAGATGAATGTGTGGCTGAAGAGCTGGTGCAGGGGAGAAGAATTCACATTTTTGGATCATTGGTATCTCTTCTGGGGTAGAAGTGATCTGTATGAGAAGGACAGATTGCGCCTGCATTGTAAGGGAACTAATACACTGGCGGGGAGATTTGCTAGAGCTGCTTGGGATGATTTAAACTTGTAAAGGGATGGGGTGGAAGCCAGGGAGATCGTGAGGAAAGAGGTCAGTCTGAAACTGGTACAGTGGGAAAAGGAGTAAATCAAACAGTCAGGGCAGGCAGGAACAAAGCAGAGAATGAGATAGGAATGATCAATTAAACTGCATTTATTTCAATGCAAGATGCCTAACAGGTAAGGCAGATGAACTGAGGGCGTGGTTGGGACCATGGGACTGGGATATCATAGCAATTACAGAAACATGGCTTAGGGATGGACAGGACTGGCAGCTTAATTTTCCAGGGTATAGTTGCTACAGGAGGGATAAAACGGGGATGGGGGTGGGTGGGGGTCAAGAGAGGAGGAGGAGTGACATTTTTGATTAGGGATAACATTACGGCTGCCCTTCAGGAGGATATTCCTGGGAATAAGTCCAGGGAAGTTATTTGGGTGGAACTGAGAAATAAGAAAGGTGTGATCACCTTATTGGGATTGTACTGTAGACCCCCCAGTAGTCAGCAGGAAATTGAGATCTCCTTACAAATTTGTTGCTCAGTTATCTGTGAGAATACTAGGGTAGATATTAGGGGATTTTAACTTTCCAAATGTAAACTGGGACTGCCAAAGCATTAACGGCTTGGATGGAGAGGAATTTAAGTGTGTACAAGAAAATCTTCTGATTCAGTATGTAGATATACCTAGTAGAGAAGGTGCAAAGCTTGACCTACACTTGGGAAATAAGGCAGGGCAGGTTACTGAGGTGTCAGTGAGAGAGCACTTTGGGGCCAGGGAACCATAATTCTATCAGTTATAAAATAATGATGGAAAAGGATAGATCAGATCTAAAAGTTAAAGTTCTAAATTGGAGAAAGGCATTAGGCAAGAACTTTCAAAAATTGATTGATGGCTGGAAAATGGAAAGCCTTCAAAAATGGGATAACGAGAGTCCAGAGACAGTGTCTTTCTGTTCGGGTGAAGAGCAAGGCTGGTAGGTGTAGGGAATGCTGGATGACGAGGGAAATTGAGGTTTTGGTTAAATTAAGAAGGAAGCATATGTCAGGTATAGACAGCAGGGTGTGAGTGAATCCCTGGAAGAGTATAAAGGCAGAAGGAATAAACTCGAGGGAAATCAGGAGGGCTAAAAGGGGACATGAGATAGCTTTGGAAGACAGGGTTAAGGAGAATCTAAAGGGATTCTACAAATACATTAAGGACAAAAGGGTAACCAGGGAGACAATAGGGCCCCTTAAAAATCAGTAAAGCCCCCTATGTGTGGAACCGCAGGAGATGGGGGAGATACTAAACGAATATTTTGCATCAGTGTTTACAGTGGAGAAGGATATGGAAGATAAAGAATGCGGGGAAATAAATAGCAACATCTTGAAAAATGTCCATATTACACAGAGGAGGTGCTGGACATCTTAAAACCCATAAAGCTGGATAAATCCCTGGGACCTGATCAGATGTACTCTAAAACTCTGTGAGAAGCTAGGGAAGTGATTGCTGGGCCCCTTGCTGAAATACATGTATCATTGGTAGCCACAACTGAAATGGCGGAAGTCTAGAGGTTGGCTAACGTGGTGCCACTATTTAAGAAAGGTGGTAAGGAAAAGCCAGGGAACTGTAGACTGGTGAGCCTGACATCAGTAGTGGGCAAGTTGTTGCAGGGAATCCTGCAGGACAGGGATTTTTACATGTATTTGGAATAGCAAAGACTGATTAGGGATAGTCAACATGGCTTTGTGCATGGGAAATCATGTCTCACTAACTTGATTGAGTTTTTTGGAGAAGTAACGAAGAGGATTGAAGAGGGCAGAGCGGTGGCCGTGATCTACATGGACTTTCAGTGAGGTGTTTGACAAGGTTCCTTATGGTAGACTGGTTAGCAAGGTTAGATCACATGGAATAGAGGGAGAACTAGCCATTTGGATACAGAATTGGCTCAAAGGTAGAAGACAGAGAATGGTGGTGGAGTGTTGCTTTTCAGACTGGAGGCCTGTGACCAGTGGTGTGCCACAAGGATCGGTGCTGGGTCCATTGCTTTTCATCATTTATATAAATGATTTGGATGTGAACGTAGGAGGTATGATTAGTAAGTTTGCAGATGATACCAAAATTGGAGGTGTAGTGGACAGTGAAAAAGGTTACCTCAGAGTACAATGGGATTTTGATCAGATGGGCCAATGGGCCGAGGAGTGGCAGATGGAGTTTAATTTAGATTATTGTGAGGTGCTGCATTTTGGTAAGGCAAAACAGTGTAGGACTTATACAGTTAATGGTAAGGTCCTCGGGAGTGTTGCTGAACAAAGAGACCTTGGAGTGCAGGCTCATAGTTCCTTGAAAGTGGAGTCGCAGATAGACAGGATAGTGAAGAAGGCATTTGGTATGCTTGCCTTTATTGGTCAGTGCATTGACTTTAGGAATTGGGATGTACGGCTATACAGGACATTGGTTAGGCCACATTTGGAATACTGCATTCAATTTTGGCCTCTGTGCTACAGGAAAGGCGTTGTGAAACTTGAAAGGGTTCAGAAAAGATTTACAAGGATGTT
>NC_063348.1:10121870-10134990 GCF_021869965.1 Rhincodon typus
TCATCCAGCCCTGCACCTTGTTGTCTCTTGTTACAAGGATGTTGCCAGGTTTGGAGGGTTTGAGCCAAAAGGAGAGGCTGAAAAGACTGGGGCTATTTTCCCTGGAGAGTTGGAGGCTGAGGAGTGACCTTTTATTGAGGTTTATAAAATCATGAGGGACATGGATAGAGTGTGTAAACAAGGTCTTTTCCCTGGGGTGGGGGAGTTTAAAACTAGAGGGCAAGGTTTAAGGTGAGAGGGGAAAGATTTAAAAGGGACCTAAGGGGCAACTTTTTCATGTAGAGGGTGGTGCGTGTATGGAATGAGCTGCCAGAGGAAGTGGTGGAGGCTGGTACAGTTAAAACATTTAAAACGCATCTGGATGGGTATATGAGTATTAAGTGTTTAGAGGGATAGGGGCCAAATGCTGGCAAATGGGACTAGATTAATTGAGGATATCTGGTTAGCGTGGACAAGTTGGATGGAAGGGTACGTTTCCATGCTGTATAGCTCTATGACTCTATAACTCGACAGGCTGACGTAGAGGAGACTTCTCCTGTTGCAAATGAGTCTAGAAGTGGGGCCACAAATTGCATGTTGTTACCCAAATCCAAAAGGATATTTAGGAAAAATTTCTTCATTCGGGGAGTGTTCATAATGTAGAATGTGTTGCTGCAGACAGTTGAAGTGAAGAGCATAGTTGCTTTGAAAGAGCAAGTGGATAAGTACATGACAAAGAAAGGAATAGATGGGGTTGAGTGCAGAGGAGAGGAAAGAGGTCCACGTTGTGCACAAATATCTATATGGATCTTTTTGGGTACATTTACTGTTTCTGTGCTGTCAATACTTTTGTATTCCTACTTCTGCAACCTATGGTATCCTGCAACCTTCCAAAAATTTTGAGCACCTTGTGCATTCCACATTTCTATTTTCCCATCATTGATCACCATTTCTTCAACCAATTATTTGATAACCCCCTTCACATTTATTGTTTTAAGACCCTTGTTAAAACCTATCTCTTTGACTAAGCTTTTAACTGCCCTCCCTACTATCTCCTTTCTTGCCTCATTGTCGTTTTTTTTGCCTGATTATGCTTTTGCGAAATGTGTTTTTCTGCATTAAAAGTATTATATTAATCCCAGTTGCCATAAATGTGCATTCTTCTACCTGTTGGATGCTAATGACATTGCTATGGAAGTTAGTTTGGAGGCTTACTGTGCCTAAAACTTCAAAGGAACTGGATTATACAGGACTGAAATAGCGCAATTACTGAATCTCCTTGAGATAATGGCAGTATCTACGTAAGTGATAATTTAACTCCACCACACTGAGCTCAAAATTATTTTTCCTTGCTGTTGTTACCATTCACCATTTGTTCAAAGTTTATCATAAATGGGTTTGAAAAATAGTGCATCAGAGAGCAAACCATTTCCACTGTTAATTTTGTGTTTCCATTCTCTCTGAACAGGAAAATTCCGATCAGTTTTTTTAGAGAATGAAATGTTTCACAGTGTTTTGCGATGTGATATCTAAATCCAATCCAACATGGGGGGTTTAAGTAATTTAATGCACTGGCTTTTAAAATACTGTACTCCATTATTCCTGCTGTCTGTTATAATTGAGTGTAGGTGCTTCTGTTTGGCATACTCCCACATGATATTGTCAAATATAATTCACTTTAGCAGCATAATGCCCACTGCTGTCGCACTTCTGCCCCATGTTGTTAATACCATTACCAGCAGCAGTGTTACAAGATTAATTAACAAGCATGGTCTGTTAGACTTGCATTTAGATAGCTATCGACCACCTTAGCATACCTCTCTCTCCCTCTGACATCAGAAGCTGTGTCTCAGATACAAGCTCTGAATTACTTTGAAATGATTTGTTCACCAAATAGTGTCTTAGTTTGTCTCTGTGGATTGAGGATGGCTTGATTCTACTATAGTTTGATTGATTCTGAGATGAATGATAAGTCCAAAGTGTGATGCACAGACTCCTCCTTATTCAGGTCAGGCAGTGCATGAAGGTCAAACATTTGAGCTGTTTTGAGATTTGTGTGCGCTCTCTGATAACTTTCCCTCTGTAATGTCCAGGTGAGGTTTCGGCAACAAAAACAGAAATTGCTGGAGAACCTCAGGTCTGGTAGCATCTGTGAAGGGAAAGCAGATCCAAAGTTTCAAGTTCAGTGACCCCTCTTCAGAAGGTCTCAGTCTGTATTTAGTGCCTTCCTGAATGAATCTTTTCCATTTTGCTCAATCACAAAACAACTAGGGAGTCCCATGAGTTGGGTGGGGTGGTTGATCTCTTTTGAGATGCTTTGAGAATGTCCTGAAGTGTTTCCCCTCTCCTGTTAACCTTCTGCAGTAAACAGGTCCTCTGTAGTTGTTTTGGGACTCTGAAGAACATGTCCAACGCATAGACAAAAACAGAAATTGCTGGAAAAGCTCAGCAAGTCTGGCAGCATCTGTGGAGAGAAATCAGAGTTAACCTTTCAGGTCCAGTGACCCTTCCTCAGAATTGTTTCTGGTTTCAGTCATCCACAGTTCTTTTGGGTTTTTTTTTGGTATTTTATATCATCCAGTAGAGCTGGTTTAGAGTGATTAATACCTCGATGCAGGGAACAGTGGCTTCTGAGAGGGTTCTGCTGATAGACAGCATTTCTTGCCAGAAGATTTGTAAGATTTTGCCAAGTCACTGCTGATGGTGTTTCAAGATAACTGTGGGGGTTGTCCAAATCTCCAAAACATGTAGGAGCACATGGAACACGCTTAAGCTCTTAGTCCTCATAAACTCTCTTCTTTGGTCAGCTGTAGGTGAGTTAGCACGTTTATGTGATGAATTTTGATGCGTTATGTCTGCCCTCATCAAGAATCAACTCCCAAAATACAGAAAATGGCCAGTTTTTTTCAGGATCTCTCTCATTTTAATTTGGGAGGGCATTTGTTGGGCTGTGGTTGAAAATCAATCCTGTGGACTGCCAGTTGACAGGCACCACAGTTTCACAAACTTGATCTTCACTTAACAGCAAATTCAAGAGAAATGTCAGAAGTTTTACCAACCCAATTCATGGCCTTTTCAAACTCATGAAAACCTTTGATTGTCACTTGCAAAACCTTTGCAGTATCCTCAATTATGATTACCCTCAACATTTTGCCACAATCCTCTACATATTCCACAATGACATGCAAGGCATGATTCTCTCCAGTAGTGCCATCACAAACACTATCTCAATGAAAACTGGTTTCAGACAAGGCTTTGTTATTTTCATTGTATTGTGGAGATGAAGTCCCACCTTCATCCTGAGAACTCCCTACATCATGTGTTGCAGTCACTGTGCTGAATGAGATAAATTTCAAACAAATTTAGCAACTCAACTAGGCATCTGTGAACTGCTGAAACACATTCTGTAATTGCATGACCTGGTATAACCTCCACTTTCCTGTAACCATAAGCAAGAGAATCAATCCTGGTTAAGAATGCAAGAAAGCATGACGGGAGAAGCACCATATGCACCTAAAAATTGGGTGTCAACCAGGTGAAGCAACAAAACAGGACTATTTGCATTCCAAACAGCGTAAGCATCAAGTGATAGACAGGACTAAATTATTCCATGACTAGTAATCATATATAAACTCTGCAGTCTTACCACATTCACCGTAAATGGTGGTGGACAACTATATATGTCCTCCTCCAGTGAGTTGCCACCAACATCCCTATCCTCAGTGATTGGGGTGCAGAGCACATTGGTGCAAGAGATGAGGCTAAAGCATTTGCAGCAATCTCCAGCCAGAAGAACTGAGTGAATGATTCATCTTGGCCTCCTCCAGTCATCCCCAGCATCACAGATTGCTGGTCTTCAGTTTAATTCACTCTACATGATGTCATCCTCTTGGATATTGCAAAGGCTATAGGCCCTGACAACATTCCAGCAATGGTACTGAAGACTTGTACCCAAGTACTTGCTCCATCCCAGCCAAGCTGTTCCAGTGCAGCTGCCACCGTATTGGTATCGACACAAAAAGTAGGACAAATCAAACCCAGCCAATTACCACCCCATCAGTCTAATCCCTGCTGAATACCCCCACTGTCAATGTCCTGGGGGATGGGGTGGAGTTACCATTGATGAGAAGCTAAACTGGATGAACCATATCAATATTGTGGCGACACATTCAGGTCAAAGGCTAGGAATCCTGCAGCAAGTAACTCATCTCCTGACTGCCTAAAACCTGTTCACTATCTACAAGGCACAAATCAGGAGTTTGATGGAATTCTTCCAACTTGCCTGGATGAGAGCAGCTGCAATAATTCTCAAGAAGCCTGCCTTCATCCGAGGCAAAGCAACCCATTTGATTGGCACCACATGGCTAAATATTCACTCCCTCCACCAGCGGCGCTCAGTTGTAGCAGTGCATACCATTGCCGAGATACACTGCAGAAATTCACAAAAGCTCCTTTGGCAGTACCTTCCGAACCCCCAACCATCACCATCTCGAAAAGCATGGGCAGCAGATACTGGGAACACCACTGCCTGCAATGCCCTCTCCAAGTTGTACATCATCCTGACTTGGGATTATATTGCTGTTCCTGCACATGACACTCAGTCAAAATTCTGGAACTCCCTCCTGAACTGCGCTATGGATGTACCCATGCCAAGTGGACTTAGAGGTTCAGGGAGATAGATCGCCATGCCTTGCTCAGAAGCAAGTGGGAATGAGTAATAACTGCTGACTCAGCACAGTCCATATCCCCTGACTGAATACAAAACATGTCATCCTCAAGTTATCTCACCTCATGTCCAGCAAATTACCAAAGATGCGCAGATAATCAACAGAATAAACGGGAATCTGTCAACTTACACTGTCTTCAGTAATACAACCACTTCACCTCCATCATAGAACTTCAGTATGCAGATGGCAGTTATGTGTGCACTCGCTCAAAAACTGACCTCCATTTCATTGTCAACTCCTTTGCTGAAACATACATGAAAATTGGTCTTTTATTCGACATACTGAAAACTGAGATGGAGAGTAGCCTTGTTAGGAGCATGTGGCATTCAGTACTAAGTGGATGGACTTGTTGGTTGTGGTCAAGGGATAGATTTTAACCATTCTGGAGACAATATCTTGCTTTACTTTGAATTCTGTTACCTTAATCTCCACTCTAAATTACAAAAATACAAGAGGACTTAATGTAATATCTGAAGAACATACAAGCACCAATTTCCTCAGCAACTGGACATCAACCAAGGTTATCAGCTGAGATCTTGAGATAGTATTTGACACTGGACTGAGCTAACAGCTTTTAATAGCACCATTATCAAGGATAAATTAATGAGGCAAATTGTGTTGATTACCCTAAAGTGTTAGAAGTGATAACAGAAGAGAAAATCCATTACATTGAACCTTGTTGCATTAAATTGAGTGATACTTTAAAAGGAGAAATGTCAGTAACGTAATGCATCAGTGCAATACTTTATAGTTGTAATGCTTATGGAAGTCAAGTGGGTTGGAGGATAGTTAATTTTAGAATTCTCTTAATTAAGACTGTTAGTGCAGAAGTACTGAAGGGAATTGCTGTGAAAGCTAACATACATGGATTATAATGTCGTACAGCTGTCTTGTGACAGAATTGTAAAACCACAATCACTGCAGTAGAAAACAGCAGCTCTCCTCTTCGCAACAAAAAAGCTATTGAATGCGAGTCTTTTTCTTTCACTCTAATTTTCATAAATTTTATTTTCAGAAATAATTGTGAGGATAGATTTTCTGTAATGAGTTGGTAGTTGCAATCTTTAAAGTAACTCCAACCTGATTGTTTCCTCTCAAAAAAGAAAAGGGATGCACCCTGTAATCTGTATTTACACTACATTATCCATTGTTGTCACAACATTAGTCAAACAGGTGAATTATTTACTACTTTGCTACTCTCAAGAGTAAACCAGACATGCTACAGTATTAACAATGTTCACGGCAGCAGTGTAATCTTTGTTGATTCTACACTGCAGATGTGAACTTGATCTCTGTGTAATGCTGACCTGTAATCTCAATCCTCATGTTCTGCAGATTGGAAGATTTCCTTTGTCTGTCTTCCCTCTGAATTTTTAAGTTTCCATTCCATCATTTATTTTGTAAAAATACAATTGATTCAAAAACTATCCATAACTACATTACAAACCAGTTTAAGTTGGACTTTACAGAAAATACAATAATAAGTGATGTTTCTCATTTGAGCTTGCCTCCATCCAAATGAAAAAATGAAACATTTACTAAACATAACCAGAAATTATTTACATTCTAATGTAAGCTTCAAGAGTTTTTATAAGTTAACAGCCCCTCGGAACATTATGGTGGAAATTACTTAAAAGCTGACTTTTCCCCAGTGAACGTTGGTAGCCCCTCAGGATGTAGTTCTGGCTTTGGAATGTGCCCCAGTCTGTAACACACCTTTTGGAGGGTAGTTGTTTGTACTGGAAGATCAGCAAGTTTCGGGCAAGCCAAAGAATGTCTTTCACTGAGTTGGTTGTGCTCCAAAGACAGTTGATGTTTTGACTCAGCGTGCATCCCAGGGAACATAGTCCAACATCATGGAGCTGCTCAGGACACACCTCAACAAAAACTACTGAGTCGCTCTCAAGATCTTCCTTACAAAAGCGCATTCCAGAAGGAGAAGAGTGATGTTCTCTTCACTGCGGCCATCTCAAGAGTAGCATACAGTGGTGCAGAGTTTGGGTATATGGTTGAGTTTCCTTTCCATCATTCCCCAGCTGTGGGCAACCATGTGAAGCTTCTGTGTCAACTCTTCATGTGCGTGTGTGGACGCACTGTTTTGGAAGCTCACCCCTATACAATTCATTGAATGATATTATGAGAGCAGAATTTGTCACAAAAGGGAGAGTTTGTTCTGCTATATCTGTTTCCAAGTTGTTTGAAACAACCACTTTAATACCTTAAAGGGATACTAGAAGATACTTTATGTAAACATATCTCTCCTTATAACAGTGAAAGCACATTGAGTAAGCTATTCTAATTCATGCTCAATCAGGGCAACCTTTTTCAGGTACACGTGATAATAAGGTATAGAAATCAGGCCCAGGGCCATGCCCACCCCGGTCCAGGTGTTAATATGAAATTGTTCTGAAGATCATTTTCAGTATTTTTTCCTGTTTTGCTTCTTACTAATTTTGTTTGAATGAAAAAAATATTTTATCTGTCAATTACTACTGGCATTGGTGGCAATAAAAATCTGATTGAAGGCATCTACTGAGGCATTAGTCAGAGAGAGATAAATTAACCCTAAATCTACCATTGCTGCTGGTTTGCAGCAAGAGCCAGGTCTCTGGATTATCTATGTATATATCTTTAATTTTTTTTTATCGAAGTATGATTTATTTAAACCCTAATTTTTTTTACAGTTGTGTACATGGAATAACTTAAAGGAAACAACTTGTGCGTTAGTGCACAGAGACTTTCATGTCACTATGAGACTGCACGGCTCAGCCAAAACATTCTCTGGAAGAACAGAAAGTGTGAGGAATGAAAATTCAGTATAATCTTATAAGAAAAATAAAACATTCTGTCCTTTGAAACGACCATCTCCTTCCCTCCAAAACAATAATCTAACTAATGCCACATATGTACCATACAGAAGAGTTATTAGTTTGTCTTTCCCAATAATGGACAGAATAATTGGTCTTATTGAATACGAGGCCATTAGTCAACAGTAACCATTGCTGTGTGCAGTGGGCTGGAGAAAGAGTTGATTGAGACATCCCTTAACCAGAATAAGCTATTTGAAATTATTTAGGTGCCTGCTTTCAGGACCTTTGCATGTTTAGGAAAAAAATCTGTGCTGAAACCATACTGTAATATTATGGAAAATAATGATGCTTGCGTTTAAAGAGAGAGGTAGCTGCAATATAGGATCTATCTACTTTCATATCCCTTTGATTTCACATAATTTTCTAAACTTTCTTTTTCATGTGCATTCATATATTTGTTCAACAGGCATGTTGGAAGTGATCTGTGCAATGTTACTCGTTATCATTGGCATCAGTAAGATGGTCTATTTGGGCCCATTCTGAATCTATTTCTAGTTACCATTAAATATTTGCAAAATGGAGAACAGTTTTTCTCTGCAGACTTTCAATAGAGGAGTTTTACTGTATTAAAAATGAGGGAAAGACACACTGAGTGGATCCATTTGATTTCTAACATTGGTAATCAGCTGCCATGTTTGCCTGTTAATGTAAATCACACACGAGGATGAAAAAGTGAATTGAACAAACGTGTTTAAAAAAAAATTTGCGAGTTATGCAAGTAGAGTTCCTGTAGAGTTAACATTATTCAGAGACCTAGTTTCAAAGATTTGGGTGTATTATGGGTTGATTTTGACTAGGACCACATCTATCCTGACTCCTTTTCTCCTATTCCTTTACATAATGGAATTTGCTGAGTCCCAACATCTCACAGCCGACTGATTATTTCTTTCCTGTAACTTTTTGCACCATAATGACTCGAAGTACAAGTTGTTAATGCTACACCGCAGGACCTCTCAGTTTTATTTAGCCAAAAGACACCTACCTCCTTGCAAGCAATAAGAAACGAGTGCTTTTATATCATTCCCCTTAACGGAATAATACCTTACAAGGCATTTTTCTGGTACACCGAGCTATATAAGGATAAACAGCTGAAGGGTACGATAAGGTCAGTTATAAGGGAAGTCTTAAGAGGGGACAGATGATGGCAGCGTTATAGTACAGAGGTTTAAGGAAGAAATTCCAGAACCTAATGCCCTGTTAACAGAAGACATAACTGCTAATGGTGGATCGCTGGAAAGTAGAGATGCATTGAAGATATCTTGGAATGTTGTAGGCTTGCAGGTGGTTGCAGGAGAGGTGAGGCCGAGAGCGGACATAAAATCAAGTATCAAAATTTTAGAATCAAGGTATTAGTGGATTTGGAACTGGCATAGTCAGTGCTGTAAGAGTATGCACGTACGGATACTCCACATGAGGCTGCTCAGATTTTATGCATTTCACCCCTTCGTATTATTTTAATGCTTTTCTTTCTCAAACTTCTCTGATTTCCTTTTAAGAGTATGTAAATATTTTTTCCTGAACCACTTCCTATGGTAAAAGTTCTACATTCTAACACTGAGTAAAGACATTTCTCCTTTTACTATTGGATTTATTAGTAACAATTAGAATGATCAATTGCCTGAGTAATTACTTGCTTGTTTGCTATGCCAGGTGCTGACAACTCCAATACAGCAGAAGCCTTATCTAACCATCAGATTATCGGAGCAATATGTCTTGCAGGAAGAAGATCAATATAGATTGATGACATCTATTGCAAAGTGTTAAGGCTTCACAAGCCTCTTGGAAGGCTGTACGTTCCAAGGGTGTAACCATAATTTTAAAACTTTTTTTTAACCATTCAGATTGCAAGAACAAATAATGACCAGCCCTCCAGCAACATGGGGCCTCCTAGCTCTTCGTATTATCCATAGTTGCTTCCTCTCCACAAATGCTGCCAGCATCAAAATTCCAATTAACTCAAGACAATATTATTAATTATTGTATCCAAGATTTTTTTTGTTTTATTTAAACATGAATTTTAAAAGAAAAGCAGTGAGCTGTTCTGATGGCTTAGTTACCATCATGGTCAGCGAACACCGAATTACAAATTCATTGCCATCAGCCAGGCCAGGAATAGCAAGGTAGCAACAGTTTTCACCCTTGGTACGTGGCTTATATCATTCAAGAGATTTAAATTCCAATCAATGTGCAGTAGCTGTTCTTATGGCCTCTTGACGTAAGCAGCAAAGTTTTACAGAAACTCAAGTTTATGCAGGATATAAGACGGTAGACCAGCTTGAAAAGCGTTGGCATGGTGAAGTTCAGAGATAACAAAGGCATGGACTCAGCTTTCAGTCACAAATGAGGTAGGGTTGGAGTTGGCAATATTATGGAGGTGGATGTACACAGTCTTGCTGAGGAAATTTATGGTTGAAAGCTCAGCATGGAGTTAAATTGGAAGCTAATTTTATCAGTCTGGATCAGTCTAAGTTAGTTACCACGGAAAGAGGTGGCATTGTGCCAGAGAATGGAGACTAATGTAATGGGGGCTAACTATTTGATGCGAGAAAATTTTGTTCTAAGTACAAGATGACCTAAATTAATGAAACTTAAGGATCAAAAAAGCAACAGAGCAGTTGGGTCAATTGTATATAGAAGAATAGTGTGTGAAAGACTGATTAAATTGGGAGAGAATATAGTTTTTTTCAGATACTTTTTAAAACCCACAGGAGCAATTTACTTGCAGGAATGAAAAATCCCACAGTTTCAATTGTTCCCTTGCTGAACTTACAAAGTTGAGTGACATTACAGTGTCATAAATCACACTGTGAATAGGGTCTTTACATCGTCAATTACCAGCTTCCATTTTCTGCAGTGACTTTAGTTCGTTTTTGTACCACATATGCAGCGACCCCTTGACACCCATTGGGATTTGATGGTGACCTTCAGTTTTTAAAGGTTAACGGCAGGATGAGACAAATCATCCAGGAATTCATAACCCAGTCCTTGCAATAAATTGCCGGAGTTTGCACCTTCTGAGAACAGAGAGTATTGTCGCAGTGAATCCATTATAAAAATGCATGCTTTCCAGCAGATGTCATTGGACAATTGATTGGAACTTAAATCTCTTGACTGATGATAATCCACATTACAAGGGTGAAAACTGTTGTTACATTGCTATTCCTGGCTTGGTTGACGTCAATGAATTTATAATTCTATGTTCATTGACCATGATGGCAACTTAGCCATCAGAACAGCTCACATTTTTTTTTAATAGGAGCTTTTGTTTTCTTAAAAAAAATCAAGGAGTACAATGCTTATGATGCTGTCGAGTTAATTGGAGTTGTGATGCTGGCAGCATCTGTGGAGAGGAAGTAACTATGGATGATATGAAGAGCTGGGAGATCCAATGTTGCTGGAAGACATTATTATCTGAATGGTAAAAAGAATGCTTTAAAATTATGGTTACACCCTTGGAATGTATAGCTTTCCAAGAGGCTTGTGAAGCCTTAACACTTTGCAGTAGATGTTGTCAATCTAATATTTGTTTTCTTCCTGTAACTTTCCAAACACATTGACCCCGATAATCTGATGGCCAGATATTGGTTCTGCAGTGTTGGAGTTGTCAGCACCTGACATAGCAGACACAGGTAATTACTTGGGAAATTGATCATTTCAATTGGCAATTCCGCTGCTTGTCTGGATCCACTGGAACCCTCCACCTGGTCACAACCACTGCACCTCCCCTCTCTTAATTTAACTCATTTATTCAACTTCTCATTGAAAACAGCAGCTCTGACTTAATTATAGAGTTGTCAAAAGGATTTTATGTGTAAATCTATCTTCATTTATAAAGTGTTTGTTTTTCCTTATTTATCATTCTTAAACAGAAATGAAGAAAAGAATATATTGTTTTAACCTATGAGCTTTGGTTGTGCGACTACTTGTTCAAGATAATTTCTGGAATAGACTGCCACCTAGTGCAATAAACACAGATTCCAGATTAAGTTTTCCAAAAAGTGACAAGTTTGTTGTCAGCCTCGAATGGTATAGGCATCAAATTCAACCATTAAATGAGACTCAAATGACCTGACAGTTCTTTGCTTTGGAGGGCAAGGTTTTGTGTGTCTCTTTAAGAAATGGCTCTGTGGTCTTCAAATACAGTCTGTGCTTTTCCTAGTTGTAGTTGAGTAAGATCTGAGTTCTGTTAACAATTTTATTGCACCTTTTGTATGCAAAACAGCTCAAAGAGGAATGGAAGATTATTAAACTGTTTTGTCTCTGGTAAGAATAATCTAACTTCACAGTATCTTCATTTTTCCATTTCTCTTGACGAAAATAGCGACAAATCATGCTGAATGGAATGTGTTAAGTAGAGACCATACGCCCCTCTGGCTCATCTTGTGGGATGTTCAAGCCACTACTACGCTTCATCCCTTCTTGCTAGAATTGAGCATATAATTTATGTGGTCACTCCAGAGTGACACTGAGGGAATTTTATATTGCTCAAGTTGTCCAAGACTGTGGCTACCCATTTATCATGATTTGGATGAATGGTTGAGATCATCAAATGATTGGTAGAGGAGCATGGAATTCTCCTGGTACTTTGGCTAATATTGAGTCTTCAACCAATAATACATTCATGTCATTACACATCTCTCAATGTCATAGAGAGATTTATACCTACATAATTACTTATTTCAAAACTTCGTAAGGGAAGTGGTTTCTGTTTTCCTGGAGAGATGTGACAAAGTATCAAAATAAAACCACCTTAAAAATGGTTGGCCCAAGGCAAGCAAAATTCCTAGCGGATACTCATGTTAGGCAAAACGCTCTTGAAGAATTAGATCATTTCTATTATAGCTGCCATTCATTGAATCACTGGATGGCAGTCATCTTGCATATGCGTTATTGTATTGTGGTACCTAGTGCCTTGAGATGACAAAATATTACCTGTGTTAAGCATTCATTGACTCTGAAAGACAAAGCTGTGCCATAATTAGTGTCTTCATCCATTTTTATGATATTGGGTGCCACTTGCCCATGTACCTACATGTTTTGGTTGCTGTAGACTTGTGGCAGTAAATTAAGTTGATTTATGGGTTTCTTTATTACAGATACTGATCCTTAGCCTAGTAGCTTTCAGTATAACCTATCCTAATGTTGACCATCACTGTTAAGGATCTTTGTAAATAAGGTTTTGGAGTAGATTTGTAGCTCGGGTTGTGGGTGTTGAGGTTGGTTGGCTCACCGAGCTGATTTGTTGTTCCGCAGATGTTTCGTTACCATGCTTGGTAACATCCTCAGTGCAGCCTCTGATGAAGCGTCGGTGTGTTTTCCCGCCTGGTTTTTAAACTCTGGGATCTGTTGAGATGGATTGCCTCACTTCCGGTTTTCCTTCGTAGTGGAATGTAAACGGGGTCGAGTTCAATGTGTTTATTAATAGCATGCTTCGTGGAGTGCCAGGCTTCTAGGAATTCTCGTGCCTGTCTCTGCCTAGCCTGACCCAGGATCTTGGTGTTGTCCCAGTCGAAGTGGTGGTTCTCCTTGTCCATGTGGATTGAA
>NC_063348.1:10135390-10179320 GCF_021869965.1 Rhincodon typus
CGAAGGAAAACCGGAAGTGAGGCAATCCATCTCAATGGACCCCAGAGTTTAGAAAGCAGGCGGGAAAACACACCGACGCTTCATCGGAGGCTGCACTGAGGATGTTACCCAGCATGGTAACGAAACGTCTGCGAAACAAGAAACCAGCTCAGCAAGCCAACCAACCTCAACTATCTTCGTAAAGTTGAGAATGGCAACAAGACTGATGGCTTCAGGTTAAACATGGCAAAGGAATCCTCCTGATCACCACGTATCCTCGTCCTCAGCTGATGAGCTGGTACTCCTCCATGTTGAACAACACGGAGGAAGCACTGAGAGTGGCAAGGGCACAAAATGAACTCTGGGTGGGGTTTTCAATGTCCACCATCCAGAGTGGCTCAGTAGCAGTACTACTGATTGAACTGGCCAGGTCGTAAAGGACATAATTGCTCGACTAGGACACTAGCAGGTGGTGAGGGAACCAACAAGAGGGAAAAACATACTTGACCTCCTCCTCACCAATCTGCCAGCTACAGATGCATCTTGTCCATCGCATTATCAGTAAGTGTGACCACCATACAGTCCTTGTGGAGATGAAGTCCCACCTTCACACTGAGAATACTTTAGAGACTTTTAAGTGACTCTTGGATAGGCACATGGATGGTAGTACAATGTGGGGTATGCAGGGTAGTTTGATCTTAGTAGGGTAATAGGTCGGCACAATATCGTGGGCCGAAGGGCCTGTACTGTTCTATGTTCTTAGAATAACCTCCATCGTGTTGTGTGGCACTATCACCATGCTAAATAGGGCAGATGTGGAACAGATCTAACAACTCAAGACTGAGCATTCATGAAGCCCATGGGCCATTAACAGTAGCAGAATTGCACTCCAGTACAATTTGTAACCTCATGGCCTGATATATCCCCCACTCAACCATTACCATCAAGCCAGGGGATCAACCCTGGTTCAGTGGAGAATTGGGGGGGCATACCAAGAGCAGTACCAGGCATACCTGAAAATGAGATGTCAACCCGGTGAAGCCACCAAACAGGACTATTTGCGTGCCAAACAGCGAAAGCAGCAAGTGATAGACAGAGCTAAGTGATCCCACACCAACAATCAGATCTAAGCTTGCATTCCCGCCACATCCAGTCGTGAATGGTGGTGGTCAATTAAACGACTCACTGGATTCAGAGGCTCTACAAATATCTCCATTCTCAATGATGGAAGAGCCCAGCATATCGGTGCAAAAGATAAGGCTGAAGCTTTCACAACAATCTTCAGCCAGATGTGCCGAGTGGATGATCCATCTCGGCTTCCTCCAGTGGTCCCCAGCATTACAGATACCAGTCTTCGGCCAATTCGATTCACTCCAAGCCACTCACCATCCTGACTTGGAAATATATCGCTGTTTCTTCACTGTCGCTGGGTCCAAATACTGGAATTCCTTCCCTAATGGCATTGTTCAAGAAGGCAGCTTACCACCACCTTCTCAAGGGCAACTAGGGATGGGCAAGAAATGCTGGCCAGCCAGCGACACCCACATCCTGGCAGAACCATATCCTACAAAATTAATTTTAAAAAGGTAGATATGAAGTTTTAAATTTAATCAATATTTTGATTAAACAAAACGAGAAAAATTAGCATTCCTGGTAATTGCTAAGGATTATGTCCTCTGCCCGTTCTTATTTAAAATTCTCAAAATGGAAAAGAAGTTTGAGAAAAGTGAACTAATGGCGCACATGGCTGGGGAGGAAAGGGAACTGAAGTAAGCCACCCTCTGCTCGCAACTGAAAGACCAAAAGGAAGAATAATTACAACAAATAAGTTTGAGTGTGGGGACACAACCCAGCAATGTCAGAAGCAGACCAGGAAAGATAAACTGCTCTGTACAAACAAAAATGGTGAATGAGTTAGGCCGTACTGACAGCAGGCAGTTAAGCTCACTTCAATCAATAATGGGGGAGATCTCATTTTCTGGTTAATTAGCAGTTGAATGATTAACTTTAAAGAGAATTATTGTTCAAATCATCAAAGCTTTGTGAAACAAAGATGGCACATGAAGTGAAGCCCCAAATGTAATACCAAAATAGAATTATAATGAGGCAAAAATTCTGACTGTGTCTCTATGTGTAGAATGCAGCATTTAGTTATTAAGGAGAGTTTCATTTGGTCTCATGCTTAATTAAGCTTCACTGTAATATTTTCCCACACCTCATCGCAGACACCAAGCTTCAAATTTTACCAATTGAAGGTGAGTGTAATGAACAAAATAAATATTTGTGAAAAATTTAGACAGGAATTATTCTGTGCACGTGTGATTTTTTTTTCTCATTGCTCCTCACTCTACAAATATCACAGGAGTATTTAGCAACCAATGCTTCAGCAAGTAAAGTTGATGCCTCTCTGTGCTGGGCAACGCTTCCAGACTGAGCAGTGAAGCAGCTTTTGTTGAGGTGTGTCAGTGCTGTCAATGAATACAAGTCGACTGACATCCAGTTTAACCTGGAATATGTTTTATCTTCCTTACAGGGGAATGCCTTTCATATGCTTGTACCTCTTTGAAAAAAAATGATGTGTGTTTGGAAGAGGAACCCATGATACAATGCATTTCATATACCTACTCAACGTACTTCAGATTACATAGGTTTTCATTTTATAAGAAATATGATTTTCCACGACATGTTTTACAATTTTTTTTGTTTTATTCACTCACGCGATATGGGCATTGCTGTCTGGCCAGCATATATTGCCTGTCCCTAGTTGATCTTGAGAAGATGATGGTGAGCCGCCTTCTTGCATCACTGCAGTCCACAATGACTTTTTTAAAAAGTCAGACCACGTGGAAAGCAATAAACATACAGATCTTGGTCTTGACACAGTAGATTTGGTCTGTGATGTGATGTGTAACATCAAGAGTAGAAAATCTGAACAGTCCCAATGTGACTAATACATATTTGTATCTACTAGTTCACCCACAGTACCATCTGTCGCCATTCCTATTTGGATTAATAAGAATTCACTTCAGTTATGCCACTAGCCAGATTAAAGATACAGCAGGATAATCTGTCAACTTCAGCATCTCCTTTTCACATAATTATGTCCTTTTAAACTTAAACCCCTGTTGAATGTTAATGATTAATAACCATGTAATTGGGCTCATTAGTAGATGACATGTGCATGTACCATACTGGTTAGTATTGTTTTATATGAATAAAATGACATTTGGAACTGTCCTGTTGGTGGATCCTGGGACAAATTTATTAATTTGTCATTGCATTTGATATACTAAATTCACAGGGCCTCGTACCGCTAGGAACAGCTTCCATAATACAAGGATAGCGTGCAAGTACTTACACTGAGTATTCCCTGAAGAGTTCAGAAAAAACAAATGTTGAATATATGAGGCAGACTGCTCCTTTCCCTCTGTGGTCGAGAACAGTGTACGTGGAAGATCTGTCAGTACATCCCACATTCTCTCCTGCTGAATGGTCCTCCTCATTCATAGCTACCATGGTGCGCAGTATCTGTATTCAATTGCGCAGTGCCCTCAGATACAGTTGTCGCTGCCACTACCATCCCTTTTTGTTCACTTATGGAATAAGTCACCAGCTTAAAAACCTAACTATCTGTCTAAGTGACTTCATTTAAGTGCAGGTATCATCGCTGATGCTTGTCTATTCCGGTCCTCTGATTGTGTACCAAAACCAATATCTCTGAAGATTTATCATCTGCAAGCCCCCTGGATACCTGCAAGTGAGAACACATTGGCAAGGAGAAAAAGTGCTGGCAAGACATGTTGCATATGAGTCACGATGAAAATGATCAGATTTCACTCACTTTTGAAATCAGATGAACTTAGTGAAATGTGGGCACTGATGTTTAATTGCGTCACCAGATAGCTGCGAGGCTCCCATCTCTGATGACCAGGGATGCCAAAATGCCACTGATTCACTACTGCTCCCTCTTCTTCATTTGCTAATTGTGATCTGCAGTCAATCACTTCCAATTCTTGCCTAATTCCTTGCCTTTTGTTCTCTCCTGCAATGGAGGACAAAATAGACTAATGAGTGATCAGAAATAGCACGCACTCCATGGAAACCATGTATTTCAACTGAGCGACATGGAAGTGAACTCTGGAAGTAAAATGATGATGAACCGACAGTTAAGATTCCACTGACCAATGTGCTGAACTGACTGCCAGCTTTCCCATGCAGTATCAGACCAAAACCAAAATAGAAATTGCTGGAGAAACTCAGTAGGTCGGGCAACATCTGTGCAGAGAAAGCAGAGTCAACATTTTGGATCCAGTGACCCTTCTTCAGAAGTTTTTTTCTTTGTTCAGTATCAAACCCACCTGCTCCCAAAGTGCTTCTGATTTAATATTGGGGCTGTTGTTTTAATGTAATTTTTTTTTAAATTTATGGAATTACAGGGGAAAAAGTATAAAGCTTGTCATGCAGTCTCTTCCAAGTAAATAAAGAAATTGTTCTTGTCTCCCTATAATAGAACAGTAGTTATAAAAATCCATTGCTCAAAGAACATCGACTGTTGGTGGGCATGGTATCATAATTGCTGGATTATGGCCTGAAATAGATTGAAGAGAGACAGAGCCTTTTGGAATCTTAAGGCACAGCTTCGAGCACCACAGGTTCGCCGTGCTTTTTTAATTGGCAAGCTGTCTCATGGGGTCTGTTCATTGAAGCTAGTGGTTATAACACAGTTGATAAGAGAATACTTTTGAAAGGTCCTGTATACAGTTGGCTGCACGTAGCAAATTTTTCAGTGAATGTAGATTGATTTTCACATTCTGTGAAAAGCTTAAAGGTGCGGATAATGAATAGCAAACAAGCCACCTAGCAGAACATTCCCATCCCCCTATTGCAAAGGACGTTATAGGTACCAGTGTAATTGTTCATTATTGTGCCTGTCACTAGGAGAGCGTGGAGGTTGGTATTATGATGCTATCGCACATAGTATTTTTATTTGAAGGAGGCACTTTATTATTCAGTACTTTGTACGTGATGCTGAAATTTGCATAAATGCTCCTCGTGGATATGGACATTTTTCTCTGCATGCTGACCTGTGTATTCAGTTCACCATGGAGTTGAGCCTATTAATGCACTTGTAATGACAGTTGAAGTACAATCGCAGTTTAGTCAAATTAGTTTTCTTTCTTCTGGTACTTTTCAAACTATGCTCTGCTCAAAATAATTGCTAATTTCAGAAATGCTACAGACCATGTTGCAATGGAATGGGATTTTATATCATACTGTAAATAAATGTTAAATACAAATTTGAATTCATGTTGTGTTTTGCACAACTTTTTCAATCACTACTTTTAACTAATCAACCAGCAGCATTTTTCAACCAACAAAGAAATAACCACTTTATCTATGTTTTTGTCAGCCTGTTTCAGGAAAGAGTGTGACACCATGTAAGTTCCTTGCTCTTGTATGTGTGTGATATGGGATCCTCAATACATCTACCTAAACTGCTAAAGAGGGAGACAGAACATTAGTATCAAAGCATGTAGTCTTAATTATCTAATATGCTTCGATCTTGAAACGGAGTTTGAAGTCAATCTCTGACTCAACGGCCAAAATGCCATTAACTGGGTCAGATTGATACCAGCTTGTATTTAGTACAGCTTACGAAAAGGGGAATGATGTTGTGATTTTCAAGGCTAGGAAACAATTGCTCTTGATCCTTTATACATAATGTATTAGAAGCAGATTTCTTCCTCCGGTTTCTCTCTGGATAGCCATTTGTAACCTATAGACAACATTAATCACTGACAAAAGCATGGTTTATTTCAGCTTTGCATTTTATTACAGCCATTGTTGCCCATGAATTTGTTATGCAAATTTTGTTCTTTGGAAGGTTTTTAATTCAAAACTGCAATTTTAAGGAAATTGCTTGGAATGGGACAGCTGCACTGAAGCATGCCATTCTTAACTTTACAAACTCTTAGCAATGATAGTCAACTTGAGGATAGGTCGTTCTTCTGAAGTACTGAATCCGTCAGAACAACTCTCAAGTTGAGTTCACGATACAAGCCTGACAGATCATAGAAAACTGCTTCACAAAATAGAACAATTTGAAAGCACTTTGTATTTTGCCATATGCCAACATCCTTTTTAGCATCAAAATTAGCCCAATTTCCCAAATGACACAATAGGAGGGGCTTAGAGGGATATGGGCCAAATGTTAGCAAATGGGACCAGGTTAGATTGTGATGTCTGGTCGGCATGAACGAGTTGGACAGAAGGTCCTGTTTACATGCCGTATGATTTTATGACACAGCCATAAAAAATTAGTTGATAATAAACATGCCTTCATTTATTTTTAGTGACTTTGTAACAGCTAGCTGTCTCTCAGTAGACAAGTGCAGTTTCTGAAATTGCTTCCCTAACCTGAACACAGCTGGAATGTCTTTGTGCCTAGTCCTTTTGCTGCCCGTTTTCCTTCTGTGACATAGAATCAAACTACGCCAAGAAGCATTGACAATTACAAGAGATAATTTATTTTAAAGATTTCATCGGTTTTAAAGTAACTTGAGTCCTTAACCAAATAATTAACATATTGTTTTATTCCGTGTAAGACTATGAAAAATGCTGTAACCCCTGACTACATCTGTTTCCTAAAAGCATTAGAGTGCTTTCTGCTGCCAAACTTGTGGACTGATGAGATTTCAAAACATCATCAATTTTTTAATGTATATTTGTTTTACCCTCCCAAATCATCCATTTTTACTCCTCCACAAGACATTACAATGTTAGGTTAATTCTGCAGGTGTCAAAATTGCAGTCCAAAAAATCCTTCAAGAAACCATTGTGCATCTAAATTCGAATCGTTGCTGGCATGTTTGATTTGGATGAGGTGTGGAGTGCTCAGAATGAGGCTGACCCGGTTCATTCTTGATATTCTCAGAGGGTCTCTTCAACGAAGTTCACAGAACAATGTAAGATTTAATTCCCTTTCTAGCCCTGACTTTTCATAGTTCACTGGTGCATCAGTTAATGTAAGGTCATATGGATCAGAGTTTGCTGGCTCACAAAAGTAAAATATTTCACAGGCTAGAATTATGAAATAAGAAAAAACATCTGGAAATACTCCAAACAATTCTGGTAAAAGCAAACCCCATTAATTCAGTTTCTCTCTCCACAGATGCTGCTCGATCTGCTAAATATTTCTGCATTTTCTGTCTTCTGATTCACTTATATTGTGTAGAATTCCAATGACCACATCCTGTTCCGTTCACTCTCGTATGGAATTTCAATCAACCAGCACCTCCTTTAAAAGTTTCTGTCCCAATTATTTGGAAAACTAATTGTGTATTTATCAGGTTTATATTGTAATAGGAGATCTCCCTTTCTTTTGCACTTTTGCACTAGTTTACAAATGTTGTCAAACACTCTGATTTCCAAGCATTTGTCTAAGTGACATCTCTTTTTCTTTTTCCAGAGGGTTTTTAATGTTTTGTACCCAATGCCGCCAGACCAGAGAAGACATGTTAGTATAAACTCAGCACGTTGGCTTCCGGAACCTGGGATGGGTCTGGCATATGGAACCAATAAGGGAGACCTAGTGATTTGCCGGCCTGTGTAAGTCCCGTTTGATATTCAAGTACACTTCATCCAGTGGATTGCTGTCAATGAATTCTGTTTCAGAACATGTGGTATAGTGCAAATAGACCTACAATGTTAAAGTCTAGTCCATGTTTTTGGTGCCATACAACAGAACAGTAAAACACACTAAACCTACACTAGTTCAGTGTGCAATCATGCTATAATTGAGGCTGATTACATGTTACAATTTAAACCAACTTATATTTTGTTCAGGGATAGCTAAACATTATATATTCTTATTGGCAATGCAAAAGAGCAAAAAATAGCAGACAAGTTTGCAGCAGCATTTATTTCATTGATGTATTTAAGAAGGGTGTTAATGTGTACATGTGGGAGAAGGGAATAGATGAATACCAGAAATGGATGAATTGAGGATGAAAGAGGTGAATAGTTTGGGAGGAGTTTGATGTGCATTACTAGTATCGGACTTGTTACACAAAATAACCTAAATGGCGTTGCAGATTCTACGTAACTCCGTGCAGACTTTTACAGATCATAACTTTCTATATGTCACTAGATCCAGATTTTTGTTTTATCAATTCAATTGTTTGTACCCAGTTGATTTCTATCTTTGCAGTTTCATGTGAAGTATCATGTTTCATGGGGCAAAAGGGATTCTCTTTTGATGGAATGATCTTCCCCAGTACTTTTCCAAGCCAAAGCTGTACACTATCCTATCATATTGAAGGCTAGACTGCCTTGCTCTTTATTGGAGTAATTGAGAATGAGGAGCCATTGCTTTGCCTTGTAATGGAGGCATGGTTATGCATGAAGCAATTGAAGATGTTTCAAACAACGAAACTTTTGTACTGTGACTGTAATGATTGGCTTCCAAAACCCACACCATTTTCCTTCGTTTCCAGCCACTAGGAAGCCTTTTGGTTTGGTCTCAATGACTCAGTGCCAAACTCAGTTGGATGTTGACTTGATGTTGCCTGAGCTGCTTAGTTTCTCTTGTAGCATTCAGCATTTGTATCTTCGACTGGATCAAGCCTGTGGTGCGAACTTACATCTTCATTCATTAGCTAATTGATAGCTATTTACTGAGTTAGTTGGGGAGAGGATGAGGCTACATTTTAATTCAACCAAAACCTTGCAGTTTGGTACTTGGACATCTACAGGTTACTATTGTTAGGATCCTGAAAAAAGACTGTGAAATTTATGTTACAATCTGGCTTGCGTTCAGTGATATTTTTTAAAATAGACAAAGTGAGAATTCCAGGGGTCTTTCTAAGAGACTGAAGCCACAAGATTCCATGGTTTTGAACGAGCACAGTAAATTTGCTGTAAATATAAGAATAGTAATGCAAACTACAATACATGTTCAACTTTTATTCTAATCCCAGAATAAAATGGGGAAACTATGAGTGAACAAACACACTACAGTGCACAACAAGCAGGAAATGCAATCAAGACAGATCCTATGATTTCTCAGCAATTGCACCCAGATGTTAATACAACAGTGGGTCATCAAATGTCAACCAATTTCACAAGGGATTGTACTTCTTCATCTTGCTAAACCGACCCCGAAATTCCTTCTCGCTGGTCAATCACAGATTACTGCCTCAACAACCACTCCCATTCCAATCAATCACCCTCCTTTCCTGGGTCAGAGGTCCCAGGTCCATCTGCTCATGCACTCCATTGAGTATTGTGCCCCCCATTTTATATTGTCTGACTGGTCTTAACAAAATGCTTCAACTCACCTAATTGCCACCTATCTGCCCACTCCACACTTGTCTGTGTACATTTGAAGTTGTACATGTTCCCCTCACAGTTAACAGTGCTTCCAAATTTTTTTATCATTCAAAAATTGACCCCAGAACACCAAGAGTTAATAAGAACTACCGATGCTGGAGTCAGAGATAACACAGTATGAAGCTGGGGGAGCCAGGCAGCAGTAGAGGGGCAGGAAAGTTGATGTTTCAGGTTGGGACCCTTCTTCAGAAATGGGGGAGGGGGATGGGAAATAAATAGAGAGAGGAGGGGTGGGGAAGGTAGGTGGGATGGTGACAGGTGAGCACAGGTAGGCAGTGGTGGGGTTTGGTCAGTGAGGTGGGAGGAGCGGATAGGTGGGAGAGTAGATAGACAGGTTGTGTCAGGTCAAGGAGGCGGAGATGAGAGGGAGCGTTGGTCTTGGGATGAGGCCAGGGGTGGGAAAGTCAACGTTTCGGGTCAAAACCCTTCTTCAGGACTGGGAGGGGGAGGAGAGTCCAGAAGTAAATAGAGGGAGGTGAGTAGGGCTGGGAGAAGGGTAGGTGGCATAGTGACAGGTGAATGCAGGTAGGGGGTTATTGTGATTGGTCAGAGGGAAGGGTGGAGTGGAGAGGTGAGTTGGAAGATGGACAGGTTAGGTCAGGTCAGGGAAGCGAGGAGGAGGGGAAGGGCTGGACATGGGATAAGGCTGGGGGTGGAGGCATTTTGAAGCTGGTAAAGTCAATGTTGAAGCCTTTGGCTGTAAGCTCCCAAGGCGAAATATTTTGTGTTATTCCTCCAGTTTACGTTGGGCCACACTCGGACAGTGGAGGAGGCCAAGGATGGACATGTCACCAGGGGAGCGGGAGGGGGAATTAAAATGGACGGCAACCGGAAGGTCAGGTTGGTTGATGCGTGCAGAGCGCAGATGCTCCACAAACCGATCCCAGAGTCTGCATTTGGTCTCCCCGATCTAGAGGACACCACATCAGGAGCAATGGATACAATAGGTCAGGTTGGATGAAGTGCAGGTGAATCTCTGCCAGATCTGGAAGGATTGTTTGGGGCCTTGGAGGAGGTGCGAGGGGAGGTGTAGGGACAGGGGAAGGTACCGTGTGTGGTGGAGAAGTTTGTGGGAGTGTAGAGCTGACGAGGCAGTCATGGAATGAACGGTCTCTGCAGAAAGTGGACAGAGGTGGGGAAAGAGATATCTTTTTGGTGGTGGGGTCTGATTGTAGGTGGCAGAAATGTCAGAGGATGATGCATTGGATTGGGAGGTTATTGGGGCGGTACGTGAGGTCTCTATCCTTATTGTTGTTGGGGGAGAGGGTTTGAGGGCAGAAGTGTGGGAAAAGGGGGAGATGCAGTTGAGGGCATCCTTAATTACAGAGGAGGGGAAATTATGGTCCCTAAAGCATGAGGATTTCTGGGATGTCCTGGAGTAGAACGCGTCATCCTGGGAGCAGATGCAGTGGAGGCGGAGGAATTGAGAGTACAGGATAGCATTTTTGCAGGAGGGTGGGTGAGAGGAGGTGTAGTCGAGATAGTTGTGGAAGTCGGTGGGCTTGAAATAGATGTCAGTGGTGAGTCCGTTTCCAGAGATGGAGATGGACAGGTCTCGGAAGGGGAGGGAAGTATTAGAAATGGTCCGGGAGAATTTGAGGGTGGAGTGGAAGGTGTTGGTAAAGTTGATGAACTGCTCGAGTTCCTCACAGGAGCACAAGGCAGCACTGATGCGGTCGTCAATATAGCGGAGGAAGAGGTGACGGATGGTGCCGGTGTAGTTGTGGAAGAAGGACTGTTCCACAAATCCTATAAAGAGGCAGGCATAGCTTGAGCCCATGCAGGTGCAAGGAAGCTTTAATCCTGTACACTTAGATTCCCACATTGTAAAAATCAGATTATGATCAGAGGAGTATTTTCCGTAGATACTTTAGAGAAAGTGCAACAGTAAAAAGGAAAGACATATTTGATAATGGAACTGGCTACTAAAAGAAGGAATTAGACATAAAATTATTTGCATAAGCTGTTAAGTTTTTTCATTTTCACCATTTTCATTACAATTGCCAACTTAGCTGTGTTCAAATAATGTGTATTTTAAAAGTGGATGCTGACTTTTCAAAAAACCCAAATTACAATTTTGGCAGCACTCCATTGGTGTGACAGCGTTTGTGAAGACAGCAATAGTTTGCATTTCAGGTTGATGACCTTTCATCAGAGCTGGGAAAAGTTGGAAATATAACAGGTTTTCAGCGGGTACAAAGGCAAAGAAAGAGGAGGACAAAGGGGAAGGTCTATGATAACTTGAAATGCAGACAATTATGGCACATACAAAGGCAAGAAAAGGTGGGAGGTTGCATTGGTCTTTCATCTCTTTCATATACTCACTGGCTTTCAACAGTAAGTGCTGAAAAATTGCAGAATTCAGTTTTAACCACCTGGGTGTGAGCACTCTAAATTTTGTATTGCATGACCAGATGCAGCTTGGAGTGTTTTGCTACTCTCCCTCATCAATGTACATTAATCCAACTTCAAAAAAGTGTCTTGCTCCCAAAGCAGCAGTTTCTCAAATGGTTTATGCGTGGTGTTCCACTCTTTACTGTTCTTGATCTTTTCAAAGCACTGCATTGAGTATCATAGAATTAGAGGCTAGAAGGAGTGTAATTCTAATCTCAGTAGCAGTGCAATATCCGCAGTTACACACAAGTAATATTGAGTAATATGTCTTACCGGTTATGCTAAGCACAATGAGACAATTATAGAGTTATATAGCATGGAAACAGACCCTTCGACCAACTTGTCCGTGCCGACCAAGTTTCCCAAACTAAACTAGTCCCACCTGCCTCTCTTTGGTCCATATCCCTATAAACCTTTTCTTTTCATGTACTTGTCCAAATGTCTTTTAATCGTCGTAACTGTACCTGCATCTACCACTTCCTCTAGCAATTCATTACACATACGAACCACCCTGTGTGTGAAAAAGTTGCCCTCTGGTCCCTTTTGAATCTTTCTCTTTCTCACCTGGAAAATATACCTCCTAGTTTTGAACTGTCCCACCTTAGGGAAAAGACCTTTGCTATTCACCTAATCTATGCTCCTCATGATTTTATGAACCTCAATAAGATCACCCCTCAACCTCCTACACTCTAGTCGAAAAAGTCCCAGCCTATCCAGCCTCTCCTAAAAACTCAAATGACAAACCCCCCCCCACCAAACTACCACCATCACTGTCCCGACAACGTCCTGGTAAACCTTTCCTGAACCCTCTCCAATGTAATAATATCCTTCCTATAGCAGGGCAGCCAGAACTGTACACAGTTATCCAAAAGCGGCTCCACCAACGTCCTGTACACCTCAACATGATGTCACAAGTCCTATACTTAAATGGTTTGAGCAATGAAGGCAAGCGTGCTAAATGCCTTCTTAACCACCCTGTTTACCTGTCACTCTTCTTTAAGTTTGGTTTAAATATTAATGTTCTAAATGTTCATATGTTTGATCTGCAGTTTAGTAATCTGTATCATAGCTGCTTGTGACTAGCAATTTGAAGGTTGATTGTTCTGGACTTTTCCAGAATTATTAACAACTCATTTCTCTAGCATCTTTAACGTATCCCTTTAGTTTTCATAGGAGTGTTATCAAACAAAGTTTGACACTAGACAACATGGTAATATCAATGATCAAAAGCATGATTAATGAGGTGGATTTAAGGATATTACTGATCTTTACATTCTCGCTTTCAATAGTTGAAATTAAGGTCACATTTTGAGTTGAAATTAGTCTTTAATAATTTCACTCATCTCCATGATGGATAGTAGCAGGAAGTAGGTAGATAGAAGATGCAAAAGTCA
Source organism: Rhincodon typus (assembly GCF_021869965.1). Classification (NCBI taxonomy): domain Eukaryota; kingdom Metazoa; phylum Chordata; class Chondrichthyes; order Orectolobiformes; family Rhincodontidae; genus Rhincodon; species Rhincodon typus. The sequence goes on from NC_063348.1 coordinate 10,148,548, forward strand.
GATTTTTAATATTTTTTAAAAATGGAACATGGAGGGAAAATCTTGAAAATGTATAGGGAAATTGCACAATTTGATAGAACAGCCATGAATACTGATATTTAAACAGTTAAGCAAAGATAGAGGGAAGGACCGTTGGGTTTTTATTTACTTTGTTTTCCTCCTGATATTTTTCTTTGTGTGGACCATTGCCAGCCACATCCACAGGAGAACCTTTGCTGTGTTCTGGTTTGTTTTCTCAGATTTTAAGATGTTATTTGTGCAGCCGGTAACCAGAGAAACCTCTTCCGTACTTTTACTGACCAGCTTTGTCATCTGCCCTCATCATCTTTCCGGAAAAACAGCAAAAAAAAACACTGCATTAGGCCATGGCACAATCTTTAACTGACAAACCAAGAAAAAGCAAATGATGACTGTGATTCAACTTCGACTTTGCAGTGATCATTAATCTTAACTATCACACTGAGTAAAGGGAAACTAAATAGCTCACAAAATAACAAGTGTCCTCCTAACACGTTTGGGAGGTTCTGTTGTTTTTTGAGTGGTCAAGGCCTGCTGCCTGGGCCTCAAGTCCTCATTGGTCATTGGCGGGAGTCCGTGATGGCATATTGTTTTTTGTTGGCATCATGCCATAAAGGATAACACCCCCCCACCATCCCCAAGCTGATGAGCTTGCATCACTGGTGAAAGAGCTCCTCGATGGTAGAACATTGCCAAAGACAAGTGAGGGTGAGGTCTGGTTGTTGGTAACCAGGGTAGATGTGGAACATGGAGCAAACTGATGGCACCTTAGACCTAAGGCCATTCACAAGGGCTGCCTCCATCATGTAGCACCCCCTTCCCAAAACTGGTGTCTGGATTGACTGAGCAGTCTTCCCACACAATGGTGGGCCATTCTAAAAGCTAAAATGCCAGAGGAGGGAGAGGTGGACCTCCTAAGTGTCTTACCTGGTTCAATCTCTGAATTATGGCACAAAATTTCCCTGGCAACCCAGCATGACTTCAAGATGAAGTCAAAGAGGAAATAATTCTACTTCAAAGTAGTACCCCTTTTTATTTAGAAAGGTTAACTGTGTATTTGATTTCCTGTGGTGCTTTCTTTGCTTCTCAAGCAGGGTCTCCTTCTCTCCTCAATTGGTTGTGGGAGTCCTTGAAAGAGTAAGTGCAGTCCTAAGAAGTGCTCTAGAACTATCCAATCCTGAGAGTCCATACTCAAAGGATGAAACATCTGCACTCCAAACCTGTGGTAACGTGAGAGTGCTTCTATAAACCAAAATATTCCAAATGACGTCACCAAAAGCATGATAAATTAATTGAAATTCTTTGTAGTTTGGGTTAACAGGGACTGATGATGGAACTCCATCTGTAGGCTGCTGTGTAAAATGTTAGGTTACTAGGATATTTCCTACACGCAATATTTATTTTGTGTTTGGATAGAACACTCTATAGTACACAACACAAATATAACCTCCTGGCAATGGTAATTGATTAACCTTTCATAGGAACATGGTCTTTTTTCAATGTGAAAAACGTCTGGTTTATTGCAGAATAAATTCTGCAGGATTGTCTACAATTGCATTATGACAGCTAAATAAAACTGTTGCATTGGTTACAGGTTAATACAGGAGTGACCTATACACATATTTCTAACAGAAACTGTGGAATTCTCCATTACATGAAGTAGCCCAGATTCATTTTTGGTATCTTCATAACATTATGATAATGGATCAAGGCACACAAATGCGAAAAAGCTAAAATTTTCCTCCTTGAAGATTAAATTACACTTTTTTCTTTATCTGTCAGATATATTTAAAACTGTACATTCACAGACAGTTGATGAAACTCATTTTATTTATTACACTCCACTATACATGTCTTGTGAGACAATTTTGACTTTAATCACAGCATCTTGGTGTAAATACATCTAAAATTGTGTGAGCGTTTTTTGAAAATTTTCTTAACAATTTTCCACCAATTGCAAAATCTGCCATGAAGCAGTGCAATCAAACAGCATTTTAATTTTTTTCCTAACAGTTAAATTTTCTTTAAAAATGTTGTTTTATATGTTTAGAGGTGGGAGTGGGAACTTAATACAATTTAATTAATACTGCTGAAAATGGATCTCTCTCAAAATTTAAGCATCTTTAATTTGTTTGACAATCTATCTGCTGCCAGTAAGCCAAATGATTTTTTAAAAATATATCACAAGTATTTGCTAGTTGGACTAATGTCAGCTTCATGGTAAATTTAAAACAAAATAATGAATAAAACTTGTAAAACATTTCCTCAACTCTGTGCATCTAACAGTTCATTCTTAACTTGAAGATGTAAAGATGAGTGCAATTAACAGAAACGCGAAATAACAACTCATTCATGCTGTGGCCATGGCCAGATTTATGACTGAACCCAGCACTGCATCAAACAGTAGGCTATTCATGACCCCTTTACGTTTCTATGAACCAAAGCAATTCACCTAAATTGAATACTGTGAGCAGGCATTCCTAATCACTGCAGTAATGAAGACAGTTATTTTGATGTTTAGGAGGCACTGCTGGTATTGATGATAATCTGCTGAATTCATATAGTATTTATTTTAGCAATGCAGTCAATGTTATCTATAAACTGAAGTCTATTCATTATTAACAGTCACTGCACTTGAAAGTCACTGTTTTCAAGTTGCCAGAGGACTAGAGAATTGCAAATGTAGCACCCATGATCAAAGAAGATTGTACGGAAAAGCTCAGCAATTACAGACCAATTGATTTAAATTCACTGGCAAGGAAACTTAGTAAAACAATTATTTGGGATAGAATTAAAAGGCATTTGGGTTAATTTGGAAGAGCCAGCTGGTTTCTTAAGGGAAGATCATGTTTAACTAATTCACTGGAATTCTTTGAAGAGGTAACTGAGAGGGTTGATGACTGTAGTACTGTTAATTTGCTGTATATGGACTTCTCAGCATTTGATACATACCACATAACAGACTTGTGAGAAAAGTTTATAGCTCATGGCCTAAGTGGGACAGTAGCAATATATATATAAAACTGGCTGAGGGATAGGAAACAACAAGTTAATGGATATTTTTCAGGCTGGAGGCAGGCTTGTAGAGTTGTTCCCATGGGTTAGTTTTGAGACCCTTGTTTTTCTGTTCTATATTAATGAATAAAATAGAGTAGAATATCCTTTATTGTCATGTGAGAACATTTTACAATGGCTGCCTTTAATGGCACCATCTGAGGTAGAAGTACCCAGGTACAAATCTTGGACACAAAAGAGGAATAAAAGGAAAAGTACTAGCATTACTTACAGTGTCAAAAAAAGTTAGAAATAAGACAGTTATAACATAGTTAAAGGATTGACATTACAGTCTGGTAAAGAATTTCAAATAGCAGTGGCTTTTGATATACATCTTGGTGTGCAAGAGACAACTTCCAACTTTGTGGATGGTACACAATGTTTGAATCATTAAGTGTGGGATGGACATCAATAAAATGACATCAATAAGTTGGTCAATCTATCAAAGCAGATAAATTGCAGAAGTTCAGTGGGGAGAAATAAGATGAAACATTTTATTAAAGCACACAGAGACAATATGAAGGAAAGGGCACTGCCCTAAAGGATGCACAGAAGGAAAGAGACCTGAGTGTATATGGGCATAAGTCACAAAAGGTGGCAGGGCAGGTAGAAAGGGCAGTTAATAAAGCGGACAATATCCTAAGCTTATAAATGGGTCATAGAGTTCATAGTGTTTTTTTTTTCATTCATTTATGGGATGTAGGTGTTGCTGGCTGAGCCAGCATTATTTCCCATCCCTGGTTGCCACTGAAAGGTGGTGGTGAGCTGCCTTTTTGTACTGCTGCAGTCCACCTGCTGTAGGTCAACCCACAATGCCTTTAGGGAGGGAATTCCAGGATTGTGACCCAGTGACAGTGAAGAAACAGCGATCTATTTCCAAGTCAGGATGATGAGTGGCTTGGAGGGGAACTTGAAGGTGGTGGTGTTCCCATAAATCTGCTGCCGTTGTCCTTGTAGATGGAAGTGGTCATGGATTTAGAAATTGCTGTCTGAGGATCTTTGGTGAATTTCTGCACTGCACCTTGTAGATAGTACACACTGCTGCTGCTGAGGGTCGGTGTTGGAGGGAGTGGATGCTTGTGGACATAGTGTGTATTTTGAGCATTAGTTCCACAAAATGTTACTGCTGACTTTTTAAAATAAAACTTGCTAAATGCCACTGATTTTTTTAATACACTAACATTAGCTACAAGGGCCAATTGGAATGCTTGCAGATATGATATGAAGCTCAGAGACGGATATGGCCTGACTTATCAAAGGTTTCCCACATTTTATGATTTTGTTTCAGATTTCCAAGATCCTGTAGCATTTTGGTGTTTTTATTGTTTAATTGATAAAATATCCTGTCAAATTAAAGCAATTGAGATATAAACTCAGGTGCTAACTCTTTCAACCACCTTTGAATCTGACAGACAGGATAAGAAATCAATTGCGAAAGAGTAGATTTTATCCAATAATAATCTTCACAGTCCGCAGTTTTCATTTGTTTTGGCTCTAACCAATCCTTGGCAAGGTTTGCACTGATTTTCTGCACTGATGTTTATGGTCAGTGTTCAATGGATGTCAAAAATGTGCTGAAAGGGTGGCTCCGGGGCTGTGTTGCCAGAGTTGTAGCCTACTTTGTTCCATTTCCGCTGTAAGTTAATTTCTAATTTCCTACCATCTGTCTCACTCCATGCATGAATGCATGTATATTTCTAGAAACAAATTACGCCTGCACACATTTCCTGTTGTTTTTGTCCCCCATTATCGATTTTTAACGTTCACTTTTCAAATGAAAACTGTGTCTGCAAACGTGTCAATCTGTCATTACAAGCTTATGCCATTGGTGGTGCTGGAACTGCTCGGTTTGCACCCTCTAGTGACAGAGCATGCATTGTTAAGGGATTTTATTACTCCAACAAACGTTACCTGTGTGCTTTTCAAAATACTGTGAATTTCACTTTTTAATCCATTAATGTTACCAGTTCAATAAATGCAGCATTTCTGAATTACATCTGCCAGCCGTTACTGGACTAATAAACCAGTGGCATGGCCTAATAATCTGGAGAATGCAAGTTGAAATTCTACCACGCCAGTTTAAGTATTTGAATTATGTTTTCAAAGCTGAAAAACGAATAAAAGCTTTACTAAAAGTGATCATGGAGCTGCCTGATTGCCAAGAATAAGCACTTTGTCCTTAAGGCAGGCAACTGTCATCCTTACATAGTTGACAACCAGAAAGTGGTCTAGCAAAACTCTTTAACTGTACTGAGCTACCACGAAGGATGAGCAGTAAATGCTGAGTGTACCAGCAAACTCTTGTCTGTGGAATCTGCGAATTCGTGGATGCCGAGTCACTGAATAAATTTAACAAGCGGACAGACAGAGTTTTAATTAGTAATGGGTTAAAGGGTTATGGGGATTGGGCAGAAAAGTGGAGTTGAGGCTGAGATGAGATGAGCCATAATCAAATTGAATAGTGGGGCAGGTTCAAGGGGCTGAACTGCTTCTAGCTCTTAAGTTGTCCCGGGGAATATTTTTAGTATGAAATATCTCATGTTTTTGTCCCTGTTTCACATCAAGACAATTTTTAATTCTAGTTGGAGATATTCTGCAGCACCATAAGTGACAGCAGATGTAAATTAGGCTTAAGTTTCTTTTTTGCCCACTCTTCAGCCACTCATATATTGAAAATACAGTATTAGATGATTTCAAATCTGCTGCCGTAATGGTGCTTGTTTGAAAATCTGAAGTAGCACCCAAAGCACAAGAAAGTAGACACTGAATTATGAAGATACAGTTCAATTCTATCTTCTCCCTTACCCACTCCTCACCCCACTTGTCCCTTCAGAAGTAGTAGACTGGGTTTCTACTGATAGCAGCAACCCTTCTAACAATAGTGAATATCCATAGGGACAATTTTTACAAGTATGAGTCTGGTGTGTGTCTCCCTCAAGCTAATTTTTAATATCAATCGAAATGGTGGATGTGAGTCGACAATTCGCTGACAAGACAGCACAGCCGAATCGATTCCGCTTTCATCTGACATCCACCCACCTGCATCTGCCAGCAGGAGTTAATGCATGGATAACAATCAAAACACTAAAATCCCTATTGTTTCTTTTCACTCTATTACCTACAGATACTTTTAACTGCAGTAGCACCCCAACCTCTAGCTCTTGTTGAATTTATCAGGTCGTTTACCACAGACTAGAAGTTCAATGTTAGGACTTGCCCATTGCTTTCTACCAAATTATTATGAAGCGCAAGTTCATTGAGGGTTGTCTGGTGATATCTCATCACTGTGTACACAACACAGAAATGGTAATTAAAATGAGGATGAGCAAGGGAGCTAGATTTTATTGAAGTGATTATAGGTTTAGTCTCAGCAAGAATTATTCAAGTGCAATAAAAGAAGATTAGTAAATAGCTTATGATACTTTACTGATGTGTCTTGAAAGAGTTGGTTTCTGATCATCTGAAATCAACAAATTAACTATGAACCTTCTCTATTGAGAGGGAGGAAGAAAATCAGACTTAGTAGGGAAATGATGTTGGCGAAATCAACAAGATTAAAGGCTGATAATTTTTCAGGACCTAATAATCTACATCCCAGAGTACTTAAGGAAGTGACTTGAGAAATAATGGAAGCATTGGTAGTTGTCTTTCAAGATGCTATAGACTGTGGAACCGTTGCTTTGGATTGGAGAATAATTAATGCAGCTCCACTATCTCTTTTATAAAAAAAAAAGGAGGTAGAGAAAAAAAGCAGTGAATTATAGACTGGTTAGCCTGACATCCGCAGTGAGGAAAATGCTAGAGTTCATTTTTAAAGATGTAATAGCAGAGTGCTTGGAAAACATTGACAGTATTGGACAGAGTCAGCATGGATTTATGAAATGGGAATCACGCTTGGCAAATCTACTGGAATTTTTTGTGGATGTAATTAATAGAGTTAATAAGCAGGGATCAAGCAGATGTGTTTACATCTTTCAGTAAGGTCCCATATAAGAGATTAGCATGTAATGTTAAAGTACACAGGTTTGGGTTGTGTGCTAATATGGGTAGAGAACTGGTTGGCAGACAGAAACGTACAGTAGGAATAGGCAGCCAGTGACTAGTGGAGTACTGCATGGATCAGCTATTTATGCTATATTTATTGCGATGAGAAAACTAAATGATATATGCAAGTTTACTACAGGTGGTGGGAGGGTGAACTGTGAGGAGGATGCCGAGATGCTTCGTGTGATTTGGACAAGTTGAGTGAGTGGGCAATTACATAACAGATGAGATATAATGTGGATAGATGTGAGGCTGTCCAATTTGGTAGCAAAAACAAGTAGCAGATTATCATCTTAATGGTGATAAATTGTGAAAGGGGGAAATGCAATGAGACCTAGGTGTCCTTGTACACCAGTTGCTCAAAGTAAGCATGCAGATGCAGCGTGGTGAAGAAAACAAATAGTATGTTGGCCTTCATAGCGAGAGGATTCACGTACAGGAGTAGAAATATCTTGCTGCAACTGTGAAGGGCCTTGATGAGACAACACCCGGAATATTGTATGCAGTCTTGGTCTCCTTATTTGAGGAAGGATGATTTGACCATGGAGGGAGTCCAATAAGGGTTTACCAGACTGATCCCTGGGATAACAGGACTGACTTATGAAGAGAGTGGGTGGCATGGTTGCACAATGGTTAACACAGTACTTCACAGTGCCCAGGGACCGAGGTTCGATTCCACTCTCAGGCACCCAGAGAGAGTACTTGAAAAGACATATGGGATTTATAAATAGAGGGTTAGCGTACACAAGTAACTTATGGTGAGCCTTTATAAAATATAATTTGACCTCAATTTCGGGCACCTTACAAAGATGTGAAGGCATTAGAGAGGGTGCAAAAGAAATTTACAAGAGTAGTTCAAGGTTTGAGGAACCTCTGTTACATGGGTAGACTGGCAAAACTGAAGCTGTTCTCCTTGGAGAAGCAAAGTTATGACAATATTTGATAGAGCTATTGACACTCATGAGAGATCTGACCAGAATGCATAACTGAAACCATTCCCATTGATAGAAGGGCCGAGAACCAAAGGAGAATAATTTTAAGGCGAATAGCAAAAGAACCAGTGTGTGACATAAGGAAAATCTTTTTTAAGTAATAGTTACGCACAACCTAAGAGGGTTTACAAACAGATCCATTCATAGCTTTTTTTGAGGAAATGTAACAATTGCCTAAAGAGAGAAAAAAATTTGTATGGATATGAGGAAAGAAGTGAGACTAGGTGAATTTATCTTGCAGAGAGGCTTTGTAGATACAATGCTCTGAATAACCTCCTTCAATGCTGTAACCTTAATACAATTTAATAATAATAGCCAGTCAATTCAAGACTTTTGCATGTGTAATTTTAAAACATACCATTTCTATCACTCTTTCTGAAAGAGAGAATTTCTCAAATTTTAGCGCTCAAATGGTTGCTGTCTTCAGACTTCAATTTGAAGACTTTTTTGTGAAATGTATTCTGATTGCAAATAGCATTCCTCCGCTTTTACTAATCATATAATTTATCAAAATCTTCTGCCTCCTAAAGAAAACCTGACACCACTTCCAAGTTGTAAAGACATGACACTTCTACTCAATGTTTTGTCTTAGTCCAGTGGCTCTTCCAGCTCCCTCAACTGAAACTCCAGTATCTTTCATGCACTTACAGTGTATCACTAATTCATCATGAGCAATGCCCCAAGATCTAATTGATTTGTGATGAATAATGCCAATAAAACTAACTATGATAAGTACCTTTCAGACCATTTGGGAGTCATCCATCTTTTTCCTTTCCTTCCCCTCTATTTCTCCCTCTCTATTCCCACAAATTGGCAAGAGAAAATATAGTGTTGCATTAAACAGAACTGAAAAACTAAAAATTAAAAAGAAACTTGAGTTTCTATCTGGATTTTGCACTGGGGAGTGTAATCATCACTTTAATTCAAAACTTGCCATTAACACACTTCCTTGAAATTTGAACATCAAAAAATATCTTCTCTAGTATAAAGTGTATAAAATAGATATTTTGTAAATTCCAGTTTCATTAATAAATTTACAGTCTAACGTTAAATACAGATGTTAAGCAAACCAACATGAAGAAGTAAGTTAATTGACATGGTGCTCAGATGAAAGATGTCTAAAATGTGTTATCATTATTTTTGGAGTTCGGATTGATTTAAAGAGAAATGCACATAGATATAGGTGAATGCCCTGAGAAAGGTCAAAAAGTCATTCTGGAAGAGTGACATCGATGTACCAGTTCAATGAAGGCATGACTGCCATCAAGAATTTGGAAGAATGTCTGTATTGTTAATGGAATGGGATTTTTATACTTTTGGGACAGGCAGTGTAAATACATTGAGCCATTCGTTTTCAGTTCAGTTCAGAAAACACCAGAGTTTTAATTGAGAAGGATCAAGGATGGAGTTCAGAGAGACCTTTTGGTTTGTCTCCCTGTAGGAACTTATCATTATAGAGGAAACAATCACTGCAGCAGCACTGATTTTATCTGGATGATGAAATTTTCCAAGCCAAGAGATTTTGGAATAAAAATCTTCAGGTCATTAGAATTGAGAAGAGGAGCTTAGGCCATCAGAACTGTGAAAGGTGCATGCTAGTTGGATGAGGCAAAAAAAATTGTGTCTATCGTTCAAGAGGGAGAAACTGGAAGGGGCCAGTTAAGTAGAAACTTAGACTTGAGATTGGAGTTTAATTTCTCTGGATTAAGTCTGGGTAACAGTTTTGAAACTTTATTTTAAAGTTATTCCAACTGTAATATCTACATAGCTCAGTTTGTTGCATAATAAATCTCTGCTATTAAAGAACATCAGCAACCTCATGTGAATATGTTTCAGTGACCAGCCACCACATTAACTAAAAAATTAATTACGTCTGAGCGGTGATCTTAGAGGTTTATAAAATCATGATTAGCATGGATAGGATGTATAGCAAAGGTCTTTTTCCTAGGGTGGAGGAGTCCAAAGCTAGAGGGCATAGGTTTAAAAAGAGAGGGGAAAGATTTAAAAAGGACCTGAGGGCTGACTTTTTCATGCAGAGGGTGGTGCATGTGTGGAACGAGCTGCCAGAGGAACTGCTGGAGGCTGGTACAATTATAGCATTATAGGTGTCAAGATGGGTATATGAATAGGAAAGATTTAGAGGGATATGGGCCAAATGCTGGCAAATGGGACTCCGTCAGATTAGGATGTCTGGTCGGCGTGAACAAGTTGGACCAAAGAGTCTGTTTTCATGCTGTATGAATCTATGACTCTACATAATCTATCAGACCAGGTTTGATTCTGGGAGATGAATCCGACTGTAAAATCAACTGGAGTAGTAACAGTGCGGATTATCGATTCTGACCATCAATGCAGATTTATCTGTAAAGCTGTATTTTAGCCACTTATCATACAGAGACACAGCTCATAATTCAGAGGGAAAATCTGGTAGAATTGTCTGGATTTCAGTTTGTTGAGCTCAACCTGTTCTCAGAGGTCTTGGTATTCTCTACATATCCATTAATTAATCTGCCTCAAATGTCAAAAACATTATTCGCCATGTAACTTTTATTATCAGCATATTAAATTGCCTATTAAGAGCTGATGGATTTAATACTTTATCACAGAAAATTAATTATAATAGTCATGCATATTTGTGACCAAAGTCACATTTGCTCTAGAGAAAAGAATTTAATTTAAACTTCTTGTAGCTTGGCAAAAATCGGAAATGCACAGTAGGTCTGTTAGCATTTATGATGACAAAAGATTAGTTAATGTCTTGAGCAGAAAAGGCCAATCTGCACCAGTCACCAATTAATCTCTAACTGAGGTGGTGAGCTGTTGTAACTTTTGAGGTTGAAAAATAAGTCTGCCTTCTCATTTGGGAATAATAGTGGGATGTTCTCTAGCACAAGTCCTAGCCAGTTTCTTCCCATGACTTCTTGTTCCTAGTACCATCCATCGCATATTATCACAGATTTTCCCAGTCCTATGAGAGAGCTGTTTCTCCAGTTTAAATTTGTGCCATTAACAAAGAACCATTTCATCTAGTTGAAATGACAGTTTAAACTCTTCAAATGCAGGCACCTTGTTGACAAAATATTGTTTCTACACCATGTGTGCCATGTAACACCCTGCCTTTTCCTTCTACAGTAATTTGAAATCCAAAACTTTCACAATCCATAATGTAGTTGTCATTCCATAAAAAGGCAAGTGTTTCTATGTGTTATATTATTTAAAAAATCCACTCTGAATTGGATTAATTCTGATCTGATTGCTTTATAGAAACAAGGTTTAATCCAAATGCGCTACTGTTCCATTGAACTTTCTCTGGGGCATTTTACTATTTCAAAGATGCAATATCAAAACAGTTTGTTTGTTAATATGGCCTCAAACTTGATGTAGGAAAATCCCTTTCCCAGGAACAATCAATCATCCACTGCCAAAAACCTCTCATTGTACCATATGATAAATTCAACCATTAGATTAAATAAGAAGAATATCTTCAGCCTGCTAAATTAGCTATTGATGGGCATGCATGTTTTTGACCATTTAAACATGTCCAAATCAGTGGAAAGAGTATTTGCAGTGATTTTCCCACTAAAGTGGTTGCCTTAGTGATAAAAGGTATGCAGATCTATTCAGTTTCTTTGGCGAATGGAAATTATATTTTTCTCTAAGAATGTAGTATGTTTTAATCCCTTCTCTGTCTCAACCTCCTTTCCCCCACCCCCAACCACCACCACCATTAATTCTTTGCATTTGGCCTATACTAATCAAAGCAGTCAGAAATATTATATAATTAGAAGTTTCATCTTGCAATTTACATTTGCAGACTGGTATGTTAAGCTTAAAGTGGTACACCCACTTGAACAAGACACTTGAGTTAGTTCAGCATGGTACTCGTTGCAGCCTTACCATTTAACCTACTTGCTAGCCTGAACGTTGTTTTTGCGATATTGACACAAGCAGGTGGTGTCACGTTTCTTCCCCATGCTGCTCATGAATCACACTGGCCTCCATGACCATCGGTTCTCAAGAATAGCCTATTTGTGTACGTGGATTGCACCACATTACCCTTTTGAGGAAATTCCAACCACTGCCTCCAAGATTTACTTGTTTCCCTCATGTTTTAAAAGTTCAATCAAATGCAAATTTTTTGCATGCTAATTGCAGTAAACTGCCAGAAAATTCTCCTCTCACAAAGTGAAAAATGATCAATGTACCATCTAATTGCACTCTTATCCTCAGATTAGGAAAACAGCATTTGAAGGAAAATGGGATGTATGCGCGTACACTTGCATCCTGTATATTGAAACACTACAGAAGGATGAAGAAGAAAAGGTTGTGAACCTGGAATGATGACAAATGAGTAACTTTAAAATTCAACCAAGTTACATGGATGAAAATCCATATCTGACTTGAATATAAGATTTATCTCCTTCATAATTAATGGATCATTCAATACGGTTGATATTCTTAGCTTCACATTATTCTGCAGGGCATGGTCTAGAACACAGAATAGTTACATTGTTCTGAGCAGCTTTTTCATGACTTCTCATTATATATCAATGTATAGTGACATAAGGATTAATCTTAAGTGCAAAAAACAATACTATCAAGCTCATCCCATTTATATTGCTAATCCTGTTGTCTGATTTTATTAACACACAAACTGAACTACCTGTACAGTGCTGTGAGATGCAGTGAGCTTCCTCCAGGGTCAGCTATTGATGTAGCTGTTCATCAATATATGATACAAAGGAGGTTGAGTTGATTCAAATCTTTAACCCCTTCCTCAGGAGAAAAGGTGTCTCCGTGCAGCTCTAGGTGTCAATTTAGGATGTGACCTGCAGAGATATTGCTCTCTCAAAAACTCACCACAGAATTCTGTCCTTGTTAACCTGTAAAGTACCTTATTAATCCTGCACTCCTAGAAGGGAATCTGAGTTTATGGTCTTGAGGGAGTGTGGTGTCAGTGAATTTACTCACTAAAATATGGTTCTTAAACGAACTGTACATGGTTTTGCTTTGGAATAACGTAGCATTCCCATTGTTAAACTTAGTAGGGATATGAATGTACACCGATATGTTTTGAAAAAGAAATGCTGTGTTACATCTCTCCCTGTAGAAATTTTTAGTGTCACCTTAAAGTTAACATATTTAACTCAAACTAGGTTAATTTATCACTTGACATTTCACAAACAGCAGTACAGGAAGTGTCGATAAAATATTCGATTATCTGTACTGTCACGGCAACCAGATATGCTTCTCAGTATGGTCAGTGAACTGTAGATTAATATAGCTTGTTTGACCCCTCTTTAGTTCATATGATTGAAGTTAAAGTTGATCAGCAATGAAGGTTTTGGTTTCAATGGGTTACAAGTTAATTTATTACATGTTATTATAAAATAATCCTTAGGAATAAAAAGATGAAGTTATTAAAAATTGCAAATAAAGATTAAAGCAAGTACTGATGAGACAGAAGAATATTTAAAATAAAGTCCCAGTGAGTTTCTTTAGTGATACTGTTGGGCATTGTTACTGGTATCTCTTGCTGAAGGAAAGGGGTTAATACTCCAGGAATTGGGCTGTGGGGAATCTCTCGAACGTTTGGAGTCGCACCAGGCACAAATGAAAATGGTTGTACTTGTTGGAGGACAATCATATCAGCCCCAGGATAATATTGTAGGAGTTCCTCAGGTTAGTATCCTAGGCCCAAACATATTCAGCTGTTTCATTAACAACCATCCCTTCATCCCTTCTTCATAAGGTCAAAACTGGTGATATTCACTGATGACTACACAGTGCCAGAATTCACACAACGCCATGTTATAGCCCAACAGGTTTATTTGAAATCACAAGCATTTGGAGCGCTGCTCCTTCGTCAGGTGGAGTGAGGAGAAGCACACAGGAATAGAATTTATAAGCAGAGATCAAAACATTGTACAAATGGTGTGAGTGGATTGTCGACAAGCTGAATACTATGTCTCTGCAGGTGATCAAGTGTCAAATCGTGTGAGTAAAGTGTCAACAGCTGAATAACAAGTGAAGTGATAGCTATAATCCGATTAATTGCGGCAATGTGATAATTACAAAAAATTTAAAATAAGGTGTTGCTAGAGACAAATCAAATGGCTGGAATAACATGATACGTATAAGAGTCACATGCTGAGGGTCTAACCAAAGTAACAAGTAAACCAAAACTGTACAAACTAATTAAGGTAGAGAAATCATAACAAATTCTCAAGGTGATGGTCAAAACAGGACAGTAAGGAAGGCTTTTCAGATACAGAACAGTGGGGTGGGGGTCACCTGTAGCGCGATGTGAACCCAAGATCACGGTTGAAGCCGTCTTCATGGGTACAGAACTTGGCTATCAGTTTCTACTCACAATTCTGCGTTGTTGTGTATCTAAAAGGCCGCCTTGGACTTCACACCACTTCCTTTTCAGCGGTTGACACTTTTGATCACCTGCAGAGAGTTATTATTCAGCCTGTCGACACTCACACCATTTGTACAATCTTTTGATCTCTCTGCCTATAAGTTCTGTCCCTGTGTGTTTCTCTTCACTTCACCTGATGAAGGAGCAGCGCTCCGAAAGCTTGTGATTTCAAATAAACCTGTTGGACTACAACGTGATGTTGTGTGAATTCTGACCTTGTCCAGCCCAGTCCAACACTGGCACTTCCACACCATGATTACACAACGCTCAGCACAATTTGGGGTGACTCAAATACAGAAACAGCCCGTGTCCACATGCAGCAAGACCTGGACAATGTCCAGGCTCAGATCAGTAAGTGACACATAACATTTGTGCCACTGAAGTGCCAGGCAATGACCGTCTGCATGGAGAGAATTTGTCCAACTCCCCTTGACATTCAATCGTATTGTAATCACAAAATCCGCCATTATCAACCTCCTGGTTCATTGATCACGGAATCCATGTAGAATGTGTGGTCAGGTGACTTGTGGCAATCGTGTTATTTTTAGTTTCTTATGTTCATGTCCAGTTATAGTCTTAACTTTGTTGTTACCAAGCGTGGTAGTCTTTAATAGTTTATTCCTAACACAAATACGGAGAATTTAACTGCAGAGACTCTGTAGGTATCCTTATAATGTTTAATTCTAATCTTTAAATTGTTTGATCACTGACAGCCATTTTATGGATAATTCTTTTTCTTCCTTTATGTTGCCACTAATTAATTTCACTATGATATTCTATTTGGCTGTGGTGAACAATCCCTCCCCACCCCCCTCAGTATGTCTACGGTTTTTGAATGGGTGGCACACCACTTCTCCTCTATACTCCTTCCTCCTTTGCAGATCTGAGTAAGGGTGTCTTTGCCTGTTTCCATTCTAGCTATTCAGATATAGCCAGAATCTCCGACTTTGGCTTCTCATCCAATATTGTTGTCTGGATTTGCAAGGATCGATACTTGAAACTACAATTTCTCATTTTCACATAACCTGAAAGAGACATCAACCTGAAAACACATTGTCAGGTTCCACACATGTTGGTAAATCCAATTCCAGCTCACCAACTTTACCAGCATTTCAAATCCTCCTGTTTTGCACAATTGCATGAACAACATTTAGTTCTGGATGAGCCAGGATTTATTCCGCATAGGTTAGGAATGTTGAAATAATTGTCTTCCATTAAATCATTGTCTTTAAAGAGCACTTACTATTGAATGATATCATCACATTCCCTGCCCATTTTCTCAGTCTGAACCACAGTGCACAACCTCAATAATGAATTGATCCTCATCTGAGCTTCTGAACCCCTATCCTGTACATCACCAATATCCACATCAGTATTATCACCTGATACTGCCACAGTCTCAGCCTGTCTGCTACAAAACCTTCATCTGTAAATTTGTTACTCAGTTATTCCAAAATTTTGTTGGTTGACCTTGCAACCTCCACTCACCATAAGCATTTGCTGATCCAAAATTCTGCTGTCTGTATTGTATGTCTCCTGACCACCATTCACCAAAACTCGATTGCCTACATTGGTTTTCAATCAAGCAGTGCCTCAATTTTTAAAATGCTGCATGTAGTGTTTGTATTTATCCATGGCCTTTTTTCTTTCTGTTTCTATAAACTACAATGCTCCAAGAGCTCTGCCTTCCTCCAGGTCTAGCCTCTTGTTCATTCTCCACTTCCTTCAGCCTAACAATGATGACTTTGTCTTTGACTATTTAGGGGCTAACCTCTGGAATTTTCTCTATAAACCTCTCTTTTCTCATTTAACACACCTAGTAAAGCCTCTCTTTTTGACCACACTTTTGGTCCCTTGTTCTAATGATTCCTTTAACTTGTTTTTTTTTTACCTAATCCTGTGAAGGGATGTTTATCTGCATTAAAGGAGCAATGTTGTTAATGTATTTCCTCATATCCACTAATTTTGCAGTTGCAGACTTCTAAGGTAAAATTGCATTTATTATTAATTTTTTCAGTACATTATTTTTCATGAATAAAATGATGAAGTAAATTTTTGTTCAAATATTGCAAGATGTTAGAAACCTCATCACAAACTTTGATTAAAGCGTATTATTGAGTTTGCACGTTTTCAATCAATTGTGTCAGACAATGAAAACAATCCAGCCACCCTCTTCATGAAAAATTTTAATCTCTAATTTAATTGAGACAATTACTACATCCATCTCGTTAGTGATGCTGTAATTATTACATGAAATTACATAGGGAAAATCAAACTGAACAGTTTATTGTGAAGTGAATGTCAGGACCTTCTGTGCTAATATATCCAAACGTGTAAATTAAAAAAGAAAATTGGTAGGTCTATATAGCTACGAGGCATGAAAAAGCTCTGCAGCCTAAGCATCTAAAGTAATCTTCAGTTCAATTTCGTGTTGCCATTTAGCTAGCTTCTTAGGCAATCAGTTTTTTCCAATGCTTTCAGAAACTAATGCTCCTTTCCTATTTGCCATTTCGCCTGAAAGAGCAAAACATAATTCAAGTGGCACCCTTGTCATTATTGTTAAATATTTGCAGGAGGGCTTTGCTTTGCTTTCATGGACACCAACATGCTTCACTCACCATTTCAGAGCACAGTCATCCATGCTGATAACTGATCTGCTTGATAATGGTTCTGAGTGGCGTTAGCTTATTTCCTTTATATTCTTCCTCAGAATTGGATGTCAATAAGAGGAGGTTCATTTTATTTTTGTTTTAACTCTTGTAGTTAATGCACCAGGTTCTTGGCTTTGTGACAGCTCTGATAAATATAAAGTAAGAATTAACTTCATGATTAGATTTGATTTGATTTATTACTGTCACATGTACCTGGGTACAATGAAAAGTTTTGTTTTGCGTGCAGTACAAACAGATCATGCTATGCAATAATGATAGGCTGATGGAGCAGAGTGAGGAATACAAAGTTAAGGCTGCAAAGAAGGTGCACAAAAAGCAAGAGCAATATTAAATTTGAAATTTGAGAGGTCTATTCAGAAGTTTAATAGCAGTGGGAAAGAAGTTGTTCTTGAACCTGTTGGTTACATGTGTTTAAGCTTTTGTATCTTCTGCCTGACAGAAGAGTTTGTGAGACCAGGGTAGGAGCAGTCTTTGATGATGTTGGCTGCCTTTCTGAGGCAGTGAGAAGTGTAGTTCGAATCAGTGGATGGAAGGTCAGCTTGCGTGATGGACTGTGTTCACAACTCTGTAGTTTCTTATGGTCCTGAGCAGAGCAGTTGCTGTGCCAAACTACGATGCATCCAGATAGAATGCTTTCTATGGTACATCTATAAATGTTGGTCAGACTCCATATGGACATGCAGAATTTCCTTAGTCTCTTGAGGAATAAGAGGCATTGTTGTGCCTTCTTGACTGGGTGGTCCAGGGCAGATTGTTGGTGATAGTCACCCCTAGGAACTTGACATTCTTGACCATCTCCACCTCAGCTCCATTGATGTAGATGGGGCTGTGTCTTCCTCCTTACAAGATACCTTGTATGATTTTGGATAGCACTTCGGATTATGAAACCCCAGATCCAGTACTGTCACTATCTTTAGTCCAGTCTATACATTTAGTTACAAGTGTACTGAAATAGTTTTTAATGTTAGCAACTTATTTGGTTGGGTGGTCTGAGACAGCCATGACATAATTTGGATAAAATCGCGAGGCAGGAAGCATACATTTATCTGTTCCCCTGAGAGTTTTCAACTACAAATATGCAGGCTGTTAATAAGCTTCCATCTTAAGAATTTGTTAAATTCAGTCAAAGCAAGCAACGCTTCTGCTTGGCAGTGATTAGAATTTTATTTCTAAGCAGTCATTGAGCCAGTCTTTGTAAGGAGTTCAATGTGGTAAAAGTCGTCTTGTAACAAGAGACTCTTCCTTCTGTCCACTTGCAGCAACCTGTTGTATTTCTTATTCTACATTATTTGTGGCACCATACTTCAAGTGACACGCAATCATTCTACATCTTGCTGTTCAGTTTTCAAACTAACAGCATTAAGCATTATTATGATTGATCACAAACGACTAAACAACACATAGCGTTGTTCAAATGGCATATGTTTGGCTGCTGCTATTACACGTGCATCCTCAATGCAATTGTTACCGAGCCTTGTGTCCATCATTCTTCACACTATCCAAAAAAGGAGCATCTTTTAGCTTATCTTCCCTTTGACACAAAGTTTCCCTCAGCCCTTCCACTGATTTATACATTGTCTAATTGCTTATTCAGTATATAGTCTGGGATGAACCAAGCTTTATTCCAGTTCAACATTAAGAAAACCACAGACATAAACATCTTTTCTAGTGTCACCCTGTTTGAGTCAATGCCAATTTTTATCAATTATGTTCTGTGAAAAACACGGATATTAAAGGTACATTATTCACTCATTACTGATGCAGTAATCTTCCCACTTTTAGAATCATAGATTCCCTACAGTGCAAACAGAAGCAATTCAGCTCATTAAGTCTGCACTGACCCTCCAAAGAGCACCCCACCATAAACCCATAACCCCACATTTCCCATGGCTAACCCAACTAGCCTGCACGTCCCTGGACACCATGTGCAATTTAGCATGCCCAGTCTACTTAACCTACACATCTTTGGACTGTGAGAGGAAGCCAGAGCACCCAGAGGAAACCCACACAGACACGGGGAGAATGTGCAAACTCCACACAGTTGCCCAAGGCTAGAATCGAACCTGGGTCTCTGGCTCTGTATGGCAACATTGCTAACCACTGACCCACCATGCCAGCTGTAGATTGTCTATTTGTGAGAGCGCAGATCTTTTGGAAAGGAAGATTTAAAGGCTGATGGGGGAAGGGAGATGGGTAAAGGTGCTATCTGAATAACGTGTCTCAGCCCAGTGTCCACAATGTTAGGCCTGCAACCAGTAAATTTCTACTTTCTGATAACATTGGTCATATCATTCTACTTGGTTTCACTTGAATTTCTACTGGAGTGCCTATTGACAGACTGATTTTCATTTGTATTTTGGTAGCCTTGACTTCACATCATTTTATAACTTCTCTTAATCCTACCAACACATTCAATTTCTCTATGACAAAAACAGAAATTTCTGGAAAAGGTCAGCAGGTCTGGCAGCAGCCGTGAAGAAAAAATCAGAGTTAATGCTTCGGATCTGGTTACCCTTCCTCAACTGTTCTGAGGAAGGGTCACCGAACCCGAAACGTTAACTCTGATTTTTTTTCTTCACAGATGTTGCCAGACCCGCTGAGCTTTTCCCGCAACTTCTTTTTTTGTTCCTGATTTACAGCATCCGCAGTTCTCTCCGCTTCAATTCTTCTGTGATCTCAATGCACACACAATATCATCCACTTCAGATTCAACTTCTCACCAGACAAATACGACCGCTTGACATTTGACAACGCGAACTTTTGTACTGTCGTGAGTTTCCTGTCCTCGGACTTTGTCCCTTCAAAAGTGACATTATCATGCTTTTGTCAAAAATCCAATTCTTTATCCCTTTATTACTCCCAAACTTCTTCATAGTCTATGTCTTTCAACATAACATTGCTGTATTAGCCTTGCCTTTCCCACCTCTTCTGGATTAAATCTTTCCATTCTTTCTCCTGCCGACAATATTGAAACAACCCAGTTAGAACCACCTGTGATATTTTTTGTGAGCTATCCTTGAGTATCTTCCACAGCCTCACAGCTGTAGTCTGCATGTCATCCACACTGTCATCCACCTCCCATCTTGGCACTTTCTTCCCTCTGTGCCAGTCCAAACTGTCCACCAGAGCCAACTTTTGGATTGAATTGAAGAATTCTCAAATGTTCTATGTCCCTTTAAAGGCAGAGCTATGATAAATTATATGGGGAGTAAAGAAATGGCAGAGGCATTAGATAAATATTCTGTGTCATCCTTCATTTGTTAAGCAAAGATCACGTCCTGGAAGTACTGGGAAAGCAAGGATCTGGAAAAACAAAATAAAGAAATTAGGCAAATTGTGTTAATTAAAAATTGCCAATTAGTACTGGAGAAAATAATTGTATTAAAATGGCTCTTTACTTTTGAATGCTTCTAATTTTTGGAACAAAATAAATGAATTCAGATGCAAATACAGGCTAATTGTTATGACCTTACAGCCATTATAATGAAATCATGGAAGATCATAGATCATAGAATCCCTACAGTGTGGAAACAGGACATTCGGCCCAACAAGTCCACACCGCCTCTCCAATAAGCATCCCACCCAGACCCATTCCCCTAACTTCCCATGTCTAACCCTCTAACCCACTAACCTAAACATCCCTGAACACTATGGGCAATTTAGCATGGCCAATCCACCTACCCTACTCATTTTTGGACTGTGGGATGAAACTGGGGCACCCGGAGGAAACCCACGCAGACACTGGGAGAATGCGCAAACTCCACACGGACAGTCGCCCAAAGGCTGGAATCGAACCCGGGTCCCTGGCGCTGTGAGGCAGCAGTGCTAACCACTGAGCCACTGTGCCGCCCCCTTTCATTATTCAGGGATATTGTGACTTATTGAAAGGGCAGGCCAGAAGGAAATAGTGGTGGGCTTGCACTGAGGTACAGGATGGAATAATGGAAAAAAATATTATCTTGGATCAGAAGACATTATGCAACTGGATCCTCAGTTTTCTGACCCATGCCCACAATCAGTGAAGATGGACAACTGCACCTCCTCCACGATAACATTCAACACTGGAGCCCCCAAAGATGCATTCTCAGTCCCCTACTGTACTCCCTGTACACCCACGACTGTGTGGCTAAATTCCAAACAAATGCCATCTACAAGTTTGCTGACGACACCACCTTGGTAGGACAGATATCAAACAACGATGAGTCAGATTACAGAGAGGAGATAGAAGGCTTGGTGAACTGATGCAATGAGAACAGCCTCTCTTTCAACGTCGACAAACTAAAGAACTGATCATTGACTGCAGAAAGAAGGGAGGAGAACAGGCCCCCATCTACATCAATGGAATTGAGGTGAGAGGGGTGGAGAGCGTCACGTTCCTAGGAGTGACGATAACCGACAACCTGTCCTGGACTTCCCTCGAAGATGCAACAGTCAAGAAGCACAACGACGTCTGTTCTTCCTCCAGGCAAATCAGGAAATTTGGCATGTCCACAAGGTCCTTCACCAACTTTTACAGATGCACCATTGAAAGCATACTAACTGGGTGCGTACAGCCTGGTATGGCAACTGCTGTGCCCAGGACCGTAAGAAACTACAGAAGGTTGTGTGCACAGCCCAGACCATCATGGAAGCCAACCTTCCATCCACGGACTCCATTTATATGGCCCATTGCCACGGAAAGGCTGCCAATATCATAAAAGACCCATCACACCCCGGCAGCGCTCTCCTACAACTTCTTACGTCAGGCAGAAGATACAGAAGCTTGAACACATGCACCAGCAGGTTCAGAAACAGCTTCTTGCCTGCTGTTATTAGACTGATGAATGGACTGTCTAACTTCAAATAATGCTAATCTTGCTAATGTTGATCTTGCCCAGTGCACACCCTTTGCAATGTAACCTGTGTGCCTCTGTCCAAGTGATTTTTTTCTTCACCCATGATCTGTATATCCTTGCTCACTATGATCTGCCTGTACTGCTCGTAAACAAAGCTTTTCACTGTACTTGGGTACATGTGACCATCAATCAATCAATCAATCAATCCAAATGGTGGAGGTAAGAAATAGAAAAGGAAGGAAGACACGGGTAGGCCCCTTAACAGTAGCTATTCGGTGGGACAGAGAATAAATCAGGTGATAATGAGAACATTAACAAAAGCAGTATACTAATCATGCGTGACTTTAATCTTCACGCAGAATCAA
This sequence comes from Rhincodon typus, assembly GCF_021869965.1. Lineage (NCBI taxonomy): Eukaryota > Metazoa > Chordata > Chondrichthyes > Orectolobiformes > Rhincodontidae > Rhincodon > Rhincodon typus. Next base: position 10,170,952 of record NC_063348.1, read on the forward strand.
TCAGCCGAAGCAGCCACGAGGAAGAATTCACAGAGTGTATTCAGGACAGTTTCTTGGGACAATATGTTGTAGATCCAACCAGGGAACAGGGTAATTTGGATTTGCTGATGTTTCATGAGCCAGGTTTAATAAATTATGGCCAAGTAAAAGATCCCCTCAGCAAAATGACGATAACGTGATAGAATTTAGAGAGAGGTACTTGGCTCATAAACAACTAGACTAAGCTTAAATAAGGGTAATTACAAAGGAATGAGGGCTGAACTATCTGGAATGGTCTGGAGAAAGAGTTTAGCTGCAAAGACAGAGGAGGAACAATGGCAGACAATTAAGAAACTAGTTCAAGGATCGTAAAAATGACTTCCAGTGAGGGAGAAGGATTCTGCAAAGGGGATAAGCCAACCACAGTTAACCAGATAAGTTAAGGATAACATCAAATTAAAAGAAAAGAATACAATGTGGCAAAGATTAGTCATAAATTAGAGAATTGGGCAAGTGGTGAGGATGACACAAAGAATCTATAGAGGGACATAGACAGGCTAAGCAAGGGGACAACAACTTGGCAGATGGAATACAACGTGGCGAATTGTCAAGTTATGCATTTTGGCATGAAGAATAGAGGAGGTGAACATTACTTTAATGGAGAAAGATTGCAGAAGGCTACAGAACAGAGGTATTTGGGAGTCCTCGTGCTTGAATCACAAAATGCTAGCATCCAACTTCAGTGGGTAATAGGGAATGCAAATGGAATGTTGGTCTTTATTTCAAAGGGAATGGAGTGTACGTGCTTACTATAAATCAAATCAAATCAAATCAAATCAAATATAAAAATAGGGAGGTTTTGTTAAAGCTGTTCAAAGCACTAGTCAGACCACAGCAAGTGTCTGTGTAGGGTCCCTTATCTTAGGAAAGATATACTGGCATTAGATGCAGTCCAGTGTAAGTTGACTTGGTTGATCCGAGGTATGGAGGACTGTATTATGAGGAGAGTTGAGTAGAATGGGCCTGTAATCACTGGAATATAGAAGAATGAGAGGTGACCTTATTGAAACAGACATATTTTGGGGACTTGACAGGTAGATAAGGAGAAGTATTTCCCCTTGTGAGAGAGTTTAAGAATAGACGACATAAGAGCTCATACATTTAAGACAGCAATGAGGAGGAATTTCTTCTGAGGGTTGTGAATCTGTGGAATGATTTACCACAGAGGGCTTTGAGGCTGGGTCATAAAGCATATTCCCAAGGCTGAGATGGACAGATTTTTAATCAGTCAGGTGCATCTCGGGTTATTGGGAAATGACAGAAAGAGGAGTTGAGGATTATCAGATCAGCCAGGATCTAATTGAATGGTGGAGCAGACTCGATGAGCTAAATAGCTTACTTCTGCTCTTACATCTTATGGTCTAAACATCGACAATTCTACCACACTTGATGGCCTGCCGTCTAGGATTTTAAAAGTGGTGACAAATGAAACAGTGGATTGGTTAGATCTTCCAAATTCCCTTGACTTCTCCATCAATTCCAACAGTGCAAAGCTCCCTTTAGTATTTTGTCAGTGTACATTTTGTCCTCAGGTTTCTGGAGTGCTGCTTGAATGATAGCCTTCTGATTCACAGCAAGAATGTGTTTACTGAGCTAAGGCTGATACTTGGTGTACTGAATATAGAAAATGTGACCTTTTGACGATGCTGCCTTCCTAGCAAATTCGAAGCAACACTACCACATTGGCTGTGCATGCCATGAACTACAGAATCCATAAAATCAGGGGCTCTCCAGAAGATCCATTAGTAAGATTAATAATATTTTCCATTTACTTCAAAGGCATTATAGCATTTTTTGAGGTGAGTGCAATACACTGAGTAATTAAAAATTGTTCTTCATCACCAGTACCAACTGATTCCAGAGGAGAATCATGGTAACAAACTGCTAACTTGCTTGATTTTAATTGAGGAAATCTCAAAAGCTCACACACTACAGTACGTGTCCACCAGAATATCAGCAATCCAGCGTCCTACAGAGGCCACTGAAATGTGTCTCTGATCAGAGTGTGAAGCAGAAATTAAGTAATCCATCCCTAAATTTGACAAGCACAAAAGAAAGTTGTTTGTTATGAGAAACGCAGTATAGAGATAGAGAAGGAGATTAGAAACGACAAAATGAGCTTCTTTATCTTTAAAATTCCCCAATGTATAAACCATACAGCTAATAGGGGAAATATTGAGTTTTTAAAATTCTAGTGCTGAATTAAAATTGTACTACATAAGGAAGGAACATCTCATTAAACACAGTAAGGAAAATAGGTTCTATCTATAATATCTTTACCAAAACAAGCTACTTGCACTTATAAATCTTTTTTAAAAAACAGAATGCATCACACAGGACAAGCAGTTAATAATGATGGGAGGATGTGGCCCAGGATATGTTCAATGCAGTTTGAGGAGCATTGAAGTGATGCAAGTGAGGATGAGAGGTTCTGGAGGAGTGCTGAATCCACGTGCCCGAGACAGTTAAAGATTGTTGCAACAAAACTACAGCCCAGATTTGGAACAAAGCCAAATGAGGCAAATGCCAGAAAAGCAGATGAACTCCCTGATGTGTGCTGCAGGAGAATGCAAAGTAGGGACAGAGCAGGGAGAGGACAGGGGCCTGCAAATGAGGAGAGAATTTTAAATTCAATACTCAGGGCAATGAGAGTCATAACATTGTAATGGCAAGTTACTTTAGGCAAGTTATGATCTGGAATGTGTTACCTCAAAGTGTGGTGAGAGCACATTCAAAAGTAACATTGAAATAAGCAATGCATAAGTATTGGTAAAGGGAAAATATGTAGAAATATGAGGTAGAAAATTAGAGTTGGGACTAATTAGTTAGCATTTTTTAAAAAGCTAACACAGGTACATTGATCTGAGTGGCCTCCTATGTGTGTGAATTTATGTATGTGTTCAGATCTGTGTTAAGCAGTAGAATTAATTTAGCATGTGGAGGTCAAAGGGGAAGAGTACCAAATTTAACCAGCGTTCTCTTTTTGCCTTGCAGTGCATCGAAATTGGAGACCGAACACAACTGGGAACAACTGTCAGAGCCTGTTTCCTCCCACCACAGCAACAGGAACAATGAGAGGCCTGGGTAAAATTAGCTCAAGTTTCCTGCTTTGGGTGCACATTAGTTTTGCTCGTTTGAATGCTAGCTCAGAACTGCAGAAGGCTACAATATACACTTCAGAACACACAAAAAATAAGAAGCTCCAGTTGAGAAGAACTTTCCAAGAACTGGGTGCAGGCACAGCAGGCCAAATGGATGCTGCCATTTTCTAGTTGGATTGTTCACAAATGTTTCATTCTGACACTGAGGAAGTTGGCAGCAGCAAAGCAGAACAGCACTCAGAGGAGAAGTGATGAATGTCTTCTGATCAAGGCAGGAGATTCTGAATGATGTACAATTCTGGGATGAGCTAACTGAAGCAAAATAATATAGATGATATGCACATTGGAGAATTACTGAAGTAGAAGAATTAAAGCCCTTGAATATTTTTACATTAAGACTGTAATTTAACTACTAATTTAAATAATCTACAACTTGGGTACTAGGTCATTTGGAAAAAAATTAGTTTTATTTTGTTTGTATGCAGTTAAGAGGAAATCAGAACAAACATTTTCAGCCCAATTCATTGACTCTCCATAATACTCAAAATTTTCCTATTGCAGGGTTGTGAATAGAAAACCTGCAGATTATTACTGAATATATAACGTTGAATCTTTTAGCTTAATTGAGAAATTGTCATGGATTGTGTTGTGACTTTCTGTGACACAGACCTTTACTCATTACTCAGTTAGCTGGTTTATTGAGTTCCCTGCAATGTAGACTTTTTCAGTTGTTATGGACGTTCTTTTATGAAGCAGAGCTTAAGCTCTAACTGTGCTCAATCATTTACTAAACCTTCAAAAACAGACTGCTGAAAGGAATCAGTTATCATTTGTAATGATCTGAATGTCAGCCCTGGCTCAGTCAGTAGCAGTCTTTGTTTCAGAAGATTGTGCGTTCAGGTCCAATTCCAGAAACTTGAACAAACAAATCTAGGCTGACCGTCTAACTGTTGCTGCAGTGTTGGAGTGCTTTCTTTTGGATAAGACATTAAACCAAGGGCCTATCAGGTGAGCATGAAAGATCTTATTACATAATTTGGAAGAAGATCAAGTGGGTTTTCCCTCGTGTCCTGGCTAATATCTATCTCAATCAGTATAATTACATCTGACATAGGAACTGGGGTAGGTAACTCAGCAAGATTATAGCTGATCTGATTGGAGCCTCAACTTCATATTCCTACCTATACCAGATAACCTTGTAACCTTTGTTGGTCAAGAATCCCTCTACCTGAGAAGTATTCAATCCCCCACTCCCACCACGCTCTCAGGAGGAAAATTCCAAAGACAACCTCTTCACCTCCATATTTAATAAGAGACTCCTCATTATTAAGCTGTGTTCCAGGTCGAATTTCCCACAAGACAAAACCTCCTGCCAAGTCCCCTCGAGGTTTCAATAAAATCACCTCTTATTCTTTGAAACTTCAATGAATATAAGACAAATCTGTCCAACTTTTCCTCATAGGGTGCCCTCCTCATCCCAGGAATCATTTGAGTGAATGTTCTTTGAACTGCTTCTAATGCAATTATGGTCCTTTCTTAAATAAAATGTAAACAAATGTAAACAGAGCTCCAGATGTGGCCTCACCGTCATTCCACTCCCCTCGCAACAACATTCCATTTGGTGTTCCTAGTTCCTGACTGTAATGTCTATTCTTTTAACTATGTAATATTTCTATCTTATACTATGAATTGCTGTAGAGTAATGCAGCTAATTTTCTTTTTTTATTCCTTTTTTGTATCTAAGATTTCTATTTAGGTACTTTGTACCTAAAATGGTGCCATAACAGGCAACATTGTAAAACTTCTATCAGAGATAGTAGGAACTGCAGATGCTGGAGAATCTGAGATAACAAGGTGTGGAGCTGGATGAACACAGCAGGCCAAGCAGCATCATAGGAGCAGGAAGGCTGACATTTCGGGCCTAGACCCTTCATCAGAAATGGGGGAGGGGAAGGGCGTTCTGAAATAAATAGGGAGAGAAGGGGAGGCAGATAGAAGATGGATACCTACTAACCTCATCCCGCCCCCTTGACCTGTCCGTCCTCCCTGGACTGACCTATCCCCTCCCTACCTCCCCACCTACACTCACCTTTACTGGCTCCATCCCCGCCTCTTTGACCTGTTTGTTTCCTCTCCACCTATCTTCTCCTCTATCCATCTTCTATCCGCCTCCTCCTCTCTCCCTATTTATTTCAGAACCCCCTTCCCCTCCCCCATTTCTGATGAAGGGTCGAGGCCCAAAACGTCAGCCTTCCTGCTCCTATGATGCTGCTTGGCCTGCTGTGTTCATCCAGCTCTACACCTTATTGTAAAACTTTTCACTGTATTCCTGTATTTCTGTACTTGAGTACACGTGACAATAAAGGATATTCTTATTCTTCTTCTAGTCACTCGCAATACCAGCACACTATCTATTTAAGATCCACGTAGCAGAGTACTCAGATCCCTATGTGCATCAGACTTCTGTAGTCTTTTTCCACTTAATGAATGTGCTGCTTTTTTTGTTCTTCCTGCCAAATTGGATAAGTTCACATTTTTCAATAATATTCTCTGTCTGTCAACTTCTTGATACTCATTTAACCTATCAATATCCCTTTGCAAACTTTCTATGTCCTCTCCACAACTAAATTTCCTATTTGTACTATCAGCAAATTTAGAAGCTATACAGTCAATCACTTCTTCCAAGCCTTTTATAATTGCAAGTAATTGAGACCTTGTGGCACACCACTTGTCATATCCTGCTAACCGAAAAATGGCCTGTTTATATCCGCAGTCTGCTTCCCATAATAAATCCTCCAGCTATGCTTGTGTGTTACCACCTACACATGAGTTTTTATTTTGCATAGTAACCTTAGATTTCCAGCAGGTATTTGACAAAGATGCACATCTAAATACAGTGCATCCACTGGTACCCCTTTAAGAAACTTCCTCTAAAGGCTCTATTGAATTAGTCAATAATTATTTTCCTTTCACAAAACGGGTTAATTGGCTGCAGAGTTCTTTAGGTCATGCTAAGGTCATGAAAGGCAGTATATAAGTATGGTTCATTTCCTTACTCGGTTGCATTTTTGGTATAATCATGGTGCAAAGGGAGATGTATCATAGAATACTCAGGACATCTTAGTGATTCCATCAGCTTTGTTGGAGCCGTGGTCTGCCAGCCCAAGTCCTACTGTACATGCTTAAATAAACTTAGTGCTGTTGAAGGAATTCTGGATAGGCAACGGATACAGAATTGTCATTGTGTTCCTCAATGCAAAACAAATACAAAACAGAGTGTAGCCAATTTGACAGTGAAGCATGTTGTGTACTGAGACTTAGTGAGGCAGTGTCTCATCTTCATATGTGCTGTTTAGGAAATAAGACCTCAAAATTATACTGACCTATGCCCAGCCAGGCTTGAGTCAAGTGAGTTCCAGATTTTTTGAGCATCTCATGCATTTTGGAGATGATATCCATTAATTCACACTATTGATCAGGTATTGAAATTCAATTCCGTGAAACATAAGAAAGTCACTTAACGTTCATTTGAAACAACAGAACCTCTGTTAGCAACTAAACCTTCAGAGCCAGCCTGCTGTAGCTTGCATTTAAATGTTGTGATCTGCATAGGTAGACTTAAGCATGTCTAGTGTTTTTACCTATTTTGCACATTGTATTTGACAGTTAAGAGATTGCTGAAAGTTTAGGAACCTATCTTTACACATTACTTGCCAAAAGAATATTCTTTATAATCATACATACTTACTTTGACTCAGGCTGTTAAATGCTGAGCACAAATGCAAATATGTACTGTCAAGTGAGTTGCTAATTGGGTAGCATATGTTGGATTTTTTTCTGCAACTTTCTTTAAAAAGGGAAAGTTTTTACACTTTCAGCTCATTTTGCAGATCTGTAAAGTCTGTAAATGTTGATCAATCTGTAAACTTTGATCAACTGTCTCAGAATGTATAATTTAATTTTTGGTAATGTAAGCATAGCTATAAGCTACTTTCAAGCTTAAATACAATATGCAATGAGGTGGCAAGATCTGATTTAGGCCAGAATTCTTGCCTCTGTTTTGCCTGGGTGTTTCCCAATAAAGAAGTGCAAATACGTTTAATTATTTCCTCAAAACGCTTGCAGAAATGAGTTATTGAATAGTATTGCAAATGACTTTTGAAGGAGTTCTCCCACCAATCCAGAATTCTGCACAGTGTGAGAACATTATGGGAGGCAAAATAGGAAAGAAAAATATAAATGAGAAAGCAGCTGTTTACTGGTAAGCATGGCACCGGTTTACTTAGAGAAAAATCTTTTGGAATGCTAACCTGGGTAATAATTTTGCTACTGTTTCAGGCCAAACCGGACGTCATGGAGGACAGACCGAGATATGGGACTCATGAACGCTATTGGTCTGCAGCCTCGCAATCCTGCCCCTTCTGTGACCTCACAAGGAACCCAAACGCCATCTCCACAACTGCAGAATGCAGAGACCCAAACCGACAGGGATTTGCAGGAAGCTACCACTTCAGGGACCAGCCAGGGTAAGAAACTCAAAATTTTAGGAATAATTTGCTGTAAAAGTATTAAGTGAGAAAATGGGCCATTGTGTTAGCTTTAAGATATCAGAACGTCTGCAGTTTCCTTGAATTATGCAACCAGTTTTATCTCTTGTAGCCTATGGCCCATTTAGAAAAAGGTTGTGCCAGATTCCATTTATATCTTACACATTCTACCTTTTGGGTGCAATTACTTCATATTCAAGAAGAGTAAAATGATAGGAATATAAAAATATATGGACCAATCAATGCAACAAAATTGCTGCTCCAGGTCTGTAGGATTCTCAGCTGTCTTCATGGCTTACTGAATTGTGTAGACCTGGTGGATGAGCTGTGTGTGGTAAAACAATCAATTTAAATCAGAATTGGGAAATTTCAAGCTGAGCTAGTTAAGTCTGAAATCTATTGTTCCTGTTAATCGTTTGGTGTGAAAGCAGCCACCTTTGAGAGCATAGGTGCAGGGCTGGATGAACACAGCAGGCCAAGCAGCATCATAGGAGCAGAGAGGCTGACGTTTCGGGCCTAGACGTTTACCTGGACCATCTCTAACACCTCTCTCCCCTTCCTGGACCTCTCTGTCTCCATATCGGGCAACCACCTAGAAAAACCGATATCCATTTCAAGCCCACCGACTCCCACAGCTACCTAGAATACTCCTCCTCCCACCCACCTTCCTGCAAAAATGCTA
>NC_063348.1:10179720-10201638 GCF_021869965.1 Rhincodon typus
ACTCCCGGCGATTACCCTGCATAGCTCTGGTTACAGCAAAATAAACAGATTGTTAGTTCACTGAAAGCCTTCCGATAGGGAAATTGCCAGCCATCTACTCTGACCTGAATGTAACACTATCCCTCATAATGTAGTTAACATACACTGTCCTAAGGGCAAAGAATGCTGGCAATAGTTATGCTGCCTGCCCTTTTCAACCACCACTCTGAGAACAAATAATAATTAAATCCATGTAGTATTGATATTGAAGAACAGCTGAATTCAAACTCAAAGCAAAAGCAATTGGTGACTTGATCAAACGTTAATGTGTTGAGTCCTTCAACTTGGATAACTAAAGAATTCAGTTGCAATCAAAATTTATGTAGAGAATGCAGTGAAAAAAAACATTCAGACAATTGGATTGTTCAATATGAGAACTCAGACAGTGATCTTTGTCTGTAACTGTCAGCATTTGATTATATTCATTGTGCACCAGCTCCACAGAGCTTTTGTACGAAGATTCATTTCATAAATCTACCCAAAACAAAGCTTCACGTGGTCTTCAATACAGCAGTTAGCTTTGGCATGATTTATTTTTAATCCCGAGGTCATGAACAAGTGTTGATCTAAACTAAAACAAAGGCTGCATATCCATCAACAATTTATAACAATAGAATGACTGCATTTTCTACTATTTAAAAGAAACTTCCAGGAAGGAGCCATCAGAATGTCTAATACATATTACTAGATCTAAAACTTCACAGTTTACTTTCATAAGAAAGTAAAGACCCGAGTTTATAGAATGCCTCTAACAACCTGAGGACATTCAAAGCACTTTATACCCAGTAAAGTACTTTTTAAATGTAGTCACTATTGTAATGTAGATACATGGCAGCCATAAGAGCATAACCTATAGGGGCAGAATTAGGCTTTTCAGCCCATAACGTCTGCTCCACCATTCGATCATGGCTGACATGTTTCTCAACCCCATTCTCCTGCCTACACCCTATAACCCTTGATCCCCTCACTAATCAAGAACCTATTTATCTCTGTCTTAAAGACACTCAATCACTTGGTATCCACAACCTTGTGTGGCATTGAGTTTCACAGATTCACCACCCTCTGGCTAAAGAAATTCCACCTCATCTCAATTCCAAAGGGTTGTCCCTTCACTCTGAGGCTGTGACCTGGGGTACTAGCCCCTTCTACAAGTGGAATCATTTTCTCTATCCAGCTGTCTCAGTATTCTGTAAGTTTCAATCAGACTCCCCACTTCATGCTTCTAAACTCCATCAAGTTAGCTGGTTTAGCAAACTCTAACCAGTTTGCAAACTGCAGAATCTCACAAGCAGCAGTGTGATAAATGATGGAATAATTTGTTGTATCAGGTTGAATAATAAATATCGACTAGGACACTGTGGAGAACTCTCATGTTCTTCTGCGGAATAGTGCCTTGGAATCTTTTATATTCATCTGAGAGTTTAGAGAGGGCCTCAGTGTAATGTCCCATTCAAAGGACAGCGGCAGCTATGGTGAAAGGTACCTGGAATGTCAATCTGGATTATTTGCTCCAGTCTCTCTAACTCAAACACGAGTGTTACAATCTGAACTGCGGCTGACACTCCTATAAATATTGTTTGAGAGAAAGCAGTATTTCTCTAGCACTGTGTTCTATTATGTACCTGAAATTGTTGAAATTCAAGAATCTTTATTTTGGCACTAACAATAGCGTGTTTAGAATATAGTATCAATCCAGGCTGGCTTGATGGACCGGTGAACTGTTGATACTACCAGTTTAATTTTTGCACCGAGTTTAAATGCTTCCTAATTGTTTATGTTCTTCACCAATGTATTCTGTATAGTCATATGATTTCTAAGGCTTTGAGGCATCCACTGCTGCCTTTGAATAGTGCAAGCGAACATTCATATTCCCATCACTCTATTTGAGTGGAAGGAAGTTCAAATGATAGTCAAACTATTTGGGTATCCAGAATAAAGAACTTCATTATAATACTGCTGCTTGGTCATGTCATGTTAAGGTATAATTAGACTGCTTAAATGGACCATCCTAGCACAAGAAAACATTATTAAAGTGAATTATTCAAGACCACTGAGATTATGAAAATCAATTACTATATCCAGTAATGTAGTAATACATGGATTTGTTTGCATCTGATGGTTATTATCCACCCATAACTTTATTTGCATTGTATTCAGTCACGTCTCCTCATAAGAGTACATCACTTACTGAGACTGGTATTGTTCATGCCAATCTAAAATTGAAAGCTGTAAAGCTGAATTAGCAAACAGACCCATTTTCCCATTCAAAGGGTACTGAGATTAAACTCTTAATGTTGATATTTGTTGCACACATTCTGTCACTTTCTTTAAATGATACAAATTGTGTGACAGGGTATGCTTACCGAAATACAGTGGGCTGCATCTTGCTCTCAATATACTTAGATATGCCCAGAGTGTTCCTCTGGACTTTTGCACTAGAACTGTGTAAATTACAATATGTAAATGGTACGTTGATCCTTTACTGGGACATGTGTGAACAGGAAATATAACTATGTGTTACCTTAAACAGTCAGATTGAAATAATGTTAATGAACAACTCTACATTAATCTGGAAGCGTCAGTTAAGAATATCTAATTGATTGCAAGTCTGGAACAGAAATTAAAATCAAAAAGGGGAAGAAAGATAGGATCAAGTGAGACCAAATGTAACTTCTAAAGGAGACAGAAAGCAAGGAACTACAGACCAATTAGCTTAACTTCTGTCATTGGGAAGATTTTAGAAGCTATCATTTCATCAGGGAACTTAGAAAAGTTCAAGGTAATCAGGCAGAGTCAGTACGGTTTAATAAAGGACAAATCATGTTTAACTAATTTATTGGCATTCTTTGAGGAAGTGACATGTACTATGGATGAAGGAGAAGCAGTGGGTTTACTGTACATTGGACTTCCAGAAGGCATTTGATAAGATATCACGTTCAAGTTCATTGGAGAAAATAAAAGCTCATGGTGCAGAAGATTGGCAAGCTGGCAGGAAACAGAATAGGCATAAATGGATCATTTTCTGGTTAACAAGATGTAACAGGGTGTGCCAGTGGGATGAGTTGTGAAGCCTGCACTTTTTAAAACTCACATAAATGACTTGGATTTAAGTGCCAAAGTTTTATTAAATTTTTTGATGATGCCAAGAAAGGGAAAGTAAGTTTTGAAGAGAACAAAAGGAGCCTACAAGGAATGTAGAAAAGTCAATTGAGAGGGCAAAGATCCAGCAAACGGAGTAGAATGTGGGAAAAGTGAAACTATGTATTTGGCTGGTAGAGTTAAAAGGCATATTATCTGAATGGTGAGAGATTGCTGATCTATGAGACGCAGAGGATTCTGGGTGTCCTAGTACAGGAATCGCTAAAGTTTAATGTGCAGGTGCAGCAAGTAGTTAGAAAAGATAATAGAATGTTATTGTTTATTGCCAAGGGACTTAATTATAAAAGTAATGAGGTAATGCTTCAGTTATACAAGACATTTGTGAGACCACATTCAGAGTACATTCAAAGAAGGTTTAGCAAACTGAATGACGTCGTCTTTTCAGGAACGGTTGGACAGTCTTGGCTTGTATTTCAGTAGAGTAAGAGGTAATTTGATTGAAATACATGGGAAGGAATTTTCCTCTTGAATGAGAATCTAGAACTAGGGGTCACTGTTTGAAAATAAGAGATTGGCTATTTAAGACAAAAATGAAAATTTTTTTTCTCGTAAAAAGGCAGTGGAAGCAGATGTTTGACTATTTTTAAGGCAAAGGTATATAAATTCACGATAAGCAAGTGTATGGAAGGTTGTTGGGTCAGCAGAAATGTGATGTAATCAGGTGAAAGCAGAGTTACAGGTAGGCAGCATAGTGAAGAAGGCATTTGGTGTGCTTGCCTTTATTGGTCTGTGCATTGAGTATATGAGTTAGGAGGTCGTGTTGCGGCTGTACAGGACATTGGTTAGGCCACTTTTGGAATACTGCATTCAATTCTGGTCTCCCAGCTGTAGGAAAGAAGGTGAAATACTTGAAAGGGTTTAGAAAAGATTTACAAAGATTTTGCCTGGGTTGAAGGGTTTGAGCTATAGGGAGAAACTGAATAGGCTGGGGCTATTTTCCCTGGAGTGTCAGAGGCTGAGGGGTGACCTTAGAGAAGTTTATAAAATCATGAGGGGCATGGGTAAGATGAACAGCCAACATCTTTTCCCCAAAGTAGGGAGTCCAAAACTAGAGGGCATAGGTTTAAAGTGAGAGGGGAAAGATGCAAAAGGGACCTGAGGGGCAACTTTTTCTCACAGAGGGTGGTGCATGTATAGAATGAGGAAGTTGCGGAAGCTGGTAGAATGGCAACATTTCATATACCCATCCATACGTCTTTGAATAGGAACGGTTGAGAGGGATATGGGCCAAATGCTGGCAAATGGGAGTAGATTAATTTCGGATATCTGGTCAGCATGGACGAGTTGGACTGAAGGGTCTGTTTCCGTGCTGTACAGCTCTTTGACTCTAAGTCGCAATTACATTGAATGATGGAGCAGGCTCAAAGGGACAAGTGGCTATCCCCGTTTCTGATAAACATGTTGGAGAAATAAATTGCATGACAAAAAAGGATTTTTGAAAATTCTCAAACAAGCAGTAATTGCTGAAAGAATTGGATATGCGAATGCCACCCAAACATCGTTGGTCAGAGTTCATTTTTAGTCATAGGGAAATTGTTTGGCAGCAATTAAAACCTCTGGTGTTAAAATGTCCTTGCATTGCAGTTCACAAGCCCGAACATTTGCTGGTGAATTAAGTGTGAATGATGTAAATTCAAAAATTCTCATTATGTGTATTTAAAAGTTGAATCTCTGAGCAAGATGACAGTGTAACAAGACCTTAAGTAGCTAGGCAATTTGGATGGTAATTTCCTGATCTCTGTTTAACTGTGAATGTACGTGTGCAAGATGTTGCAGTCTGCTTTTAGTCTCATTAAAATTTGGCCTAGTTCGTCTTCGCTCGTTATCAAGTGCACAGTAGTGTTGCCAAAACTATGTAGCTCAGTACTAAATTTTCTGTACACTCCAAGTGAAAGATCAGTTATTTTGCAGATGACTGGTTCAGTTCTACTTCTCCATTCTAATTTATCCTTGATAGGGATAAGCATCGAACTTGACTAACTTCAAGAAGACTGAATAGAGGCATTTAATGGTAGAACTGCAGAGCGTGTGTCCAACAGTTTTTTAGAAGTCTGTGGAGGGCAGCCTCAATATTATCAGATTAATAAAATCGGATATTCAGTTTTTTGGGTGCATTCTGAAATGAGACCAATCTGTCTTAATCCAATTTAGAAAACATGACTTAAAAATAATGGCCCTATCAAGTTCATACTACACACCCTGTTCTTGTATTGAAAAAAAATTGTTATCTAGCCTTCTAACTATCAATCCATCACATCCTCAAACTAAATCTTGTGATCTCTTTACCTTTGCTTCCCTAAATAGATCTGTCAGCACCTTATAACTGGGCGGGTAATCTGTCCCCTTCTTCCTGCCAATGCCACCCTAACATCGTTTGCTAAGCAGTATGCATGACCAATCTAATTAGATATACATCTAATTAGACATACGCCACTGTTTTTCTCCCTTTCTCTAACAGCTTGCTTATAATTGAGGAAATTTGTCATGCTGGGGTATTATACAAGCTGGCATCTGGCACCAGTATTCTCGATAGAAATATTAATGGTCATGACTCTTCATGGCCATCAAACACACCATAGATATATGCAGATTTCTGCCTTTTTGCATCTTATTCTTTAAGTCAAAAACTACAAACTGTATTTTCTACTTATTCGTTATTTATCAGATATCAAAACCATGAAGCTCATCTCCCTCAGCTTCGAGGTCATAAGAAACTGAAGTTGTAGTAGGAAATTTGACCTCTCCATCACGCTCTGCCATTCAGTGTGACAGATCTGTCTTAACTCCACTTTCTTGCCTGTCTATCATAATCCTAGACTGACTTCATTTTATTCAATCACATTAGGTTAGAGTCAGCAGAAAGGCCAGCATTTATTGCACATCCTTATCTTCCCTTCAGAAGATTGTAGTGAGCTGCAGGCTTGAACTGTTGCAGTCCATGTGGTGTAGACACTGTGCTGTTGGTGAGGGAATTCCAACATTCTGTCCCCGCGACAGTGAAGGAATCGAGATATAGTTCCAGGCTCAGGATGGTGTGTGTTTTTGCAAGTATTGCTCTTGTCCTTCTAGTTGGTAGAGGTAGCAGATTTGGAAGATGCTGTCTAAGTTGCCCCTAATTATTGCAGTGCATCTTGTCGATGCTGCCACTGAATGTGGCTGATGGAAGGGAGAGAATGTTGAAGGTGTTACTAATGGCGCTAATGAAGCAGGCTGCTTTGTCTTGGATGATGTTGGGCTTCTTGAGTTCTGTTGGATCTGCACCCATCTAGGCAAGTGGAGAGTATTCTATCACACTTCTCACTTGCACCCAGTAGATGGTGGAGAGGCTTGAGGATTCAGAAGGTGAGTTATTCTTTGCAGAGTTTGGAGGCTCTGAGCTACTTAAGAACCCACAGTGTTTATATGACTGGTCCAATTCAATTTCTATTCCGTGATGACCCCAAAATGTTGGTAGTCATGGATTCAGAAATGATAAGGCCAATGAATTTCAGGGGTGACATTTAGATATTTTCTTGTTGGCATGAATGTTACTTGCTACGTGTCAACTCATGCCTAGGTGTTGTCCATGTCTTACACATATGGACACAGACTCTTCGGTACGAAGGAGTCACGAATGGTGCTGAATATTGTGCAGTCTTGGCAAACAACATCACAAAAGAAGGAAGCATATGTCAGGTATAGACAACAGGGATCAAGTGAATCCCTAGAAAAGTGTAGGGGCAGAAAGAATATATTCAAGACGGAAATCAGGAGGGCCATAAGGGGACATGAGATAGCTTTGGCAGATAGGGTTAAGGAAAATCCACAGGGATTCTACACAACTACCTTAAGGACAAAAGGGTAACTAGGGAGAGAATAGGGCCCCTTAAAGGCCACCTATGTGTGGAACCACAGTGGATGGGGGAGATACTAAACAAGTATTTTGAATCAGTGTTTACTACGGAGAAAGATATTGAAGCTATAAAACTTAGGGAAACAAATAGTGGTAGCTTGAAAAATGTCCAAATTATAGAAGAGGAGGTGCTGGATATCTGAAAATGCATAAAGGTGGATAAATCCCAGGGACGTGAACAGGTATAACCTGAAGTTAGAGAAGAAATTGATGGGCACCTGGCTGAGATATTTGTATCATCGATAGCCACATGTGACGTGCTGGAAGACTGGAGGTTCGCTAACATGATACTGTTATTTAAGAAAGGTAGTAAGGAAAAGCCAGGGAACTATAGACTGGTGGGTAAGTTGTTGAGGAAGTTGTTGTCTGAGGAAGAGGATTTGCATGCATTTGGAAAGGCAAGGTCTGGTTAGAGATTGTCAACATGGCTTCGTGCATGGGAAAACGTGTCTCACTAACTTGACTTGAGTTTTTTGAAGAAGTGATGAAGAGGATTGACAAAATCAAAGTGGTGGACATTATCTATATAGGCTTCAGTCAAGCATTCAACAAGGTTTCACATGATCGACTCATTAGCAAGGTTAGATCAGATGGAATACAGGGAGAATGAGCCATTTGGATACAAAATTGGTTCGAAGGTAGGAGACAGAAGGTGGTGGAGGGTTGCTTTTCAGATCATAGGCCTGTGACCAGCGGTGTGCTGCAAGGACCAGTGCTGGGTCCACTGCTTTTTGTCATTTATATCAATGATTTGGATACAAATATAGAAGGTATCATTAGTAAGTTTGCAGTTGATACCAAAATTGGTGTTGTAGTGGACACTGAAGAAGGTTATCTCATAGCACAATGGGACCTTGATCAGATGGGCCGATAGGCCAAGGAGTGGCAGATGAAGTTTGATTTAGATAAATGTGAGGCCCTGCATTTTGGTAGGGCAAATCAGGGCAGGACTTATACACTTAATGGTAAGATCCTGGGGAGCTTTGCCGAACAAAGAGATCTTGGAGTGCAGGTTCATAATTCATTGAAAGCGGAGTTGCAGGTAGACAGGATAGTGAAGATGATGTTTGGTATGCTTGCCTTTATTGGTCAGTGCATAGGAGTTAGGATGTCACATCGCAGCTGTACAGGACATTGGTTAGGCCACATTTGGAATACTGCATTCAATTCTGGTCTCCCCACTACAGAAAAGATGTTGTGAAACTTGAAAGGGTTCAGAAAAGATTTACAATGATGTTGCCAGTGTTGGAGTGTTTGAGGTACAGGGAGAGACTGAATAGGCTGGGGCTATTTTCCCTGGAGCGAATGAGGCTTAGGGGTGATCTTACAGAAGTTTATAAAATCGTGAGGGGCATGGATAGGGTGAATAGCCAAAGTCTTTTCCCCAAGGTAATAGAGTCCAAAACTGGAGGACATTGGTTTGAGGTGAGAGGGCAAAGATACCGTACATCTCTATGACTCTCTAACCTTATGATGCAGAAGTAGTTGTTGACGAAGTAGCTGAATGAGGTTGGATTTAGGACACTACCTTGAAGAACTCCAACAGTAATGTCCTATAGTTAAAATGATTAACCTCCAACAGGTAAAATCAGCTTCCTACATGATAGCAAGGCCCCAACTAATGTTTTCCCTTGATTGCCATTAACTCCTATTTTGCTGAGTCAAAAACTATCTTGGTATCAAAGGGAATCATCCTCACCTTGTCTTTGGAACTCAACTCCTTTATCACCGTTTGAAGTAAGGCTGAGTAGCCCTAGCAGAACCCAAATCGAGTACCAGGGAGCAGGTTATTACTGAGCTTCTGCTACTTGATAGCGCTATCAATGACGTTTTCCATTACTGATGATGTAGAGTAATAGGTTTTTGAGAAGATTTATAGCTCGGGTTGTGGAGGAGGTTGTAGACTTTCTTGCTGAGCCGGTGGGTTTGATTGTAGATGTTTCATCACCCTGCTAGGTAACATTGTCAGTGCACCTCTGGTGAAGCGTCGGTGTTCTGTCCCACTCGTTATTTATATGCCTCGGTTTGCTGGGGTGGTTGGACTTACTTCTGGTTCTGTTTTTCAGTGGTTTGCATATCGGGTCCAGTTCAGTGTGTTTGTTGATGGAGTTCCGGTTGGAATGCCAGGCCTCCAGGAATTCTCTGTTTGGCTCGTGCTGTTATGGAAGTGTTGTCCCAGTCGAATTTATATCCTTCTTTGTCCATGTGTATTGAGACCAGTGAGAATTGGTCGTGTCTCTTGGTGTTTAGTTGGGGTTCGTGTATCTCAATGTCAGTTTTCTTCCAGTTTGGCCTATGTAATTTTTCTCACAGTCCTTTCAAAGTATTTTGTATATAACATTAGTTTTATTGGTTGTGGGTATGGGGCCCTTTACGTTCGTCAGTAGCTCTGCAGGGTGGCTGTTGGTTTACAGCACTGTTTACATCCATAAACATCGACCTAGCTAAAGAGACAATTGCCACACTGCTGGACAAACCAAGAAGGCAGGCACCCCACAACACCAACAGCAACAACAAAGACAGCACCCTGAAACTGCTCGATCTGCGCCTCACAACCCACTTCACCTTCAACAACCGTATCTTCAAGCAAATCAACGGAACACCAGTGGGATCCCCAATATCAGGACTGATTGCAAAAGCAGCAATGCAAAGGTTAGAGTGAACAGCACTCCCCACCATACAACCCAAACTCTGGGTCTGCTATGTAGATGACACCTTTGTGATTATCAAACGCACAAGACTAGAAGAAACCCACTGACACATAAACAACATCCTCGCCAGAATAAAATTCACAAAAGAAGAGAATAACTGACTACCCTTCCTAGACATAATGGTAGAACTTAAGAGCAACAGGGAACTCCAGACTAGTGTATACAGAAAAACCACCCATACGGACCAGATACTTAATTACTCCAGCAACCACCCCAACACTCATAAACAGAGCTGCATCAGGACATTATTCAAATGAACCACAACATACTGCAGCAACCCAGAATTGTGCAAAGCAGAACAGGAGCACTTATATGGAGTTTTTAAAAGGAATGGATACCCAAAAAGCACAATCCATCATTACCTCCACGACAGACCACAACAAGAAGACACAACACGGGCAGATTCACTAATCACCCTACCGTACATCAGAGACATATCAGAGATGACCACAAGACTGTTCAGACCCCTTGGTATCCGGGTAGCCCACACACCAACAACCACCCTGCAACAGCTACTGACAAGTGTAAAGGATCCCATATCCTAACCAATAAAGCTAACGTAATATACAAAATAACATGCAAGTACTGTGAGAAACATTACATAGGCCAAACTGGAAGAAAACCGACAATAAGGATATATGAACACCAACTAGCCACCAATTCTCACTAGTCTCAATACACACGGACAAAAAAGGACACAAATTCAGCTGGGACAACACCTCCATAATAGCACGAGCCAAACTGAGACATGCCAGGGAATTCCTAGAGGCCTGGCATTCCAACCAGAACTCCATCAACAAACACATTGAACACGATATACAAACCACTGAAAAACAGAACAGCAAGTGATACCAGCCACTCCAGCAAACTGAGGCATATAAATACCAAGCAGGACAGAACACCAACGCTTCACTGGAGGCTCAGTGACAATGTTACCTAGCAGGGTGACGAAACATCTGCAACCAAACCCACTGGCTCGGTGAGCACATCTACAACGTGATCTAGAATATTGAGGTCAAATAGCCACGCGAGTTCAGCTTCAAGATCAGGTGAGTCAAGGGTAAGTGATGCCTTATCTCCTTTCCTGTACTGACCAAAATGGAATCTGCTGTAAAAGGGGGGAGCACTTTCAAATTCTGGATCCCCACCACCATTTCAGAAGTTCTTGATCTTTGAGACCCTTTCTCCACTCATTTTCCTAACTGTCTTTGAGTCATCAGCTAATTTAGCTACCATATCCTTAGTCACTTTATCCAAGTCATTTATATAGATTGTGGCACCTTATCAAGTACCTTTTGGAAATACAAACAGACCCCATTACATGGTCCCCATCATCCAAGTTGCTTGTTGCATTCTCAAAGAAATCTAATAATTTAAGCAAACACAATTTCCCTTTCACAAAGCTATGCTAATACTGCCTGTTTATATAATTATTTTCTAAATGCCCTGCTATTACCATCTTAGTAATGGATTCAAGTATTTTCCCTTAGACAGGCATTAGGCTAACTGGCCTATTGTTTCCTGATTTCTGTGTTCCTCATTTTTTGAATAGCTGTGTCACATTTGCACATTTCCAATCCAAGTGAACTTTCCAGATTCCAGAGAATTTTGATAGATTGCAATAAATGCATCTCCAATCTCTGCAGCTACTTCTTTTAAGACCTAAAGTCTGCCTGTGTTCTTTAAATGCTTGTGTTGTCCCACTGTTTCTTCTCTGATTTACTCGTTAATCCTCTCACCGTTGCCTGACAGCTTCCTCTTGGGTTTCCTCTTCAAACTCTCGGTACTGTTTCTGCTTTGCCTATAATCAACAGGTTTTTAAACAAATATTAAAATATTTGATTAAATGTGTATTGATTCAATTATAACAAGTTAAATTGCCTTTAGAAGATTCCTTGACACTATTTTGAAGTAGGGCTTGAGAGTTCTTCCTGAGAGAGCCTTGCCCAACCAATCACACTTAAGAAAACTCAAAAGTGATTAATCATTATCTCACTGTTGTTTGAGGAACTTTGCACAAATTGGCTACTGTTGTTTCCTTCATTGCAATAATATTATTTTGAAGTGTGTTATTGGCTGTAAAGTACTTTGGGACACCATGTATGGATGCAAGTCTTTTCCTCGAGGGTCATCTCAGAACGATAAGTAAGAGTAGGCCAAATGGCCCCTTGAAAGTTTTCCTCCATTCAGTAAAACATTGGCTGAACATATGCATTAATGCCACTTTCCTGTCCTATTCCAATATCCCTTGATTCACATTATGCCCGAAAATTTATTTATTTCATTCTTAATGTGGAGTATCAACAACTTTATATGATAAGAGACGTGCAGAGATCCTCAGCCTCATCTCAGTACTAAAATGCCAACCCACTTATTCTAAGAATATGGCCCCTAGTACTAGACTGCCATGTTTCCTCATTGGATATCCCCCTCTTCCCAGCAATCAATTTCTTAAATTTGCAATGTATGTTGTTTTAAAGCAAGGATATCCTTCACTACAAAAGGGGACCAAACTGTACAGATGAGATCTCACATTGCCCCTACATAATCACAGCAAGACACCCACTTGTACTCCAAACCTTTTGTAGTAAAGGTTGACCTACAATTTGCCTTCATAATTGCTTGCTATGACTGCATATTAATTTTCTTGTTTTGTGTTCAAGCACCCCAGCTCTCTGTATACCAACATTTATAGTTTCTTACCTTTTCAAGAAATAATTTCATAACTGCCTACATTGTACTCCATCTACGACCATCAAAATCTATATTTTTTTTAATTCATTCACGGGATGAGGGCATCGCTGACCAGGCAGCTTTCATTGCCCATCCCTGATTGCCCAGAGGGCAGTTTAGAGTCAACCACGTTGCTGTGAGTCTAGAGTCACATGTAGGCCAGACCAGGTAAGGATGGCAGTTTCCTTCCCTTAAAGGACATTAGTGAACCAGATGGGTTTTTCCAACAATCGACAATGGATTTACGGTCATCTTTAGATTCTTAATTCCAGATATTTTTATTGAATTCAAATTCTACCATCTGCCATGGCGGGATTTGCACCCAGGTCCCCAGAACGTAATCTGGGGGTCTCTGGATTTACAGTCCAGCGATAATACCACTAGGCCATTGCATCCCCAGCCTTTTTGCAGCCTGTTTATGTTCCCCTCGCAGCTTACTTTTCCATTTGGCATTATCACCCAGTCATTGGATTAAATTGTATATAGTAGAGGGAAAATCTCTGGTGTATTGATATCTTGTAGTGCAGGCTACCCGTAAGTTGTGCTGACAATCACTAACTTGAAGCTTCCAGCCCCTAGGCAGAGCTGGCTACAGGTAGGTATCATAGTAATCGGCAGCCAACATTACATTTGCGTGCCCAGTGTATCAGAAGCACATTGAGTTGAATGTTCCTTGCAATATACTTGCTAATTTTCAGACCTTTAACACAAATAAAATCTCTGCCTCTTGAAGTCAAAATTTGCATTGGGAATCTGGAACCCACTTACCCAAGAAGGTGTTGATAAAATTTTTTTTTTGCTGCGTAAGTGTATTAGGAGCTATAACAAGATAGGTAAGTAGATTAGAGCATGCATCAGGCATGATCTAATTGAATGATGGACCAGGATCAAGGAGCTGGATTATTACCTAAGTCACGTGTGACTTGGCAAAGGATACATAAGATTAGTGAAAAGAAGACATGATTGAAAGACTGGTGTGGGAGAAATTAGTTCAGGTTTGTGGGGCTCTGGTATCAGTACCAGAGAAAGTGGGGGCTGTAACTTTGGGGCAGTCTGCACCTGAACTTGCACTGGGATCAGTGTTCTAGCAAACTGTATAACTAGGCAGGTAGAGTGGGCTACAAATTAAACAGTGAGGGTGAGGAATCAAGCTTGGATATATGTAGCAAATCAAAAGGTAAAGTCAAAACACAAAAGCAAAATAATAATATGGAAAAGGAAGGTCAACAAATGACAGAAAGTGACAGAGGAAGTAGGTGTAAGAATGTATCAACAGTCAAGACTACATCTACAAAGTTAACAAAAAGACAAAAAATGACATGCTCTGTATCTGCATGTGCCTATCATTCATATCAAAGTCAATGAAATGGTAGCATACATTGAAGTTAACAAATATGATTTAGTAGCTATTATGGAAGAGTGGCTGCATGGTGACCAGGATTGTGTCCTGAATATTGAGGGGTACGTGACATTCAAGAAGAATAGGAAGGTCAATAAAGGTGGAGGAGTAGCTCTGTTAATCAAGGATGGCATTGGTGCAGTGGTAAAGAGGACCTTGGTTCAGGAGATTGGGATTTAGAATTGGTTTGTAGGAGAAAGAAGCCACTAGTAGGGTTTTAATGGTCTACAGCCCTCCCTTATAGGATGAAGTATACAGAAGAAAATATTGGGTGCTTGTGATAAAGGATTTGTAATAATCATGGGTGATTTTAATCTTCATATAACTGGAAAAATCAGATTGGCATTGTGGCCTGGATAAGGAGTTCATGTTTTTCAGAGGGTTTCTTACAGTAACACATTCTGGAACCAACCAGAATTCAACCAGACAAGATGAATTAACAATCTCAGAGTAAGGATACCCCTAGGTCAAGTTTTCAGTTTGACAAGGAGATGAGTGGGTCCAACTCTTTTAAAGATATATAAGAACAACTTTGTGGGCATGATGGCTGAGCTAGCTGAAGTGAACTTTTTTTTTCTTTATTCATTGGATGGGAGCATCGCTGACCAGGCAGCTTTCATTGCCCATCCCTGATTGCCCAGAGGGCAGTTTAGAGTCAACCACATTGCTGTGAGTCTAGAGTCACATGTAGGCCAGACCAGGTAAGGACGGCAGTTTCCTTCCCTAAAGGACATTAGTGAACCAGATGGGTTTTTCCGACAATCAACAGTGGATTCATGGTCATCATTAGATTGTTAATTCCAGATTTTTTTTTATTGAATTTCAAATTTCACCATCTGCCGTCGTGGGATTTGAACTAGGGTCCCCAGAATGTTATCTGGGGGTCTCTGGATTAACATTCCAGAGATAATACCACTAGGCTATTGCCTTCCCTTGCAACTGGAAAACTAGGCTGGGAATAGATAAATGGAGAAGCAATGACAAACATTTAAGGGAATTATTCAGAATAAGAATATTCCTACTATGAAGAAAAATCCTGAGGGAAGGTCCAAAATCTGTGGCTAACTAAAGAAATTATGGAAAACATCAAACTTGAGGAAGAAGCATATAGTTGCACAAAGATGAGGGGCAAGTCAGTTAATGGCATATGTAAAATGGCAGAAAATGTTAATGTGAAAGAAATTAGTGCACAAGAGGAAGCTGCAAGAAATGTAAAAAATGTAAATAGGGAGAGTTTCTATAGCTGTTTAGAAAGGCAAAAAGTAAGGTGAGTGCTGGTCCTCAGAAGAGAGAGAGTGAGAATGGGAAAGGAACAGTAGGTAATATGAAAATGGCTAATGAAATGAACAAATATTTTGCTTCTGGTTTCACTATAGAGAATACCAAAGCATTTCAACAATAACTGTAGGAAACTGAAAGGAGAGATGCACCTAGTGACATTATAATCACTGGGAAAGCGACACTGAGCAAACTAACGAAGCTGTGGGATGTCAAGTCCCTAATTCCTGAAGGATTTCATCCTGGAGTCTTAAAAGAGGTGGTTAATGAGGTGGTAGATTAGTTTAATTCTTTAATTCATGGAGGGAGGTGGCTGGACACTTAAAGGCCAGATAGCTTGACTTGTGTCATGGTGGAACTATTAGAATTGATCATTAAGGAGATTACAGCTGGGCACTTAGAAAAACCCAAGGTAATCAGGAAGAGTCAACATGGTTCTGTGAAATGGAAATTATGTTCAACTCAATATATTGGAGGTATTTAAAGGAGTAATATGTGCTGTGGATAAAGGGAAGCCTGTAGATGTATTGTCCTTTGATTTTCAGAGGGGATTTGACATGGTACCACATGAAAGGTTATTACTCAAAGTAAGAGCTAACAATGTAGCAGATAACATTAGCAAGAAAAGGTCTGGCTGGCACAGAACTGAATGTATACATAAATAGGCCTTTTGGGTCTGTCCTGGTACCTCAGCTTTTAACTCTAACCTTAACTGTCATGAACTGTCACCTCTACTCAAAACCAATTTGTAATACTACTAGCCATGGAAGTGTTAGTGAATATGACCATCAAATTCAGCTTTTGTTCTCATTGACAGACATCAGTTATACTCCAACATGATTTAGAAGACATTTTTCTGACTAGACATATCTAGATTTAGTTATTGCCCCCCAAACCAAAAAAAAGCACGTTTTTCCTGACTGGAAACCTAAAGCCACACTGCCAGCTTGCCCATTTGCTTTATGTATTTGAGCTTTTGCTAAGAGGGACTGCAGTGCTTTCATACCATTTTTATATCACTGTTGTCCTCTTCATTTGTGGAGAAAAAACAAAAAAAAACCTAATCTTGAAATTCAAGTTATTTGACTTGTATTTAAACAGCAAGAGTGTGATCTTTTCCCCACAGCTATCGTGATATTTTCTAATTTGATGCATCTTACCATGGCTGTGTATTCCCTTCAACAGCCAGTCAGTCTTCGCTGAATGAGGCAGAGCGACCACCAGTGACCACAGTTAATCAACTGACAGAGGCCAGTGCAGGAACAAGTTCTGATTGGCCCTTGGAGAATGCAAGTGGCAACTCCTCCTCCTCCGCACAACAGACGGATATGAGCCCTCCAGCATCAGGAGCCAGCACTGCTACTACCGGTAGGTTACAAGCCAGTACCTGAGCATTGTCAGCATAGAATTCAGGCAGCCATCTGGATGCAGACATTCAACTCTCAGGGGGGAGGTAGTGTGACTCAACCTGCTGACGCAGCAAGGAGGAGCTCATGTGATTAGATTTTGTTGCACTCTCGCAGGGCAGAGTCAACGAGACTTGGATTTTGAATTCGGTTTATAAGCATCATCAAAAGTTCTGATGCCATAAACAAAGCTTTAAAGGAAGCTCAAGTATGTTGTAAGATGTAATTGCTGTCTGTATGGCTGACACAAAAACCTGTTTTCTAAGTTAGCTTATTTATGTATACGATTGAAACTCAGTCCAAGTTTGAACTCAAATAGGCTGCATGTCACATAAACAAATGGACTTATCCTTTAGTAAAGAATGGCCTAATTCCTATTATTTTGAAAACTTTTATTTTCTGATAAGGGAGAAAATTGCTGCTGTATTTCTTTATATTCCAATACGTAACGATCCAATTATATTTACAGAAATTTCTAATGGAATAATAGATAATAGAAATTAGATTGGAAAACTATCCACAATATTTCTAAAATATTGAAGGTGTACTAAAAATGTTAATGTATGCACAGAGGGTGATATATGCCAGAAACTTTGCTATGTGAGGCAAATTACTGTCAGCACAGATACATTACTGTGCATGTTTCTAGTCAATGAGTTCAACTTGATTTTTGCTCAATCTTTCTTCAGCTTTACTTGTCAATTATTTGATTGCTAGAAGTGTTATCCTAGGTAATTACAGACTAAAGTAGACCAAATCCTGAGAGACATCGCTGTTCCTTTAGTGTGAATATATTCTGCCAGTACAGGCTTTTCATAATAACTCTGAACGTATGCCAAGTAGAAGCAAAGTGTGAATAACATATGAAAGCATAGTTCATAAAGTTTTTAAATGTTTTCGTTAATGCAGAAGCTGATTGAAAATGGTGACTGAAGAGAAGATAAACTGTCAGAAAATTCAGTTTACTGAGACAACACAAAAGTTGGCAGTAGAAATTTGAATTTTTAAACTTAATGAATTATTCCTCTGTATGCTGTTCATAGTTTACTTCAGTTGGAATTACATCTCAAAGTTATTAAAGTTTCAAATTGCACAAGGACTTTACAAATACCCTGTATCCATACCAAACAGCATAGCAGTAAAGGCCCAGATCTGTCGTGTAGTAAAGTCAACCAAGGTTTGTGTACTAGATCAGTACACTGTAACTCCTGATGAAAACTCTATATAAATGGATGTTGGAGGAGGACACAACTGCATCAGTGTAGTGCCTCCCCAATATCAGGTAAACCGTCGGTGGCACCCTAACTTTGGTCAGTGGCTTAAGGAAAAGACAGTTGGAAAAACGAAGTGAATTCAAGCAAAAAGAGCAACAATGTGTGTGACAATTTGAGAAGACTATTTTGGTTACTGCAGTCAGCAGCTCCAGTATATCCTCGTTTCCACGGGCATACCAGTTACTTGTGTTTTTCAAATCGTAGATCATTAGTCAGTAGTAAAGCTATTCTCTTGTCATGGATAGCTTAATTAATTTAATATTAGCCTGTTAGTAAAATAAACCCCCTTATCCAACCAAACATGTCTTTTGCATCAGGTTTTGAGGTGAATCCTCAAGTCCTAATAACAAATCTTCACATCTGACAAGAAAGAGAAAAGGAAAAATCTTTGTTTCTCTCATGTTTAGAGAAACTCGCCAAGCCTGTTAATCAGAATGTTTCTAAGAGCAATTATCTTCTAATTAATCTTATGGTGAATTTATTGGCAATAACAATTTTTGCCCTTAAAAGAATAGGTTTGACTTTGTGTAGCTTTCCCTTCGTAGCAAGATACCTAAACAGTATCTGTAACAAGGTAGAAGCAGACGTTAGCCTAGAGGAGATTATAGAGTGAACATGGGATGATTTGTAAACCAGGATGATCATTTTATTATCAGCATACTGAGGGATCCAAAGCCAGTGAAGGTTGACAAGAACACAGATGAATGATACAGAGAACGCAAGTGGCAGAATTCCAGATGAAATCAGAGTTCTCAACCCCTTTTTTTCTAACTCTGGAAGTATTTTATAAAGAACTTTTATTTACCTTTAGTCTTCATCTTCTAGGCTCCATTCATGCCAAAAAGGTTTTTCAATGGCTGGAGAACATTTTTTAAAAATTTGACTTCCAGACAATCTAAAAGATAATCTCTCAAGAGTAGACACATTAAACAAAAAAAAACACTAACCAGCAAGCAGCTTTGTAAAACATGCAAACTTGGCAGTCTCCAAGTCCGCTGGGTTTGTCAACAGCATGGTAAAGATAGGGTCAATTCAGTTCCGTAAAAATGTCATATCGGACTCGAAATATTAATTCTCTCCAAAGCGGCTGTCAGACCTGCTGAGCTGCTTCAGCATTGTCTATGTTTGTTTCAGGCCAGTTTAATATGTTTGAGATCATGTTTGCCAATTTTCATTGCCCGCTGTAAAAAGACTGGCCCATGTGTTTTTTTTTTCCCTCCTTGTCATTTTCAAGGAATGTACTAAGCTCAACTGAGTGGCCAAACAATCTGTTGCTAGGCCTGTACTTAAGTCACTCTTGAGCTGACACTCAAAGGTTATCTAAATACTGATGATGTTGTCCCCTCTGATTTTTCCTTTGTAACAAATGCATTTTATTTTTGTTTTCCCTGTCTGTAATTGGATAGTTGAAACGAGCATTAGAAGCACAATTGCATTGTATAAACAGAGCTGTGAAGGGAATAGTTATATAAATATATTTGGATGATTCACATGTAACTCTTTTGTCCTTTTTATGAGATTATAACCACGCTTAATCATTTTGCACAGCTGCTGCACAAAACAGCATGAGTTATTAACCCAATTTATATAAAGGTTGTAAAAACCTTCGTGAGTATTTTCATGCGAGTTGTAAAGCATCACACACATCAGTTTGATTTCCTTCAATGTCTGTCTTTTGGCCCTTGGACAGCTGCAATTTATTTTTTTAATAAAGTTTTAAAATTTAATATACAATACATGTAGTTCTCCCACTTCTCTTCCAGCAAATGTGACAATTTTCTGTCATTTTTATGCTATTTGCCTCAGTTCTGCTTAATGTTATTGGTTCTAGCCCTATTTTCCATGCTTTATTAGTTTGCTCTGAGCCCACATCTCAATTTGTCAACAGTCAATTCCTGTTTGCTCCGCAGTAATATAGAAGGCTAGATGTGTTGCAACGACATCTTTTCAATAGTCAGAAAACGTATGACTTTTCCTCTCTGTGTTTCATTATTGTCTCCAAAACCTAAAAAACTCAATGAGCACATTAAAATGTTAAAATAGTTTCAAATCACCAGGTAGAAACTGTACTATAGCTATTTCTCAGAATTGGTGAAGTTGGGATAGGGAAGCAGAGTTCACACAGCTAACCTAATGCTAAGCTTTTTAATCAAAATTTGTGCACCAAAACTGGTTCTCAGCTGGAGCACCCAGCCCTGTCGAGTTTTCACCATCCCCCCAGACCTCCCCCTTACTGAGGACGAACGGTCAGTCCTCAGTAGAGGGCTCACCTTTGTACCCCTCCACCCACACATCAACGAATACCGGCCACGTTTGGACATAGAGCAGTTTTTCCTCCGCCTCCGTGCTTACTTCTTCAACCGTGAGCCTAACCCTCCCTCTACTGACCCCTTCTCCCGCCTCCAACACACCCCCTCCTCCTGGACACACCCCAAAGCCTCCTACCCTCCCTCGACCTCTTCACCTCCAACTGCCGTCATGACATCAATCGCCTCAACCTCTCCACCCCTCTCACTCACTCCAGCCTCTCCCCCGGAGAACGTGCAGCCATCCGCTCCCTCTGCTCCAATCCCAACCTCACCATAAAACCCGCGGACAAGGGGAGGCGCAGTTGTAGTATGGCGCACTGACCTCTACATCGCCGAGGCCAGGCGCCAACTCTCGGACACCTCCTCCTACCGCCCCCTTGATCATGACCCCACCCCCGACCACCAAACCATCATCTCCCAAACCATCCACAACCTCATCATTCAGGTGACCTCCCACCCACAGCCTCCAACCTCATCGTTCCCCAACCTCGCACTGCCCGCTTCTATCGCCTTCCCAAAATCCACAAACCTGACTGCCCTGGTCGACGCATTGTCTCCACCTGCTCCTGCCCCACCGAACTTATGTCCACCTATCTGGACTCCATTTTCTCCCCCTTGTCCAGGAACTCCCTACCTACGTCCGTGACACCACCTACGCCCTCCACCTCCTCCAGAACTTCCAATTCCCTGGTCCCCAACACCTCATCTTTACCATGGATGTCCAGTCCCTATACACCTGCATTCCCCATACAGATGGCCTAAAGGCCCTCTGCTTCTTCCTGTTCCGCAGGCCCGACCAGTCCTCCTCCACTGACACCCTCATCCGCTTAGCCGAACTCGTCCTCGCCCTCAACAACTTCTCTTTCAATTCCTCCCACTTCCTACAGACAAAGGGGGTGGCCATGGGTACCTGCATGGGCCCAAGCTATGCCTGCTTCTTTGTAGGTTACATGGAACAATCCCTCTTCCTAAACCCCTGGGCCCTAAACCCCACCTCTTCCTCCATTACATTGATGACTGTATCGGC
This sequence comes from Rhincodon typus, assembly GCF_021869965.1. NCBI lineage: Eukaryota > Metazoa > Chordata > Chondrichthyes > Orectolobiformes > Rhincodontidae > Rhincodon > Rhincodon typus. The sequence continues at coordinate 10,200,948 of NC_063348.1, forward strand.
GCCGCCTCGTGCTCCCACGAGGAGCTCGAACAGTTCATCCACTTCACCAACACCTTCCACCCCAACCTTAAGTTCACCTGGACCATCTCTAATACTTCTCTCTCCTTCCTGGACCTCTCTGTCTCCATCTCCGGCAACCACTTAGAAACCGATATCCATTTCAAGCCCACCGACTCCCACAGCTACCTAGAATACACCTCCTCCCACCCACCTTCCTGCAAAAATGCCATCCCCTATTCGCAATTCCTTCGCCTCCGCCGCATCCGCTCCCAGGATGAGGCATTCCACTCCCGTACATCTCAGATGTCCTCGTTTTTCAAGGACCGCACCTTCCCCCCTTCAGTGGTCGAGAATGCCCTTGACTGTGTCTCCCACATTTCCCGCAACTCATCCCTCACACCCCGCCCCAGCAATAACAACCAAAACAGAATCCCCCTCGTCCTCACGTACCACCCCACCAACCTCCGGATCCAACACATCATCCTCCGACACTTCCACCATCTGCAATCCGACCCCACCACCAAAAGACATTTTTCCCTCCCCACCCTTATCTGCTTTCCTGAGGGACCACTCTCTCCGTGACTCCCTTGTCCGCTCCACACTCCCCTCCAGCCCCACCTCACCCGGCACTTTTCCCTGCAACCGCAGGAAGTGCTACACCTCCCCCCTCACTCCCATCCCAGGCCCCAAG
>NC_063348.1:10201738-10212326 GCF_021869965.1 Rhincodon typus
GCATCCGCTGTTCCCGTTGTGGCCTCCTCTACATCGGGGAAACCAAGTGGAACCTTGGCGACCGCTTTGCAGAACACCTACGCTCGGTTTGCACTAAACAACTGCACCTCCCAGTCGCGAACCATTTCAATTCCCCCTCCCATTCTTCAGATGACATGTCCATCCTGGGCCTCCTGCAGTGCCACAACGATGCCACCCGAAGGTTGCAGGAACAGCAACTCACATTCCGCTTGGGAACCCTGCAGCCCAATGGTGTCAATGTGGATTTCACAAGCTTCAAAATCTCCCCTCCCCCTACCGCATCCCAAAACCAGTCCAGCTCGTCCCCGCCTCCCTAACCTGTTCTTCCTCCCACCTATCCCCTCCTCCCACCTCAAACCCCACCCCCATCTCCTACCTACTAACCTCATCCCGCCCCCTTGACCTGTCCGTCCTCCCTGGACTGACCTATCTCCTCCCTACTTCCCCTCCTACACTGACCTTTACTGGCTCCATCCCCGCCTCTTTGACCTGTCTGTCTCCTCTCCACCTATCTTCTCCTCTATCCATTTTCTATCCGCCTCCCCCTCTCTCCCTATTTATTTCAGAACCCCCTTCCCTTCCCCCATTTCTGAAGAAGGGTCTAGGCCTGAAACGTCAGCCTTCCTGCTCCTCTGATGCTGCTTGGCCTGCTGTGTTCATCCAGTTCTACACCTTGTTATCCCTGGTTCTCAGCTGAGAATTTGTTTGGGAATTTGTTGCTATGGATGGGAGTTGAATGAGATTTTTGAGCACTCTAGCCCAATCCAGAGTATCTTTTTTATGAATGGTAGGCTAAATTCAGGTGCCGAAATCCAGGCCCTATTTCTGATAGGTGCATTTCTTGCTAGTAGAGGAAAGTGGATGGTCGTGAAAATGGTGAAAAACCAAATTCAGCAGATCTATTTGAATTTTGTGCCAAGTTCAAACAGGTCCCAGTTATGCTGTTCCAAGGGCCCTAATTCGCAATGAGTCACTAATTGATGTTAAAGACATAAATACTCTCAAAGGTAGATATGGTCTGTTACAGTGTCATAATCTGAAATTGCTTCTAATCCCTGTTCTTTAAACATGAAAAGGGCAGGCTGCAGCAATCTGTGAGAAAAATTTAAAAATCATCTGCTGGACTGCTTTAATTGACCATCAGGAGTTGGTTCGGAAAACATATTGCATTCTGTTTGTTCAGTTTAAATAGAAGTCTTTGTTCACGTCCCCCAAGGTTATTATTATGTCACTATGAATATTTTGTTGGGTTTCAAAAGGTTTCTAGTGCACAGTTTAAGTGAAAATTTAAAGAAGCTCTTAAAAGATTTAGCTGTCTTTGAGGCTTCTTGATAGAAGTATGCTTATAGAAGAGCTTAACCACTTTGAATAAGTTTCGTGGGTGGGAGTCTTTTCACTTTTGAGGTGTATGAATGAAAACTACATTAGGAATAATATTTTTTTAATCCCCACATGATGTCTGAATTTGCCCATGCTGGGTGGGTGAGTAGGTTTTGAAATGGCATAGCGATCTGCAGTGTCAGGCTTTAGCATGGATCTCAATGAAAGCTTGGTTTAGCAGAAAGTCAGTGCACACGATGTTGTCTCTTTTGATATTTACCTAATTTCCTTTTGAAGACTACATTTAAAGCTGTTTCCATGGCTATTTGAGCCTGGCGTGCTCCAGGAGAGCTGGTTACATGGAATTATGTAGAACCTGGAGGTGGCATGGGTTTGAGTCAGGGCCATAGAGCAACAATTGCAGGAGGTAAGGGCTGGATGGTCTAACATCTTCTAAAACAACTGGGAATTAAGTCCCAGAGAACTGCCCCATAACCACCCAGAATCCGTTTCTGGGGATGGTAGGCCCAACTCTATCCTCGAATACAAATTGGGTTTAACAGGGCCCTTTAAACCAAGGCTAGACTGCTTAGTTGGGAAATTTCATTTCTCAAGCTACCTACCTCGGTAGCAAAAACCTAACTCATTATCTTTGTTTTGATGTATTTGCAGCCCCTTAAATTTTACCAGAACTTGTTTTCTTAACCACACTACCACAACTAATCCACTCCAACACTGCCAAATTCCAGTCCACTCCAAAACTAAACTTTATCGAAAAAACTTACCCCACTATATTCACATTTAAAAGCCTCCACATCACTTTATACAGTGCCCAGCAATGCGCGTTCTGCTCATTCAAAGCTACTTGAATTATCCCTATACCAAGCATCCTTTCCCACCCCAGAGTGTCTGCTCATGTTCCAGAGAATGCTGCTGCAGATCCATTACTGTCACACTGCACAGCCCCTACTCCCATTATTGGCATCACCTGCAATCCTACAATCAGCACAAAAATATTTGTGTTATTAGAATCACTAAAACTAGATTGTTCAGTCTAATTGGTTATGCTCTCCATAAGCTTCTTCCCACTACACTTCAACTAACCCTATTAACATAGCTTTCTATTACTGTCTCCCTCGTCCACTTAAGTAGAAGTTGGATAAACACTTTTCTCCTTCATATGTCTATATCATTCTCTTTTGATGTGTAGTATTAAATTGGTATCTACAGTTGTGAGAGTTTGCTGTAGTAAAGCTAGTTACCCAGAATTATGCAGTTTAAAACAGGTTATTTGGGCCAACCTGTCCAGGCTTGTGTCCACAGTCCATTTCAGTTCTTTTCCCCATTCTTCTTAATCTGACTTTATCATTATAGTCCTCAATTCCCTTTCCCCTCTCACGCTTCCATATAAATGCATTATGTTATTCAACTGAGCTATTTCCTATAGTTCTAAGTTCTTGCCACTTTGTAAGTTAAGAAGTTTCTCCTAAATGTGGGTGCAGTTGGCAAGGCTAACATTTATTGCCTCCCCCTAATTGCTCTTAAAAAGGGTACACTTTCTGTAAAGTGAAGCTCTTGAATGGTATCACCGAATATTCCTTGGGCAGTCTGACCGCAGAGTAGATCTCTGCTCTGTCGATGTGAAAGTGCAGAAATTCGAGCAGACCTACCTGTGTTTTCTCCAGACTGCTCTAGTCAATATTAGCTTCGAGCGAGTCACCATAATGATCCCGTCCACCCTTACAGCTGCTCGTTGCATTCCTGCAGTTCGTCCTTCAGTTATGCAATTTGTCTCTTTAAACTGGTGATGTAATTATGGTGTTGTTGCTCACATTCGTCAAGCAGCATTTGGAAGTTATCCTTACCAGTTGTGCCACTCACCCTAGGCAGTATGGACTGGCCATCTTCACCTTTGGAGTGCATGCCAACATGTACAACAAGGAAGCTATGCAACACAGTAGAACTAATACCATAGCAAGTTGGCATTCTTCTCCGCATCATTCTTAAGGGTGACAGTGATCCTTGAAATGCTGAAGTCCTTGAGACGAGGCAGCTTTAAGGTGCAAGTTCCACATTTTTAATACAATAACAGTGAAGGAATAGCCGTGCATTCTGAAGTCATGGTGGATAAATTGGAGAGAAACTTAGAGCTGGTGAAGTTTTGGGGTACCTGCTTTCTCAACAATCGGGATAATGAATTTCGGAGGGTGCAGTCAATGAAACCTTAGTGAGTTGCCGCAGTGTATCTTATAGATGGTGCAGTGGTGGCAGAGAAAATAAATATTTAGGGTGATGAAAGGGGTATCTTTCAAGGGGATTGCTCTTTCCTGCATGATTTGGTTATCTTGTGTTGTTGGAGTTGCACACATCCAAGCAGGTGGAGAATATTGCATCACTCTCCTGACTTGTGCCTTACGGATGGTGGATAGGCTTTTGGATGAGTGAGTGAATTATTTGCCTCAGAATCCACAGTTAGCCTCTCACTCTTATGGCCACAGTATTATGTACCTAGTTTCATCAAATGTCTGGTTAATTTTCAATGCCCAGGATGTAGGCAATGGCAGTACCTTTCATTGCGTGTCAATGGGAGGTAGATACATACAGAGATGGTCATTGCTCATACTTGCATGGTAGGAGTGTTACCTGCCAGTTATCATCCTAAATCTGAATATTGTCTAAGTCCTTCTGCATGAACAGAAGCCGCTTCATCACTTGAACAGTTGTAAATATGACAGAACAGAAAATATCTCCACTTCTGACCTTTTGTGACAGCAAAGGTCATGAATGAAGGAGCTGAAAATGGTTGAGCTGCAGAACTCCCCTTGTTGAAATGATTGGTGTCCAATAACTCAACCACTTTGTGCTAAGTATGATTCCAGCCAAAGAGGAGAAATTCCTTGATTCCCATTATACTCCTCCTCACACAAAATATTCAAACACCAGAAATCCCTGTGCTGCTTCATGGTGAGTACACCTTTCACTTCTCTCACTCCATGTGGTATCTCTTCAACTATTCACTGCCCTTTCTTGTTTACTCCTTACTCACTGTCACTGCAAATAGTCACTATTTGCAAAACAACTTTCTGTTTGCAAACAACTGTTTCCCTCATTCATTGTGCTTCAGGTGCAGCACGCTATTCAAATTATGAAGAAAGGCATGAGAATAACTCCCATAAAGCTTTATTTGCATGGAACTGATACTTTTTCTGTGTGAAAAAAGCTTAAGATTGGCAGTAAGGCAGAATTGCACAGAGGTCACTTTTTCTCTGATTTATGCAGTCATTATCATTGCCTATATTGTATTTTAGCAAGATCTGTGCATTCTGCTCCTGAGAGATAGAAACTCCACACTGAGCTTCAAGAAATGAGTGATGTATGGAATATGAACTTCTCTTACTCTATTCTTGTTCTCCCATGCTGAACTTCCATGCCCTCCTCTAGCTGTTACCCGCCTCTTACTGCCTCCTAGACTAGATTGCCAAGGTATATCACTTCCAGGAAGTGTCCTGAATTTCCATGTTGATCTTCTCAAGTTAAATAAAAGCAAATTATAACTAATGAGTAGCTTCGCTCACTCAAACTTCTTTACCTAAATCAAAAGCAGGAAAGAAACTGAAAGACTGACCCGCCCTTAAGGAATTATCTAGCAATCCTGACAGAACAGTTAAATGAAACTATCAATGAAAAGTCAATTTCAAACATTTTTCATTCCATTTTTCCCTCAGTAAATATGAACATTTTCTTGTCAGACGTAAGTTTTCAAACAAAATTTTATCAATTATAAATTTCACAATAATGATTATATTTACTCATTCAATTGTCTTCTGTGTCTTTTAGTTCCTTCTTGAAACCTTTTGCTTCAAAGCCTCAGTCTATCTTGGAATCCTAGACTTTGAGCGGACATTATTTTCCAGACCAGGTGAAAGGAGTCACCAGCCAAATCTGCGGATTCTGAGCATGTTCAGAATTTCCCAGAATGCATCAGTAGGCTTCTCTTGCTTCCAAGAAGAATGATGTCTGCCTATATCCTGTGGGTTTCTTTGGCTCACCTGAGGAGTATTGAATTATCACTGGAAATTGAATTTGTACAGTTTTATTTCAAATATTAGGCGTTTGAAATAATTACTATGCCTTTAACTATTATCAACTGCCCAATTATTATCTGGTGTGAGACAACATCTGTGGTTAGCAGCGTCTCTGTTTTCTTTTGTTTTACTGTGCAAAATAAAGATTCTTTATCAGAAATAGATTTCTTTTTCTCAATGGAAAAAGTGCTATTTGTTTATTTTTCCACCTGATTTAAACCCAGCTGTGAGGTGGCTTTGAACAGCGACTTTAATATGGACTCTACAAAAGCACATAATTCTTGTTATTAATTCTAATAACCCCATCTGCATCTGAATGTAGTACCAATTTACACCAAGTTAGAAACACAAGAGTTCTTTTTTTATGGTGTTTGTCAGTACATTTCAGCCACAACTGGACAAAAATAGGGTAAAATCAACCCAGTGTGGAGCTGGAGGAACACAGCAAGTCAGACAGCATCAGAGGAGCAGGAAAGGCGACATTTCAGGTTTATACTCTTCGACCTGATGAAGGGTGTAAACCTGAAATGTTGCCTTTCCTGCTCCTCTGCTGCCTGACCTGCTGTGTTTCTCCAGCTCCACACTGTATCGACTCTGACTCCATCCAGCATCTGTAGTTCTTGCTATCTACTAGGGTAAAATTATCTACCTTAAAGATGTTATGCTACCTGTAGTATATTGGTAGGAGTTCAGATGGCTGTTTAAAGATACTTTAACAATATAATTAATTCTGTTGGCATATTTCCCAAATGTGCAAATAAACATTTATAAACAAATAAACTCCTTAATTAAACTCCTTGCATTCAGTAACAGTTCTTCTGTACTTTTCTACTTGGGCACAGTATCAAGCCAGTGACACTTGTCACTAACCATAAATTAAGTCTTGTGAGATCTCTGGCAAGAATTTCATCTCCTCTGGTCTTGTTGTACTGCACCTAACTGAAGTATTCTGTACTGGACATTTTCAGCGTAGGTGTGAAGTGATGACACCAGGCTGCAAGCAGCCAGTTGAAGGATTTTCACAGATCGCCCGCTTCACTGCTACAACAGGAAATTAAAATGGAACCACTTTTTTTTAAAACAAAGAGCAGTTTAAAGAATGCAACATGCAGCGTGAACGTATTTGCTAAAAATTCTGATTGTTCAGTTTTTTTAAGATGAAGCATAAAATAAACTACTAATCATTTATCAGCATTCCACAATCTACAAAATTATTTTTTCAGTGTCCATCATCAAATTTTATTAATCATATTGTTATCAAAACACAACAGCAACTAACTGAACAAGGTGTAACTATTAAATGCTTTTCAACAACAATTTGGGGCAGAAAAATTGATATTCTCTTTGATTTCAGCGATTGTCTGTTCTGAGATAGCCACAGTGCAATCTGTGACCATAATTCTAGGATTTCCATGTTAATTTATCAATATCTTGATGTTGCTGTCATTTTCAGAGGATAATGACTGCAAATGCTGACTGTTCAATGTCAAACAACACCTGCCCTCCCCCAAAATCCAGTACAGTATTTATTTTCTCAACTCAACGAAAGGATTTAACGTTATTGAACAATTAGTTTGCGTGCATAGGAGTTGAGTATCTGGAGATCAACTCATCTTCACGTCCCAACCCGAAACGTCAACTTTCCTGCTCCTTTGATGCTGCCTGGCCTGCTGTGTTCCTCCAGCTCCACACTGTGTTATCTCATCTTCATGTGCATCTGTTTTCTTAAGCCATTGTAAGCACCATAAGATTTCATGAAGGTATGCAAGGATATGTTACTTTCCATCCAGTAAAGACTTCTTGTAAATGGAGATCTTGAGAGGCTCTAAGGACATTCTATGAAGATAGGTAGGGAAACAGCAGGCGTGTTAAGTGGTCAAGTTACATAAATCTCCCAAAGAATTTTCACAGACATGGTGACTGAATGGTGGTGTACCGTTCCAAACAATTGGAGTGGACTTGGGATGTGTAGATGCCTGCATCTCAGCCACTTCTTGTTTTGCTTTTTCCTAACTTTGTATTGTATCAAATGTTGATTGTCACTTCTGTTCAAGTTGCTTTGATCAAAAGGATCACTGTGAATTGCAGACCATCTCAACAAACACCATCATTAGTATTTCCCACTGTCCCTGGAAAAACTTTAGAACAATACAGCACTGCCTGGACAGTGTCCTTCACACACAAATAATCAGACCATTGGCTACCTGATATATGTTCTGCTCTTCTTCCATTATTAGGGGAAACCAGGTTCAAATACAGGTAGAGTGTTGCTGTAACTGCAGGTATACCTAGCTGATCTCCTTTGATTTTGGTCATGAAAAAACTGAGAACGCACTCCTTTCCAATCATGGAATTTATAGCACAGAAACTAACAATTTGGTCGAGCTAGTTTATACAGTGTTTATGTTCCACTCAAGTTTTTTCTCACTTTCCTTCTGAGTTGTAAGTGATATGTTTTAATTATTTGTTGATGAAATATGGACGTGTGTATTGCTTGCTAGGCCAGCATTTACTACCCATCGCTAATTCCCCTTGAGAAGGTGGTGGTGAGTTCCCTTCTTAAACCTGCAGTCAATATGCTGTAGGTAAACCCACAATGCTGTTCGGCAGAGCATTCCAGGGTTTTGACTCCATGTTAGTGAAACAACTCTGACATGGTTCCAAGTCAGCAAAGCCAGTCAAAGAAAAGCTGGTACTGCCAACCCAGAAGCATACAGGTCAGGTAAAACCGAAAAAGAACACTAATGAACTTAAAATAAACTTAATAATGGAAAAATTGAGTTCAGTTAGCTCTATTGTTACATGTACTCAAATGAGTACGGTGACAAGTTTACAAGTCGCCACATTACAGTGCTATCTTAGGTACAAAGGTACCTAGTTACAGATACTTAAGATTAAATTCTTAGGGGGGACAAAAAAAATAAAGAAATGAAAAGTCCAACATTACAGATCATAGGATCAGTAATAGTAGCTCAGAATAACACTCATTCCAGTCCTGTCCACACCGCCTCCTAGCCTCCAGTAACTGAGAGGGAGAACTCCACTGCCTCAGCCAGACCCACCAGTGTAGGAGTCGCCACACTTTAGGTGCCATCTCTTTGCCGGTGGGCTCACTTCACTGACCCTGCTGAACCCCGCAGCCAGGGGCTGCGCTGCTGCCGCCACCACCTCACTGATAACCAGAAGTCCCCGCTCCAGTTCCACTGCGACCGCAACCACGTGTCCCTGGCCACGCTGCTGCCTCGATGACACCAGGAGATCCCGCTCTGAGCCCACTGCAACCAGAAGCCCCTGGCTCCGCTGCCAGGCCAAGCCGCTGCTGCGCCAAGAGTGCCGCTTCAGCTGCAGATGGCACCTTGCCGGTGCCCGTGATAGCCGGAGGAGCTATGCCGCCGCTTCTGCCAGCCCCAAACACCCTGAGGACGTCCTTGCTGCTTCCGCTGCCGCCGCCTCCACCTCCAATCACCAGGGAAAAAAGCAGAAAGAAGAAGAGCAGAAACAGAAAAAAAATGGAAACCAGATGGGAGCAGATGAGTGCAAAACCAGCAGGACTAAAGGAATTAAAGAAGGAAATTAGGAATGTAAAGAAATGATATGAAAAACAATTGGCTGGTAAAATCAAAGAAAATTGAAAGATTTTTAACCAATACGTTGAGAGCATGAGGATATCTGAGGAAAGGGTAAGGCCTATCGGAGATGGACATGGTATCTTGCGCGTGGATATAGAAAATATGAAGATTTTTTTTAATATTTTGTCTCTGGCTTAACAAAGGAGAGGGATGATACAGACATTTTAGTTGAAGAGGAGTAGTGTGCCTATGTCTAATGAGAAGGGAAGCACTGGAGGGACTGACCTACTTGAAGGTGAATAAGTCACCACGGCCAGATGAATTATATCCGAGGCTGTTAAAGAAAACCACAGAGGCAAAAACAGATGCTCTGAAGATCATTTTCCAATCCTTACTAGATACGGGTGAGATACCAGAGGACTTGGAGATCTGCAAGCTATTATTTAAAAATGATGTGGGGAAAAGCCAAATAATTTTTGGCCGGGACAGTCTGGTCTTGGTAGTGGCCAAATTGTTTGTATCCATTCTAAAAGATAGGATAAACTTTCACTTAGAAAGGCCTGGATTAATGAGGGTTAGTCAGCTTGGTGGTGGTAAATGAAGATTGTGTCTTATTAACTTAATTGAATTTTATGAGAAAGTAACCAGGATGATTAGTGAGGGTAATGCAGTGTATGTTGTCTACATGGATTTTAGTAAGGCATTCAGCAAGGTCTCACCTGGCAGACTAGTCAGAAAATTAAAAGCCCATGTGATAGTGGATTATAGCAAGTTGGATTGAAAATTGGCTCAGTGACAGGAAAAATGAATGTTTTTGCAAATGAAAAGCAGTTTCCAGTGACATCCCATAGGGCTCAGTGTTGGGTGTCTTGCTGTTTGATGTATATATTAATGATCTGGACGTAAATGTGGAAGGCATGGTTGAAAAATTTGCAGGTGATACCAAGTGTAGTTGAGGTGAAGAGGTTGGCTGTTGACTCTAAAATGATATCAGCAGTATGGTTGAGTGGGTGGAAAAGTGAAAGTGCTTTTGGGGAGGGCAAACGAAGCAAGGGAAACACAACAAACGAGACTAAAGGAAGTAAGAGACCATGGAGGGCATATTGACAGATCCCTGGAGGTGGCAATATAGGTGGATGAGGTTAAGGATGCATCTCATATAGAATAGTTTCCATCATTAGATGAGGTATGGAAAACAAAAAGCAGGGATATAATGCTAGAACTGCAAAATACTAGTTAAGACCCAGCTGGAGGTTGTGTACAGTGCTAGTCAGGGAGGACATAATTGCTCCCATGTATTTGTTGTCCTTGTGGTAAGAGATGAAAGGTTTGCATGGTGCTATTGAAGGAGCTTCTGGGTGTTACTGTAGTGCATCAAGATGTTGTGTAGATCTTGCTGCATATGGAGACCAACTGCTTCATGATCCAAGTAGTTGCGGATGGTGTTGAACATTGTGCAATCATCAGCACACATCCCCACTTCAGATCTTATGATGGAAGGAAGCTCATTAAAACAACTAAAAATGGTTGGGATAACACAGTGTGGAGCTGGAGGAACACAGCAGGCCAGGCAGCATCAGAGGAGCAGGAAAG
>NC_063348.1:10212726-10274998 GCF_021869965.1 Rhincodon typus
ACACTGTGTTATCTCAGACTCCAGCATCGGCAGTTCTTACTTTCTCTAAAAATGGTTGGGGCTTGGATATTACCCTGAGGAACTCCTGCATTGTTGTCCTAGGACAGAGATGATTGATCTCAAGCAACCACAACAATGTTCCTTTATGCCGGTTATGATTCCACCAAAGGAGAGCTTTCCCATGTTTACCATTGATTTTAATTTTGACAGGGTTCTTTGAAATCTGCCCTTCATATCAAGGCAGAATTTGACAGTCGCTGTCACCTCGCTCCTGGAGTTTAGCTGTATTGTTGATGTTTGGACCAAGGCTATAACGATCTAAGTATCCCTTGCAGAACTTAAAACTGACAATCTGTAAGCGGTTTATTTCTGAACAAGTGGCAGTGATAGTACTGTCAACAGCCCCATCTGCTGCTTTGCTGATAATTGAGAGTAGACTGATCAGCAGTAGTTGGCCAAGTTGGATCTGTCTAGTTTTTTTCTATACTGTACATACCTGGACAATGTTCCACATTGTTGGGTAGCTGCCAGCGTTATAGTTGTACAGGAACTGTAGGCTTTTATTCCCACATTTTGCAGTCCATAGAGCTCATTCTGGATAGCAAAAAACCAAAGCATTTCTAACAATGAAATATACTTCATGTTCTTTATTAAAGCAAAGTACACTACAAAAAAAACTGCAAAAATCTTGCCTATACAATGCTTACAATCACAAGTGACTTGTCTGAAGATCAGACTGGAACAAGTGATAGCGTGCTTTGTCCCAACTTCTTATCATTGAACAAAGGGCCTTCCCAATCGAGCAAGAAATTTTTATTGGTTGGATATTTTCTGATTCAGAGCTGTTATTACACATCTCTGGAGCACGTGGCACTTGAACCCAGGCCTCCTGGCTCGGCTGTTTTATATTCTTTCCATTAAAAAAAGATTTACATTCAAAGTCTTTAACGTTGCCCAGTCTCCAGAAAATGATCAGTTTGATCACTGGCAAACATCACAAACATACCTTGTTTCTTGTGTTGGTTTGACCAATAAACTCTTTAAAACTTGCTTGTGTCTCCTTGGAAAGACTCTTATCTCTTGTTATTAATGAACTTCGATATTAAACCTTAGCTTGCGTTCGCTGCTCACCACTTTTGTGCATTCCAATCAACTGCATGATATTTATACAACACAATTCTATGATAGTCACAAATTTAGCTGATAAATAGTCCACCTTATCAGATCTGATTCACTGTGTCTGTTTTAAACAAAATTGCAGCTTTTCCAGAGTTACTTCAACAGTTCAGACCGTTGCTGCTGAGTGACATTATTTGATGCAAACAAACGTGTTCCTTCCTTCAGCCTAACACAAACACTTTAAAAACCCATGACCTTTCTAATCATTAGGTGGTTGCCAAGTTCCAAATGTTTTCTCCCGATTTCACATTTTGGGTTGGTATCTAGAGAGCAGATTGTCCAGGGGTGCAGTTAATTCTGGAGCTCAAGCTTTCATTACCATTGCTGAATGTTGCCAATGCCCCTTTCCAGGTAATTCTGTGTAGACAGCTCTCCTAGAACTTGCCAAGCTTACACAATAGTGGATACTGATTCATTAGTAGCCTTCAAGATGGAATTAGATAGTGCATGAAGAGAATTGTAGAAATATGAGGGAAGAACAAGGGAGTAGGACTAAATGTTTGAAAAAGTTCATCTTGTTCAAAGGCTGAATAGTGGAGTATCTTTACACTGTTAAACATCAATACTCCAAATTAAGACACTCGTGCTTCCTGCCAACATATTGCTGGCACTCAGCCTTTGCCTGCACCTCGTGGTCACAATAGTATTTGGCGGAGACATGAATTGTGCCTTTTCTCCATGTCTCAACATTCTTCCTTCCAACTTCAGATGCCCTGGATTGCTGGCTACAGTAGTGCATTAGTGTAGCAGGGATCTAAGCCTTGTAATTAAATGCAATCTTTTGACCTGACAGGGAAAAAAATCCTGCTTTTGTTTTATTTGGATATATGTGATAGTTCATATTTGATTTACTTCTTCCATAAGTAGCATTCTCCACCCATTTAACTATCAATATCCAGTTAAAAATAAAGAATCTACACTCTTCCCAAGACTGCTACCTAGCTGTCATTTGGTAGTGTCTGGAATTTTGTACCTCTATCTGCACCCAGCTTGCCCGATTCTGAGAGTAGGAAACTTGACACCACCTCAGTGATGCTGGAAACTGCAAAAAAAAGTCATCAGAGAAACAAGAAGAAGCTCTAACTCCAGAACAAACTATAATGAGTGAGCTGGAACGCTAACATAAATGGCTAATAGTGAATGGGCTCAAATCCAGTATGTGGCAGTGCTTTTCCATGGATGCTGACGCATTTGACCTATTACAGTGCTTCCACTGGTTAGTTCTAAGGGGACACAATTTTACTTTAGCAGACGCCCTTAGGTATTACATTGTTCCACAGTTTCTGAATCACAGTTTTATACAAGACATTCAATTCACCGGGAACACAACCACAAGAGGCCAAATAAAGTAAAATCTTTGTAGCGCACATGCGCTGCAGTGAATATGTGAAATAAACGTAGTATTTATCTGGGATGCTGGAATATAGTTGTACCTTCCAATCTGCACGGCATGGTGGCTCACTGGTTAGCACTGCTGCCTGAGAGTGCCAGGGACCCGGGTTCAATTCCACCCTCTGGCAACTGTCTGTGTGGAGTTTGCACATTTTCCTTGTGTCTGCATGGGTTTCCTACAGGTGCTTCGGTTTCCTCCCACAGTCCAAAGATGTGCAGGTTAGATGGATTGGCCATGCTAAATTGTCCATAGTATCCAGGGATGTGTAGGCTAGCTGGGTTAGCCATGGGCAATGCAAGGTTGCAGGGAGAGGATAGGGGGCATGGGTCTGGATGGGATGCTCTTCGGCAGGTCAGTGTGGACTCATTGGGCCAAAAGGCCTGCTTACACTGTAGAGATTCTATAATTCTATGATCAGTAATAACATTAATTGCATGAATGCTGTTTTCACTTCGTAGTTGAAGTTTCAATGGTATTGTATCAGCATTAAGATTTACAGTGCCTAATACAGAATATTCTGTTTATTTCAAAATAGCACTTCATTCAACTTATGAACACCAAAGTGGATCCATGTATACTAAAGAAATAGTGTGTGTATATGTTCCCTGTACTTAAACCCTTTTGACTTTTGGAATTATATTCACTAACCTTGATCTGTCCGCTAAGACTAGCTGTGCTAAGGAAGGTGCAAATCATGTTTCAGCTCCTGACAAAAATAACAACTTTGATGGACAAATGTCTGTGGAGAGTGCTTTCAGGCTGTACAGATTTCTGACGTTGAGGTTCTTCGGTATTCTGCCTCAGTACTGATGATGCACAAAATCACACTCCCTTAGGGCCTGGGTTTGGCAGAATGTCGATCTGAAAAGCGAGGAACGTTTTTCAGTTCCGGAAAATCTGTTGTTTGTCTTTTTACCTGCTGTTTTACGAGCCTACCTCATGCGCTAGACACAACCGGGATTCTTAAGCAGTTCTGGTTGATGACAGGTGCTTTTACCAGTGCCTGGCACACATCGAAAATATGATGCTTCACTACTGAGAAGGACATTTGACCAATTAGAGTGATTCCACTTGTTGGTCTTCAGGGAGTACAATTTTACTTTAGCAGAAGGTATTATATATTACATTGTTCCACAGTTTCTGAATCACCATTTTATATGGGGCATTCAACTTGCTAGGAACACAACCACAAAGAGGTCAAATCAAATAAATTAAAATCTTTGTAGCACACATGCGCTGCACCGAGTTTGAGAAATAAAGGCAGTAATAAAATATCAAATGAAATAAATTAGAGCATTTTGTGAGGGCTCACACCACCATAATATAATGCATGCTTGAATTCTTACAAGGAACATTAAAATCATCAACAGAAAGTGAGGCTTCTGTTCTGGTATTTCTGAATCTAGGTGGCCTTGTAACCAACATGCAAAAAATAGTCCATTTTAAATACTGTTAGAGAATATGCTCGGTAATTTATATGTTTGCTACACATTACAAGCAAACAGTAAGAGCATAAGAAATAGACGTAGGAGTAGGTCGTCCTAAATGATAGAAGCTGTTATTAAAGACATTATAACAGGATATTTGGCTAAGTTCAAGATAATCACGCACAGGCGACATGGTTTTATCAAAGAGAATTCATGTTTAACTAATTCATTGGAGTTCTTTGAAGAAATAACTTGTGCTGTGGATAAAGGAAACCAGTGGATGTATTGTACTGAGATTTCCAGAAGGTATTTGATAAAGTTGCACATCAAAGGTTGTTGCAGAGAATGAAGGCTGATTGTGTTGGAGGTAACGTATTGCCATGGATAGAAGATTAGATGGCTAACAGGAAACAGAAGTTAGAAATAATTGGGTCTTTTCCAGGCTGGCAAGATGTCACAAGTTGTGTGCCACGGGTCAGTGCTGCGTCCCCAACTCCTTACAATTTATATAAGTGTTTTGGATGAGGGGAACAGAGGTGTGTTATCTAAATTTCTTGATGACAAAAGGGCAAGAAAGTGAGTTATGAAGAGAACATCTTGATTTTAACAAAGGAATATAAATAGTTTAAGTGAATGGACAAAGGGAATATAATGTGGCAAAGTGTGAAATTGACTATTTTGGCAGCAAGAATAGAAAAGAAGCATATTGTCTAAATGGTGAGAGATTATGGAGCTCTGAAATGCTGAGAAGTCTGGGTTTCCTCGAGCATGAATTGCAGAAGGTTAGTATGTGAGCACAGCAAGTAATCAGGAAAACTCAAAATGTTTTATTGGAGGGAGAATTAAATGCAAGAGTAGTGATGTTATGCTTCAGTTATACAGGACATTGGCGAGACCACATCTGGAATGCTGTGTACAATACTGGCCATTGTGCATATGAAGGATGTTAATGCTTTGGAAGCAGTTCAGAGAAAAGTTAGTAATCTAATACCTGAAATGAACAGATTGCTTTATGAGGAAAGGCTAAATAGGATAGGCCTGTATCCTCTGGAGTTTAGAAATGTCAGAAGTGTCTTAATTGAAGCACCTAAGATCCTAAGGAGACTTATCAAACACGTTCTGAAAATTCCAATATATTAGATGCAGTGCCTCCCTTTTGGTTGTCTAGCTTCTTATCTCCTCAAACAGTTCTCTGTTAGTTTATTTTCTCCAAAAATAAATAATAAGGGTATTGTAAGTAAGGTACCAAAGTTAACATAGGCCACTTAGTGAATGAGTCTGGGGAAATGATGGGGAACCAGGAAATAGCAGAGGAAATGAAGAAATATTTGTATCAGTCTTCATAGTAGAAGACCTTAATACCATTCCAAAATGACTAAATAATCAAGGGACAAAATGAGGAGAGGAAATAAATTCAGTAGCTATCACTAGAGGAAAAGTACAAGTGAACCTATTAGGGCTAAAGACCAATAGGTCCCCTGGACCTGATGGGATGCTTAGGATATTAAACAAAATAGCTACGGACATTGTAGTAACAATCTTACAAGAATCCTTGGATTCAGGGAAAGTCCCAAAGGATTGGAAAACTGCCAACGTAGCACCTATATTTACAAAGAGGAGCCCTCAAAAAAAACAGGTAGCAACAGGTCAGTTAGCTTGTTGTCTATAATGGGGAAAACTATTAGAGTCTATTATAAAGGATGTAAAGCAGAGCATATAGAAATATCTAATATGGTCAAGCAAAGTCAACATGGCTTCACAAAGATGAAATCATGCCTAACAAATCTATTAGAATTGTTTGAGAAGAACAAATAGGATAGATAAAGGAAAAGTGGTAGATGTAATACATTTGGACTTTTAGAAGGCCTTTGCTGAAGTACCACATGTTAGTCAACTTAATAAGATAAGAGCCTGTGATGCTGGAAGTAGAATATGAGCATGATCAGAGGATTAGCCAACTAATAGAAAATGGTTGGGATAAGGGGGGCATTTTCAAGATGGCCACATTCCTCATCAATGCATAATATAATCATTGGGACCCCAGCACTGATCCCAGTAGCACTGCACTAGTTACAGGTTGCCACCCCGAAAATGGCCCCCTGTCGCAATTGTCTTCTGAGTTAGGCAACTCAGTGCTGGATTATTTACAATTTATTTAATGAATTAGATGAGGAAAGTAAAAGTACAAAACCAACTTGCTCGATGTTACTAATATGGTGCTATTTATGATCACATTGTGGCTTTCTGATGTTCAAACGATAATCTAAAGTTAAATACCTGAAAATAACATCAATTATGATTAACAAATGAGTACCCCCTTGTACATCTTTGTCTCTGTTTCCCCTATCAGTATAGCATGACTTTGGGTGGTAATGATGTGATTACATGCTGCATATCTCTGGAAGGCTTTAAATACTGCAAAAAAGTTTAAAATACTGCAGTCTTTTTTCTAAAGTAGATATAATTTTATAATATTCATAATTATGCATTTTTATGATGAATGTCTGCAGTTGACCGTGATTTTCTTGTGAGTGATGTTTATTATGTTTGTCTCAAGAGCTCTGCAGGTGTCTCAATGACTGAATATTTCATGTGTGTGTGGACATTTTGTAAAGATTGAAGTGCACTCTGCGATAGTACTGGAAATGGTTTTTACGTCTCAAGTGGCTTAGCAGATGTACATTCTAAAGGGGAGGTTTCTGAAAAATTGGGGCTGCTGCTTTAGATGGGAAGAACTTGTATGTATTAATGTTGATGCATATTCTGTGTGCATTAACATTGATGCATACTACATATATGTATATATTAGCACTGGTAAAATAGAGTTTTACAGCATGGAAACAGAGCTTTCAGTCCAACTCGTCTGCACTGACCACATATCCCAATCTGACCTAGTCCCATTTGCCAGCATTTAGCCTATGTCCCTCTAACCCCTTCCTACTCATATACCCATCCAGATGCCTCTTAAATGTTATAATTGTACCCACCTCCACCACTGCTCTGGCAGCTCATTCCATACACGCACCACCCTCTTTGTGAGAAAGTTACCCCTCAGATACTTCTTAACTCTTTCTCCTCTCATCTTAAACCTATGCTCTCTATGCTTTTGGACTCCCCTACCCTCAGAAGAAGACTTTGGTTGTTCACCCTATCCATGCCCCTCATGATTTTATAAACTTCTATAAGATCACCCCTCTGCCTCTGACATCCCAGGGAAGATAGCCCCAGCATATTTAGCTCTCCCTATAACTTAAAGCCTTCACTCCCAGCAACACCCTTGTAAATCATTTCAGCACCCTCTCACATTTAACAAAATCCTTCCTACAGAAGGGCAACCGGAATTGTATGCAATATTCTAAAAGCAACCTTACCAACATCCTGTGCTGCCACAACATGACCTCCCAACTCCTATACTCAATGCTCTGACCAATGAAGGCAATTATGCCAAATGTCTTCTTCACCACCCTGTCTACCTCACTTCACTTTCAAGGAACTATACACCAGTACCCCTAGCTCTCTTTATTCGGCAACATTTCCCGGGACCCCACCGTTAACTATGGAAGGCCCTACCCTGCTTTGCATCACCAAAATGCAATACCTCTCTTATATTTCAATTAAGCTCATCTGCCACTCCTTGGGCCATTGGCCATCTGATCAAGGTCCCTTGTACTCAGAGATAACCTTCTTCACTCTCCAATACACCAGCTATTTTAATGTTATCTGCAAACTTACTAACCATGCCTCCTATATTCACATCCAAATCATTTATATAAATGACAAAAAGCAGTGGACTAGCACCGATCCTTGTGGTACACTGTTGGTCACATACCTCCAGCTCGCAAAGCAGACCTCTACCACCACTCTGCCTCCTACTTTCAAGCCAATTTTGTATCCAATTGGGCTGGATCCCATGTGATCTAACCTTACTAACCAGTCTACCACGCGGAATCTTGTTGAATGCTTTGCTGAAGTCCATAAGGATTATGTCCAGTGCTCTGTCTTCATCAATCTTCCTTGTCACCTTTCCAAAAAGGCTCAATCAAATTAGTGAAACGTGATTTCCCACACAAAAAGCCATGTTGACCGTCCCTTATCCGTTCTTGCCTTTCCTAATGCATGAAAATCCTGGCCCTCAGAATCCCCTCCAACAACTTACGCACTACTGACATAAGGTTCACCTGTCTATAGTTCCCTGGCTTTTCCTTACAGCCTTTCTTAAATAATAGCACCACATTAGCCAGCCTCCAGTCTTTTAGCACTTCAACCGTGGCTGTCGATGATACAAATATCTCAGCAAGGGGCCCAACAATCTGTCCCATAACTTCCCACAAAGTTAGGAAACACCTGATCAGGTCCCAAGGATTTATTGGAGATAGCAAGAACTGCACATGCTGGAGTCAGCACAACTAAACAAATAATTCACGTCAGTATTTACTGTGGAGAAGGACATGGAAGCTAGGGAACTTAGGGAAATAAACAGCAATTTCTTGAAAAGAGTTCAGATTATAGAAGAGGAGGTACTAGAGATTTAAAACGCATAAAGGTAGATAAATCCCTGGGTCAATACAGTGTGGAGCTGGAGGATGAAGGGTGTAAACCCAAAACATCAGCTTTCCTGCTCCTTTGATGCTGCCTGACCTGCTTTGTCCCTCCAGCTCTACACTGTATTGACCCAGGGATTTATCTACCTTTATGTGTTTTAAACCTCTAGCACCTCCTCTTCTATAATCTGAACTCTTTTCAAGAAATTGCTGTTTATTTCCCTAAGTTCCCTAGCTTCCATATCTTTCTCCACAGTAAATACTGATGTGAAATATTTATTTAGTATCTCACCCATCTCCTGTGGCTCCACAAGCAGATGGCCTTGCTGAACTTTAAGGGGCCCTATTCTTTGAAGCAATCTTCTTGGAACGAAATTGTCTTATGTTCTGCTTTTCCTATTCCCAGAGTTTAACTTTCCAACTTCAGATTCTCCACTTCCCTGTCTGTGTGATAGTCAGGCAGAGAGCCTGCGTGGTTTTTTTTCTGTGTGAATTGCACCCTGTCATTGTCATCTCAGCGATACACAGTATCGTTCATGGTAACTTGCTGTTCAATTTTTCACTTGTCTAATTTCTTTTACACTGTGTGGAATCAACTCATTGCTGATAGGTTTTTTTCTGAGTTGTCCTAAACAAGAACCTTGGTGAGTTTTAGCAGCATATTTACATGTTTGACTCTCCACACTTTGTATTAACATACAACCCTGGAAAATGAGACCAAGATTAGGCTGCTGCATCATTCAGGATCGTCATGGCTATCATCCAACTCGGTACCCTGTTCTTGCTTTCTCGCCGTAACCTTTCATCCCTTTAGCCCCAAGAGCTAACTCTTCCTTGAAAACATTTAATGTTTTGGCCTCAGCTGCTTTCTGTGGCAGAGAATTCCACTCATTCACCACTCCCTGGGTGAAGAAATTTCTCCTCATCTTAATCCTATGGGGCCTACCCTATACCCTTAAACTGTGGCCCCTATTTCTGGACTCCCCTGTCATCAGGAACATCTTTCCTGCATTTACATTGTGTGGTCCTGTTAGAACTTTATAGGTTTCTTAGAGTTCCCCCCGCTCCTCCAGTGAATGTAGCCCTAACTGATCTAGTCTCTTTTTATACGCTATTCTAGGAATCAGTCTGGTAAACCTTCATTGCTCTCCCTTCATAACCAGAACATCCTTCCTCAGATAAGGAGACTAAAACTGCACACAATACTCCAGGTGTGGTCTCAATCGCAGCAAGACGTCCCTGCTCCTGTACATGAATCCTCTCGCTCTGAAAGCCAACATACCGTTTGCCTTCTCCACCGCCTGCCGTACCTGCATGCTTATTTTCAGCTACTTGTGTACAAGGACACCCAGGTCTCGCTGCATGTACTCCTTTCCCAATCTATTATCAATTGGATAATAATCTGCCTTCCTGTTTTTATTACCAAAGTGAATAGCCTCACATTTATAGACATTGTACTTCATCTGTCATGCATTTGGCTACTCACTTGACCTGTCCATATCACACTGAAGCATCTTTGCATCGTCATCATGGTTCACCCTCCCATCCTGCTTTGTGTTGTATGAAAACAGGAGATATAACAATTAGTTACCTCATGTAAATCATTAATATATATTGTGAAAAGTTATGATCCAAACACTGATCCCTGTGGTACTCCACATGTCACAACCTGCCTCTTGGAAAAAGGCTCATTTATTCCCACTTTCTGTTTCTTGCCTGTCAGCAAGTTCTCTATCTACATCAGTGCACTGCCCTCAATGCCATATGCTTCAATTTGACAAGCTAATGTCTTGTATGGGACTTTGTCAAAAGCATTCTGAAATTCCAAGTAAACCACATTCACTGGCTCCCTCTTGTCAACTATATGTGTTGCATCTAACATTCCCTCTAAGCCGCACACAGCCAATCCAAGGTTGCGCGATTGGCTTTGACACACTGGTTCTAGAAGTCATTGCTGCGTGCAGACTTCAGAGGCCCATGCAGCCAGAAGGAAAATTAGAGGGAATTCTGGTTACATCCTCAAATTTACAGTGAATTTGACGATCTTAATTTCTCTGTCATAAATCCATGCTGACTCTTTCTGATCCTCCCACCATTTTCCAAGTGCTCTGCCGTTAATTCTTTTATAGTAGAGTCCAGCAGTTTCCCCACTACTGATGTCGGACTATAGTTCCCTGTTTGCTTTCTGCCTACCTTTTTTAGGTAATTCAGTTACATGAGGAACCCGCTATCCCATAGGAACTGTTCCAGAGTCTATAGAATCTTGTAAGATGACCACCAATGCATTTACTATTTCCAGGGCTACTTCTTTAAGTGTCTGTGATGTGAATTATCAGGCGCTGAGCATTTATCAGCCTTTAATCCCATCAATTTCTCCAACACCATTTCCCTACTATTGATTTCCTTCAATTCCTCCCTCTCACTAGACCCTGAGTTCCCCAGCATTTTGACGATGTTATTTGTGCCATCCTCTGTGAAGGCAAAAATCAAAGTATGTATTTAATCGTTCTAAGGAAGGGTCACTCACCCCGAAAAGTTAACTTTGATTTCTGTCCACAGATGCTGCCAGACCTGCTGAGTTTTTCCAACAATTTCTGTTTTTGTTTCAGATTTCCAGTATCCGCAGTTTTTTGTTTTATATATTTAATTGGTCTGCCATCTCTGTGTTCCCCATTATAACTTCCCTGTTTCTGACTGCAAGGGACCTACGTATGTCTTCATAGAATCCCTATAGTGTGGAAACAGGCCTTTCGGCCCAACAAGCCCACACCGACTCTCAGAGCATCCCACCCAGACATAACCCACCTAATCTACACATCCCTGAACACTACGGGCAATTTAGCATGGCCAATCCACCTAGCCTGCACATCTTTGGACTGTGGGAGGAAACCCACGCAGACACAGGGAGAATGTGCAAACTCCACACAGACAGTCACCCGAGGGTGGAATTGAACCCGGGTCCCTGGCGCTGTGAGGCAGCAGTGCTAACCACTGAGCCACCGTGCCGCCCAACCACTGCTATATTCTTTTCTCATACCTATAGAGGATTTTGCAATCGGTTTGTATGTTCCTCACAAGCTTACTCATACTCTATTTTCCCCTCTTAATCAATCCCTACGTCCTCCTTCCCTGAAATCTAAACTGTTCCTAACCGTCAGGTTTGCAGCTTTTTTTGACCAATTTATGTACCCCTTGCTTGGATCCAATGCAATTCCTGTGATAGCCCCAACCCTAATTTTTCTTGTTAGCCCTGGTTGGGACGCCTTTCCATTCTGAAATACTCTTTAATTCTCATTGAGAGGTTTTTCAAATTGTATCTGGAAAAGAGATGTGCAAAGGGTTGCATGGCTTGTCCTGAATGCTAAGTAATTCTAATTTGTTGTTTTCCTCATTAAGCCCCACACCTCTAATACACCCATAGTATAAATAGGAAAGTTCGTGAATAACTGAATTGCCTTAACAACAACTCCATCTCAGCTGGAGGCCTTCTTGTTTGCTGTGCCTGAAACATGTTATCACATAATAGGTCCTTGACTTAGAATGCCCCAACAACTACTCCCTTCCCACTACTCATTCTGTACTCCCAAGACTGCATCTCACTGGGTTTTACAAGACTGAAACACAGTGTATAATAACCAATATAAAACTTCACTGAGCAGACAACCACTGTTTAGGGACCTTCCTGTGGCCCAGCTGTACCGAGCAGACAATCTCCTCAGCTTCACTGAAATTGCTAAGTGCCCCCTCACAAGCTTTCTGCCAGGCCCTTGCCTACAGATGCACTGAGCAGGCGAACCCCGCCACCCCATGCAAGTGCCTCAAAACTTCTCAGTTTAAAACTGCAGGTTCTCTCACAAAGTAGATGAAAAATTATCAGTTGAACTGAAACCTCCTGATGAAAGTCAGTTTGTACCCAGGGTATGAGTCGCTGGAAAACACGTGCTGGAATTTTTCAATTGATGTCTCAAAATACTTTTATCATCTCAGAAACGTCTTGTTAAAACAACACAGAATTAAGCAACAGTCTTATCTTTTTGTCCTATTCTAGGAGACGCACCAGAGTACATTCCAGGTGAAGACGCCTTGTCTCGCATCCGCCGGCTGATTGCTGAAGGTTGGATGACGGCAGTTGTGCAGCGAGAACAAGGAACCACCACCGCCTCGATGGGAGGGTTTGGAAACAACATCATTGTCAGTCATCGGATACACCGAGGCTCACAGACCGGGAACGAAGCACTGGCGAGATTAAACCCACACCCGCCTACCAACCAAGGCAGAACAGAAATGGACAGTAGTTGCAGTCAGATTCTAGTGGACTCTGCTGCACCGAGCAGCTCCAGCAGCTTAGCTACAGGATTTGGAGAAAATAACGAAAGGGATCAGACCGCGGAGCAGCTCGACAGGAGTGGCGTCCTTGGGGATGATGGGAGCTTTGGTCAACAGCCCAACACTTCTATGGACACAGATGCCCTTTTCCACTCTGTCAGCGCATATAGCCCGCATATTGTTGACAATATTGATAATCATGGCACTGACGACAGGGGCTCAGACAGGAGGTAGAATTAGGTGCTCTGTTGTTCAGGGCAAAAGAAATAATAAAATTGCATGTCCCATGGTTTATATGTGTAGAATCTAGCTAAACCAGCCAAGGAAATTCCACTTATTTGTTTTTAGTAGGATGTGATTTAAGTTGAATTTTTTTTCCTTTTTTTTTGTAAACTGGTAACTTGTTATTTTAGAGAAATGGAATATAGTCAAGTGCAAGCAACGACATACATGTGAACACCAAAGATCACAATAACAAATAAAAACTCTTTAAAAACTGGAAGACTATCATTGCAAAACTGATTTATTTGGTTTAATTTTGTTGAAATCACACTTTCAAGAATGTGCTTGAATCTTTCTCCTCTTATCAAGAATATTATCAGAATAAACCAATGAACCAGAATTTTTTGAGATGCCTAACTTTGGCTGATAAAGCCAAAAGTGAGAATTACTGCAAAAGAAACCTCAGTCAAAATACAGCAGACAAACTTCTTTAATTTGTATACATTGATATTGTTAAAGTTAATACTGTTACAGTAGTGCAGCGTTTCAGAATTGTTAACTTATGCTTGTTAGAAAGTAGTGTTCAAGTCTTTCTGCTGGACTTGAGTGCACAATCTCAGGATAAAATGGCATAGATGATGGAAACCATTCAGCCCACCATTCCCTTGTCAGCTCCTTGAAAGGCGTACCTTTATTGTTATAGTACCTTTCTTTTACCCCATAACCCTTCCATTTTTTTCCAATTCCCTATGAGAATTATTCTCAAAACTGTTTCAACCTCTCTTTCAGGCAGTGCATCAGAAATCATTATACACTGCATAAAAATATTTTTTCCTTACATCATCTCTGGCCCCCGTTGCCAATTATCTTTGGTCTGTGTCCTCTGGTTACTGACCCTTCTATCATTGGAAGCAGTTTTGTGCTTATTTACTCTCTATCAAAACCAATCTTAATTTTGAATGACTCTATCAAATGTCTTGTACCATTGCTGTTCTAAAGCAGCGTTTTTCAGCGAGATCACCAGTGACATGATGAATTAATGCTCTGCATCAGATGGGAGGTTTTAATCCGATGGGCATGAGGTCCTTGCAGTGTCCGTTCTACTGAGGAAGTGATTTCACACTCTGACACACTGCACCCATGTCAAAAATAATGGAAAATTCTACAGGAGAAACAGTTTTAATATGAAAAGCCTGTTACAGAACTTCTTGAAGATTTTGAATATTTTAGTTGGTGTACTTTACAACTGGATGTTGTGCAGTGAGTAGATCTGATACGATGAATAGTCTTTGACAGTTGCTTTCACCGTGCTATGCACTATTGTTTACCTTTAATCTAGGGGCAACCCAGAGGATTGGGGAATGTGAAGTGTGATACATGAAACAGTGTACGGATATTCCCAGTAACTATAATGAGCAGGAAGAGAAATTACAGTGACTTGGGAAGTTTTTGATGTTAATTAGAGAACCAGCACAGATTTATAAATGGCAGATCATGCTTGACTATTTTTTTTGACAAAGTGGTAAAGAATATTAATGAAGAGAAATTGTGAATTTGCACTTAAGATAATTTTTAACCAAATTGAAGGTCATGGAATGCAAGGGTTAGTGTCAGCTTGGCTGAAATTATTGACTTAAGAACCAAAGACTGAATGATAGTAAATGTTGTGTTTTTTCATACTGTAAGGTATTGGACAGGGACAGAGGTGTTCCTCAAGGATAAGTACTTGGATTTTGAACTAGGCTGCTGTATACAATAATCTAGCTTATTCATACGTATCAAAATGAGCAATTTTTCTGACATTCACCAATATATTCAGACTGCTGGCTAGAAAGCAATGATACCCAATGTTTTCTGCTTTCTGTCCCTTAGCATAGTTGTAGCAGGAATTTCCCAGGAGAAATTCTTTTAAGGATGTCCACAAAGCATCCCTGAGGAGGTTTGACATCTCCATTATCATCTATGCTTCTGATAGATCAATCAGAAGTGGAAAAAGCTCATCAGGAAATGCACCAAACATATCGAGAAACTTTGAGGCATCACTCAGTGCACAAAACTCCAAACAATCCATCTACCTACCTCTTCAGGTACCATCTGACCCACATGCAGCAAGTCTGCAGATCATGCACAGCATTATTCAGCCATCTCAGAACTCTTTAAACCAGAGTGGGAGCAAGTCATCCTCCGTCCTAAAGGACTGCCTAAGAAAAAAGATTCCAGGATCCTGTAAAAATCTCAGGATTTTCCTGGATTACATTCTTCCTTCACCCACCGTTATGTAAAAACTAATAAATGGTGTTCTTTCAAATTCTATGTGCAGAATGCTTGCTATGTTTGTGTACATAATATTTACGACACTTCAGATGTAACTGAGTAATTGAGTTTTACTACTTGTAATTTCTGATAGACATGACAAAGTATATATATAAGCAAATACCTTTATTATTTAACATAATCTACTTTGTTGTACATTAAGATGTTTTCCTCCTGTTGCATGTGCAGGGCCTTTAACCAAGGAGTTGCAAAATATTGAAGAAGAACAACATTTTAGTACTTTTCCCCTAGACCAAGCACAATCCAGGCCGTCATGGATTCCAACTAATCCTTTTCATCTCCTGTGGAGGGTCACAATCATTCTTCTGTATCAGTGATGTTTCCATTCTTGAGAACCCCTGTAAATGATGAAATTTGCGAGTGCAGAGCCTCTTCAAAAAAGTTTAAAAATCAGGTATAGGTGATTTTTATCTGCCTATGTTGATTTTTGTTGTTACTTATTTATTGCCACGGATAGGCGAATTTTTGATTTCACGGATACAGAGGATTTACTGTATACAAAATGTCTTCAAACCTTTGAAGATAAATAAGTAAACCCCTCTCCAGTTTTACACTTTCATTATTGAGCCGAGGTCACCTCATTTTCCCTGCTTCCCCTAGCTGTCCTATCACCAAGTTGATCAATTCAGTATTGTTGGTCTTTGCTGGAAATCTCTTCCACACAGTTTAGGTTTCTTAATGGGGATGGGTTGCTGAAAATGTTTCTAATATCCAGTCTCACTTTATGGAATTGGATTTAAAAAGTCAGCCCTGTTTCAAATTATTAAATTTAGTGGCTGTTTTTAACACAAAGATATAATACGTCCTGAGGCTTATATAGCCGATATTTAAAAAGTGTTCTGGTGTTGTCCTTTAGTTGCCCTTTAGAATGAGTAGGCTGCAGTGAAAGGAATCCATTTCGTGACAGGCCAGGGTGTGGGAGTGGATAAAAAACATGGAAGGATGGAATCAGGCTCAAAAGGTTTTGGAACTTGATGTTGAGTCCTAGAGACTGCAGGGTCCCCAGGTGCAAAACAAGATGTTTAGGGAATGCTTTCTACCCATTCTTTCATACTCTCAGCACTTTTTAATAACTTATTCAGCTTCTATTCTACTGTCCATAATCACCTCATTTACTACCCCTTACGTATATCTCTCTCTCTCTTGCTATTGGCTCCTTCTCCACTTTTCTGTTTATCTCTTCTCCACCACGTCCCCAAACCTCATCTTCACCATCAATGTCACCTTTTCCTAGCTGCTATCAGTTCTGATAAAGAGACACTGGACTCCAAACTTTAACTCTGCTTTCTCCCCACAGATGCTGCCAGACCTGCTGAGTTTTGCCAGCAATTTCTGTTTTTGTTTTGGAGAAAGTAACAAGTTATGGTAAGTAGGGTGACCCTTAAGTCTGATTTGAGGAATTTTAGTTATTTACTATTGTATTCTACTATTCTCTGTCTACTTTCATCAACCCATCAGCTGCTTTTGTTACTCCTGACTCAATTATTGCAATATTCAACATCGCATTTATCAGCTTCATCATATGTATCAGCTTAATTTCAGTGTATTCAAACATCTACCTGTATTCTAGCTCACACCAAGTAACTTTCATTTATCTCCTCTGTTCTTGTTGACCTGCATTGGCTTCCAGTCTAGCATGCTGTAAATTTAAAATTATCATACCATCCATTGCTGCATTCCTGCCTGGCTTTCTAACACCTTCCAGCCCTACAATCCTTGAGAACTCTGCTTCCCTCCAGCTGTAGACCTGGTTTTTGATTCCACATGCTACGAAGTTGGATAGAGTAATGGTGAATTGGAAGGCAGGAAGTTAGAATTTGTTTGTAAAAAAAAAATTAAAGGAAAACATTGTGTGGTCCCTTTAAGAGATAAAGTGTTTTTCGAAGCTTAGATATTTATACAGAAAATGAGTCTGTAAACATGTATCAATTGGCTGTGTGATTGGAAACCTTAGGCTTGTTTTGATGTTTTGGCAACCAGCTTGAATCAGCCAATGAATTTAAACCAAGCACTTAGAAACTGAAAGACAATTGAATTTAAATCTGATGGTGTTGACAACTGGGGACCTAGTGTAAGAAATAGATGGGCCATCAAAAAAAAGGGTATTAAAAAAAAAGGCATTTAGAAAATTGGCAAGAGCTAACTGCCATCTAAGGGGTGAGAGTAAACCCGCCATCTGAGGAATCGATACCTAGCTCTCACATGAAATCACTAAGCTGTCTAAAAAAGCAACATAAAATGTACCATGGCACCTCTAGCTAAGATTCTTCACAGAAGAAATTACAGAGAAAACATCCTTGACAGCAGGATCAGAGAAGAAAGGCCAGTGGAGAAGGCAAAGGATTCTGGGAGACACATTCTGTATGAAATTTGAGAGACAAAGTTTTAACTTATTACTTGGATTTATATAAGCGGGACCTGTGTTTATTGGAACAAGATACCAGCAGAATTTAATTCAGTTAGGGAATAGTTTGTAGTTCAGGGGAGTTGTTCGGTTTGTTAGTAATTCTGTTAATTTGTTCACTGTTAGGGTTAAATAAATAAATTGCTACTTGTTACTTATAAAGTGAGTATCATAGATTCCTTTCATTTAACTCTTCTAACGGATCACGAGTGGCAAGGCGAGCTTCTTGGGGAGTTTCAGCTTTAATTAGTAGAAGGGAACTTCTACTCTCGCCGTAACAGACTAGGGCTGCTGTTTTGTTTAAATTATCAGAGGGGTTTGACCTCTAACCTCCCCTTTGTAACACTCGTATTTTGCTTTACCATTGACAGGAGTGTATTTTACCACACAGCCCATAAGCTCCAGAATTTCCTTCTCAAAGCTATGTTGTCTTGACCCCCTCCCTTAAAACCTACATTTTTGACCAAGAATTTGATCATCTTTTTTATTGGTGGTGTCAATTTAATCTGATTGTATAACTGTAAAAATACACTTGGATAATTTATTACATTAAAACTATTTTTCAGAAATAACATGTATATAATTTGTTGTTTAAA
This sequence comes from Rhincodon typus, assembly GCF_021869965.1. Taxonomy (NCBI): domain Eukaryota; kingdom Metazoa; phylum Chordata; class Chondrichthyes; order Orectolobiformes; family Rhincodontidae; genus Rhincodon; species Rhincodon typus. The sequence goes on from NC_063348.1 coordinate 10,231,149, forward strand.
AGTAGCAAGAGGGACAACAGTGCAGGGGAATTGGATGGAGAGTTCAGAGAGTGGAAAAGTGTGGCTGTGTGAGTTATGATGAAATGGAAAAATTGGGGTTTGGGAAGCAAGTGCAGTATTAAAGGAGTTAAGGGTTCATGCAAGGTCATGAGGCAAGTCAGTGAGATTTTGGAGAAAGTTGAAAGCAAGGACAAGAATTTTGAACAATTCAATTACCCAGTATTGGATGGCAGTGCAAATAAAGGTAATTGCAACATTTTCAAAGAGTTATAACTTGTGGGTTGTGTCAATCAAATGTTGAGATGATGATGGGAAACAGAGGAGGCCAGTGGTGGAGGTAAAAGGAAGCAGGCCTTGGCAATAGTACAAATATGATGGAAGGAAGTTGAGCCCCATATTGTGTTTCACATTTCCTCACTCAATGTGGGAGATGGTGGCACACTAATATTATGGGTTGGAAATACCAAGGCCGAGCTAGAAACGAGGATTCAAATCCCACATGGCAGCTAATGGAATACAAAACTAGTCTCAGTAATGATGACCATGACCCATCTCATTCGCTCCAGCCATTTAGGAAAGGAAATCTGCCAATCTTATCAGGTCGGGCCTACGTGTGACTCCAGATCCACAATAATGTTGTTGATTCCATAACTGCTGTCTGAAATGGCCAGCAAGCCACTCAGTTTAAGGGCAGTTTGGAGATGGGCAGCAAACACTGGCCTTGGCAGCAAAATCAGCATCCTGTAAATAAACAAAAATAAGTCTTGAGGTGGTAGCTGTGGACGTTGATACAGTGATGGCCAATAGATACCAACAGCAGCCAAAAATTTTGGCTATGATTTTGGTAATACTGAAACAGAGTAATATTCCCAACCTTGAGATTGAAAATGGCATCAATAGACTCTATGTCTAAAGTTTTTGAGAAGATATGTAGGTCTGGTTGTGGATGACGTTGTAGACTGGCTCGCCGAGCTGGTGTGTTTGGTTGCAGACGTTTTGCCACCCTGCTAGGTAACATCGTCAGTGCGCCTCCGGTGAAGCGTTGGTGTTCCATCCCGCTTGTTATTTATATGTCTCGGATTGCTGGGGTAGTTGGTATCACTTCCGGTTCTGTTTCTCAGTGGTTTGTATATCGGGTCCAGTTCAAAATGTTTGCTGATGGAGTTCCGGTTGGAATGCCAGGTCTCCAGGAATTCCCTGGTGTGTCTCTGTTTGGATTGTGCTATTAGGGATGTGTTGTCACAGTCGAATTCAAGTCCTTTTTTCTCCATGTGTTTTGAGACCAGTCAGAATTGGCCGTGGCTAATTGGTGTTCCTGTATTCTTATTGTCAGATTTCTTCCAATTTGGCCTATTAATGTTTCTCACAGTCCTTTCATGGTAATTTGTATATTACATTAGTTTTGTTGGCTGTGGGTATGGGATCCTCTACGTTCGTCAGTAGCTGTCGCAGGGTGGTTGTTAGTTTGTGGGCTACCCTGATACGTATAGGTCTGTGAGACGTCTTGTGGGCATCTCTGACATATCCCTGATGTATGGTAAGGTGACTAGTGTGTCTGGCCATGTTGTGTCTTCTTCTTGTGGTCTGTCATGGAGGTAATGGCGGATTGTGCTTTTTGGGTATACATTCTTTTTAAAAACTCCCAGTTGAGTTCGTGTCCTTCTTTGTCGGTGGTCTTAATATACACAAAGAAGGACACAACTTCAACTGGGACAACACATCCATAATAGCACGAGCCAAACAGACACATGCCAGGGAATTCCTGGAGGCCTGGCATTCCAACCGGAACTCCATCAACAAACACATTGAACTGGACCCGATATACAAACCACTGAAAAACAGAACCAGAAGTAATGCCAACCACCCCAGCAAACCGAGGCATATAAATAACAAGCGGGACAGAACACCAGCACTTCACCGGAGGCGCACTGACGATGTTACCTGGTAGGGTAATGAAACATCTGCAACCAAACACACCAGCTCAGCGAGCAAGTCCACAACCTCAGACTCTATCAGTGGATGATGAGAGTTGGTTGAACTGAGTTCAATCCCCATGCTTTATGTTGCTGTGGCCTAGGTATGACAAGTAATGATGAGGAGAAGGATAACAAGTGTGAAACTCAGAACAAACGAGCGAGGATGATAAAAGATACAGAGTGCCTATGTGGTAATAGGAATAAATGGAAATAGGACCCACACAAATGAGAAGACCGAATGATACATGATGCTGAAAGTGGTAGAGATCAAGAAAAATGAACAAAGCTAGAAAATCCCAGTCTCCATCAAACTGGATGTTGTTTGTGACTTGATTGATTTGATCTCAATGTTGTGCTGGTGCTGGATGCCACTTTGTAGAGTCAAAAATAGGAAAAGAAAAGGAAGACTAGAGACACTTGAGAGAGTGAAAGTTTAAAGAGTGACTTTCTTTCAGTTCCTTAGACAGCTGTTTTAAAGAGGTGGGAACAGCGGCAGAGGACAGACGGACTGATGGTTTTTGCAAAAATGAGACTGAGGAACTGAAGCTGGATGGACAAGGTGAGGACAAAAGAGAATGGAGGGAATACTGGGAAGGTTCCATGGATGAGATGAGTGTGCTAAAAGATGAGTGAGAGAATTGTAGAAACAGCACAGAATGGGATAGATGCAACCTTCGATGATTTTGGGTAGCAAAAGTTAAGGAAAGTCAGAAGGCAGTTGGAGTGACAAAAATAGCCCCAAGACCTGGCAACAAATAGAGGATTTCCTTTCATTTAAATATGGGATGTTTGACATATGGTATGTTTGCACCATGTTCTGCAAGCAATTGCAATTTTAAAAATTGCATTTTTGGCATGAAAGTTAGTGCATCAATTAAGTGATGGAAAGGTTTTCAATGCCAATATCTTCAGTTGAGATGGGGACTGTCTCCAAGAGTGCAGTCCAGTGCAGACACAGTGGGCTGATTGGCTCCTTCCTGTATTGGAACAATGTTGAGGTTCTGTGAAGAACATTCTATAAATTACATCAAGAAAAACTGCTGGTTAGGGACAGTATACAAACTGAAATGCTATTTGACTAAGATGGTGTTACATACTGAATGTGTGAATACTGATAAATAGTTTCAGCATCAAGCCAAACACAGGAATAATTATATATTTAATTTCGCAGAACATATCAATTGGTAATCTTACTGCAGTTGCAAGTCTGAAAATTGGCATCATTGCTTTTAATATTTGCTCCTCTCTGGGCATGTTGATTCCTATTTGCAATGAAGTAACATAACTTTGGAATCAAAATGATTCGCACTAGCAGGGAATTAGATGCAATGTTAGGGTGGATAGGGCATCTATCAGACTAAAGTCAAAAATAACTAACTCAAATGATGATTATATACTAACTCCTGTGTATTTACCTTTGTAACTGAACATGAGATGATTGTCTTCATCTATCATTGAAGCACAGCAGCATCAATAAGATTAACTGGGAGGCACTCACTTTTATTCAAACAGACAATGACCTGTCCATCAAGTTGCACAATGCTTTTAGTTCAAATGACTTAATAATGAAATATGGAGGAGGAGAGAACAGAAAACAAATCCTGCATTCCAGCAACCGTTACATTGACTAAAGTGCTGCCCTATGTGCCACAGGATCAGAGGGCCAAGAATTGGACTTTCTTTTTTATTCATTCACAGGATGAGGATTTCACTGGCTCGGCGAGCATTTCTACAACCTCAGACTCTGTATCAGTGGATGATGAGAGGTGGTCAGCATTTATTGCCCATCCCTAATTGCCCAGAGGGCAGTTATGAGTCAATCATATTGCTGTGGGTCTGGAATCACATGTAGGTCAGACCAGGTAAGGATGGCAGTTTCCTTCCCTAAAGGACATTAGTGAACCAGATGCGTTTTCCTGACGTCCGGCAATGGATCCATGGTCATCATTAGACTGTTAATTCCAGATATTTCTGAAGTCAAATTCCACCAGCTGCCATGGTGGGATTCAAATCCGGGTCCCCAGAACATTACCTGGGTCGATGGATTAACAGTCCAGCGATAAGACCACTAGGCCATTGCCTCCCCTATGATCACATGAAGATCCACGGCAGAAATTCATAACACTGAGCAAGTCATGCTGCAACCAAGGCACAACTGATGATGATATGATGAAACTGAAAGATTCATACAATAATTTAAGCTGGTCTCATCTCATGTGCAAGTGTTTTCCTGGATTAGTATTTCCACATTAAATGTGGAGCCCAATGATTAAAATATGATTCAGCTGAGATTGACATAAATTGCAATGGATTAAGCAATCAACAATTCACTCACATTGCACTATGTACAAACCTCCCTCCCATTGTAACCAATCCCACTGTCCCAAACCCTCTCCAATTTTAAACAATCCCACTGTCCCAAACCCCCTCCACCGTAACCAATCCCACTGTCCCAATCCCTCTCCCACTGTAACCAATCCCACTGTTCTGACCCTTTCCCACTGTAAAAAAAAACCTACTGCCCCGAACCCTCTTCCATTGTAAACCATGCTAGTATCATTTTTGATTTTCACCATTCTAATAGTAACATTGAAACAAAGCTAGTTCATTTGAGAGCTTAAGCTTGTTCCACTATTTAAGGAGAACATCGCTGATCTGTGACCTACTACCATATGCCTACATTTGTCCCATGTCCCTTAATATTGGGGGGCAACAGAAGTCTATCCACCTGTTTTAAAGTTAGCAATTTATCCCAGCATTAATATATATGAGTTCCAAACTCTGACACACTTTTCCATGAGCAATTGCAATTTTATTCTTGGAAGTTCCAGCTTTAACCTATCTCTCCCTGATCTCAATAATAGATGCAGTCTCTTCCTGTTCCCTTGTTAATTGATCTATTTGGAAAGAGTGATCCAGCACATGAAGTATTGTTACAATAGATAGTTACAGATTAGTGATCAGACTTACACTGGAACTCCTTTTAGAGCTCCAACTACTGGAGTTGCAGGGAAAGTTCATAGAGAAAGGATCATGATGAGCAGTGAAGAGTCTCCATATGATATTTCAATGGAATGGACAATTTATAGAATCACACAGTACAGAAGAGGCCCTTCAGCCCATCAAGTCTATACTGCCAAAACTACATGAAATCTACATTGGTCCCACTTTCCAGCACTTCATATGCTGATTTTAATAAATAATGATCTGAAATCTGTGTTCAAAATTCTCCTGGTTCTCTCAGATCGATAAGTATGATCAAACTGATAGCATTATATGGTTGATTGGTAATTGGAGTTGAATTCACCATCAAATGAGCTTTATTGAATTATCAACCAGGCTACAAGGGCTGAATGGCATTCTCCTGCTCAGAGTCCTGTGTTCCTGTACACAATGAGTTAATTGTGCAAAAAGTATTTCCCATGTCTGATCACTATCAAAGAAAGTGTGTGTGTGTTTGTATTGAACTTAGGCACAAACAGACTCTCTGGCAACCGTCACAGTCTCTCTGGCAACCGTCTAAGGCTCAAGCACAAGCAATCTTGGTGTCCTAACTGAGCCTAAAATGAACTTCCAGCCATAATATCTGCACCTGTGCAAGAGTTGACTACTTCCACTACCATAATATCCCAAACACAGCTCATCCATTGCTAAAATTGTTCCCTTACTTTGTGACATCTATCTCAATGTTCTTTTCGCCAGCCTTCAATTTTGCATTCTGCATAAGCTTGAGCTCAACCAAAACTCATTTGCCTGTATTCTAACTTGCATTAAGTCTTGTTCAGTCATTGACTCTGGACTACTTTAGTTCCTCCTACAGCAAAGCCTTCATTTTGACCTAATTCACATTAATGTCTTAAGCCAACTCCAAAGAGCCTATAGCAGTCTCTTTCTGAAGATCTGCAAAAAAGATTGCTCTGGGCGATCGAAGATTTTAGCCTGTTCCTGTTCTGCTGAAACCATTTCTTCCACCTTGACTCCTGTCCTGTCTCTTCTCACTTACATTCTTGAATCTTTTGATGCTATGCACCACTTCAGCAGTTTGTATTTATGGTATGGATTGCAACTGTCCTGGAGGCTGGTTTTTCAGCTGAAGAAAGTCTTTTCTAAAATTTTGCCCAAGACCCAATGGTGCTAAGCCTCAGTTGGTGAAGCTGTTGAGAAATGGTGTTAAGGTCCTTTATTCAAACAATGAGTTCATTGAGCAAAAGTACCAGTGTTTGAACGGTGGGTGTTGCAATGAGGTCTGTGCTTCTCATGATTTGGTTATGACAAGGACATGTTCATTGGCAGAAGAATTCTATTGGGGTTTGTTTTCCCTACTCCTTCTGCAATTACGCCCTTCCAGAGATTTGTGTCCTTCCCAACTCTGACATTAAAAATTCTGAGGAGGATCAGTTTTCTGCCATTTGCGTCTCGGGCTTAGAATAGCTGAAGGCGGGTGTAGAATCCCTTCTTAGTTAATCAAAGGATATGACTGAAAGGAGTCACGTGTGGATTCTTCACGAGAATGAGCCAGACAGTCATGAGCTACTTAATCAGCCTGGAGGGGTTAGTTATCACTGAGACACCGGGCAAACTCACATTTGATGATGGGGCCCAGTATCCTCTTCTGGAATGCCCTTCCAGAAAAAGATGTATCCACTGCAGTGATTGTAATGAGGTTAGCCAGGTGGACCTCATAGAATATGAGTTCCCTGATTGGGGCTGTTAATCTGGTCCAATCAGGGAGCCCTGGCTGACAGATATAATTAGGAGTGTCAGAAGTTCTGTTCACTCTGAGAGTTGGCTCTGGGGGAGCCGGATCAGGTGTAAATAATGGATGATGGCATACCAACCTCTGTGGAGTCATTTCATCCACCATCTTGCTCTTTCTGCTGGCCTCATCCTGCACATTGTGTCTCACTTTTGGCAGCAATATCAAGGTCAAGACACCTGAATTTGTAAGCATGGATGACAGGGCAACCATCAGAAAGTTGTCCATGTGGTCCCTGATGCTCCAGGTCACAAAATTTGTTTTGTGAAGTAGAAAGTGCTTGTAGTTTTTAATATTTGGAATTGCTGCACGCCTCTGGTCTGCGGAATGTGTTCTTGGCCCAATGGCAAGTGGATTTCAAGACAATTGGAGGTTAGGCTCCACTGCGAAAGATCAGCTGTGTCCATACATGATCAAAGGCAGATCTCCAGCCACCGGCCCATGTCCCCTCCTGTGTGAAAAGGGTCTGCTTCAGCCCTGTGCCCACACACGCACATACTCATTCCACCCATACCACAGCCCTGGGATCCTGGGATCTTATCCCTTCTCCTCCCTGCTACCAAGATAATGCACTCCAACTACCCTGCTGTACAAGCTCAGTCTGAAAAAAAAATCATTCAAACCAGGCTCAGCCTTGGGATTTGGGTCATAGTCAACAATGTCTTACCAAGGATTAATGTAATGCCAATTATTCTTCCAGCTAAAAAGGGGAAAATAATTAAACAACTAAATCTGATCCTGCATCCTAAATGTTAGAGGATTTTAAAACTTACATTTTTAAAACATTAGTACTTTTCCAGCTTTGATCTCTTTTAATCCAATCACTTTCACTTGGTCTCATTTTCTTGCCTGATTTAACTCTAACCCAAACTCCTCCTCTGTATCGTTCTCAATGTTTAAGTCTTGTTGGGGTAATAACATACATTTTATGATAAAAACAAAAGGCTGCAGTCGCTGGAGATCTGAAACACAGAAATGCCTGGGGAAACTCAGCAGGTCCAGCAGTGTTTGTGGAGACAGAAACAGAGTTAATGTTTCAAGTCTGGAATGACCCTTCAGGGCTGAGGTAGAACGTCAGACCAGCTGAGATCCTGCTGGCTGTAATCCTGCTGTTAACTGAGACCTGAGGTGCTCTATTGTCCTTGCTGGGTCTTTATTAACTCTCTCAGACTGACAGTGGGAAACGTTTTCAAGCCAAAGGGTGATTTAATTGGCTAGGCACACCAAGACACTCTTCCCCTTCCAACACAATGTGAGCCAAATGCTGTGGGACTCTGTATGGTGCACTTTCATGTCCTATCAACAGCAGTTCTCCAGAAAGAAGACAGGCATGGTATATCCGAGTGAGCGTGTTCAGATAAAACATGACTTTTGAAAGTCTAGGCAAGTGCTTACAGTGTTGGCCTTTTCATCTCCATGAGGGAAGGTCATGCGAAACTGGCAGGCTAGAAATCAAGTGCACTGGAGATGTTGGCCATTGCGCATTTCTGTTGAAAGTGATACCGTCAATTTAGATCTCTACATCAACCATTAAAAGGTCATTCACAAGCTTTGGATTACTTGTGAAATCTGGATTGATGTTGATTTAAAATGGGAGTATGAGAATTTAGAACGGAATGGCTTTTTTTTTGCTGCTGTCCTTTGCATTTGGGAACTGACTTAGGAATCAGTGATCAGTCACTGCATCGGCAACATATCCTGAACGATGAGATATGCTGTGGCTCCTGTCTGATCTACAGAATGACAGTGTTATTGCAGAAGAGTTTTCTCTTCAAAAGCACACTGATTTGTGCAATCTATCTCTTACAAGAGCCACTCTTCAGAGACAGAAGGAGTTATGCACCATTTAACTCCGATGAGGAGCTTAGAATCTCTAACATATGTACACTACAACTCCGAACCTGAGCTATGAAGTGAAGGAAACTTAGTTGTAACATCTGCAGCTACACCAATTAGCAACGAATAGTGCAATGCTCCCTGTAGATCACACTTAACATCTCCTGTAAATGACACTTGTGTTAGCTTCAAACTCTACACAGCTCATTACACAGCCTTACCAGTATAGACATATATTTGCCACAACTGCCAATCTCTAATTTAATAAAGAAAATATCTCACTTCAGAAACCATTTAAAAGACTATTAAATGGCTTTAATTGAAAATACAGAAATCTTTCTTTCTCCCGTTGTGTAGGAAGAAAAACCTAAATTATTAAAGACAACCAAACCTTAAATTATTGTTCAGAAATGTTTAATGTACTGCTGAATATGTCATACATAGTTTTTCATGAAAGCAAAAAAAAATGTCAGAGGAAACACCTAGCAACACTCTGAAACATCCAAAAGGATTTTCCTGCCTCATGATTAATTGTTTAATTCTGCATTTTTATTAATAATATTGCAACATTGAGATATTTAAACATCCTTAATATGAAAGTTCAATTTTAGTTTCTGTCTGTTTGAATCTGAACCAATTAAATTCAATCTGTGATTATCCTATAAGCTCCAGTAGCTTGTGACTGTAAAACAAACAAAGAAAGCAACTTGTACCATTAGTATTGAGTGAAAAGAAACTACCATTTAAATAGGTGCAAGAGCACAACTGAAAGGTCCATGTATAAGCAGGATTGTAGCACAGATCTGTTGTAGGTGACTGAGATAAAAGTGAGAGGATACTCTAGGTTCTGCATGGCAGTGAGAGCTGGGTACATTGCATGTTAGAACACTAAGCAGGAACTGTCATCTGTGGTGGTGACAAAAACTGTACAGATAATCTTACATCTGAGATTTAACCATATTAGTCACGAGATCAAGATCATGTAAACATTGGATGCTTTTTGTTTCGGGTCCGATGACCCTTCCTCAGAACTGATGGTAGCTAGGAAAACGTCAGTGTATATGCAGAAGTTAGGGTGGGGGAGGGGGTAAGGAGTAAACAATATTATGGGTAGAGCCCAAAGAGAGAGAAGAAGAGCTGGACAGACAAAGGAGTGGATAACAATCAGGCGAGAGGCTGAATAATTGTTAATAGAGATTGTTAGTGGCTAACATAGGTAGGTGTAATGGCAGATTGTGTGAGGACAAGGCCTGGTGTGTGGGGCTGGGGGCTAGGACATGGGGGAGTACAGGCCCTAAAATTATTGAACTCGATTTTGAGTCTGGAGGGCTGCAGCGTCCCCAAGCAGAAAATGAAGTGTTGTTCTTCCAGCTTGCGTTGAGCTTCACTGGAACACTGCAGCAAGCCTGAGACAGAGATATTGGCCAGGGAGCAGGGTGGTGTGTTAAAGCTGTAGGCAACTGGAAGCTCATGGTCGTTTTTGCGAGCAGAACGTAGATGTTCTGTGAAGTGGTCACCCAGTCTGCAGTTTGTTTCCCTAATGTAGAGGAGACCACATTGTGAGCAGTGAATGCAGTAGACTAGATTGTGTGAAGTGCAGCTAAGTTGCTAGTTTTACTGGAAGGAATGTTTGGGCCCTTGGATACTGAGGAGGTAAATGGGCAAGTACTACACCTTTGGCGGTGCAGGGGAAGGTGCCATGGGGCTGTGGGGGTGGTGTTGGGAGTGAAGGAAGGGTGGACCAGAGTGTCCTGGAGGGAATGATCCCTGCGGAAAGCGGGCAAGGGAGGGGAGGGGAATATGTGTCTGGTGATGGTATCTCGATGGAAGTAGCGGAAATGGCGTCTGATGATCTTCTGGACGTGGATGCTGGTGGGATGGTAGATAAGGACAAAGGAAATCCTATCGCTGTGCTTGAGGGAGAGAGGGGGTGAGGGTGGTTCCATTGTAACATCTATTCCCTTAATACTCATATGTTTGTTATAGCTTCCCTGTAAATGCATTATTTTCTTCAACCAGCCTCTTGTGGCTGGTTTCACATTCTCACCATTCTTTAGACAATGGAGTTTTTGTTCTGAATTCCCTATTGGATCAACTTGTCAGAGGTTGGCTACTGTTATACCCCTTCAGCATGCTGTAGCACTGATTTGTAGAACTACACCAAATTTACTAATAATCGACATTAAGTAGCTTTGCTACATCAAAATAAGTGCAGAAGTGGACCAGTCGGATCCCTCAAGCTGCTCTGCCATTGGCAACAAAGAGCTAATTAGCTCGTTTCACGGTTTCAAGGTAACATAATTGATAGCTGGCAAATATAATCAGTTTTGATCCAAACTGGTTAATATAAGATGTTTCAGTTAGGAATTATTTATCTCCTGACCTCCACAGTGATGTTAAAAACTCCAGAATGTTCCAAGGAAAGGAAGTAAAGGAGCGAATTAAGAATTTGTCTGTGTCCTTAATATATATTTGAGGGGATACCAAAAACCAAGCTGCCTGTAATTGGGCGTCTGAAAGATTGCCATTGAGCAATGGGCCCATTTGGATTTCTGATGTTAACAGTTCACTGCACTGGACTTGCTGTAGAGTATCAAACCTATATAATTTCTGGCTTTCTGAGCCATTCCATCACTGTGGTGCCTGTCAATTTAGGATTCACTGAGCTTCAGCAAAATGTGTCTCTGACAGCAACATCAGGATAGTACGCATCTGTTTTGAGTGTTTCATTGTTTGACTGCCAGTGTTTCCCCTGGTTCAGTAATTTCACTGATCACTACACTCAATGTTCGCCAGCTTTAATGACCAGATATTAATGTCCAGACATAAAGTAAGCTTGCAACTGAAGCCCAGAGGGTTTTAGAGGAAACTAACAAAATAATATATATGTTGGTATTGGAGCATGCCTTTCTTCAGGGTGAAAATAAATGTCTGTTCTAAAACAATGTTCGAATGAAAACTGCCCCAAATATCATGGGATTGCAGATATGCTAATGGTCAACTGATTGTGCCAATGTTACTTTATTTTAGAGAAGCTTTTAAAATATCCTGTGCTTTTGAGCTTCTAGGTAGAATATTAGAGTTCATACTCCAAGCTTCTTGCTTCGTGCAGCCAAACTGTGAGCAGTATCCTTGAATACAACAGGGTCGAAATACGTCCTGCTGATGTCATTATTTTCAATTTGTTTTTGACTCGTGTTAAAAGCTAAAAAAGTCACATCATTAAAATTAACATATTAGACCTGTATCACCATTCTTTCATCATTGCTCAGCCAAATTCCATGAATTTGCTGCATAGTAGCATTGTTGAAATATTTTCTGTGATTAAGAACCACAGAATCCGTACAGCGTGGAAGTGGAAAATTGGCCTCATTGAGCCCATATCGATCCTCTGAAGGGTATTTCCCTACCCTATCCCTGTAACCCTGCATTTCCCATGGCTAATCCACCTAGCTTGCACACTATGGGCAATTTAGCATGGCCAATCCATCTAATCCGCACATCTTTGAGGCAGCCTACCACACACACACACACACACACACACACACACACACACACACACACACACACAAACCCAGGTCCCTGGTGCTGTGAGGCAGCAGTCAATTAAGAAGAAAGCTCGCAATCACTTTCTCAAGCACTAGTAGGGATAACCAATAATGATGATCTTGCCAATGAACAGCATATTCCAAGAACAAACTTTAAAGGAATTGTTCAAATCAATTGGTGAGACCTTTAGCACTCTGTACTGCAACCATCAATTAGCTATGGGCAGCCATGGTTTCCACCATTTTGTTCTATCTTAGGCACATTTCTAGTTGCCAAAAATTAAAATCGGCCACATGTTAAAAGAGCTTGACCATGTCTTTGTATTGAGTTTTCAAGCTAGCATTGTGAGTAGTCAGCTGTGCCTCAGCTGAGAGCGCTCTTGCCTCTGAGTCAGAAGGTTAAGGGCTCAAGTCACCTTCCAGATACTTGAGTACAAGAAGCTGTGCTGACAATGGGAGTGTTGCTGAGAGAATCAATGGTGCTACCTTACAGATGAGATGCTTCCTCTCTCAAGTGTTTGTAAAAGGTACTGTTGCATTATTTTAAAGAAAGATGTGGAGCTTTCCCCATTTTTCTGGTGAGTATTTATCAAATACTTGCTTGGGTAACGCAGAACTTTAACATTGCTAAAAATAGTGTTTCCTATAATTTTCTCACGTCATTCTGTTGAGTACAAGGCAAAACACTTTGACTTCATACCACTTTTTAATCATGTTCAATACTTATACCTCAATCAACGTGACTGAAACAAATTATCTGCTTATTATTTTATAGGGGTTTGTGGAAGCTTGCTGTGCACAAATGGGTTGTCCTGTTTCCCCTTGAACAACAGGGACCACACTATGAAAGTAGTGTGGCTGCAAAGACTTTGCAATTTCCTGACATTGAGACTGGTGCTAAATAAATGCAAGTCTTTCACATTAGTCCTACCTTTGATTTTATTGAAATGCACCGAGTCACCAGTCTCGAAATGTTAATTTTTTTCTCTCCACAGGCCTGCTGAGTTTCTCCAGCAATTTCTGCTTCTTAATAGTTCCAATAGATTTGGTTAACATCAATGTCCACTCTGAATTCTCTGTAGTTATCTTAACTCTGAATTTCTACTGGGCACAACATTGTAACATTAGTGCAAAAACAGATGAGAACAGACTTAAAATTGTCTTAACTTTGTCCAGGATCTTATTTCTATTAATGAGTTGGATTTCACATTTATTTCCATGGGATGTGAAAACTTCAAATTCTGGATCCAGTTCACATTTTTTAAAATCTTCACTATATTATTTACTAAAAATGCTTCAGAGGTTTTTTATAGAGACTTAGAGGGTTTTTACAAACAACTTCTTCAGAAATGAGTGAAGAGAGTAGAATCTATCTCTGAGTATCATGCAGTGAATGGTACCAGATTATGAAACCATTGTAGCAGGGAAACTAAATGACACTTCACCAATAACATTGAGAAACTTGTATATCAGAATGTCACTACTGCAGGATATTGACAACAGAATAATTGTTACCACATAAACCAGTTAAAAGGTATATGGAATGATAAAGGTTTATTAAAAATAGGTAACAGTACAAACCATAGGGAATTATCATATGTGTGTAGTGCAGACCCGTCTGAAGTATTGTATCTACTTCTGGGTACATGCCTTAGAAAAGGTGTGAAGGCTTTAGAGAATGCCCACGAAAGATATCTCCCTTTATTCATTAATGGTATGAGGTCATCTCTGGCTAGGCCAGCATTTATTGTCCATCGGGCACTTAAGAGTCAACCACAGTGCTGTGGGTCTGGAGTCACATGTAGGCCAGACTGGGTAAGGATGGCAGTTTCCCTCCCTAAAGGACATTAGTGAACCAGATGGGTTTTTCCCAACAATCGATTCATGGTCATCATTAGATTCTTAATTCCAGATATTTTTATTGAATTCAAATTCCACCATCTGCCGTGGTCCCTAAAGTGTTAACTGGGTCTCTAGATTAACAGTCCAGTGATAATTCCGCTAGGCCAAGTATGAGAACGATTCCAGGGGTGAGCGATTTCAGTTATACAGATAGCCTGAGCTTGGCCAATCTATTTTCTTTAGAGAAGGGAAGGCTCAGAGAAGCTTTAACTGATGTATTCAAAATGAAGAAGAGTCTAAACAGAGAGAAGCCGTTCCCATTGGTGGAAGGGCTGAGAACCAGAGGACACCCGTATAAAGTGGCAAAGTAACCAACAGCAATATGGTGAAAAGACTTTTCTTATGCAAGTTGTCATAGTCCCGGAGGGATATAGAAAGACAAGAGGAGCTGGTTTAACCTGAGGGTCACCACTCTTCAGGCCAGGGGAGAGGTTGAGAAGGAGTGTCCTTCACAGTGACCTTAGCTGGTGCAGGAATCAAACTTGTGCTGTTAGTTTTACTCCGCATCGTGAACCAGCTGCCCAGCCAACTGAGCCCTGTTATTCTTGTGCAATCAGTGATTAGAATCAGCAATACACTGCCCGAGAGCGGGGTGAAGATAGAAAGAGCCAGGGTTTTCAAAATGCAAGTTGGATGAAAATCTGAAGAGAAGCAAGTCACAGAGATATGGAGTAGGGTGGGAGAGGGAGACTAACTAAGGTTGCTCTTGCTTAGTGTAGTTTCGGACATGATGACTGAATGGTCTCTCACACTGTCACAACCATTCCATGATTATATTTCCCATGTGATAAATTACTGATGCAGGTAAGCTTTCTCCCCACCAAACCCATTCCCCCACCCCCCACCCCCCTCACCCCACATCCCCCCAAAAAAACTGCTGCTGGTGCAGCAGACAATGTGGCAGTTGTATCGTTTACTGGCAGTTTCAGATCCCTACTAACAGCTTGATACACTCAGCATAATCAATCTGAGAGTTGTTGTTGGTGGGCAGCAAGAGCCAGAGGTGTCTTATGAGTTTTTGAAGTATCAACTGAATATAAAACAATGTTGTGGTCTCAGGCTTCTATCCAATTCTCTGGCAGAGGGCTAGCATTAACTTTAATCAAGTATTAGTGTAGATTGGTTGGTGCAAATTTGATGGGCTGAAGGACCTCTTCTGTGCTGTATGTCTCTACAACTCTAAATGGTTCGTGTGCAACATCAAAGGGAATTTGCTTCCATTTTTGTGATAGACAAATTTATTAAGAAAAATCAAGAACAAATTACATGCTCTGAATAACAGACTGAATGCCTAGTTTTTTTTAAAATACATTTTGATGCCACTTCTGCAGACTAAATATATTCTCTTGTAATATTGTTCGTTCCTTTCTTCTTCTCTATCTCTAACACCAGTCCTCGTGTTCTGAATGCACAAAAAGTTGAAAGTAAAAAGTTGACTTTTAATACACAGTTCACAGGCTATGCAGGAATCAAAGGTGTGTTTCTGTGATATTACTCTACTACTGTGCGTTAGCAGGCCCATCATTAATGATTGCATTGGAAATAAGTGTCACAGAGATGAAAAAGGACTAGCCTCACAATAACAAGAGGTCTGGAGATCAGGACATTTCCACATCACAAACCGTCAAGATTAATGAAGATATTTTCTACATGTTGATGTTCCAATTTTTGTACTTGCTTTTGATTTGAGATGCTGTCACCCAAAGAAAGTGTAGATAGAGATAAACTATTCCCTTGATTGGGGATTCTAGAACTAGGCAGCATAGTCTGAGAATTAGGGCCAGACCAGTTAGGAGAGATTTTAGAAAGCACTTCTACACACAAAGGGTGGTAGGATATTGGAGTTCTCTTCCACAAATGGCAGTAGATGCTGGATCAGTTGTTAATTTTAAATCCATAATAGATAAATTTTTGTTAAGCAACAGTACTAAGGGATATGGGTCAAAGGCAGGTATATGGAGTTAGGCCACAGGTCATCCATAATCTCAATGACCCTGTTCAACCATTCAAGGGGCCTAACAGCCTACTCTTGTTCCTATGTTCCTAAATATGTTTCTTAAATATTTAACAACAAAAATGGGAAATGGCTGACTGTTATTTCACAGAAAGTATTTCAGATTTATTTGCATTAATTTTATTGCTCAAGAGATGCTGGGAATCCATCTACTCTCAATGATATTTCGCACCAATTTAACCTCCATCTCTAGTCACCTCCTAGCCTGCTGCCACAGAGAGGTATCAAATTCTACCCATAGATGGGCAGGCAAAATTGGCAGGCACATAGCAAAAACCTATCATAGAGATGAGGAGAGGCAATATGAACTAACTCTACAATGGTGAATGCAGTGAAAGCAGGAGTGCGTGTGCGTAAGTCATTGCAAGTGGCAATGCAAGTTGGGAAGGTTACTTTAAAAAAAAAAGCCCAACAGATCTTTGGTTCTTAACAATGGAGGTGTGGAGTACAAAACAGTTATACTAAACCTTTAGAGAACATTGATTGAGCTACAGCTGGATTGTGTTTAGTTCTGAGCACTGCATTTGAGGAAGGATAGGAAGACCTTGAGAGGATATAGTAAAGAGTTACTCACCAGGGTTAATGAACCTCAGTTAGATGGACAGGCTAGAGGATCTGATGTTGTTCTCCTTTGAGCAGAGAATGTTTAGGGGCAATTTGAAGCATTCAAAATCGTAAATTGGTTTTATACAGTAAAAAGGTCATTTTTTTTCCTCAGTAGCAGAAGGGTGTCTAACCACATATTTGAAGTGACTTTTTAAATTCATTCACGGGATGTGGCTGTTGCTGGCTGGGCCAGCATTTATTGGCCATCCCTAGTTGCCCAAGAGACAAATCACTTTGCTGTGGGTCTGGAGTCAAATGTAGGCCAGACCAGGTAAGGGCAGCAGCTTCCTTCCCAGAGGACATTAGCGAACCAATGCAAAAGAACTAAAGGTGACATGAGGGGCTTTTATTAACGTAGCAAGTTGGTTTGGTATGGGATTCACCAGCTGAAAGGGGTGAGGATGTGGATGCAATGGCAATATTCAGAAGTGAACTGGATAAATGGTTAAAGTGATAAAGTTGCAGATTTGTGTAGAAAGAGCTGGCTCAGATAGTCCGGATTGAATTCTGTGGTGGTGCCTTAAATGGGTCTGAGAAAACTTTATTTTAAAATGGTATGTTAAAAATAAAAAGAAACTGGATTTAATTTTGCTGTAGCCTTGAGAGCTTTTGCATTTTGTGAAAAGTACAAAACATGAATACCATCTGATTGACATTTCCACTGTGATTATTTACATCAAAGTGCATAGATTTTACAGCAAATAAACAAGCCATTCAGCTGAGGTAAAGCTGTGTGAAAAATTCCCTCAAGTTATTGAGATACTAATGCACATAAACTTACAGACTCAGAACAAAGCCAAATGGATTACATGGAGAACAGGAAATCTGTGTTAAATGCAAATCAGGCATTAATAGTGAAAAAAAACCCACACCAGGTTAGCAAGAAAACCTCTCTTTGTACTATAGATAAATTGAATGGTAAAACTGAATGGTAATATTAAGTAATAACAATATTGCCAACTAATGAGAAAGAATTTAATTAGCTTTACTTGTTGATACGTGTTTTAGCATACCAAGAGAATTAAATAATAGGTGTGATTTTCCTCTAAGTGAAATTTGTAGGAAATGTCAAGAGTACTCTGTGAAATTTTGATCTGAATTTTCCCTTTTTTTGTGACCAAGTGACATTTTCGCTGAGTTCCATGGATGGTTTCCCACCATGGCTCACTCAGAGATAGCAAGAACTGCCGATGCTGGAGTCAGAGACAACACAGTGTGGAGCTGGAGGAACACAGCAGGCCAGGCAGCATCAGAGGAGCAGGAAAGCTAATGTTTTGGGTTGGGATCCTTCTTCAGAAAAAGGGTTTGTCACTCAATCTTCCATTGCTCCCTCATTAAATCCACACCAGGCTTCACAATGACCTTCTTGTTTAACCATGTGTTTGCAGAGGTGGAAGGTCTCACCACTACTGGGACCTCGCGTGTTCATGGTGCAGATGCCATGTTTAAACCCCAAGCTGCAAGCCAGGGACTGCACTTCAAAGTCTGCTGCTTTCGTTATTGCAGAGGGCATGGCTGAGAAAGGGAGGTTAGTAGCCTAGTTCGCTGACAGGAACCTGGTAGATGGGCTGTTGGGGAGGAGGACAGTTCTTTATCCTTTGGATTGCCAAAGGAGGCTACAGTGCTAGATGTTGTAAGCCTGGATTGAGCTAGCCACCTAGATCAATGCAATGTCCCAGGTGAAAAGAAAGGCCCAGCATTGTAGAAAGAAGGGCAAAGGCCTTCTGCACTCAAGGGTATGTGCCGCCATCTTCTCTCTGGTCCCTCACCCTCACTCAAACTCAGTCATTATGCACACCTCCTGCCAGGGTTAATGCTCTAACACTGTCACTATTGCATGCAGCATCTTCCCTCATTCGCTCTCACCCATTCCATTCTCCAAGACTACTAATTGGAGGACATCTCATCATCTCTCCTGCTCCTGCACCTCATCACCACTAACAGCCCTCCCAGCCATCTTCATCTCACTCAATTCCTCCTTTTGTCTCATCGCAGGTGAAAATTTTGCACAAGAGGGCAAAGGTGAGTGGCAGGATACTATATATTTGTGACCTCACCCCATAAGAGGAGAAGATCCTCAAACTGCCTGGAGAAGATTGAGAGTGCTCATGTGTAGATCCAAGTCCTCCATGTTGGAGTAAATAAGTCAGCTTCACTGTGCTGCTCTGCATTCCCATTAGCAAGCTACTACCACTATTGCACAACTCATTCCCTTTCCTGTCTTAGGTAGGCCCAGTGGTACCCACACAATCTCTGCCCCAAAGTGTCCAACCCCCTCACTGCATCAGCTTCTCCTCCACCTCTGAGGAAGAAGAAACAGATCCCTCAGAGGATGCCCTGGCAAAGCTGCCTCCTGCACCCTCCCCCACAGCTGAGAGACTTTCACATCAGTGGGCACTCTTTCTAGGTTAGATTTGGGAGCACAATCTGGGGAGTACATACAGGAACCTCCCTGTAGAGGAGCAACCACCCCATGGTGGTGGCACTCAGAGGATTACTGGAGACCAGGCACCCCAGGCAGAAGATAACCCTGTGATATCGGCCATTAATAACCTGGTGCTGATGCACAAACATAAAAACAGCATGTAGGCTTTGTTGGAGATACCTGGAAAATGGGTCGAGTGTTCGTGGAGTCCACCAATGTTATCAGTGGTGGGTCAACTCCAGCAATTGTGTACCTCCATCTCAGATCCAGCAAAATGCTCAGTAGTTTTCCAGAAATGCATGTGAATTTGCATTCCATTGCCTCAGACATTGGTGCTCAACATCAACAGTTAGACAAGGGGCAGCAAGGGACTTTGACTCACCCGGATATCCCTTCCTCTCAAGGGTGTAGGGTAGCAAGCCTAAACAGAGAAGGAACCATACAACAAACCCCAGGTGTCCTTTCAGGACACTCATAAAAAGGTTAGGTCCCACCGTGCTCGCAATCCCCAAACACTGTAGAAATTGTAGCTGGGCTGGGTACTCTCAGCAATTCTGGCCCTCCATCCACAAGCAACAGCAAAACCCAATGCCTCCCAACCTCCAGATTCATCTGCTCAAATTGGGCTCCACTACAGAGAGGCTACACCTAGATGTAGTGGCAGGGTGAGGAAAAGTAGCATTTTGAGAATACAAAAGGTATGGGTGACACTTCTTCGCAAATTCACTCTCACATCTATCAATATATATGCACTTTAAAACATCACATTTCTTTGGACTGTAATTTTAGCTGTAGGATCAGTTTACGTGGCTATCATGTCAAAGTTAAGCAGCCTCTTCAGAAATCCCAAGAAAGACAGAAATTATATTGGCGAGGCATTTCTTATCTCAGTCGCATCCTGGATAGTAACAGATTTCAGCTTTTCCTCATGAGCCCAAGTTCATGAGCGCTGCCAAGACTTAGCAGTTTAGTGAGGAGATCCCCAAGTCCAAAGTTAGTGTGAACACCTTGCAATAGGTTTTGCCCTCTGCTCATATTCCGTGTGTGTGTGTGTGTGTGTGTGTGTGTGAGAGTGTGAGAGAGAAAGAGAGAGGCTACACCATCATTCATGCCTGCACATTTCTGTGGGGGCTAAAGTTCATTCTACCTACGTGTCTCACAACGAAGCACACACTCATTTAAGGACAGGTATTGTGTAATACTGCATTAACATTCAAACTCATCTTCATACTGCTCATGTTCACTGTGCCCCTTTAGGCAAAGTTATTTCACCCACTGTGAATGTATTGGCATGTATTTTTCATCCATATTACACAATTGAGATTTGGTTGAAGATGGTGCATTATCCAGGTTGTGTTCTTGAGAATGAGTTACAGGCTCCACTTGAAAGTAAACAGACCACCACAATCCTTTCCCAGCACAATATCCCTCATTTCCCCCTCAGATCCTGGTCTCCCATATTGCCATGTCCACTATTGCTAGCCAGTGCCCCCCACCTCCATTGAAGCCAGAGTGATCGTGACTTGTGAACACCTCCACCTCACACAGTATCCCATGCTCACCTTTGCTATGTTTGATCTTACTGTTATTCATGGCATTGCCTCCCCCTTTATTGTCATTAACCCCTCTGTATCGTACATATCCTATTTCCACACTTGAGATTCCCACATTCCCCAACACAGTGAGGACTGACTTCTTGATATTTAATGCCCCAGTCGCTGGGACTGACTATGGCCCACCCAATGGATTGAATCCTCAAATGAGCACAACCAAACCCCTAATTAACTTCTCTACAGCTCCCTGAGTGACTTTACATGTAATCCCCGGACATGTAGTCAAAGAGATGTACAGCGTGGAAACTGCCCCTTCTGTCCAAATTGCCCATGCTGACCAGATATCCTAAACTGATATAGTCCCATTTAGAACATAGAACATTACAGCGCAGTACAGGCCCTTTGGCCCTCGATGTTGCGCCAACCTGTGAAACCAATCTGAAGCCCATCTAACCTAAGCTATTCCATTATCATCCATATGTTTATCCAATGACCATTTAAATGCCCTTAAAGTTGGTGAGTCTACTGCTTTTGCAGGCAGGGCATTCCACGCCCTTACTACTCTCTGAGTAAAGAACCTACCTATGACATCTGTCCTATATCTATCACCCCTCAATTTAAAGCTATGTCCCCTCGTGCTAGCCATCACCATCCGATGAAAAAGGCTCCCACTGTCCACCCTATCTAATCCTCTGATCATCTTGTATGTCTCTATTAAGTCACCTCTTAACCTTCTTCTCTCTAACGAAAACAGCCTCAAGTCCCTCAGCCTTTCCTCATAAGACCTTCCCTCCATACCAGGCAACATCCTGGTAAATCTCCTCTGCACCCTTTCCAATGCTTCCACATCCTTCCTATAATGTGGTGACCAGAACTGTACGCAATACTCCAAGTGTGGCCGCACCAGAGTTTTGTACAGCTCATGACCTCATGGCTTCGAAACTCAATCCCTCTACCAATAAAACCTAACACACCATACGCCTTCTTAACAACGCTATCAACCTGGGTGGCAACTTTCAGTGATCTATGCACATGGACACCAAGTTCTCTCTGCTCATCCAAACTACCAAGAATCTTACCATTAGCCCAGTACTCTGTATTCCTGTTACTCCTTCCAAAGTGAATCACTTCACACTTTTCCGCATTAAACTCCATTTGCCACCTCTCAGCCCAGCTCTGCAGCTTATCTATGTCCCTCTGTAACCTGCAACATCCTTCCGCACTATCCACAATTCCACCGACTTTGGTGTCATCCGCAAATTTACTAACCCATCCTTCTACGCCCTCATCCAGATCATTTATAAAAATGACAAACAGCAGTGGCCCCAAAACAGATCCTTGAGGTACACCACTAGTAACTGAACTCCAGGATGAACATTTCCCATCAACCACCACCCTCTGTCTTCTTACAGCTAGCCAATTTCTGATCCAAACCGCTAAATCACCCTCAATCCCATGCCTCCGTATTTTCTGCAATAGCCTACCATGGGGAACCTTATCAAACACTTTACTGAAATCCATATACACCACATCAACCACTTTACCCTCATCCACCTGTTTGGTCACCTTCTCGAAGAACTCTATAAGGTTTGTGAGGCAGGACCTACCCTTCACAAAACTATGTTGACTATCCCTAATCAAATTATTCCTTTCTAGATGATTATAAATCCTATCTCTTATAATCCTTTCCAACACTTTACCCACAACCGAAGTAAGGCTCACTGGTCTATAATTACCAGGGTTGTCTCTACTCCCCTTCTTGAACAAGGGGACAACATTTCCTAGTCTCCAGTCTTCTGGCACTATTCCTGTAGACAATGACGACATAAAGGTCAAAGCCAAAGGCTCTGCAATCTCCTCTCTAGCTTCCCAGAGAATCCTAGGATAAATCCCATCCGGCCCAGGGAACTTATCTATTTTCACACCTTCCAGAATTGCTAACACCTCCTCCTTATGAACCTCAATCCCATCTAGTCTAATAGCCCATATCTCAGTATTCTCCTCGACAACATTGTCTTTTTCCTGTGTGAATACTGACGAAAAATATTCATTTAGCGCCTCTCCTATCTCTTCAGACTCCACGCACAACTTCCCACTACTACTATTTGCCAGCATTTGGCCCATATCCCTCTTAACCCTTCCTATTCATGTAACCATCAGATACCTTCTAAATGTTGTAATTGTACTAGCCTCTACCACTTCCTCTGGTAGTTCATTCCATACATGCACCACCCTCTGCATGAAAATGTTCCCTTTTAGGTCCTTTTAAATCTTTCCCCTCTCACCTTAAAACTATGCCCTCTAGTTGTGGACTACTCCACCCTAGGAAAAAGACGTTGGCTATTCTCTCTATCCACACGCCTCATGATTTTTTTATTATGCATTCATGAGATATGGGTATTGTTGGCTGAACAGCATTTATTGCCCATCCCCAGTTGCCCGTGACCAATGTGGTAGTGAACTGCCTTCTTGAACTGCTGCAGTCCATTTGTTGTAGGTAGACCCACAACACTGTTAGGGAGGTTGTTCCAGGATTTTGACCTGATATGTTGCTCAGTTTAGGTGGTGGGTGACTTGGAGGGGAACCTGGAGTATGATGGTGTTCACATGTAGCTGCTGCCCTTGCTCTTCCAGATGGGATGCTTTTTATGGTGCATCTATAAAAATTGGTAAGAGTCCTTGTGGAGTTTCAAATTTCCGTAGCCTCCTGAGGAAGTAGAGATGTTGTTGTGCTTTCTTGACTGATGCATCAATGTGCCTGGACCAGAACAGACTGTTGGTGATCATCACTCCCAGGAACTTAATGCTCTTGACCATCTCCACCTTAGCAAAATTGATGCAGACAGGGGCATGTCCTCCACTCCTCTTCCTGAAATCAATGACCAACTCCTTAACTTGCTGACATCGATGGAGAGATTGTTGTCTTTACAACATGCTATCAAGAGCCTCCATCATTTTTCTGAATTCTGTCTCCCCGTTGTTTGAGATCCGACCTACAACGGTGATGTTGTCAGCACAATTGTAAATGGAGTTGGGGTGGAATTTTTTTCACACAGCCATGAGTGTATAAGGAATATAAGAGGGGGTTGGGTACACAGCCTTGCAGGGCACCGTTTTTGAGGATTATGGTGGAGGAGGTGTGGTCGTCTATTCTTACTGATTGCGGCCTGTGGGTCAGCAAGACAAGGATCCAGTTACAGAGAGGGAAGCCAAGACCTAGGTCTCGGAGTTTAGAGATGAGTTTGTTTGGAATTATGGTGTTGAAGGCGGAGCTGTAGTCAATAGGTAGCAGCCTGATGTAGTATCCTTGTTATCCAGATGTTATATCAATGTAATCACCACAAAACCTTATATTGTAATTCAAAGTTGCAAATCCCTAAACTATTACCATGGTGACTATTGTATTTTGCAATATTTGTGCTCAGTTATGTTCTATAACATATGCATTTTCTTTGCAGAATGAACCAAGAAAAGATCAAGACACTTTCTGAATGGTCAGAGTGTTAAACCATTGCAAAAGTGGTGATCATGATCAATTAGAACAACATAGATTGCAAACACATCTAAATATATCGCATCTTTTTGTGCTTAAAAATAACAACTTAAAATAGGAGAAACATTTTTAAATTAAAATGAGTGACAGTGAGTAATGCTTGGTTTATTTTATGACCAAAGGAGAGAAACAGATTGTTCAGTGATCAAAACCAGAGAGATTAGTACACCATCAGCTTCTCAGTGACTCATTTTGCCCTCCTGAACTCTGCATTGTTCTCAGATTGGATGTGACCCAGGACAAGCCTTCTGTATTGAACTCCCAATTCTTCATTGAAACCCAGTGAAAGAAGTCACCCTAGTGATGTCAATGCCTTCTGAGGAATACATACCCCCACTTACAAAGCCATATCTCACAATGTCAAACCAAATGGACTTGCTTCTAACTGTGTCCAATCAGTTGCTTCAAAAGAGGTGAAAGACTCCATGGTTGATTCTGTGAAAATTGAGCGGAATGTCAAGTGACTTTCAATGAGTGTTTAAGTTTTCTTTCAAATGTAGCGCTAATTGATACATGGTACAAACCAACCACACTTCGACCTTAACCCACTCATGTCCATCATTTTTATACTGCTCCCTCTTCCTAATTCACTTTTGCCTTCATTACTTTTGCAAATAAGATGAAAAATGTGTCTCTCCTCTCTAAGTACTGGTAAAATTGTCTTAATTCCCCCTTCATGGACACCCTGAAGTACAGTAGAGATTAGAAATATCCGTTAGTCTCAACATATAAACAACACTTCCGCATTTCATACCATTGTATTCATAAAAATGATCTGAGAAAGGTCTCCCTTGAATAAAACCAATCAAACTCAGTGCTTGATATTTCTGATATTCTACGTCAAGTATATTAGTTACATTTTACATTAAAAGATCCTAATTCTTCTCAAAGACAATATGTTCTCACTGATAGAGAAATGCATTCCTTATTGTCCAAATGCACAAAAAGGTGATTATAGATCTTTAGGTATGTTTTTATAAATCGGTAAATTGGTAAGAGGAAGATATTATTAATTAAATATACATACAGTTACTGGGCAAAAGTAGGCCAAAGGAAGGTACTGCTTCATGGTTAGCGTTACAATGTCTCCAACACGCATTAAATGGAAGCACACCACAAAGGCAATTCCTATAAAAAGACCAATGTGTTCTTTAAAGTGAAAATTACCCTTTTTTTGTGTGCCATGGGTGTTTTATAGCAGTAATCCCCACCTTAGTATCAAACTGGTAAGCAACAGAGACCTGCAAGCTTTTTGTCCACTCCGAAAGATGCAGAATGCCACATTATCAGCTTGTAGTCTCTCAACATGAAGCAACCACCAATACAGTACCTGAGTTGCAAAATAGTTAAGTAGTTCTGAAAATAATAGAATCATCTAAATTCTTAACAACTTCTCTGGATTTTTATTGCAATGTCCTGATGGTAAGCCATGTGACATTAATGATCCAAACTTTGAGCAATGTAGGAATTTTGCAAGGATTTTTCCAGGACATGGCCAGAGATTTGGGAGAATACAGTGAGAATGAAAAAACCTGATTCTCTGTGTTCAGAAAACAAACTCTGATTTCCCCTTATGGGAATCTCACCAGTAAGCAGCAAGGATCTTATTTCCATGCATTTACAACTTATTAATAGCTAATTTTACCTTGTTTCTATGCAGTTCACAATTCTTCCAGGCACTGGGGAGAAATTAGACAGTGCCAATTTCTAACTTAAAAGTCAAAGTGTTTAGCTGGCACAGTAGCTCACCAGTGTCTTCTCTAAGCATCCATGTTGGCCATTGTATGCCAACATCTCAGGGTATGCTGAATGTCCAATGACTATCTACACTTTCCGTCCACAGTAGTTGGCATCGACAAAAACTTGTACTTTGTAAAATGTCTTGGTTGACATTCAGATTAAGTTAAGGCTTTTATGGGGTTACACCATTGTCATGACTGTAGAGGATTATCGCCAGGTGAATGATTCAATTTCAGAGTTTGCAAGTGAGGGAAAACCTATGTGAAATGTTGGTTTCTAATGGATAAAGGTCCAACATCCTTCAATTCCCTAACTTGAATAACAACACTATTTAGTTAACTGGACATTTGTTGAAATGGTGTTTTACATTGAAATTACAAGACTTGTGATTCTGAAAATAATAAAAGGATAAAACTAGATGTTCTGCATCTGAAATCACAAAACTGGTGAACTGATGGTGTTGATAGAAATAGATGAGCATGATATGATAGCCATCACAGAAGGGATGTCAATACTAAATGGCACAGGACATTAGGAAAGACATGAAACTAGGAAAACGTGGAGGAGTGCTTCCATTAATTATTGATTGTCTTAGCAGAGTAGAGATGGATGATTCAAGTTCAGAAAACCAAGATATAGTGGCATTTTGGTTAGAGATGGGAAATGATAAATGTTAGAAGTTACTTGTAAATGTGACTATTAATGCCCCTAATAATAATCACTTGGTAGGATGTAATGTAAAGGATGAAATAATGGGAGCATGGAAATAATTTAAGTGGCAGATGAATTGCGCATGCATTTTTGTTTTGGTCTTCACTGTAGATACTACAGGTAACATTCCAGCAACAGCTATAAATCAAGACATGTAAAGGTGGGGAGAAACCCAGGAAAATTACAATCATCATGGAGGTGGTGCTGAGAAAATTGTTGGAACTGCAGGCTGACAAATTTCTGGGGTCTAAAAGATGTGGCCAGTGAGTTAATTGATGTTTTGGTTTTAATTTTCCAAATTTCCCTAGTTTCCTGGAAGGTTCCATTAAATTGTAATGTAATAAATGTAACACTTATTCAAAAAAGGGTGAGAAACTGCAGGCCAGTTAGTTTAACATCTGTCGTAGGGAAGGTGTTGGAAGATCACATTGAAGATATTATAAAAGGGCATGCTCAGAAGTCCAGCTAACTAGGCAGAGTCAACATGATTTGAAGTTCTTTGAAGAAGTAAAATATGCTTTATGATAAAGTATGATAAAGGGGAAGCAGCGGATATATTTGTATTTCCAGAAGGCGTTTGATAAGGTGCCATATCAAAGTTAATATCAAAAAATAAATGTTCTAAAGTGCAGGGATGTTGGCATGGCCAGAAAATTGGCTAGATGAAAGGAAATGGTGAATGCACGTACAATTACAACATTTAAAAAAACACTTTGGTAAGTACATGAAAAAGAAAGTGAAGAAGGTTACCTCAGAGTACAATGGGATCTTGATCAGATGGGCTAATGGACTGAGGAGTGGCAGATGGAGTTTAATTTAGATAAATGTGAGGTGCTCCATTTTGGAAAGGCAAATCAGGGCAGCACTTATATACTTAATGGTAAGGTCCTGGGGAGTGTTGCTCAACCAAGGGACCTTGAAGTGCAGGTTCACAGTTCCTTGAAAGCGGAGTTGTAGGTAGACAGGATAGTGAATAAGGCATTTGGTATGCTTGCTTTTATTGATCAGTGCATTGAGTATCGGAGTTGGAAGGTTATTTTGCAGCTGTACAAGACATTGGTTAGGCCCCTTTTGAAATACTGCATGCAATTCTGGTCTCCTGCTGTAGGAAGGATGTTATGAAATTTGAAAAGGTTCAGAAAAGATTTACAGGGATGTTGCCAGGGTTGGAGCGTTTGAGCTGTAGGGAGAGGCTTAATAAGCTGGATCTATTTCCCCTGGAGTGATGGAGGCTGAGGAATGACCTTATAGAAGTTTATAAAATCATGAGGGGCATGGATGGGATGAATAAACAAGGTCTTTTCCCTAGGGTGGGTGAGTCCAAAACAAGAGGGCATAGGTTTAAGGTGAGAGGGGAAAGATTTAAAAGGGAGTTAAGGGGTAACATTTCCATGCAGAGGGTGGTGCATGTATGGAATGAGCTGCCAGAGGATGTGGTGGATGCTGGTACAACAATTAAAAGGCATCTGGATGGGTATATGAATAAGAAGGGTTTGGAGGGATAATGGCCAAATGCTGGCAAATGGGACTAGATTAATTTAGGATATCAGGTCAGCATGGATGACTTGGACTGAGGGGTCTGTTTCCATGCTATACAGCTCTATGAACCCATGACTGTAAATGTTTGAAGGGATATGAGCCAAGCACAGGCAGGTGGGACTTATTTGGTTTGGGATTATGGTCTGCTTCAATGCTGTATGACTCAATGGCTCTATGACTATGACTCTGACAGGAAACAGTAGACATATATGGATCATTTTCTAATTGACAAGATTAAATGTGTGGTGTGCCACAGGGATTAGTGCTGGGGCTCAATTGTTCACAGTTTATATAAAGAACTTGAAACAGAAGGCATGGCTGTCAAATTAGCTGATGACACAAAGAGAGATAGGAAAGTAAGTAATGAAGAGCTTATTAGGAAGCTGCAAAAGGGTTTAGATAGATTGAGGGAGTATGTATTGACCTGACAACTGGAGTATACTGTAGTAAAATGTTAAATTATCCATTATTTAAATTGCAAAGCTCTGAAATGTGGAGGAACCTAGATGTCCTGCATGAATTGCAAAAGGTTAGTTGTGCATGTAGAGCAAGTAATTAGGTAAGTTAATAGGATGTTATCATTTATTAAGTGGGAAATTAAATATAAAAGTTTATTTCAATTATACAGGGCATGGGTGAGCCCATATCCAGACTACTGTGCATGGTATTGGTCTCCTTATTTAAGGGATGATGTAAAGAAGTTGAAAGCAGTTCAGAGAAGATTTACTAAACTGCTACCAGGAATGGCAGATTATCTTATAAGGAAAGATTGGATAGGTTAGGCATATATTCATTGAAGTTTGGAAGGGTAAGAGGCAATTTTATTGAAAAGTATAAGAGATTGAAGCGTCTTCACAGGTTAGGTGTGGAAAAGATGTTTCCTCTTGTGGGAGAATCTAGAGCTAAGGGTCACTGCACCAAAATAAGGGATCACCCATTTAAGACGAAGATGAAGACAAATGTTTTCTCACAGTGTGTTGGGAACATTCGGAACTCTCTTTTTCAAAAGGCAGTGGGACCAGAGTCTTTGAATATTTTTAATACCAATTTTCTTGAAAAGCAAGCGTATGAAACATTTTCACATTAACGTGAAACATTCTGACCAGCCATGATCTTATTGAATGACAGAGCAGATTTGAAGGGCTGAGTGGCCTGTGAAGGTTTGTTTGTTCACTCCAAATGACTATGAACCTGGA
Source organism: Rhincodon typus (assembly GCF_021869965.1). Lineage (NCBI taxonomy): Eukaryota > Metazoa > Chordata > Chondrichthyes > Orectolobiformes > Rhincodontidae > Rhincodon > Rhincodon typus. The sequence goes on from NC_063348.1 coordinate 10,260,504, forward strand.
CACTGAATAGTTGTTTGAGAGTGTGCAGGGTCAGCAGGGGCAGTAGCAGTGTTTGGGAGTGAAATAATCATTGAAACAGGCAGTTTGGGGGAAGAGTACATAATGTCCTCTTACTGGCTCCACCAGTGTTGCTGCACCTGACAATGAGGGACATCACAGTTGAATCTGTTTCTTCATTGGAGGCCACTGCTTCCTCTCTTGCCATCCAGAACAAAGATCGTCCATTCCTTTCCACATACAATTTTCTTTCAGATGGAGATTGTGCAATTTTACCACATTGTCTGCTCTGCTATTGCTAGTGGAAGTCCATAATAATTCATTCCCAAAGGATGAGTGCTCCTTTCTTGTTATGAAACTACTTAATTTCCTTGATTATATCCTAATGTTCCGAATGAGTGAATTAGTTTACTACTGACATCAAAATTAATGTGGATGAAAGGGAGAAGTCCTGAGTGAATGATGACAAATAATTGCCTCAGATTTTGATCGCAACCATCCCACAAAGGACCTTTCTATTCTTTGCAACTTGTATACATTTGTGTTAAAATCAAAATGTTTTTAAGATCTTGAATCTAAGCCACTGAAACAATTGCTCAAATGTTAATCTCGCGTGAGTAGAGTAAATCATTGATGGAGCATTTAATCAATAATTAGAGGTTGAAACTGCAGACGGTTTCATTTCTTTGCTGATGACAGAAAAATCACCCAACTGCCGTGTAGCATCTTGTCCCACAAAACTGAAAGCATTTTTAATGTGACATGTTTTGCAATCCTGGAAGAATTTAGTCCACTTTGAAGTACTGATATGCAGGGATTGCCTGTTAACATTGACTTTAGACAATGCCAGAACGCTACATGAACTTTAAAAGGTCTCAATTAACATTAAATGAACATTCCCAATATGTGCACTTTCCTCTAATCAATTATTGGTCACCAGAATTTGAAACTAGGCATGAACTGGCGTGACTTCTTTTGTTGTAAATGTCACTACAAGCCTTTGGTTAAAGGGAAATCATTCGCAAAGCAGATTGCAATTGACTGTGTGCTATTGCTATAGAAACAAGAACCAGTTACTAAGGCTGCTATATCCTTTGATCCTTATACAATGACTTTTGGAGCTATTCATTCACTCATTGATTTGTACAGGCCGACATTAATACACGTACAAACATAGGATTCAGTCCTTCAAATCTGCTCTGCCATTCAAGTAATGCATGGCTGATCTGTATCTTAACCCCATCAGTTTTGGGTCCATAACCCTTGATATTTTAATCTAAGAAAAATCTTATTAATTTCAGTCTTGAAAACTGCAGTGGATCCATCATCCTTAATGGGCATAGGGAAAGTTTCAAATTTCTACAGCAAACACAAAATACTGTGTATATTTGAAATTCAAAATGATTGTAATAAAAGGTTGTCATCATGAAATATTGCCCCAGAATGTCCAATTTCTGGATACTCTGAGACCAGATCTATATTCAAAGCTACACATTGAGATCCCTCAGAATGCATGACAATGTGACACTGTGAAAATTGTGTTTGAACTTCCATTAGGCAATTCTCTTTTATCTTTGGATACTCTGAGAAAGTACTTTGGACTGTGCTCACCAAGTTACCTGGACTGTCATTTGGCTAAGCCCTTTACCCTCAACTCCCCACCTGACCATCACTGCCTACACCCTGATTCACCCTGACATTCCTCCCAACCCTTTAGCTCCTCCCTGACCACTGGCAGCATCTGAATCTGTCCTGACCCTCTGACCTACCCCCTTCCCAAATACCCACCCACTTCCCACTGAGTTCTAGCATCATCCTGACACCTTTCCCTGACACCACGAAGTCACTCATCCCCAAGCCCCCTACTCCCTAAGGAGTCACTATCCCAGATTCCTTTCCTCCACTCACCTGCTGGATCTCCGAATCCCTTCTGACCCACTTGACTCCCTCTGACCTAGAAACCTGCCCCAAATCCCTGAATCCCCTTCAACCCCTAAATCTTCCCAAACCTTCCCTGACTCCTTCCTGACCCCAGGGTCCAACCCTGACCTCCTGACGTCTTCACCACTCCCCCCCTAACTCTGACCTCCTTCCAACCCAACTACCCACCTTAGCCACGATTGTGTGTGTGTGTGTGTATCTGTCTGTCTCTTTCCTACTAACGGGTGCTGTTCAGATACTCCAGGAATGGATGGAGGCATTGTGTGCCACATTCAGAGGTCATCTGGCTTCAGTAGTGCAACTGGTCTGAATTTCACTGCCTGGACATTGAGAAAATTCTCTAGCAAATGGTCCAAACCAGGCCAGTAACACTGGGTGTCTGTGGGAGATTAACTAGCAACAGTGACCATTCTACCCACTTCCCTCGTGTGGTTGTCATCAGCAGCTCTGTTTAGCATCACTGACGCTGTAAAAACAAGCAGATTCCTGAGGCTCCCATCTGGAATCATTGGCGCCAGCCATTCGTTTTATGGAGCCTATTAAGAGATAGACCAGCAATAAGATCCAGAATCATATTGTTTTCTTCTTCCAACCAGTAATTACCCTTGGCTTCGACTGTTACACAATTCACAGACTGTAAATGTTAATCATCTGTGGCATTTCCTGTCCTATCCTCATCAGATATGAGCTGAGTGTTTAATAATGTGGGCAATGTCTACAGGATTTGTGGTAGTGAGGTGAGGATGCCGAGTAATTTTGAAAACTGATGGGTGTCCTTCAGCCATCATAGAAAACTATTCAATCATCTCCCCCTTCTGGAAACAATACAGCTAAACATTCTGCTCTTTTAACCTCAACGGGCTGAAAATGTTATACTGCTCAATACTAAACCAGCAGTCTAGAGGTACCTGCAGTTCTCAGTCAACTTACCAAACTGATTGTATTGACTTTTGTTGGGTAACAGCACCAAGGAAAATGAAGTACTGTCTAATTTCTCCTCACAAAACAAACCTCTTGTCTGAGAAATCACTCGAGTTTACCCACTCTGAACTGCTTATAATGCAATTGTGCTCCTTAATCTTAAATAAGGAGACAGAAACGGTACACAACACTGTAGATATGTCTCAGCAACACTGTATACAGCTGTAGCAAAATATTCCAACTTTTATATTCCATTCTCCTTGCATTAAACAACCACATTTCAACCACTTCCTCATCACTTGCTGTACCTACACACTAATTCTTTGTGTTTCATGTGCTGGTGTAGACATATACACTTGATTCCTCATTCTGTCATTTAATGTAAAGCCCTCTCACCACCCTAGTTATTCAACTCATTACAACACCAGTCCAAGTATGGTTCATTGAAGTCTATCTCAGTAGTACATCTCTCACTTTCCCTACTACTGGTGCTAGTGTCTCATGAATTGAAACATGAATTGAAACCCATTTCTCTAACACCAACCTTTGAGACATACATTTTAATCCTTAATCATCTTTCCCCTTCCCAGATTTCTTGTGGCACGGGTAACAATCCAAAGGTCATACCTTTGAGGTTCCATTTTTAAATTCAGCCCCTAAGTGCACAGACACCCTGAAGATATCCACTTTCCTAGTCCTACCTATATCTTCGGTACCTAAACGTACCAGGACCACTGGAGATCCCTCCCTCCCAGTGCAGGTTTCTCAATGGTCCAAATCCCAGTGCTGGGCAAACAACACAAGACTTTGTCAGGTCTCTCACTATATACTGCAGATAACTGCCAATTCCCCAATAATACTACCCTTCCTACCACTCTACTCCTATTTAGTCCCCACCCCACCCTGCACCCCTGGCTTGAATGGCCTCCTGTACCATGGTACCACAGCCATTTTGTTCATTCATGCTGCTTCCACTTTGTTCCATTCAGGCTGCATGTACCTCAAATCTGTTGGATAGTTCTGAATAAATACCATCATCAGTAAAGATTAACCCTGTTTTTCTCTTGCATATGTTGCCTGACGTGATGAGCATTTACAGCGCTTTCTGTCCTTATGCCACGACCTTCATGGCCACTGACAGAGCAATGGTCCCCTGGTGCAAGGCACCAGCTCAGACCGAAGGGGATGCCATTGGCTGATAACCAGCTTTTTGATGAATCGGAGTCACCTGAGTCATTGCTTTTGACTCATACAAATTTAAGGGCATTACGCATTGCTCCCATGGGTTGTAGGAGTTTTGATGGGGCCCCCTCTCCTCCCTCTCCTCCCTCTCCTCCCTCTCATCCCTTTGAGACCTGGATGGAGAGATCTCTTATTATCAACATTTTATTGCCCTTCATTTAATGTGCCCCAGTTTCCCAAACTGTTTTCTATTGACAATCATAATGAGCTGAATCTTACATCTTTCTTTGGCTAAGTCCAAATTGTACCTAGTTTGTTGCAGGATTTGTCCATGAGGCCTAATGATTTCTCTCGCTGTATCTTGCCAAACTCGCCACATTAGTTACCTACACTGCTCCTGTTACATCTGTTCCTAGAACAACTCACCATTCAGTGGGTATGTTCCCAGAGACCAGTTTCCCTTGTGGTGGTGACATCTTTAAAAAGGAACTGTGCACTCGGACAGGTGTTGGTAGCCTGGTGTTAACCCTTGAGATTGTAGACTTGCTTGCCGAGCCGGTGTATTTGATTGCAGATGTTTCATCACCCTGCTCGGTAACATCGTCAGTGCGCCTCCGGTGAAGCATTGGTGTTCTGTCCCGTTTGTTATTTATATGCCTCAGTTTGCTGGGTTGGTTGGTATTATTTCTAGTTCCGTTTCTCAGTGATTTTCTCAAAGTCTAATTCAATGTGTTTGTTGATGGACCGGTGAAATACCTGGGCTCCAGGAATTCCCTGGCATGTCTCTGTTTGGCTTGTGTTATTATGGACGTGTTGTCCCAGTCGAATTCATGTCCCTCGATGTCCGTGTGTAATGAGACAAGCGAGATTTGCTCATGTCTTTTGGTAGCTAGTTGGTATTCATGTATCCATATAGTCAGTTTACTTCCAGTTTGTCCTGTGTAGTGTTTCTCACAGACCTTGCATGGTGTTACCCCTTACTAAGAACATTTTGGCACAGCAATCACAAAGCCACTTGTTATGTAGCTGTCACTGCTGACTCTCGCTTGCACATACAACTCTGTTCTCTCACTCTCATTGCTGTTTACTCACCAGACTATACACCTTACCTGCCTGTAACAAATACCATCTCAACACTGTTGAGTCACCACTACTCTGTCCCCGTTGTCCAATCAGCGAACATCACATACTGGCAAGTAATCGGACAAATACAGACATGAGCTTTGTATTCCCTTTGAGTTTTTGGTAAATCAAACAAAACCAATAGGGGCTGGAGTTCACCCCCACAATGCAAACCAGATTTCGGCATCATGACCAAGAAATAATTCACAGTTCTCAGTTCTCTGCTGCACCCAGCTCACGTTTTTGGAACCAGGTGGGTGGCACGGTGGCTCAGTGGTTAACACTGCTGCCTCACAGCGCCAGGGACCCGGGTTCGATTCCACCCTCGGGTGACAGTGTGGAGTTTGCACATTCTCCCTGTTTCTGTGTGGGTTTCTCTGGTTTCCTCCCACAGTCCGATGATGTGTGGGTTAGGTGGACTGGCATGCTAAATTGCCCTTAGCATCCAGGGACGTGTAGGTTCCTCACTCAATCCCTGGAAATGACAGCCAGAAAACCAGAGGCCTCCTGCACGCCCCAGACAATCTGAGGAACCCCGTGGCAGCCATCTCACCAGGAGGCAGCTGCTCTTCAACCTCCCTAGGTGCCAGTTGGTTCCATCTTCACTTTTCTTAGGAAGGCAGCCACAGAGTCCAACATCTCATTAGCAGCTGGGCCCTTCACTCTCAGCGGAAAGGACCTAAAATGGGAATAGAAGGGGTAAAAGAGTTTCTTAGATCTCAGAGGTGCACCCTGTAGTTGAGGGCTGAGTACACTTCCGCACAAAGTGAGACCTGTTGTCCCTTTAACATACCTCCATTGTACACCCATGTTCAGGCTTGGCTGTTACACTAACTCAGTAAAGGTGCCACTCTGCCTGAGGGACCAGCTCATTGTCTTCAAGAAGGGATTGCCTGCTGTGCTCCAACACCCAGAACTACATCAAAGGCTCAATATTTCACTGCATTCTGTACAGTCCGTCAATAACAGCTACATGATCGATAAGGAAGCAATGTTGTGTGGCTCACAAAGGACTGTTCGCAGTTGAATGAATAATGTTTCCCCTTCAGCCAGCATTAGCCTTTTGTAACATCATTGCTGCTCACACCCACACTACTGAGGTGGCCATGTTCAATTCGTAAGGGCCAATGGAATTTAGCAAATCACCTTCGACCAGCATCGACCCCTTAGCACATTCAACATCCGGACGATGAAATAATTGCAAGTGAAATGTAGCTGCAAGTTTGCAAATAGCTGCTTCATGTATTTGCCCCTACAATGTCCCACCATCCAGCAAATGTGGATCCTGCACTTCCTGCAAACTGTCACTTACTCCATTCACCTCCGGGCACTGTTCCAGTAGCACTTTTCGTCTGGAGAAGGGTGCTCCTTTAAACCTACCTCACACACTAAGTTTTTAAGTCAGCTATTCCAATGTATTCTTCTCTGGCTTGTGTCAGTTGTCAGCTGATCATGCTCTTCTGAAGCACATTGGGACATTTCATTACATTAAAGCACTATACAAATGAAGGTTAATGACATTCTAGCTGACCAGCATAAGATGAGAAGCTCATCCCAGCCAACAGAGGAATGGTAGTAACCTCACTGTGCCACAAAGCTCTGGTACATCAATTACTTGACCCAGCAGGGCAGCCTCAACTAAAACCCATCATTCTTTAAGCATGTTGCTGGCTCTGGTACAATTCCCAGTCAATATTCAGTGTGTTTTATGGCTCCACTCAAACAGTATGGGAATAATGAGCTGTTAAATTGTCTGACCTATATACCAACAGAATTTTTTAAAAATCGCACTAAAAGGGTCAAAATGCTGCTTGGCCTGCTGTGTTCATCCAGCCCTGCACCTTGTTGTCTCGGATTCTCCAGCATCTGCAGTTCCTACTATCTCTGATTCCATTTACTTCCTGTTTAATTGTGTATTGCTGTACTTGCATAAACTGCCGAACTGCGCCCTATTATTCTTCCTCTTTATTTAACAGCACAGGCTGGCAGAGGGAGAAATCTTCAAAACAGTCTACGCTGAGACCAATTTCACACTTACCTGTAAAACAAAACGCCAAAGACTGGAGAATGGTAAAGATCTGATTTAAAACAGAAGATGCTGTAATCAGACAGTAGCACAAATGGAGGTTACTTTGTCCGAACTGAAGATGTTGCTGATTGATAGGGATTTTCAAATAAAGAGAATGCTGGGTAATCCAAGATGGAGGATTGGAAAAATTGTGGCTGTAAGAGCTGCTCCTTTTTTGAGGTATTTTCAGTGTTGGAGCTGATTTCCTTGAATTCCAGGAGCAGTAATTACTGTATTATAAGCTGATGCATAGTTTTGCAACTTTGGGACAAAAAAGATCAAAACAACAGCACTTTAAAAAAGAGGAAGTCAGACAAAGGCAGTGGAAGTGACCACATGTGAAGTGAATCAGACGGAGGAAGGTACTTGCGCTGCTGTCTGAACCAATAGTAACCTACACTGCTGACTGTTTTGCTGTTTGATTTCAAGTATCCCTGGACATTGGAGTTTGTCTAAGAAAAAGTTAACAAACAGCGAAATTCACAACTGATCTTAGAGAAACCTATGTGGGACAGTTCACAGCAGGGGAGCAGCTAAGTGGCTTTTTAAATTGTAACCTAACTTCTTTTTTGTAAATCTACAATAGTGAGTAGAGTGGGTTCTTTTTTGATTATATGTTTTACGAGATCTGACTTTTGATTAAACTTTAACAATATAAAACATAGGTAATAATTTAGCCCAGAGCCGTGTTTTTAGAGCAGTAAGACTGTGCTATTTTCTGGGTTTATAGATTATTAAGGTGCAAAAATGGTCTTTAGTAGAGTGATGTGCTCTTCCTGTCAGATGTGGGAGATTAGGGAGAGTTTCCACGTTACTGTTGATTATGTCTGCGAGAAGTGAGCTTGGTTGTGAATCCTATTAGATCGTGTGCATCAGTTGGAGCAGCAGTTAGAGAAAATGAGGAATTTGCAGAAACTAGGGGGTGTGATGGATGGCTGTTGCAGGGAGGGAAAAAAACCTAAGATACAGTCAGGTAGGTGGGTTACCTCTAGGAAAGGAAGGCAGGTTGTGCAGGAGTCTCCTGTGGCTATCCCCAAGTATGCTTTCAAACAAGTTTGCTGTTTTGGAAAACGTAGGGGATGATTGACTCTCAGGGAAATGTAGCACTGAAAGCCAGGTTTCTGTAAGCAAGACTGGCTCTAATGTAATGAGGGGTACGCCAGGTTCCAAACGATCGATTGTAATAGGGGACTCTCTAATCAGAGGCACAGTCAGATGATTCTGCAGCTGACAGCAAGAAAGCAGAATGGTGTGTTGCCTCCCTGGTGCCAGGATCAAGGATATCTCTGAGAGAGTGCAGAATATTCTCAAAGGGGAGAGGGACCAGCAGGAGGTTTTTATACACATTGAAACTAACGACATTGGAAGAGAAAAGAATGAGATCTTGAGGAGACAATATTGGAAGTTAGGCAGGAATTTAAAAAGAAGGTCCTCAAGGGTAGTAATATCTGGATTACTCCCGATGCTACGAGCTAGTGAGGGTAGGAAAAGGAGGAGAGAACAGATGAATGCGTGGCTGAGGAGCTGGTTCAGGGGAGAAGGATTCACATGTTTGGATCATTGGAATCTCTTCTGGGCTAGAAGTGACCTGTATAGCAAGGATGGGTTGCACCTGAGTTGGAGGGGTCTAATATACTAGCAGGGAGATCTACTAGAGCTGTTTTGGAGGATTTAAACTAGTATGGGGTGGAGGCACCCAGGGAGATATTGAGGAAAGAGATCAGTCTGAGATTGGCACAGCTGGGAAAAAGGAGCAAGTCAAACAGTCAGGGCAGGCAGGAACAAAGTAGAGAATGAGGTAGGACTGATAAATTAAAGTGCATTTATTTCAATGCAAGAGGTCTAACAGGTAGACATCTTGAAAAATGTCCATATTACACAGCGGGGAGTGCTGGATGGCTTAAAATGCATAAAGGTGGATAAATCCCCAGGACCTGATCAGGTGTAGCCTAGAACTCTGTGGGAAACTAGGGAAGTGATTGCTGGGCCCCTTGCTGAGATATTTGTATCATTGATAGACACAGGTGAGGTGCTGGAAAACTAGGAGTTGGCTAATGTGGTGCCACTATTTAAGAAAGGTAATAAGGAAAAGTCAGGGAACTCTGGGTCGGTGAGCCTGACGTCAGTGGTGGGCAAGTTGTACCTCCCAGTACCTCTTTATTTACATCAGTCTTATTCTTTTTAAGTCGCTCACAATCTCTCATTACATTAAAACCACTGCTGCTGGCATTGTTGTATGTATAAGCTGTGTGTTTACATACATGTTTGTGTGTATGTTAAGTTCAATTTTCCTGTTTTTCTATTTACAGAACCACAGCATAGATGCAACGTAACAATAGGTTATTGATTTGCAGTGTAACTTTGGTTCTCTCTCTATCAATGCTGTCTGACCTGCTAAGTATTTTCTGGTTTCACTTCAGCAGTATTCTGCTTTTTTGCAGTATGAATATTTCTGGAGGTAGATGATGGAGTGATTCGGGAAAAGTGGGGTCATGGAGTGGAGCTGTGCAGGAGTTGTCTTGAAATCAGTTGTGTTTAGGTTACTTTGGATTCTGATCTTCTTTCCTCTTGACAGTTTAGGCAAAAACACAAAGGATCAAGCACCCCATCATGCCTAAGGCCTTAGTTGTGTTCAAACTTCCTTTATAGCTATATCTGAATAACTTTAGCTGTCTGTCAGTCCTCTGGCAATATCCCACTTTTCTGTCAAAGGCTTAAACATCTAAATTAGTGCCTCAGTACCTCCTCTCTAGTTTCCTTAAGTATCTATGAATGTATTCCATCCCAAACCAGTGTCTTAACTTCCTTTACCTTTCTTCGTTTGCCAATTATTTTCTCCCTTTTTCTCCCAAAAGCATTAATATTATTTTTTAGCTCCTCTTGTCATGTTGTGTCTTTTTTGTCACTTTATTAGAAATTGAAGTGATCAGTACTTCTGCCATTTCTCTGTGTTCACTATAATATTACACTGTTCATTGTTTAGTATCTTTCCTACATATACTCTACTTTTATTATTTATGTACGTATGAAATGCCATTATATCTTTTCGCATTCCTTGATTATTTGATTTTCTAATATCTCCTTGTCTTGCTGATAGGTTTTCCTCTATTCCCATTTATCCTCCACACCTTTGTTATCGAAATAACTTTTTAAGCCCTTTTCTTCAAATCCAATTTTTCCTTTAGTTCTGTTTTCATCCATGGTGCCCTATCATTAGTTTGTAGCGGTGTCCCATAGCAGCCTCCCAGCACAGCCTGGCAACCTACTGTCCTGGCATAGTGGCCTCCCTGCTGATTGTATGGGGCTCCCAGGGCGGTCTTTTGGCATGGCATCCTTAGCCCAGTGTGGTGGTCTGAAGTGATCTCCCAGCCTCATGATGCCTTGTAAAGCCTGGCACAGTCTGGAGTTAAGGCCCAGTGCAGACTATAGGCTAGGCGCCAGCTTGGTATGGGTTAGAAGACAGTTTTTCTAAACTTTTATTTCTGCAATGCTGGACAGTTCATTTGTCTATTTTCTGAGACCTTCTAACTGAAGAAGCTGTATTTGGGTACCTTTGTACATAAGATGGCGCTGTTAAGTGGCGAGAAATAAACTTTTCACTGTATTCATTGAATATATGTTACAATATTCCACACTGTAGTCCACAATAATCCACACTGTAGGGATTCTATGATCATAATAAAGGTAATTTGTTCATTCATTTATTGTCTTGAACTCCATTAATTACTCCTTTAAAAATTTCCCACTTCCTACTGTTCTTTTGTCGCAAAATTTTCTCCTAGTTTGGTTTTCATTTATTTGTTCGTGGTATGTGCGCATAGCTGGCTGGGCCAACATTTCTTACCTGTTCTCAATTGCACTTAGGAAAATGTGGTGAACTGGCTTCTTAAACCACTGCAGTGGCGCTGGTAAACCCACAATGATGTTTGGAAGAGAGTGCCAGGAGAGTAAGTGAGATGTGTGTTGATTCTCTGGAAAAGTTTGGTTTTCTAGAGTGAGAAAGGGGATATAATAGTGGATGATAAGGAATTGGCATACAAAATGAACAAGTATTTTGCTTCTATCATCATTATAAGGGATACGAAAAACATCGTAGTATTAGCCGTAAATCAGGAAGTGGAAGAGGTGTGGAAATTAGTGAAGTCACAATCGTAGGATAGTGGTACTAAGTAAACTGATGGAGCTATAAGCTGACAAGTCTTTGGATCCAGTTGGGACATTATCCTATGATCTTAAAAGTTAATTGTTACAACATGGAGAAAGATAGCCAAATCGAAACAGTCTTCCTACCTCTGCATTCACAACTCAGTAACATTCAAACCATCGAAGACCCTCAAAATTGACCCAATGGTTCCTAACCATTTCAATAATCAATCCCAGAGTCTGTAAATAATCAATTCCAGACACTGGTTTTTCCCTTAAACAAAGCTTAGCAATTTATTAACAATACAGTAACTTCAGCAGAGTAAAATTAAACAACCAGATAATCAAATTGGTTTGTGCTTTAAATGCAAAACCTTTCCTTTCAGCCCCATTCACACAAAAGAGAGAAATAAACACAGTTATACAGTCATGGAGTGACAGAGTCATACAGAATGGAAACACACCCTTCAGTCCAACTTGTTCATGCCAACCAAGTTTTCCAAACGTTATACACACTTAGAGATAGTAGGAACTGCAGATGCTGGAGAATCCGAGACAACAAGGTGCAGGGCTGGATGAACACAGCAGGCCAAGCAGCATCATAGGAGCAGAGAGGCTGACGTTTCGGGCCTAGACCCTTCATCAGAAAAGGGGGAGGGGAAGGGGGTTTTGAAATAAATAGGGAGAGAGTGGGAGGCGGATAGAAGAGGGATAGAGGAGAGGATAGGTGGAGAGGAAACAAACAGGTCGAAGAGGCGGGGATGGGGCCAGGAAAGGTGAGTGTAGGTAGGGAGTTAGGAGGGGGATAGGTCAGTCCAGGGAGGACGGACAGGTCAAGGGGGCGGGATGAGGTTGGTCGGTAGGAGATGGAGGTGCGGCTTGGGGTGGGAGGAGGGGATAGGTGGGAGGAAGAACAGGTTAGGGAGGCAGGGACGAGTTGGACTGGTTTTGGGATGCGGTGGGGGGAGGGGAGATTTTGAAACTTGTGAAATCCACATTGATACCATTGAGGTGCAGGGTTTTTTGAAACTTGTGAAATCCACATTGATTTTGAAACTTGTGAAATCCACATTGATATATACACACTTGCCTGCATTTGGCCCATATCCTCCAAACCTGCCCAAATGTCTTTGAAATGTTGTAATTGTACCTGCATCTACCACTTCCTCTGACAGTTCACTCTACACTGGAACCACCATCTGTGTGAAAAAGTTGCCCCTCCGGTCCCTTTTAAATCTTTCTCCTCTCACCTTAAAAATATGCCCTTTAGTTTTGGACTCCCTTACCTTTGGAAAAAGACCTTATCTATGCCCCTCATGATTTTATAAACCTCTATAAATGTCACCCCTCAGCCTCCTATGCTCCAGGGAAAAAAGAGTCCTAGACTATCCAGCTTGTCTTTATAACTGAAACCCTCCTGTCCCAGCAACATCCTTGCAAATGTTTTCTGCACCCTTTCTCGTTTAACAGCATCCTCTCTATAGCAGTGTGCCCAGAATTGAACGTATTATTCTAAAACTGGATTCACCAATGTCTTGTACAGCCACACCTTGACATCCCAACTCCTATACTTAATGCTCTGACCAATGAAGGCAAATGTGCCAAATGCCTTCTTCACCATCCTGTCTACCTGTGACACTACTTTCAAGGAACTATGCACCTACACCCCTAGGTCCTTCTGCTCAACCACACTCCCGAGGGCATTACAATAACTATGTGAGTCCTGCCCTGGTTTGCCTGACCAAAATGCAACACCTTGCATTTACATAGAGTAAACTCCATCTGCCATCCTTTGGCCCATCTGATCAAGTTGTGGAGTGTATGTTATCCCATAGTGACTTATTACAGATGTAGCACACATTGGGTATTGCTGCTGAAGCTCCTTTTTTTAGAATTTCTTCCGATATTTTCATGAAGAAAGGTGCCATAACTACAACTTAACCAAGAGCAAGAGCCTTTGCCGCTAAGCCGCATTCCCTTTTAATTTTTTTCTCCCGGTTGCGTAGGCCTCTGAGGTCCATATGCAGCAGTGACTTCTGGGAATTGGATGATGCTGATCACCCAAATCCTGTTGCAGAACCATTGAGCGGTTGCACATGTGCAGCTTAGAGGAAATGATGCCGCTAAGGTACCTCTTATTGTAGTTCTGATTTTTTAAAATTTTTTTTAGCAACATTTCCTTCCATTTCCCACAGGAGTACTCATAAATCCTCTTCACTTGAGAACCCATCACAGAGATTTGCAGAAGAGCAATCAATGAAAACAATAAGTCTCATGCTTCTGGCATCTCCTAATGATGGAGATTTCAGAATACAATGCTCCACTTTTATCGTTTTTAACATTTTCTTTGTTTCAATAATATCTTTCACCTTAGGATATTTCATTGCTGTACTCAACTCTAATACTTAGGAATTGGATCTAGTGTTGTTTGGGTAGCCACCCAATTCAACCGTCCAAGTAGATTTTGCCAATTCCTCCATTTCCATTTTGGAAGCTGTGTAAGACCCCACTTTGACTAATAGCAATTAGATGAACATTTTCCAAATAGGTTTGCTGATGCAGTGACAGTGAAGTCGCATGGGGTCCAGGGTGTACTAGCTAGATGGATAGAGAACTGGCTGGGCAACAGAAGACAGAGTTGTAGTGGAAGGGAGTTTCTCAAAATGGAGAACTGTGACCTGTGGTGTTCCACAGGGATCCGTGTTGGGACCACTGTTGTTTGTGATATACATAAATGATCTGGAGGAAGGTATAGATGGTCTGATTAGCAAGTTTGTAGATGACACTAAGATTGGTGGAGTAGCAGATAGTGAAGGGGACTGTCGGAGAACGCAGCAGAATATAGATAGATTGGAGAGTTGGGCTGAGAAATGGCAAATGCGAGGTGATGCATTTTGGAAGATCCAATTCAAAAGTGAACTATACAGTAAATGGAAAAGCCCTGGGGAAGATTGATGCACAGAGATATCTGGGTGTTCAGGTCCATTGTACCCTGAAGGTGGCAACGCAGGTCGATAGAGTGGTCAAGAAGGCATACGGCATGCTTTCATTCATCGGACGGGGTATTGAGTACAAGAGTTGGCAGGTCATGTTACAGTTGTATAGGACTTTGGTTCGACCA
>NC_063348.1:10275098-10281687 GCF_021869965.1 Rhincodon typus
GCAAGAAGCTTTTTCCCAGAGTGGGGGACTCAATTATTAGGGGTCACAATTTCAAGGTGAGAGGGGAAAAGTTTAAGGGAGATATGCTTGGAAAGTTCTTTACGCAGAGGGTGGTGGGTGCCTGGAACGAATCGCCAGCGGAGGTAGTAGAGGCAGGCATGATAGCATCATTTAAGATTTATCTAGACAGATACATGAATGGGCAGGGAGCAGAGGGATACAGATTCTTGGAAAATAGGCGGCAGGTTTAGATAGAGGATCTGGATCGGCGCAGGCTTGGAGGGTCGAAGGGCCTGTTCTTGTGCTGTAATTTTCTTTGTTCTTTGTTCTTCTTTGTTGACACTTGATCCATTCTGCCTGATTTACAATCTCATGTACTTAACAGGCCCAGAAGCCTGACTTCCAATTTTGAATTCTGTTTTAAGCTCATTTATGACAATGTTTTCACTGGACCCATCCCATCATAATGATGACTGTTAGCTGCACCTCATGATGCCGGTAAAACATGTAAGGGTTTGCTTTTAACTAAAGACAACTCAATTTTTATAAGACAGACCTTACTGAGAAGTACCATCATCACCATGCCCATATTTATATAACTTTGAGAGTGTAATTGTTGTATTTGGAACTCTTTAAGAGGATAAAGAAAAGTTGTCTCCCAGCAAAAATGCAGCTTTAACATAAATTAATCTATAATCCCTAACACCTGTTGCCAATGAAGTCAAAACATTTTCAAACTTGCTTCCCTGCCATTGGTAAATCAATTCTTATCCACAGCTATTCTTCTAAATCTTGTGCCACTAGCCTTGTTTTAGCCCTATAAAGCCCATCAGGGGGCACTTTTTCTGTTGCATAAAGGTGGTTGTCCCCATCACTTAAAATCACCAAAAGCCTGATTTCCAATTTTCAATTTTGCTTTAAGTCCATTTTTGACAATGTTTTCAAATTCATTGCTCCCACTCTACAAAAAAAATCTACATGCATCATAAAGATGCCTGAAATCTGCCTCTTATGATGCCAGTAAAATAACCACTTCACCTGATGAAGGAGCAGCGCTCCAAAAGGTTGCGATTTCAAATAAACCTTTGGTACATAACCTGGTTTGTGTGACTTTCTGACTTTGGCCGGTAAAATAAGGCATTGTTTGCTTTTAATTTGAAGAAAATCTAATTTTAGTAATGTGTTAGGGGCAGTTGTCCCTATCTGGCAGCTCTGTGTGCACCCCAAATTCACACTAGCTTTTTAGTTCTTGTTTTTTGACATCTTTTATTAACTTATTATCTCATTTGTTCATAGCCACCATGACTACCTGATCATATGGCCTTCTGTTCCTGGTGGTATTCCTCATTTATATACCTTGATCCCTCAGCTGTACTTCAAAATCTTGTGCCACTAGCCTTGTTTTAGCCCTATAAAGCCCATCAGGGGACAACTTTTATGTTGCATAAGGATGGTTGTCCCCATCACTTAAAATCACCAAAAGCCTGATTTCCAATTCTGAATTTTGCTTCAAGCCCATTTATCACAATGTTTTCAAATGCACTGCTCTCAGTCTACACATGATACCTTCTATCTTGATTCGTACCTCCAACTTCTTCCTCCAAATCTTCCTCCAAATCCTCCTTTTCATGTTGGGTTTTGAATTCTTAATTACTGAGTTTGGAATACTCATGGCATAAGTACTTTGAATCATATCTGAAACATCAATGGATTATACCCTGAGCATTTCTGGCCTTCATTTGCTTATAGTGAATCTCAAATTCTCTTGACTTCTCAAAATGATCAATAGCATTTCTGTCTTCATTTCTATTAGTTATAGTCTTCCTTTCATACAGTCATCTGAAATCTGTGTCTAAACCTGTATCTCACCAACTTGTTGACAATGTGTTCTCCAAATTCTGTCTTATCACTGTTTGTGCCATTTGCGCAATGAATGCTGCTGGATAGGATGCTTTGCTAGGAGTTTACAGTCCTGTCATCACTTTGTAGGATGAGGAAAAGCCTGTTGCTGCTTCTGCTGGTGCTGTTCCTATTAGAGGTGCTGCCCCTGCTGGTGCAGTTGCTTATCTGAGGTCTGAATTGAGCTGCGTAAGGAGATCCATTGATTGTTGATAACTGCGAATTATGGATCAAAGTAATACACTCCAAAGCTGTAAAACTGACTTTTTACCTACTGGAAATCATCTCCAAGCAGTGAAAGCACAGTCTTAGAACATAACCCGTGAGAAGAAGTCTTTGAGCCAGGAGAGGTGGAAAATCTCAACATTTAAAGTCTTTCTTGATGGTTACTTAATTATCCCTCTCAAAACCAGATTGAGTTCTTTAACAAGTTTCACAAAGCCTGGGAAACCAGTACACTCATAATTAAAGCATCTCTTAATGAAAACTGTTCTTACTATAATCGCTATCTGCCTGTTTCACAAGGGTACCTCACATACTGCAGTTTTGTGGTGAATTTCAGGAGGATGTTGCTGGCTTCCCAATGCAACAGTTCATTCTGCACTTTTAGCTGTTTTATATTTTATGCCTTGGCACTAGGTGGAGATGACTCTATGTGTGTCATGTCTATAACAGGTTTTCTTCATAGTGCTTTAAAATGTCAGGTCCATAATTCAGCTCTAGATTCTGAAAATGTCTTGCACATTTGCTATTCTCTGAATCCAAACCCAAGTTTCATCAACCAACTCTGTGAGCGTCAACAGTAACCAGACTCTCAGACTCAGAAAAATTAAACACTACTTTAACCACCCTGTCCACAGGCAACCCCATCCAATGTGTCAGTAAAGAAATAGAAATGGATGTTTGGGTGAGAATGCTTAATGCTTAATTTGGACAGATAGGATCTGCCTTGCCTTTTCAGATTCTAATGGCTGCAGAGCTGTGGAAGAGGTTTGTCATTGTTGCAAATGGCATCAACCTCAAACAGGCAAAGTCATGGAAAATGTGCCAACCTTTATTCAGTCCCTGACAAAGTATTTTCACGTGAGCTGAGGAAGAAGTGGGGAGATAAATAACATTGCTCCACAGAAGTTTAGGCAATAGTGCGACAGTGCACATTCAACCAACAGTACACATTGATACCACTTAACCCTGTCATTATAGTGTGTCGTTTGTCTCCACTCACAGAGTGTAACAAGAAATTGTCAGCTGGGCGAACCGGCAATCTGACATTTCAATCAATTGTTACAATGTGCACTGATTCTTCTCTCAGTTTTTAAACATCCCTGAACCTTTGCTTCAGTGATTGAATGTAGCGTTCCTTGATTCTGATTCTGATGACATTTTTCTCTGACAGTACTGGCTGACCGATGCGATGCATCATTAGGAATCAGACAGCTGGCATTCCTGGGGCACAAGTATCTCACTGCCTGGTCCAATAAACAATTGATTTTGATTGCCTTCAAAACTTTAGAAATGTACTTTTCAAACATTGGAGCAAAGCTGGGCAGAGGTCTGGAAGCTGGTGCTCTCGCTTCTGTTAGAATCAATCTATTGGTCCATCAGTTTGGTTCGGACTAGCTAGTGATTTAGAGGGAGTGAACTCTCATATGACATTGTTTTCAGTTTGCTTTCCCCTTTAACTATAATGCTTGTTTCAGGAGGAAAAATTACCATGATTCTTTGTGGTGAAATTGAAGATAAATCTGAGTGTTGCCCACTCAACATCATCTAGAGGAGCATTGTATTTTATTTAGCAAGATCATAGTCAGCTAAACATTGTATTCTCCTGTTTGCCTCTTACGGATATTATGAAGGCAGTTGGATCAACAAAAACTAACAGCAGCAGACATATCCCTGTTGATCCTGTAAAGGTTCTCCTTTTAAACAACTTCTGGCGCTCTTATTCTCCCCTCAGTAGAGATACACATACACCATTCCATTCAAAACCACACAGGAAGAACCACAAATCCTTAGTTGCAAAAGTTGAAATAAATGGCTACGTTCTCGTTGTTTCCTCATTACAGAAGTTCTGCTATATGAGATTGAAGAGTAGAATTTAATTACTTCCAATCCACTTACTGATGACAAGGGATAACCAATTTATTTTTAAAGAATGTTTATCATTGATTATTCATGAACTGTAATTAAGAAGTGCCTCGCTGCAATTCATGATGTATGAACCACTAAACTCTTCCAAGATAAATAATTTGCAGCAGAAGGAGAGCGAATTACAAAGTAGATTATTAAAATATTCCACAAATTACCATGTAAATTCGCTACTCTCACAACTTGGACATTCCTTTAGATGATAGGAAAGAAAACATTGTTTAAAAATGATTATGCTTGGGATGTTTTCGTATTTTGAAGACTGAAGTGAACGACATTCAGTTCTCAGTCAAACATTAATCCTGAAATTTCTGTGCCAACCTTCATATTAATCCAGAATCTCCGATGTCAACCATATCAGGATTTTATCTGGTTTGCAACAGACTGACTTCTGTTCAAAACAAATAAGAAGACATTATCTCAAGCATCAAGTACTTGACTGGGAACATTAGGAACTCACAATATTTTCAGTCCTCATTTATGTCTCTTACATTGGCTATTCCTTGGCTAGAACATTACCTAGGTCTCTGGATTAACTATCTAGTGATCATGCTGCTATGTCATTGCCTCCCCTTGTCAAGGAAGCAAACCTAACCATAGAATCGCTAAAGTGTGGAAGCAGGCCATTCGGCCTATCGAGTACACTGACTCTCCAAACAGCATTTCATCCTTGACTGTCCTTGTCAGCAAGGCAGCATTTGACCAAGCGTGGTATCAGGGAAATGTAGCAAAACTGAAGTCAATGGGAATTAAGGGGAAAACTTCCTATTAGTTGGAGTCATGCATAACAAAGGGAAATTTTACTATGGTTGTGGAGATAATCCATTTCTGTCCTAGGATACCATTGCAAGAGTTCCTCATGATAATATCAGAGGAAGAACTATCTTTAACTATTCCATCAATGTCTTTCCCTCCATTGTAAGATCAGAAGTAGAGATGTTCACTATTGTTTGGATAAAGTTCTGAACAATTTGCAATCCTCAGATATTGAAGCATATGCTATAAGACTTGGACAGCATTCAGGCTTGTGCTGACAAGTGGCAAGTAACATTTACAAAACACATATGTCAGATAATGGCCATCTCCAACAAGAGATTACCATTACCCCCTGGGATTCAATGGTATGACAATCCCTGAATCCTCCCCTGTCGGCATCCTGGTGTTTTCCATTTACCAGAATCAGTTCTAGACCAGTTATAAAGGTACTATGGCTACAAGAGCAGGTCTGAATCCTACAGCAGGTAACTCACTTCATGCAACTCCCCAAAGCCTGTTATCAACTTGCATTGGCAAATATCAGGAATGTAATGGAATACTCCCCAATAGCCTTGGTGTGTACACCTTCAACTACACTCAAGGACCTTGACAGGATCAAAAATGCATCATTTGCTGTAATGGGATATCCTAACATTGTGAAAGGTGATACATAAATGCAAGGACTAATTCTTTACATTTCTTTCTCGAACTTTCCCATAAGAGAAGTAAGTTGGACAGATCTCCTAAGCAAGTTGATATGAAGTCACAATAAAGCTGAACAAGTGATCACCAGTAAGTGACTAGTGCAAACAGTTAGGTGTGCTCTAAATTTCTCAAACATGCAACAAATCAGTGGGCTGACTGATAGTTGTTATACTAGGGTCTCGCCTGACAGCTAATGCACAGCTCACCCACATTAATGCCCTTCCAAGCAGGAAGTACCGCATGGGCTGCACTGGAAATGGCTAGAAGCATGCTCCATGTTATTTTTGTTCACACGATCTTTATACCATTACAGCGTCCAATTTCATAGCTAAAGATTGTTAAAGAATCCAGGTTCCCTATGGCACCAGCCTGAATATCAGTCTCAGGTTTGTTGTTGCATACATTTCAGGCTGAATCTTATAAGGAGTGGCTCGCCATTGGATTTTCAGTGAACTCTTTCTTTTGCTTAACATGGAAACTCCACATTTCTGGCCCAAATATTTGATTCAGGTCTCTTGAGAAAAGCAGAGTACACCCACTGTGGGAGCTCTCAGGTATAACACAGATTCAATGCTGGAGACAAAGCCAAACCCTCTTTTTGCAGGAGTAACTGCTGTAATCTGGGGTTTAAAGGTCCAAAGATACTTTAACAATCTCTAGACTGAAGCTCAGTGAGTGAGAAGGTTGGGTGACAAATGGGTAAGAGAGTTGAATATTGTGTGGGTGAGCAGATAAGGTGATATGAAAGTGCATGAGCAGATATGATGACAGGATGTGTGTTCAGGGGTTCATACATTCGAAGGGTCACTGTGAGTTTTTAAAATTTATTCATGGGATGTTGGTGTCACAGGCTCGCACAGTATTTCATGCCCATCCCAATTGATTGTAGAGTCAGTTTTATTGTTCCCTAGGAGTCAGAGCAGAGTTTGGTTCTCTAGTTTTTCTTGGATAACTAGCCAGGTAAATGAGTTGGAACTTTCTGGTGTATTTAACTCTAACTTAAAGTAGTAATGAAAATTTCCTGGGCAATTAACATGTTTTTAGAAGCATCAAGACTTCCAAGGAATCTTGTAGTACATCT
>NC_063348.1:10286687-10303588 GCF_021869965.1 Rhincodon typus
ATCCTCAGTAGTAGGGAATAACAAATTTTACCTACAGTAACAAATATTAGCTGTTTTTTTTTTCTGAGAGGGATGTACTGAGACCATTTCCCTACATTTTCATTGAAGCAAAATACTGAGGATGCTGGAAATTTCAAACAAACATAGAAAATGCTGGAGAAACTCAGCAGGTCAGACAGCATCTGTGGAGAGACCGACACAGTTAGTGTTTCGAGTCCAGTATGACTCCTTTTCCTAACCAGTTCTGTATCTGTTACTTGATGTTAACCTGTTGAGTTAACTGTCAGACCTGTTGAGTTTCTCCAGCATTTTCTGTATTGGTTCTCTATATTTTGACACCAGTTGGTCTACTCAGGTACACTTTTCTTTACTAACATTAACATTTCATTATGTTTTTCCTATTTTGATCTCAACCATTCACAGAGAATGGAAGAAAGACAGCACAAGAGAGAGACAACGGGCAAGAAAGTAAAATGGTGTAAAATTGAGTGAAAGAAATGAATATGAAGGCAAAACAGAGATAGATGACAAATTGGAAAGACGGAACAGGGCCACAGAGAAAGCAAGAGAGACAGGGTACAGGGGAAGAGAAAGGTGAGGAGAAGAGAGTAAGTGTGATAGGGGAAGATCTAGTTGGATTTCCAGTATACATCCTAGAGATGGTTGAACAATATTCTAGGCAACATTATCAGAGTTGTGCCCATATGACAATGTCATGGGTCACACTTTATTTCTGCCTATTCCAGTAGATGACTATGTATGGGAGATGGTAGATTTATACAAATATGGAGCACAATGGAAAGTGATGGTGGAAAAATTACCATAAACATTTATCAGGACATAATGAGAAACTGGCAAAAAGAATACCAAACATTTGGAATGGATAATAGATTCTATGTAGATTGCAAGTTTGTAACCATGACCCTGCTATCCAAAAGAATATTCAGAAGCTCATGGGTGTTTGAACTATACTCTTAGGATGAGTCTACTGCAATGGCTTTATTTATAATCAAAAGAAATGACCTTGGGGACTCTGAGAAGATTAATTTGACATGTATCTCAGTAGCCTGGACATGCTCCATACTCTCACCGATTGGTACATCTCCATCTCCATCACCAAAACTGTCAATCCTCCTCCTAAACACAGGAAATTGAAACAGGGGAAATGTTCCATTGTAAAGAAACACTCAAAACTAGTTGATTCATGGTGGCTCTTTCAATCTGAATCTTAAAAGTCTGTAAAGTCAAATGGGTTTGCAGATAATGTCCATTCACAAGCGTGCTAATTGGATCGATACAGCACAAGGGGGAGATAAATAATGTCAGAATCTACTCCATGCAATAAATTTGTAGAAAGGGGGAAGTATTGATTCTTTACTAAACAATGCAGTCTTGGATGTAGTGATATAACTGCAGAGTTCAATAACTGGCACCCCATCAACAGATAGGAAAGCCAATTAATGATCTAAATTGTACACTGTCTTCTGAACTGACTGTTAACATTTAATGGATCCTCATTATGTGAGATAAGCTAGTAATACAAGTTATGTGAGGTGAATGCTCCCAGTCAATTATTTCTTGCTGTATTGTCTGCTTATGACATGCAAGTAGCCTAAAAAGACCTTATGTATATCACCTCACAGAAAAAATATTTCCTGTAGTTACCTGTGTGAGGTGTTTAGTGCAGCTGATAATAATGACTTTCATCTGCAATGTAAACACTCCATGAATTCATAAATAATTCTGCAACTTTTCATTTTTTCACAGATGTTGTCAGGATTATTGAATATTTCCAGCATTTTCTGTTGTTATTCCCAATGAAGAGCATTCACAATATTTTGCCTTTTGCTCATGAGTTTCATTGTTCTTTTCATTTGTTCCACTGTTGATCTATGCTCAGCGTACTTGCCTGGAGTGTGGATATCTCAAAGCTGTGCATCCTCAACTTGATTGTTTCTCACAAGTATTCCACCTTTCCCCACCCAAGCCCATCTGTATTATCTGTTTATCTATCTGTTCAGCTGTTGTGGGGGACTGGAAAATTAAATCTCCACTTACCTGCAAACCCTTGGCTCCACATACTTGAATTGTAATGGATTTAATGAACAGCTGTCTGACTGTAATCAAAATTCTAATCCAAAAATATGGTCTGAGCAAAATGTATGAACATTGACCTAGTCTCTTCTCTAATGACAATTAAGCCTGGTTGTAAACACCTCGAGTATGGTCAATTATAGGATGTATAGTGTCACTGGGATAATCCAGGTGATAGCTGAAATGGGTTTAAATCTCACAGTGTTGCTGGCGGAGTTAAAATTGAATTTAAAATCTTAAATTGAAAGTTAGTCTCAGTAATGGTGACCATATCTTCATCGATTGTTGTAATAACACATTTTATTCACTAGTGTAATTTGGAGAAGGAAATCTGCCATCCTTTCCCAGTCCAGACTATTTGTGACTCCAGACTCATAGCAATGTGGTGACTCCTAACTGGTCTCCGAAATGTCTAGAAAGCCTCTCCTTTGTTTAAAAAGAAACTTGCTACAAAGTCAAAAGGAAATGAAACTGGATCAGTCATCAGTCAAGCCACTGGAAATGACAATGGCACAACCAACACAATTTTGCAAAGTTCTCCTTTCCAATAGATGAGGCCGTTGCCAAAATTAGGAAAACTGGCCCACACAGCAGTCAAGAGAAATCATACTTGTGGAATCATGCCTTGCACACAATATTTCAGAAAGCACCGTCATCAGCCTTAGGTGTGACTTGCCCACTATCAGGACAGATCCCATAGAGGTGATGGCACAGTGATATACAGTCAAGAGAGAGTTGCTTCTGCGAATTCTCAATGTTAACTCCAGACTCCAGCAAGGTTCATGGCAGCAGGTTAAACATGGGCAAGGAAACCTCCTGCTGATTATCACCTACTGGCCTCCTCAGCCGATAAATCAGCACCCTTCCATGTTGAATATCATGAAGAAATGATAAAGGTGGCAATGGCAGAGAATGTACTCTGGGAGTCTTCAGTGTCCATCACCAAGAGTGATTTGGTAGCACCACTGCTAATCAAACTGATTGTGTCTAAAGGACATAGTTGATAGACTGGGTCTGTGGCTGATAGTCAATGAGGCGGGGAGAAAAAAACTTGACCTCATCTTCACCTATTTCCCTGTTGTAGACACATCTGTCTATGACAGTCCTGGCAGGAGTAACCCACTGCATGGTCATTGTGGAGACAAAGTCCCATCTTCACTTTCAGGATAGCCTAAGCATGTGTAGCGCTGAGACCATGCTAAATGGGATGGATTTTGAACCAATCTATATACTCAAGACTAGGCATGTATGCTGCGGGCTGTCATATATTCAACCCTAATCTGCAACCCTAGTGGCACAACACATAGCCCACTCTACCATTACCATCATGATAGGGAATCAGCGTGTTTCAATGAGGTGAGCAGGAGGGCATGCGAGCAGCAGCATGTGAAAATATGGTGTCAACTAGGTGGAGCTACAACACAGGAGTACATGCAGCCTAAAGTGTGAAAGGAGACTGTGATAGACAAAGAAATCCCATGGTTAAAAGAGCACTGCAGTCCTGCCATATCAAATCACGAATGTTCACAGAGAATTAGACAACTAACCAGGGGAAAACGCTCCTTAAATATCCACATCCTAAGTGATAAGGGAATCTAGGTCTTCAGAACAAAAGACAAGATTTGGCAAGACATTTGCAACTATCTTCAGCCAGAGGTTCCAAATGGAGGATCTATCTCGGTCTGATGCCAAGCATCACAGACGTCAGTCTTCAGCCAATTCGATTCACTCCATGTGATATCAAGAAATGGTTGGAGGCATGAATACAGCAAAAGCTCTGGGCCCAGACAACGGTCTGACAACAGTGCTGAAGATTTGTGCTTCAGAACTAGCTGCACCCCTGGCCAGGCTCTTCCATTCTAACTGCAACCATGGCATATGCCCGACAATGTGAAAAATTTTCCAGGTGTGTCCTGTGTGACGATGTTGTAGCTTTAAGAGGTTATTTTGTCCTGGTTTCTTTTAAGAAAGAGATTGAATGAGAAGTACCAAGCTGGCTACTGAAACCCACTTGAGTAAACAGCTTGGGAGGCCTTGAGTTTTTGTTTAATGCAGCCTGAATGGGTGCGGCCAGCTCTCACAGATTAAGATTTCTGGGTTTTGGTTTTACAATGGTATCAGAAGCTATTGGGGTCTCAACAGAATTAGAAGTTGCAGTGAATGTGTCCTGGCTGCTACTCTCTCTGAATTTTCTCTTGATGTTTTTTTTCATCCTGGATTGGAGAACTGCATGTGAGAATCTGTGAATGAATTTTCCTTTTTTTGCCAAGGGATATCATTATATTGGAGCAGTTAATGAGTAATATTTACTGTATTTATTATTTCGTTAAGTTTCAAAGTGTTAAATTATTCTAAATTCCTCTTTCTATGGTTGTATTTTAGCTACAGTGTTTAAATAAATTGTGTTGTGCTTAGTTTGACCAATCACATTGTATCTGCAACAGATACTTCGTATTTGCCTTTAAAATAAGAAAAAGTTAGGGCCGAGGCTACCTTTCTAAAATATTTTTAAGGGGGGTCTGGTCTGGTCCATAACACTTTCCACAAAAAGCAGGACAGATCCAGGCCAACAAATTGCACCCTGATTAGTCTACTCGCAATGATCAGTAAAGTGAAGTAAGATGTCATTAGCAGTGCTATCAAGCAAAACTCTGTTCCTGACTTCAGTATAGTCTTGGTTCAAATTTTAAGAAAAGAACTGAACTCCAGAGGCAAAGTGAGAGTGACTGTGACCTCAAGAGTATGGCATCAACAAGGCCCAATCAAACAGGAGTTAATGAGAAATGGGGGAGAACTCCCCACTGGTTGGAGTCATGCCTGCCAGAAAGAAAGATGTTTGTGGTCGTTGGAGATCAGACATTGCTGCAGGAGTTCCTCAGGGTAATATCTTAAACCAAACCATCTTCATCTGAATCATCAATGACCTTCTCTCTATCATAAGAAATGGGTATGTTCACTGATGATAGCATTACATTAAGCACCATTCATGACTCCTCAGATACTGAAGAAGTCCATGTCCATCTGCAGCAAGACCTGCATAGTATCCAGGTTTAGGCTGACAAATGGCAAGTAACATTTGCACCACACAAGTGCCAGGCAATGACTATCTCCAACAAGAGAGAATTGAGCCATTGCTCCTTGATATCTAATGGCATCCCAACACTGAACCCACCACTGTCAACATACTGGGGGTAAGAATTTTTTCCAGAAACATGACCAGCCAAATAACTACTCTGGTTAAAACAGCAAGTCAGATAGCTCAACTCCACAAAGCCTATCCACCATCAATGAAGTGTATGAATGGACAGATTTGCAGCTCAAACAACACCCAGGAAGCTCGTTACCATCAGGTCAAATCAGTTTGCTTGAATGGCACACAATCTATCATCTTAAACATTTACCCCCTCCACTACCAACACATAGTGACAGCAGTACATAGCAGTTACAAGATATATTGCAGCAATTTATTAAGTCTCCTTCAGCAGTATCTTCCAAACCTGCAACTTCTATCATATAAGGGTCGCAGAGAGTCCAAATGGTTAAGGGTGACAGGTTTTGCTCCCCTGATGGCAACATTTGGAGCGTTTTGAATAATCCAACAACTACAAGGTCATTTTTGCTGACATCGTACATAACCTGTTGGTCCAGGCAGCTGGGTTACAGTTACAGCGGCCTCTTCTTCACTACCATAGCTTCACATCCATTTATTGCCCTGGCTTCCTTTCCCTTCAATGTTTATTGGACATTTATCCTGGTGGTCTCCCTCAATCCGGAGAAGTGCATTTCCTATCTCAACCTCACTGATGCCCTGCATGTCCTCTCCTCAGTAGTTTCCTTCTGTTCGCCTTCCCTTCTGGTTGAAAGGAGGCACGGTGCACCATCTTCCAGGAGACCTCCTTTTAGAGGAGGATCACTTCTAAGTTTCTGTCTGGATCACGTACAATGGATTGTTCTGTCTGGATCGTGGGATTAGAATAGTTAACTCACCCTTATCGACTTGCACAGACTCAATGGGCCAAAGGGCATTTTTCTGTGCAATGGACCTCTGTGATTCTAATGACTCTGACTAGAATGGGCTCCACATATTGCTGTATTTCTTCCCATTGTTGAAATAACACAATGACCATGTGATCTTGTTGGATGTGTCATTGTTTTCCTTCCCTCACCATGCAGAGGAACATTTGATCATCGGGTCATTTAAAGGGTTATTTCTCACTGATTTGACATTCAGTAGTTCAGTCAATAACATTAACAATGGCAGTGTCTGCTCCCTCTGGCATGGTTTAACTAAGCTTGTACTTATTGCAAGTTTATGCCACTCACATTACAACAGCATGCTCTGATGAACTGCAGTCCTCTCATTTCAAAGAAATGTTCTCAGCTTGGGGGTGAAGATGCTCCAAGGCAGGCTTCCTTTCATACATAACCTCAATAGACAAGTGCCAGAACTCATCAGTCCGCAAGTGAAAAGCTGTAATGGGTTCATGACTCCGTAGCTCAACTCTCAGTAATATGGCAATAAGGTAACATTAATTCAGCTTTTCTTTTACTGCGAGTAATTTAGCCATAGGGCAGATGATTAAACATTGGGTTCGGGTTATAGGGGTTGGGGATGGTGATGTCCAAATAGATAGCACACGTGACAGAGGGGGTTACTCAGTGACTTTACTAAAAAGGCCCTATTGAGGCTGAAAGACTGGAGAACTGGACAAACAGGAGTGGAGAGGGGTAGGTGGGTCACTGTCTGACAGTCTACTGTGAGGCACCATTTTGAAAGGCACATATACATGGGTTGTGGGCACAAGCTACAAACGAGAGTACCTTATCAAGGCAAGGAGGAAGGGAATGGCTTAATTGAAAGAGGGCCACAGGGTCACTTCATGCTTCACATAAGCCTCCCTGGAGATGTATCTGCAGACCGCAGGACGTAGGAGAGATGTGCTACTTGCAGCATACAGGAGGAGCAGGCCAGTTAGAATGATCAGGAAGGCATGGTTGGAAATGGCAGACACAGTGAGCAGCCCATGACTGGTTGTAAGTTTCCAGATTCAGTGCAGGAAGAGACATTTGATGACATTCTGTTGCCTGGAAAGGTGAGTGACATTTAAAGTTTTGAATAATGCTGACCACTTGTCCCCTAGAGTCAATGACATCCCTCACCAAGCTGTTCCATCACCGTTATATCTACACAGCAATGTGAAGATTTGTCCAGCTATGTGTTGTTCATAAGAAGCAGGGCAAATCCAACCAGACTAATTACTGCCTTATCAATCTGTGCTCTGTCATCAGCAAAGTGATAGAAAGTGCCAACAACAGTGCTATCGAGAAGCACTAACTCAATAAAACCTGCTCTCTGATGATCAGTTTGAGCTCTGGCAGGCCCAGTCTGCTCCTGACCTCATTACAGCATTGGTCAAAACATGGACAAAAGAGCTGAACTCAAGTGGGCAAGGGTAAATTTTATGGCTGCAAGATTGAGTCAGAGGCTGGGATCTTTGCAATGAATAACTCACTTCCTAACTTCTTAATGCCTGTTTGCCACAAGGCATGACCATGATGGAATAGTCCCCATTTGCCTGGATGAGTGCAGCCCCAATTGAGCTTGTTTGATTGACACCCCATCTAACACTGTGTCATAGATCATAGAATCCCTACAGTGTGGAAACAGACCCTTTAGCCCAACAAGTCCACGTTGAACCTCAGAGCATCCCACCCAGACCTGTCCCCTTATAACCCACCTAATGTACACATCCCTGAATACTAGGGCCAATCCACCTACCCTGCACATCTTTGGACTGTGGGAGGAAACCGGAGCACCTGGAGGAAACCCACGCAGACACGGGGAGAATGTGCAAACTCCACACAGACAGTTGCCCGAGGGTGGAATTGAACCTGGGTTGCTGGTACTGTGAGGCAGCAGTGCTAACCACTAAGCCACCGCGCTGCCCCTAAACACTCTTAACAATCACTTCCTCCACCACTGAACCTCAGCAACAGCAGTGTGTACCATTTACAAGATACATGTTGTGGCTGTACATTGGTAAGGTCATTTTTAGAATACTGTGTGCAATACTGGTTGCCCTGCTATTGGAAGGGTGTTGTTAAACTAGAAAGGGTACAGAAAAAAAAATTTCAAGGATGTTACCAGGTTTGAGTTATAAGGAGAGGTTGGATAGACTGGGGCATTTTTCCCTGGAGCATAGGAAACTGAGGGGTGATCTTATAGAGGTTTATAAAATCACAAGGGGCATGGATAGGGTGAATAGCTAAGGTCTTTTTCCAACAATAAGGATGTCCAAAACTCGAGGACATAGGTTTAAGCTAAGAGGGGAGAGATTTAAAAGGAACCCAAGGAGCAACTTTTTCACACAGAGGGTGGTGTGTGTATGGAATGAGCTGCTAGAGGAAGTGGTAGAGGTGGGTACAATCGCAATATTGCGAAGATATTTGGACAGGTACGTGAATAGGAAAGGTCTAGAGGGATATCGGCTATGACTCTATGACTGTATAAATCAGCAAGGTTCTTTAGACAGCATCTTCCAATCCCATGACCTCTACCACCAGCGAGGACAAAAGCAGCAGATGCATGGAAACACAATCACCTTCAAGATCCCCCCTGAGCCTCCCACATTCCTGATTTGAAAATCTATCACCATTCCTTCAGTACCTCTGGGTCAAAATCCTGGAACCCATTCCATAAAAGCATACACTGTGTGGTTCAAGCGCACACTAGTGGTTCAAGAAGGCAGCTCACTAATACCTTCTCGAGGACGGACATATTGGCGTTAGTCTATAACACTCACATCCCAATAATGAAATGAAAATCAGAATCTAAAGCTCTATGTGAATTAAGGTGTTGATTAAATTACAGGCCAGGAGGTAACCTGCATGCATCGGGCAACACCAGGCACTAACATCTACATTGACATCAGTGATAGGGGCCCTCTACAGTGAGATGGCTGAATGGCCACTTCACCATGCCATCACAGGGGTGTTGTGTGCACAGTTACAGTGACCAGCACAGATACGACACGAGACAGGAGTGACATCGAATATGTCTGTGTTAGCTGGAGAATTGCACTCAGAATTACTGGAAATTAAAATACAATGGGGATTGAATGCCCTCCATCGATGTCTGCCTTCATTAGCCAGTGCACTGAGTATAGGAGTTGAAATGTCATGTTGCAGCTGTACAGGGCATTGGTGAGGCCACTTTTAGAATACTGCATTCGACTCTGGTCTCCCCGCTATAGGAAAGATGTTGTTAAACTTGAAAGGGTTCAGAAAAGATTTTCAAGGATTTTGCTGGGATTGGAGCGTTTGAGTTATAGCAAGTGCCTGAGTAGGCTGGGTTTTTCTTTCCTGGTGTTGGGGGCTGAGGGGTGACCTCATAGAGGTTTATAAAATCATGAGAGGCATGGATAGGGTGAATAGCCAAAGTCTTTTTCCCAGGGTAGGGGAATCCAAATGAGGGGCATAAGTTTAAGGTGAGAAGATTAACAAGGTTAGATCATATGGAATATGGGGAGAACTAGCCATTTGAATGCAGAGCTGGCTCGAAGGTAGGAAACACAGGGTGGTGGTGGAGGGTTGTTTTTCAGACTGGAGGCCTGTGACCAGCAATGTGCCACGAGGATCGGTGCTAGGTCACTGTTTTTTTTTTGGCATTTATATAAATGATTTGGATGTGAACATAGGAGGTATGGTTAGTAATTCTGCAGATGACACCAAAATTGGTAGTGTCGTGGACAACCAAGAAGTTTATCTCAAAGTACAATGGGACCGCGATCAGATGGGCCGATGGGCCGAGGAGTGGCAGATGGAGTTTAATTTAGATAAATGTGAGGTGCTGCATTTTGGAAAGGCGAATCAGGGCAGGACTTAAACACTTAATGGTAAGGTCCTGGGGAGTGTTGCTGAACAAAGGGACCTTGGAGTGCAAGTTCATAGTTCTTTGAAAGTGGAGTCCCAGGTAGACAGAGTAGTGAAGAAAGCGTTTTGTATGCTTGCCGTTATTGGTCAGTACATTGAGTATAGGAGTTGCAAGGTTAAATTGCAGCTGTACAGGACATTGGTTAAGCCACTTCTGGAATACTACGTGCAATTCTGGTCTCCCTGCTATAGGAAGGACATTGCAAAACGTGAAAGGGTTCAGAAAAGATTTTCAAGGATGTGGCCAGGGTTGGAATGTTTGAGCAATAGGGAGAAACTGAATAGGCTGGGGTTATTTTCCCTGGAGCATCGGAGGCTGAGGGGTGACCTTATAGACGTTTGTAAAATCATGAGGGGCATGGATAGGATGAATAGCCAAGGTATTTTCCCCAGGGTAGGATAACCTGGAGGACATAGGTTTAAGGTGAGAGGGGAAAGATTTAAAAGGAACCTAAGGGGCAACTTTTTCATGCAGAGGGCGGTGTGTGTATGGAATGAGCTGCCAGAGGAAGTGGTGGAGGTTGGTACAATTACAACATTTAAAAGGCATCTGGATGAGTATATGAATAGGAAGGGTTTAGAGAGATATTGGCCAAATGCTGGCAATAGGACTAGATTAATTTAAGATATCTGGTCGGCATGGACGAGTTGGACTGAAGGGTCCGTTTCCATGCTTACAGTTCTATGACTCTCCGGGAAAGATTTGAAAGAGATCTGAGGGGCAATGTTTTTACGCAGAGAGTGGTGCGTGTATGGAACAAGGAAATGGTGGAGGCAGGTTCAATTATGACATTTAAAAGCCATCTGTATGGGCATATAAATAGGAAGGATTTAGAGAGGTATGGGCCAAATGTTGGTAAATGGGATCAGATCGGTTTAGGATATCTGGACAAGTCGGACCGAAGGGTCTGTTTCTGTGCTGTACAATGCTATGACTCTACGACTCATTGTTGTGATGATGGATGAAACAGGACGAGGCCGTGGGGTTGGAAAGGTTACAACAGGTGAGCCTGTTTGCTGAGGAAGAGGAAACTCACGAATAATTCAGGGAGAGGAAATCGATGGCTAGTTCCATCATTCCCTGGGAATAACAGTGCTTTTTGGAAGGATGAGGAATTGTGTTAGTTAAATTGGGTACAGCAATAGATATGGAATGGACTAGAACTCCTGCCATATTGGGAAGTACAGATGCTGACCCACTGTCTCACAACACTGCAACACTTCATGTCAACCACCCTCCACCAGTGCAGATTCTGCTTAGAGGAGGGAGCAGAAACGTAGCTTGACTTCCTAGAAATAACAAACCTCAGGCATCATAAGCAAAGTGAACTTTGTGCAGCATGCACAATATATGAACATCTCTCGACAATGTCCAATTTTAATCGCTCTTCCTACTGTGCACCTTCAACTGCCTAGGCCCTAAGCCAGGGATATGGATCCAATGCCACATGAAATTTATTAATGGCTTGTGCAGCTACTGTCCTTAATTGATCAAATTTATTTTGATGGCAATGAAATGGCTTGCTTAGCTTTTTAAAACTTCATTGAATTTTGTACTTGTGAGTATGTACCATTCAAATATGAAGCGTTCTGTAAAACTCTTAAAACATTGTGCTGAAGCTTACATTTTCTCGGTTAAGTGCCAGTTGCATTGAGTTTTTAGGAAGGTTAGTCATTGCGAGACCTCGCCAGTTTTCTTGTAGCTCCTGCACAAGCACTGTCATCTCGGAGTTCCCGTTCACAGTTTCTGACATTTGCCGCAGATATGGCAAACAAGGCGAATGCTCAACACTGTTGAAAAAAGATCAAAGGTCTTCTCCTCTCTGCCAGAGTAAGTGCCACCATCTTCTCTCTGATACCTTATATTCACTCTCTCTCTGTGACTGCATCCACCTCCCACCAAGGCTCATGATCTACCACTCTCACTATCGCAACATCCTCCTTCACTCACTCTCTCCTGTGGATTGCTGATCCAGTGCTATAACTTGCAGCTCTTCACATGAGCAACATTGTGAAGCCAGACTTCAAAACAGCAAGAACATACCCTTAACAATCCTGACTATATCATGTCTGAATTTACTAAGATCGCTGGGGTGACTAGACGGTGCAGAATCTTATGACAATGTCCTGTCTCCTTTGAATCTTTTGGTTCAGTTTCAGGTCAGTAACAACTTATCAAAATCACAAATGTACAATCTTGTGTAGTACTAAGGACTAAGCAAAAGAGCTGCTGACTTGTATAAGAATCCAGGGTAATTCCTATATATTAAATGTTCTTGCTAATTAATGAAAATTAACTGAAACGCAATGGCTGACTTGTGCATTTCTTTATATTCCTTGCTACAGTTTGGCATTGGGTAATTCACTGTGAAGATATGCTAGAGAGATAAGTGCTATATAGTTGAGGACACCTCTCCCCAGCAAACATAAGGCAAGCAAGGAGGCAACTTTCCATAAGTTACCATGGCCAGTGCTGCAATTGAACCTGCCCCTTTGGCATCATGCTGCAACATACTACAGTCAATTTGACCAAACCTATAGTGTCACATTTAATCTCATACCGAACTGCTTCATTCCTGTTCCAAAGAAAAATCATTGAACTTGAAACATTGTTTTTCTCTCCACAGTTGGCACATGGCCTGCTGACCTTCTCCAGCACTATTTACACACTGCCTGTTTGCCACAAGGCACGTCAGGAGTGTGATGGAATACTCCCCACTTGCCTGGATGGGTGCAGCTCTAAATTAGCCTGTTTGATTGGCGCCCCACCTAACACCCTTAACGTTCGCTTCCTCCACCACTGATGCTCAGTAGCAGCATGTGCCATTTTTAAATTCATTCACAGGATGAGGGCATTGCTGGCTAGGGCAGCGTTTATTGCCCATCCCTAATTGCCCAGAGGGCAGTTAAGGGTCAACCAGTCTGGAATCACATGCAGGCCAGACCAGATAAGGATGGCAGTTTCCTTCCCCTAAAGGGCGTTAGTGAACCAGATGGGTTTTTCCAACAATTGGCAATGGATTTATGGTCAGCACTAAGCTCTTAATTCCAGATATTTACTGAATTCAAATTCCACCATCTGCCATGGCGGGATTTGAACCTGTGTCCCTAGAATGTTATCTGGGTCTCTGGATTAATAGTCCAGCGATAATACCAATAGGCCATCGCTCCCTCCTGCCATTGCAAGATACACTGAAAAAAACTCACCAAGACTCTTTAGACAGCACCTTCTACCATGACTTCTACCACCAACGAGGGCAAGGGCAGCAGATACTTTGGAACACTACCTCCTTAAAGATCCCCCCCACCATCCCGAGGCTCTCACTATTCTGACTTGGAAATATATTACCATTGTTTCAGTGTCGCTGGGTCAAAATCCACTGAGCAATGAGGATTGCAGCCCTCTGAATTCCTGCCTCCTCTCTTGTGTAAGGCAGTAGTAGTCCCTATCATGGCTGCTATCTGCCTTTGACATTCCTGCTCCAATAGACATCTCCCATCCACTCACAGAGTTCAACAACCCCAATTGGACACCAAGCTTGCTTATGGTTCAATTACAGTATTAATATTTGAATACTGTATCACATAAGAGATCCTAATGTAGTGTAGGGTTGAGACCTGGAAAATATAAGGGCATTGGATTCCTGACCCATTTGAAAATTAAGGCCATTGAATCATGTCATAAGATACAATACCAACCCTTAGCAGCTTGCAGTTGGAGTAGAGTGCTGCCCCCTGCTGATTCTGCTAAGTCTGCACTTGTCTAATTCCCAGTGATAGATGATGAATTACTATTGAGTCTTAATGAGGAGAGGAACTTGTCTCACACAACAACCTGTACTTTGTTGCATGATAGCAGTAGACACAAATTGTGTTAACTAGTTAGCTACAATTTACAAAGTAAGTAAGGAAATGGCACGCCTGCATCTATCTGGACCTTGTGCAAGGCTACTTCATCTCCATTCGAAGACTATGTAGAATCATCAGATTGGGTGGAGCCTAATGCAATCTCTAACATTAACCCTGTCTGAACCATTACCTTAATCAAGAAATTGTATGCCATTTGACACATTATACCTTTATTGGTTCTTTGAATGCATCATTCAATTACCCCACCCTTTTCTCTTAACCCTGCAGATCAATCAGTCTCACTTCATAAATAAGAGAAACAGAAATTGCTGCAAAAACACAACAGACCAGTCTCTCAGTATAACAGGCAATGAGTTCTTTATCACACCCAAGATGCATCAAATAAACAGAAAATTTTGTCAGGTTGATAAAGTATAGAAAAAGTGAAAGGATTGAAGTGCAAGCAAATACTCCAAACATGGTTGGCATGTTAAACTAACTTTAAACTACTTAAAATAAAATCACCAGAGGATTTTTTTAAAAAACTCATCAGCGATACAGAGAAATAACAAAAATGAATATGAAAATAATGGGGATGAAGAGACATGAAAGTCTCTTTCATGAAAGAGACATGAAAATGCTTGAAAATGAGGAAAAATAGAGAAAGAGAAATATTCACAAGGCGCAAGACATTTCTTCCAGCTCTTCCTTTCAAAGTGCAAGAGGGGATCACTGAATCATTTACCACATCATTGCAGGGGACCTAAACTCAGGGATCTCTGTGAGATTGCAATGCACCTGTACTCCAGATAGGCTGTTGGGATCATAACAAGCTTAGATCATTGAATATCTCTGTTCAGTCCACCTATGTTACTCATCACTTGAACTCCTCTCCCCATTTTCATTCTGGTCTCCCTGACTTTGGCCATCAAGCAGTTCCAAAAGAATTTACACTGAAGAACAGTGCACGTCAGATCTAAATATTTACTTCAGTAACACATTAGACATAAGAGTGGGTCTTAAGATATGAAGAAGAAACAGTTGGTGTACAGGTTAGTGTGGACTTTTGGCCAGCAGCTGTTGGGTGAGGTATTCAAATAACCTAAAGACCACATGTGAGCATCGAAAGAGGGGAAAGCAATGTGAGGGAGAAGGGAAGCCGAGAGCAGGAAGAGGGAAGTTGAGAGCGGGTGTGAGGGGAAACCAGAGGGGGAGAGCAAGGATGTGGACAGAGATGGGAAATTGAGGGCAGAGTGAAAGGGAGACAGAGAAAAGCAGAAAACAACAATGGAGGAGCAATTTAAGCAGAACTTAATTTCCTTAGGTTTAGTTTTAGACTAAGCATTATTTGTACAGGTGACAATTCTCAAGTGGGAACCTTACTCAGAGCTGATCTGAACTTGAACATTGAGACAAGGAGGAACAGCCCAATCTGAACCAACACTGACAGATTTCACTAAGAACATTGAGTGTCTTGGATTAATTCACTCAGGGTACATTCAATATCTCAAAACATCTCCCAAGCTCAGAATCAATAAAGGAAGGCATTCAAAGAGTTACAGGATGACAGGTAGACACTATTCAGTCCCCTGTGCTGACACACTCTCATGTAAATAACTTCCTTCCTGGATCTTTTTATATTGTTCCTTTTCAAATATTTACTGCATTCATTTTGAAACGATGCTTTAGGTTCTACCTCAATAATGACAAAAGGTTAATGTTCCACAACCTATTAATCCCATGTTCGAGAACTGTCCTCTTCTGTTCTTCTTTTTTCTCTTCCAGTGACAAGCATTGCTTTTTGTTCCCTTATTTTCCATACGCCCATCAGTGAAAATAATGGTCTGGATTTTTCAAGGAATAGCAATCTTACCCAGGGTGCCCTCAGAAATGTGGAGCCATGCTTCCATCCTGACAATTTTTTTTGTAGCGTAGAACTATCAGAGGAGGGCCAACCATGCCCCCTTTTCACAACAGGCAGTGGCTGTATTGTGATGTTTACGGTTTGTGCTGACCACTTTAACAGCTGCTGTCAATACTGAAGGACACAAGATAAGCGTGATGTTCGGGTGCTAGGGAAGTAGGGTCCAGATAAGTAAAATGCCAGGTGGGTATGATGCGAGATGGATAGGGGTAGGGTGCCGTGTTAGTAGTACGTCAGGTAGAATGGGTGCCCTCCCCCAATGTAGGGGGTAGGGTGCTAGGTGGGTATGATGTCAAGTAGGAAAGGGCAGGATACCAAGTGGAAAGAGTGCCAGGATGCAAGTTGGCAAGGGGGCTAAATAAGTGGTGCAGTGTTTAGAGTAAATTGGGGTAGAATGGTGGAATTGGGACCCGCAGGAGGAGGAGAGGTGGATGGCAGTTCTGTCAGCCATGGCGGCAGTGGAAGCATTCAGGGGTCTAGTCTAGCAGTGATGGCTGGGTGGGGGGGTCAATAGTCTGACAGCATTGGCAGTCTGTGGGAGCAGGATATGAGCTGTTCTAACCTTTGCAGGGAATAAGTGTATCCTGCACAGCTCATGTGAGTCTTAGTAATGATATTGTTCTATTTATTGAAAACATGCAATGAACCATTTTGTTAATTAAGAACAATGTCTTGTCCCTTAGTTGTGTATCCTCTACCACTGAGGTTGTTGACTTGCTCGCTGAGCTGGCTTGTTCTCCTTCAGACGTTTTGTCACCATGCTAGGTGATATCATTAGTGGGGCCTCCGATGATGATGATGTTATTCTACTCCGCTTGGAATTTACACTGTCCAGCCCGTTATGGTGAGTCCTTTCATTTCTGGTTTTGATCTGTATGGGTTTGTATAGGACAGACAGGAAGGAACCTAGCCATCAGAACACATGAACATCAACTAGCAGCAAAACGGCACGACAAACTCTCCTTAATATCGGTAAACTCAGACAATGAAGACCATCAGTTTAACTGGGACAAGGTAACTGTAGTAGCCCAAACCAAATATAAACACGCACGGGAATTCCTAGAGGCATGGTTCTCCACCCGTAATGCAATCAACAAACATA
>NC_063348.1:10303988-10342762 GCF_021869965.1 Rhincodon typus
ACAAACCTCAGGGGATCTCTCTCCCACTGCAACTCTCTCGTAATCTCTTCGGCCTTGAAACTGCTTGACCATGTCCTGAAGCAAACCAGGTACTACAGCCACATCACCTTTTTTAGTACCTGCCTACGGAACCCATTTCTGAAGAAGGGTCTAGGCCTGAAACGTCAGCCTTCCTGCTCCTATGATGCTGCTTGGCCTGCTGTGTTCAACCAGCTCTATACCTTGTTATCTCAGATATGGTAGCCTAAGGGTTTCGTTACTAGATTCATAATCCAGGTAACAGAAGTTCAAATTCCACTGTGGCACTTCGCAAATTTGAATCCAGAATTAAAAATAAAATCTGGCAATTAAAAGATTGGTGTTATCAAAGTTTGCAATGAATCTGTTGGATTTGTGTAGCAGCCCGTTTGGTTCATTAATGTCATTAAGGGGAAGAAACATGTTTGTACAGTCTATTGTGACTTCAGTTTCACATCCATGTGGTTGATCCTTAATTGCCCTCTGAAGTGAACTTAACAAACTTCTCAGTTGTATCAAACTACTACCAGAGATTAAAGAAAGGCTCGTATTTATCTAGTGCCATTCATGACCTTAGAACCTCTCGAAATCCATTCCAACCAATGAAGTGCTTTTTCCCTTTAGTCACTGACTTAATGAGGGAAATTTTGCATCTAATTTCAACA
Source organism: Rhincodon typus (assembly GCF_021869965.1). Taxonomy (NCBI): domain Eukaryota; kingdom Metazoa; phylum Chordata; class Chondrichthyes; order Orectolobiformes; family Rhincodontidae; genus Rhincodon; species Rhincodon typus. Next base: position 10,304,672 of record NC_063348.1, read on the forward strand.
CAGTAGGCCCCTACAAAACTAATGAATAAATGAGACGATCATTTGTTTATTAGTGTGAAACAAAGAACTGCAGTTGCTGTCAATCTGAAAGAAGAACAGAAATTGCTAGAGAAACTCAGGAAGGTTTGGCAGTAACTGTGGAGAAAAAAAAACTACAATCAACATTTCAAATCCAGTGACCCTCCTTCAGAAGGTTCTGCTCTGATGACGGTCACTGACTCAAAAGTGGCAACTCTTCTTTCTCTCCATAGATGCTGAGTTTCTCTAGCAATTTCTATTAGTTCATTAGTGTTTGCTAAGGGATAAATGTTAGACTGGACAGCGCTACTTGTATTCCAACAGTGTTGTGAGATCTTCCAAGCCCAACCTAGGACAGCAAATGAACTCTCGCTTTCATATCTCATCTGAAAGATATCACTGTTTCACGAAATTCAATCAGTACCTTTTGAGGAGACTTTAGTGTGGGTTATAAGTGCAGCCTTGCCAGTGAAGCTCAGTAAAGAAGTAAAATACTCACCAAATAAATTGAACCAAAAAGTGCAAAAAAAGTCAATGTTAAAGTTAATTTTACCATTACCTCACAATAAAACTGACATTGAGGCAGAATACCATCAGGAATGAAACAATAAGGTTTAAAATTTCTCCTAAAAATAAATAAATGTAGGTGGGTGGCAGAAAAAAGCCAATGGAAAGAGGCTGTTAGTAAGGGATTTATATTTGCAGCAGTCTCTCTACTCAGACACAATTTATTTATTCCATATCTCTCTTCTGAGGCTTCATGTATCTTATAAATAGTTTTGACATGGAGCCCATTTACAGTGGCATGATACTGCCTCGCTCCAATCAACCACTTTGCCCCTCCCCCACCCCCTCCAAACCTCCGTTACCCTGGCAGCAGTGCAGAACTGAGGGCGCATGCTGAAAAGAACAGCAGAGAGAGCTGAATTCTAAGCAGGCGAGATTTGCAGAAATGAGAAGTCGGATGTTCAGACGTAGAACAGCTGTATCAGATATCAGATTTCACGAGTGCCTCATCCTTCTGTCATTTGGAAGACCTGAGGTCAAATGCCTGGAAGTTGCTTTTAGTTACAATCTACCAGCTGTTCTATATTCAAGCTGAGGTAAATGCAACGCATGGTGAACATTTTGGATAAGAGAAGACCATGCAAGTTTGTTTATTAATGGAAGGGAGTATATACACTTAAGAATTCTAGACAGTGAACCACTGGGCAGTGCTGTATCGCTGCTTAAATCCCCAGAGCATTTTTGGACAGTTTAAAGTGCTGTCTCTTGGATAGCATGAGAAGATTGGCCGAGATGCTTGTAGCATTGAGTGTCCCAATATCAGGACCGGAAGGACTTCCGCTTCGGATTTGGGGTGGGAGCCATGAGCTGTGCTTGGTTAGACCCAAGGCTGGACGAGGTGTTTAGCCAATCGTGTAGTGGGTGGGCAAAAAGCTGACAACCTTGGCGTTACCTCACGTGGTTGGAGATTGTGGTGCCATATTTAAAGGGCATCTGGATGGCCATACATTCTCTGTTAACCAGCAGCATCCAGCTGGTGGAATGTCATTTTCAAAATTACGATGTCCTGCTCTATTCTTCCTGTTGTTGAGGCATAGGAGACCAATGAGAGGCCCTGCACCTCTCTTCGACTGGGCTTTGTAGTGTCCACATGGGCACCAAGAGTCTGGGTCTACAGAGGATAGCCCATTCCTTCAGTTGCTGAGAGGGAGCAAACAATGAGGGCACTCAAGAGTGTCTGAGAACGTACAACCATGAGAGCTCCCTGGAAGTTGAGTACACACTTGATGAATGCTTTTCTGATTGACACAAACCGGTTGCACATTGAGGGAATGAAATCTTGTTTGGTTTATTAAAGCTAGTGGATTACCCAACAAACGGGCAGCGCAACATGTGTGCCACCAATTGTCCCTTGTACTTTGGAAAAACCAGCAAACACAGGAAATCCCACAGCTCTAGCGGGCCAGGCCTCTTGGTGCCTGTGGGGAAGCTCTTAGATTCATTGGCATCGATGCCCTTCTTGATTTGTGACTGTCTGCCAGCGAGATTCCACACATTCCCCACCTCCACTCCACACACAAAACTCTGGAAAAATCAGGATGCAGATATCCACCATCCTTGTTCTGACCTCTATTACCTTTGACTCTCAGGTTCTCACCATTGACCTCCCTTCCATAAGCTTGGATTTTTGCACATTAATGCTTTCCCTCCCATCTGAAGATGTTCCACTTTCTCGTGTGGCCCATCTGTCTGCTGTGATGTATCGTTGGTCCCCTATGACCCCCCTCCCTCGGTCAGCCATGCTTGATCCTCTTGTACTGCTATCGCCCAATTTCAATGTACCAATGTCTCCTCTCCTATGTTTGATCAAAGCTTCCCATGAAAGAAATGCAGCTCTGACTCACTTTGAATCCACCAGGAAGACTACCTTGCCTGCTGCTCTCCACCTTTAAGCAGATATGATTTTTTTTTTCATTCGTTTACAGGATGAAGGCTGGCTAGGCTAGAATATATTGCTCATCCGTAAGAGTCAACCACACTGCTGTGGGTCTGGAGTCACATGGTAAGGATGGCGTTTCCTTCTCCAGAGGACATTAGTGAACCTGATGGGTTTTTACAACAATTGGCAATGGTTTTATGGTCACCATTTGACTCTTAATTCTAGATTTCTATTGAATTCAAATTCCATCATCTGCTGTGGCAGGATTTGAACCCAGGTCCACAGAACATTAGCTGGGTCTCCGGATTAACAGTCCAGTGATAATACCACGAGACTGTTAATCTGAAGGCATATGGGTCTCCTTTGCTGCAGAGTTAATTGCAATAGTACTGTTTGGTCAAATGGTACATTAATGAGTATCCTCAAAATACTTCATTAAATCCAGTCACTATATTAACTGCTCATAGTGTGGTCTCTTCTACGTTGGGGAGACGAAGCGCAGATCTCTTTGCAGAACATATATGTTCTGTTGCAAAAATGAACTTGAGATTCTGGTTACCTCCCATTTCAACACACCACCATGTTCCCTGGTCAACATCTATGCCTCGGGCTTGCTACAGTGTTCCAGCGGATCTCAGCACAAGCTGGAAGAATAAAACTTCATTTTCTGCTTGGGAATCCTGCGACCTTCAGGACTCAATATTGAGTTCAATAATTTTAGGGTCTGAGCACCTTCTCCCATGTCCTTACCCCAACTGCCACATACCAGACCTTGTTATTACATGGGCTGCTGCCATAAACGACCCATTGTCAGCTACAAAAACAAAGTTGCTGGAAAAGCTCAGCACGTCTGGCAGCATCTGTGAAGGAATAAACAGAGTTAATGTTTCGGGTCCGGTGACCCTTCTTCAGAACTGTCAGCTAATGGTCCCTATTACCAGCTATTCATTCTCCCAGGCTGACCTTTACTCATTCATTTGTCTGCCCAGTTGTTGTCCTCTCTCTTTGGACTCCATCTCCATCTATTGTTTATTCTCCCCCCTTCCCCATCCCATCTTCGGCATACTTACCAAGCTTTTCCTAACTAAAATCAGTTCTGAAGAAGGGTCACTGGACCCGAAATGTTAACTTTGCTTTCTCTCTACAGATGCTGCCAGACCTGCTGAGTTTTACCAACAATTTCTGATTTTGTTATCCTCGAAATGGTAATGCACTAAAAATATGTTTGCTCTGCTTCCCCCTGAGAAGCTTGATTCATTTTCGATCCACTGCAACTTTAATTCTCAAATTTCATCCCATTTTTGGAAACTTGACATTCAGCATCCCACACAAGTAAATGCCCGGCTCGTTTTCCACTTCCGGTCATTATTTTGAGTGGTATTTCTGTTTTAAAAAGTTCACAAATTGGGATGAGGCCTGATCAACTCAGGTTCTTTGCAATAATATCTATGCAGCACTAGCTTCCAAATAGTGAATTCAAAGATCAGAAACATTCTACTGTCTTCCAAAATGTGGGTACTTAGCATAAAAAGAGACTGAGTGTTTTTGTTAAAATGGATGCTCTAATTAGTCCTTTTTATTTCTGTTTTCTTTTCTGATGGGCAAAGGAAATGATTTAAGAGGATGCAGGTATACCATACTTGACTATCCCCAACCACTATTGCCTATGCTCATAATCTTAGGAAACCTGACTTGGGAATGCCTGAAGGAAATTATCTTCATAAGTTAAGATTCACCAGGGGCAGAGGGACAGAGTTTGGTGGTCAGCTGTAAATTCAACCACAGATAGTGATCGCCTCAGGCCCCGCACTGCCTACTTTGTGAAAGTGATTACTCTCCTCAACATGTGTACCTTGAGATCTTGCCAAGCTACCACTGGCAATATCTGTAACATCATTCAAGCACCTCACTCATGCTTTCCTCACCTTTGTTACATTCCTGAGGGAAAATGAACATTTTCTAAATGGCAACAATCTAGGAACTGTGCATGGGTAACAAGATTTCAGAGTCCAAGTACAGAAATCACAAAAAAAATGTGGACAGGAACAAAACAAAAATGATTAAAGGCTAAAAGAATGTTCACCTCGGGAGGGCTGGAATAAATAAGAATGGGAATTATATCACAGGTATCACCAGAATGGACCCTTATTGCACGTAACTCTGGGAAAAGCATTTCAGGAACTTTGACACAGAATGGCTAGAATTTAAAAGCACTTAATTATGAGGATGGAGTGGACAGCCTAGGCTTGTATTGCAGTGAATATTAGAGATGTGGGGTTGAATCCTGTGATATTTTGGCTGAGTGTCAATTTTGTTGAGTTTCAAGAAAGGTTTCTCTCGTCATATTTTCTCAAACCCATCTCATTAACCATTAACCATGCTCCAAATGCAAGGGTCATATATGGAGCTCTCATGTCTCTTTGGGATAGCCACAAACTTAGTAGAGTTGCTGCACTGGCCAAGTCAGAAATACAGCACAGTCTCTTGGGATTGTTCTATAAACAGTTTCCATCCCAGGGTCCACATTATCCATGGAAGTGACTTTTACATGCACTAGTGCCTATGATTATATTCACAGCACAGCGGTAGAGGGGATCGGTTCAGTGCCCCACACCACCATTAGACGTTTCGCATGTACTGTGTTGTTTGTGGCCATTAGATACCACTTTTAAAGTTGGTGGTAGTAGCATTCATTGAGATCTCTATGTGCAATTTGTAAGGGCCAGTAACGTAGTGGACATCATCATTAGTGACCAGCATTTGAACATCAAACTTTCAGACTTTACACCTTTCACAGGCTTGATAATTTCATAGAATCCCTACAATGTGGAAACAGGCCCTTCAGCCCAACAAATCCATACTGACCCTCAGAGCATCCCACCCAAACCCATCCCCCTGTAACCCACCTAATCTATACATCCCTGAACACTATGGGTAATTTAGCATGGCCAATCCACCTAACCTGCACATCTTTGGACTGTGGGGGGAAACCGGAGCACCCGGAGAAAACCCACACAGACACGGGGAGAATGTGCAAACTCCACACAGACAGTCGTCTGAGGGTGGAATCGAACCTGGGTCCCTGTCGCTGTGACGCAGCAGTGCTAACCACTGAGCCACTGTGCCACCCATAATGTGATTGTAAATTGAGGGTTGCTGCATTTTGCAACTGCATGATTTGTGCCTTTTTCCTTACTCAATGTCCTGCCATCGAGCAGAAGTAGAGCCCACATTTCTGCCCATTAAACTGATACCACCTTTGCTCACCTGGGTGTTAGTCCAGGCATTTCTAGTTGTTGGTTGCTTCCAGCAAACGTGATGGCAGAATGATGGAAAGGAACAGTGGCTGCTCCTCAGGCAGTGAGCTTTTTTTGATTTGCCGAACCCTCAAATGTAAATATCCCCTTCCTGGTCCCCATCAATCCCTTAGGGTTTGTACAATGGGACCTGTAAACTGAAAGGGTGAATGACCATCCTAACCTGGTGGCTGTTAAGCTGACAGCTAAACTTTTAAGCAATTGGTTGCTTCCAAGTATTCACTAGGGCCCTGTGTGGGATCTCACGAACCCCAACCCACAAATGCATCAAAACCGTTGCCGATACAATCTCTGCCAGATCACAACGCTTCATTTCATTTCCTTATGCCAAGGTCAATGCTTTGCCATTGTTAAAAAAAAAAACTTGTTTTAAAAGTGTCAGATCATACCACAGGAAACTTGATGAATGTACATGTCATGTACAAATCATCTGAGATCATCAGTACTACATCTCTGTACCATGTACCCTGGAAGGTGTCATGATGCCCATATCCTTGAGAACTCTCAAGTTTTTGCTTCGTTTCAAGGGCCAGAGCTTTATGAGGACGGTCATTGGGAGACAAATGGAATCCCGCTGCAACCAGAGACCTGATAACTCGGAAATACAATCCCAACTGAGGCTGAGTGTAGATAAAGCCCATTCTCCAACCAGAGTTATTGTGGAGAGGATGATAGCCCTCCTGAAGTTGAGGCTCTGATGCTTGGATTGATCTATCAGAATGGCCTTGCAATTCACTTCAGACAGAGGGAGCTGCATAATCATAGTGTGCAGGAAGAGAAAGGATGCAATGGACATTGGAAAGATGTGAGAATGGAAGCAGTCGTCCAGGGAGGAAGATGAGAACATTGCCCGGGGGCACATCAACGTCAGCCAGATAGAGTGCGGCAGTCCATGCGCAACAAGCCAGACAGGCGTTAATTTAGGTGTTAATTTGCATTGGGTTCCAATCGATATGAGCTGGGTGCAGTGATCACTCATTGACTGACTGCAAATGTGTTGTTTATCAAAACACAAGTCCCTATTGATTCCCAGAAGCAATGCAGCTTTTGTTTGCTTATTCTTCACTTCTAGTATTGCTGAATAAAAGTGAATATTTTCAATCATTTGAAGACTTTCCAGTATATGATGATATGACATTGAACAATGAGAAGACATTATGCAGCATTGGGTTTTACGGAAAGTATAGCATTCCTTTAGATGTGGTTTTAAAGTGGCATGGTGCGAAGGATAGGCACCCTGTGTGCTTAGTTGTTGTAGCTGTACTTACAATGACGGCTGATCAGACCAGTGATGATACAAAATAGCAATACATTTACGTACATCCACTTGTATTTGCAATGAAGTGTCAACCATGGCAGCTATGTAGCTGTAGAAGCATTTGTTTCTCATACGTCTCCCACAGCATGGAAAGGCAGTTCCTGGTTGGCAGTGCTTGACATGATCATGGCTGGGATTTACGTATGGTGCCAGGAATTCCAGGCGATCCTATCAGTGGCAAGTTCTTATGCTGATAGTGAATGTCTGATAACATGCACAGGGCACCATAGAGGCACAATGCACAACTAATGAGAAAAGCTCTGGGAGTAGCATAAGAAAACTTAACATGGCTCACAGTGAGAAACCCGACATGAAACTCCCCAAAGTTGTCACTTAGCCAGTTTCTGGCTTCAGCTCATAATTCCATTGTAACTGGTCCTACCTTGTGTACTGCTTCTTGGTGGAAACCCCCAATTAGGCTTGCTTTTGACTACTTGCTACTCTTTCTATCAAGCTTGAATCAAAAATGACATGACTTTTGTTATGGGGTTAGTGTGAGATAGGCACTTAATTCAAAAGATTGTGTAATTTGGAAGTTAGATGCTGTTTTGATTTTTGTTAAATTATTTCTAAAGTTTTGGCAATAAAAGATTCATTTCTTCATGGTTTGTGCCTGTACTCTTTCAAGGAAAAGAGCCCATTAAGTTGAAAATAAAGTGAAATCATGTAAAAATGAAAGGAAATTCCAAAATTAAAGTGTAAAAGGACAGATTTTTTTTAACTCCTATATATCCATGCAACATTTTTAGAGAACTACCTGCATAGTCCTATTCTTGTATTCTCCCTTTTTTCAAGCATGTCTGCACTTTCCCTTTAAAATCTGTTATGGTTCTGCTTCCATTGTTATTTTTGGGACCGTTTGACATTTCCTTAAAAACATCTGTGTAACATTTTTTTAAAACTCCTATCTTTTTTTTGAGGATAATCTTGAATTAGCACTACCTTCTCATATAGACCCAAATAGTTATGACAACAAAGAAGGGGGCTATTTGACTAACTGGGTTAATGCCAGCTCTCCGTGGGGAAAACTAACTCATCCCATTTCCCAGGTTTATCCCTGCAGGTTGAATTCCCTCAAGTGAACTTCAGGATTCAATAACAGGTAAAAGTAGTCTCCTGCGCTTAACTTTATAACAATTCCATATTGCTATGAACACTTCGAGCAGGTCCAGCTTAAACATTATTTTGAAATTCTCAAGATTCGCTAGCCTCTGTTCATAACTAAAGCCTCTAATTCTTGGTGCCATCTCAGTGAATTGTGTATATTCTATTCCAAAGGTTTTGCCATCATTGCTTTACGAATGTATTCAAGGCTAGAAACAGTATCCTATCCCAGCCAAGACAGTTAATTATGAGTACAGCAATGCTTTTTCCCTCTTCTGCTCATACTTCTCATTTTATGAAATAATCCAAGTGTTTTATAATTTATATATGTGTCCTGAGCGGGGTTTGAACCCTTGTCTCCTCCAGCGAGCACGCCCCCAGTTGCACTCCTTGCCTGTATCACACTCTACTGGCTTCTTTTATAATTTGACAACTTTATCAATTCTTTCAGACTTATCTGTATCTGCTCCTTAGCTCCCTTAAACCTTTGCCACGTACGTTATCTGTGCAACCTTCCTCCCAAATACGTCACCTCTCATTCATGTAGTGACAGTGACTGCTCTAGAAATGAAGACAGCATTTAATTAGGCAATGCATCAAGAACTATAGTGGAATGTCTTCACTTTTTGGAGTCCTTAGGGAGAGAGAAGGGACAGTAACAGTATTCCAAGTCAGCATGATGTGTGTCTTGGAGGGGTTCTTGCAGATGCTGGTGCTCTCATTGCAATTCTACTGCCCGTGTTTTTCCAGGTGGTAGCGGCCATAGGTTTGGAAAGCACTGTTAAAGGAGTTTTGGTGATTGGCTACAATGTATCTTTTAGGTGGTGGGTATAGATTCCCTGGATTGAAAGTTTAAGTTGGTGGCTGGGGATCCAATCAAGTAGGCTGCTTTGCCCTGGATAGTGTCAAGCTTCTTGAACGTTGCTGGAGCTGCACCCACCCAAGACAGTGGAGAGCATTCCATCACAGTCCTGACTTGTGCCTTATAAATGGTGGACAGGGAACATGGGACAATGGAGATCAGGAGCTAAAATACTCAGTGCAGAATTTCCAAGCCCTGACATCCTCCTCTAACTACAGTATCTATATAGCTAGTCCATTCAGATTCTAGTCATTGGTAACTGCTAGATGGTGGGGTATTTAGTGATGGTAATACCATTGAAGGTCAAGGGAATGTGGTTAGTATCTTGTTTGTTGGAGATGGCCATTGCCTGATATTAGTGCAATGCAAATATTAGTTGTCACTTATCAGCCCAAGCCGAATGTTGTCTAGATGTTGTTGCATTGTAAAGGAGTTTCAGTCTCTGAGGAATTGAAAATAGTACTGAACATTTCACAGTCATCAATGATAATTCCCACTTCCCAATAGAGAGAAACTCATCGATGAAGCAGCTGAAGATAGTTGTGCAGAGGATACTATCTAGAGGAACTCTTAATGTCCTAGAACCAAGATGCCTCCACTAATTACAAACATCTTCTCTTGTGCCAAATGTAACTGAAACCTTTGGAGAAATTTCTGCTGATTCCCATCACTTTGGTTTTGCCATGGCTCTGTGATGCCATTCTTGGTTAAATGCTGATCTGATGACAAAGACAGTGACTCTCATCTCACTTCTTGCGTTCAGCTCTTTTATCCATGTTTGGACCAAGGCTGTAATGAGGTACAGGGCTATGTGACCCTGGAGGAACTCAAACGAGGAAATGAACAGGTTATTGCTGAGTAAGTGCCAGTTGATAGCACTGTTAATGGTGCCTTCCAATGTTTTACTGATAATCAAGAGTAGACTGATAGGGTTGTATTTGGCTGGGTTGGATTTGTGTACAGGATATACCTGGCCAACTTTCCACATTATTGGGTAGATATCAGTATTGTAGCTCCTAGAACAGCTTGGCTAGGGGTGTGGTTATTTCTAGAGGACAACGTTCAGTAATTGAGGTTGGTTGGCTGGCCGAGCTGGTTTGTTGTTCCGCAGACATTTCATTACCGTGCTTGGTAACATCCTCAGTGCAGCCTCTGATGAAACGTCGGTGTGTTTTCCCGCCTGGTTTTTAAACTCTGGGGTCCATTGCGATGGATTGCCTCACTTCTGGGTTTCCTCCGTAGTGGAAAGTATGTGGGGTCGAGTTCAATGTGTTTTTTAATAGCATGCTTCGTGGAGTGCCATGCTTCCAGGAATTCTCGTGCTTGTCTCTGCCTAGCCTGTCCCAGGATCTTGGTGTTGTCCCAGTCGAAGTCGTCGTTCTCCTTGTCCATGTGGATTGAGATGAGTGAGTATTAGTCGTGTCTTTTTGTAGCCAGTTGGTGTTCATGTACTCTTGTTGTTAGTTTCCTTCCTGTTTGTCCGATGTAGTGTTTCTCACAGTCTCTGCAGGAGATCTTACACGGAATAAATCAAATTTGCTGGTGACTGGTATTTGTGATGTTTTGGACCTCAGGAGGAGGCTGAGATGGATCATCCACTTGGCACTTCTATCAAATGATTGTGGCAAATGTTTCAGCCTTGACTTTTGCACTGGAGTGCCAGGCTCCACCCTCATTGAGGATGGTGATATTTGTGGAAAATTCTCCTCCAGTGAGTTGTTTAATTGTCCATCACCATTCACATTTGGGGGATATGGTAAGATGACAGAGCTTAGATCTGATACGTTGGTTGTAGAATCGGTTAGCTCTGTCTATAACATGTTGCTTCAGTTGTCTGAGCAGTTTGATTAAAAATAATTATAAATAAATGTTGTTGTTGCTCCAATTTGGTAAATCTCGTCATGATTTAGATAAGCTTAATCTTGGAGATGATGGGGCAATGTATTCACTTTGAGAGAAAATTTCTTGGTAGTATGGAATTACTAAAGGGTAAGTGATGTGTGAAAAATGAGTCTTTTGGTATACTGGAAGGACAGGGTTAATCAGACTATAATGCTGGTAACCTTTGGCTGTTGTTGTCTGTTCAGGAGGGAAGTTTAAGCCAATTTAAAGTATCGCTGGGTTATTGAGCTAAAGGCTGACCTTAAAGGAGTAGTCAGTTTATTCACTTCAGCAAACCTAATTAAAAGGCATGCTAATGCAAATTGATCCTTGGCTCACGGCAAACTTTAATCACTTGACAAGTGCAGGGAAAACATTTCATTCAATAAAGCAGAAACTCTTGGTTTGACTGGTATGAAACGATACTGAATCAAAGACAGAACTATAATGAAAAATAAAAACTAAAAGAACAGCAGATGCTGTAAATCAGGAACAAAAACAGAAGTTTCTGGAAAAGCTCAGCAGGTCTAGCAGTATCTGTGAAGAAAAAGAATCAGAGTTAACGATTGGAGTCCGGTGACCCTTCCTTAGAAGGGGGGGTGTGTGTGTGTGGTGTGTGTGTGGTGTGTGTGTGTGCGCGCGCGCACGTGACCACAATGAGATGTTTTACTTGGTGAAATTAAAATAAGGCAAACTGCTGGTAAAGTAGGGGATTTGTACCAGTCTTCAGAAACAAAACTCAATTCGCAAAATCTACTGTTACAGAATAAGTCAGTTTTGTTCTCTTTATATTGAACAGTAATTTCATATTATCTCCATATAAATAGAGACAGTTATATGAATTGCCAAATATAGAAAATAAAAGAATATCTGGACTTTAAAGTACTACATTTATTGAATTTTAAATTATTAAAGTAGATTTAAATGTAGAGTAGATGAAGAGGTCATGTGACCTGAATTGCAGCTGACCTGACATAAGCTTGGATTGTTTAGTTGTTAGAAAGTAAGAGACTCACATTGCCTTATTGAGAAAGACATGCAAGGTAGTCTCCCTTGAGACAATAACAACAGTTTCAATGTCTACAATGACTAGAGCCCAAGTCTTCCAAAGTCCCAAAAAGGTGTTATTGACATCAAATTGTAAATAACTGAGCTGTAAACCACCCATTACTTCTAAAACGAAAGGAAGGATAACTAACTAACAATTCTACTCAGATACAAACCTAATGTGTTTCCCATTGCCTTGAAGAATGATGATAAAGGAAGCCATCCTGAGTTCAGATTTTTTATGCCAGCCCAGGAAGGTTACATATAGACAGCTGCTGCAGGTTTGCCATATGATAACGCCCGCAAGGCCCATGGAAAATCGCTAATTAATCTCCCTTTGGAGCTTGTTGAGTATGAGTTCCCTTGGTAACAGGCAATGGCCTGCCCAGCTGCAACAAAAAAGGCACAGCCTGATAGTTCTGTTTGTGACTGGAGTGGTCTTGGAGAGGGAACATGAGGCGTCCATCAATGTTCTTGATGCCTTTAGAGAGAGGCAGACTCCATGGGGGACTATTTCCCTCTCCAACTCCATTTTTATTTAGTCCCTTCCTGCTCTCCATGATACCCCCCTCCCTCACTTTTGACGGCTTGCTTTGTCCTTAATGAGCTTTGCATGTAAATATTTAATTGGCTACTCGGGTGTTTTATTGGTGGTGGTTGGTGTTTAAAAAAGAAAAAAGAACCAAAAAATATGTCATGGTGATTTTGGTAGTGGGAAAGTCACTCAGTTGTGTGTAATAGCACTTCTGGGCATTAAAAAAAAGCAGACCCAGAATGGATCTGCAGAACTATTTTTCCCAGTCTGGCCCATGCACACCATGAGTAGTGGTTCTACGTTAGTGTTCAACAATAAACGACAGTGTTCCTTTCCATTCGAGGTCCCTGAGTTAATACATGCCACCTGAGAGGTCGACAACAAGCAATAGACTCAAACTGGCATGCAGCCTAAGCAGAGGAAATGTTGACTCTTCCATTCAACAACAGAATGGGGGTGGGAATTTGAGCTCAGATCAACATCTACATTTGTGAGGAGTCAAATGTGACAAAGAAATCTGAAGGGTAACCCTCACCGTGAGAGTAAACGTTGGTATTAGAGATTACCAGGCTCGGGAAAGGAAAAAGGAAGCAACCCATTGGAAACTGGGAGCAACTAGGAACTCTTTGAAATAATAATTAGAGTTCTACAGAGTACAATATGTGCTAAAAAAATGAATTGTTCATTTCTATATTCTAAAGTATAGGTTGACTGTAAAATAAAGTTTTGTTTAGTCAATGTTTTAGTCATTTGATATAGTAAAAACTTTAAATAAGAAATATCCCTGTGTTATTTTTTCAGCTGTTACCTGGAAGTTCAACTATTCTTTAAAAGTTGTTGATGTTTATACAGACTCAGAAAATGTGTAAAATTGAGTTGAGGAGAATATTGTAAGTAAGAGCCTTTTCTATTACAGTGTGGTATTACCATCACTAAATCCCCCAGTAAAAGTATCCTGGGGGTTACCACTGACCAAAAGCTGATCTAGACTAGCAATATGAATACAGTCAGAGGCTAGGAATCCTGCAGCGAGTCAATGACCTCCTGACTCCCCAAAGCCATCTACAAGGCACAAGTCAGGAGGGTGATGGAAACACTTGCCTGGATGAATGCAGCTCCAACAACACTCAAGAAACTTGGCATTACCAGGGCAAAGCAGCTCACTTGATTTAGCACCACATTCACAAGCATCCACTCCCTCCACCACCGACGCTCAATAGCAGCAGTGTGTACCATCTACAAAATGCACAGCAGAAATTCACCAAGGCTCCTTAGACAACACTTTCCAAATCTGTGACCGCTACCATCTAGAAGGACAAGGGCAACAGACACATGGGAACACCACCTCTTGTAGTTACCCTTCACCGTAACTGGACCAAGATCCTGGAATTCTCTTCCTAATAGTATTGTAGGTCTACCTACAGCACATGGACTGCAACAGTTCCAAAAGGCAATTCACCAACCCCTTCTCAAGGGAAGTTAATAATAGGCAATATATGCTGCCCCCAGCCAGTGGTGCTCACATCCAATGAATTAATTTCTTAAACATGAATACAGCCAGAGATTAATGCACTCACATATTCCTTAATTAACATTCTTCATCCTTTGCTTCCAGCGCTATTCCCTCCCACCTCCCCCAGCAGTATCACAGCCTGAAGTTAAGACAATGGCAGGCCTTAAGCTGCCAGCTGACCCCGTGATGTGAAGAGGGAGAATGCACAAGGCCAGTGCCAAATGGATAAGGCAATTTGAAAAAGAATTCAAAAATCGTTGAACCTAAATGAACAACCTAAATTTAGGAAATGCAGAAAAAAAATCTATTGCCAAACATATTATGAATTAGACTGAAATACTTGCATTCCTATATCCATGATAAACCAAGGGTGGGGATAGGGAGAAAATTAGCAAGCAGAGATTAGGAGAAGTTAATGAAAGTTGACTAAAGGTGAGGAATAGGGTTTTAGGAGGCTTTTGAAGGTGAAGAAGGACGTTGCTTACAGTAATAGGTCTGTATAAATCAAAATTCAACCTGGCAGCCACCCCTGCTTCCAGAAGTTTGTGAAGTTTGAAATGTCTTGGTTTTCTTATTATTTTGCTGAAGATGTTATCAGCTAAATTTTCAAAGTGACAAATATGGTCAGTAGTTTGATACTAATGATATTCTTTCAGAAAATCTGACAGAATTCTATTAAAAAGGGCTTGTTTCCATCTGGCGCATGGAATCAGATCATGTCTCTTGAAAATCACATTCTGCCTCAGATGGGTGTTATTCAACAGCTCCCATTCTATTCTTGTTTGCGTCAATTTACACCCAATAATTCAATTTTCTGCTTCAAATCTGTTTTTCTGTTTGTAAATGGAAGATGATTTTGGTGCCACTGCATTGATTCTACACCAATCCCATTCATTCAGCTCATACATCACTGTAACTATGAAAAGAGAAATAGAGGCAGGGAGAATTAAAGCATCTGCATTTCAATGGTGCTTTTTGTGATCTGAATATCTTCTGAAGCACCTTGCAGCCAAAGAATTGCTCTTACAGTCGAAGTACGATTCTTATGTGGGAAAGGAGGCAACTTTAGCGTAGGAAGCTCCTGCAAACAGCAATGTGATAATGATTAAATGCTATTGATGCCTAGTGATGCATGGGAGGTGATGATCTACTGCTATTATGACTGGACTGTTAATCAGTGATGCCTGGGAGGTGATGGCCTACTGCTGGTATCACTGGACTGTTAATCCAGAGACCCAGATAATGTTCTGAGGACCCGGGTCTGAATCCCAGCCACGGCAGATGTGGAATTTGAATTCAATAAAATAACTGGAGTTAAGAATCCGATGATGGCCATGAATCCATTGTCGGGAAAACCCATCTGGTTCACTAATGTCCTTTAGGGGAGGGAACTGCCATCCTTACCTGGTCTGGCCTGCATGTGACTCCAGATTCACAACCATGTGGTTGACTCTGAACTGCCCCCTGGGCAATTAGGGATGGGCAATAAATGCTGTCTAGCCGGAGACTCCCTCATCCTGTGAATGAATGAAGGGATAAAAGAATATTGAGGGGTAAGTAAGGGTCAGGACACTGGAAAAATCTCTCGCTCTTCTTTGAATACTACATCCAACTGAGATGGCAGACAAGGCATGTAGTAAGATTTAAATTGCACAATTTTTCCATCCATCACAAGGTATTGCATACAAAGTGCTGAAGTGACCTGATGCTTGCAGCTTCATCTGTGAACTGCAATGCCAGAAAATGAAAGAAGATCAAGTCATATTCAGAGACAGTGAGAACTGCAGATGCTGGAGACAGAGTCAATACAGTGTGGAGCTGGGGGAACACAGCAGGTCAGGCAGCATCAGAGGAGCAGGCAAGGCGACATTTCAGGTTTACACCCTTCATCAGGGGAGGGGGAAAGGAGCTGGGAAATAAATAACGGGGGAGGTGTGGCTCGGGGAAGGTAGGTGGGATGGTGATAAGAGGATGCAGGTATTGGGGATTAGTCAGTGGGTAGGATGGGGCAGATAGGTGAGAAAGAAGATGAGATAACAAGGTGCAGAGCTGGATGAACACAGCAGGCCAAGCAGCATCAGAGGAGCAGGAAGGCTGATGTTTCGGGCCTAGACCCATCTTCAGGAGGGGAAGGGGGTTCTGAAATAAATAGGGAGAGAGGGGGAGGCGGATAGAAGATGGATAGAGGAGAAGATAGGTGGAAAGGAGACAGACCGGTCAAAGAGGTGGGGATGGAGCCAGTAAAGGTGAGTGTAGGTGGGGAGGTAGGGAGGAGATAGGTCAGTCCAGGGAGGACGGACAGGTCAAGGGGGTGGGATGAGGTTAGTAGGTAGGATTTGGGGGTGCGGCTTGAGGTGGGAGGAGGGGATAGGTGGGAGGAAGGACAGGTTAGGGAGGCGGGGACGAGCTGGGCTGGTTTTGGGATGCGGTAGGGAGAGGGGAGATTTTGAAGCTTGTGGAGTCCCCTCTCTCCCTATTTATTTCAGAACCCCCTTCCCCTCCCCCATTTCTGAAGAAGGGTCTAGGCCTGAAACGTCAGCCTTCCTGCTCCTCTGATGCTGCTTGGTCTGCTGTGTTCATCCAGCTCTACACCTTGTTATCTCAGATTCTCCAGCATCTGCAGTTCCTACTATGTCTGAGAAAGAAGATGGACAGGTTGTGTCAGGTCAAGGAGGTGGGGATGAGAGGGAGGGTTGGTCATGGAATGAGGGCAGAGATGAGGAGATATTGCAACTGGTAAATTCTATGTTGAAGCCATTGGGCTATAGGTTCCCAAGGTGGAATATGAAGTGTTGTTCCTCCAGTTTATGTGTGATGTCATTGTGATACTGGAGGACGCCCAGGATGGACATGTTACCTGGGGCGTAGGAGGGGGAATTAAAATGGTTGGCAACTGGGAGGTGTTGTTGATTGTAGCGTACAGACCGCAGGTGCTCCACAAGTTGGTCACCGAGTCTGCACTTGGTCTCACCGATGTCGAGGAGACCACATTGGGACCAACGGTTACAGTGGACCAGGTTGGAGGATATACTGGTGAATCCCTGTCGCATTTAGAAAGAATGTCTGGGGCCTTGGACGGAGGTGAGGGGTGAGGTGTAGGGGCTGGTGTAGCACCTCCTGCTGTTGAAGGGAAAAGTGCCGGTTGTGGTGGGGTTGGTAGGCAGTGTGGAATGGATGAGGGAGTCGTGGAGTGAGCGGTCCCTATGAAAGGCAGATAGGGGTGGGGAGGGAAATATCTCTTTGGTCATGGGGTCGGATTGTAGGTGGCAGATGTGGCGGAGAATGACGTGCTGGATGCGGAGGTTGGTGGGGTGGTATGTGAGGACCAGAGGGATTCTGTTGTTATTTTTGTTGGGAGGGACGGGGTTTGAGGGCAGAAGTGCGGGAAATGCAAGAGATGCGGTTGAGGGCATTATGAATCAACGGAGGGTGGAAACTGCGATCCTTGATGTAGGAGGACATCTGGGATGTCTGAGAGTGGAATGGTCCATCTCGGGAGCAGATGCAGCAGAGGCGGAGGAATTGGGAGTAAGGGATCACTTCTAGCAAGAGGGTGGGTGAGAGGAGGTGTAGTTCAGGTAGCTATGGGAGTTGTTGGGTTTAAGTTAGATGTTGGTGCTGAGACAGTTACTGGAGAAGGAAACAGAGAGGTCCCGGAAGGGGAGGGAGGTGGTGGAGATGGTCCAGGTGAATCTGAGGTTGGGGTGAAAGGTGTTAGCAAAGTTGATGAACTGTTTAAGCTCCTTATGGGAGCCTTGCTCCACACTGTATTGACTCAAGTCATACTCTGTTGTGCCATCACCAATAATGGGTGATCCCCATGGTACTGCATGCTAACACAAAAGGAAACTAATACAACTTTCTAAAACAAAACAAAAAACTGTGGATGCTGGACATCTGAAACATAAACAGAAATTGCTGGAGAAAGTCAACAGGTCTGGCAAGCATTTGTGGAAAGAAAGCAGAGTGAATGTTTTGAGTTCGGTGATTCTTCATCAGAACTGATAGCAACTAGGAAAAACTGGTATTTATGCAGAAAACAAGGTTGAGGGAGGGTGGGTGAAGGAGGAGGTGAGTGAATAGGTGGCAATGGAGCCGAGTGAGAGAGAGAGAGAGATATGAAAGGTGAGGGGATTATGCATGGCAGGCAAGAAAAGAAGAGAAGCTGAATAAGTGATAATGAGAGATGAGGGTAACAGAGAATTGGTAGTCTGTGCTGAAAATGAACCATGTAATGTGATAATAAGACTGAATGTGGGTGAACATGGGCTGGCTGTGCTAAACATAACAAGGCTAGGTGTTGGGGGTGGGTAAAAATGATGGAAGATCTTCAGCATAAATACCACATTTTTCTAGCTGCTAACAGTTCTGATGAAGAGTCTTCTCACCCAAAACATGAACTCTGCTTTCTCCACACAGATGCTGCCAGACCTGTTGAGTTTTATCACCAATTTCTGTTTTTGTTTAATGCAAATTTCTCCCCTTCACGACTGCAAGTTATGATTCCAGTTTCAGGAGGTGATGTTAGCTATTCTTTGTCTGAAATTAGACTGTGAAACATGATTTCTTATTGTCAATACACTAGTTAGCATTTTAATGGCTTACCAATATCACCGTTGTAATATCCAAGACTGGGTGTCAACTGGGGAGGAGAAGTCCTAACATCAAGCTTTCTCTTGACCTCACTGGCAATCCGAAGCTCTCAATCAGCAATCCCAGTGGAGATGCTTCAGCATTCAGATCTTTGTCTAATAGTTACATCCAGAGATCCTGTTATAATCTCCTTCCTTCTTTCTGTACAGTTCAATATAGAACAGAAATTAAGCCTAGGATTTTTCGAGTCCCAAGCTGGAGAATGAATTTACCCATGGGCTGGAGAGGCGATGGCCTCGTGGTATTATCACTGGACTGTTAATCCAGAGACCGAGATAATATTCTGGGGACCCAGGTTCGGATCCCGCCACGGCAGATGGTGGAATTTGAATTCAATAAATATCTGGAATTAAGAGTCAAATGATGACCATGAATCCATTGTTGATTGTTGGAAAAACCCATCTGGTTCATTAATTCCTTTAGGGAAGGAAACTGCCATCCTTACCTGGTCTGGCCTACACGTGACTCCGGACCCACAGAAATGTGGTTGACTCTTAACTGCCCTCTGGGCAATTAGGGATGGACAATAAATGCTGCCTGGCCAGCAATGACCTCATGAATAAAGGAGCTAGTTTGGGAGAATATGGGTTATAAAACAGAACATAAATTGCTGTGAAGTGTTTCCTCCAATGAGAGTTTTACAGTTCTACTCGTGTAACTATCAGAGGAGGTTGTGTGGTGCAGTGTTAGTGCCTCTACTTCCGCGAGCAAGTCCCACTTTGGGATTTGATGGTGATGGAAGCTATGCCATAACCTGGCCAAACAGGCTGACTATTGACCTCTACATCCTTCTGATACACTAATGGCAGGTGGTAAGAATGGGAGAGTTCCCTGATCAGCCAAATCATTACAGTGTGTGACAGCCTCCCCAAGTTAAAAGATGCCACACACAGATTCTTCCTTCAGCAAACATCATCCCAGTTCCAAGGGACTGCAGCAAACAAGCATCACAGGAGGCCAATCAAACACATATACAAGAACAAGATATTTTACTTTAAAATGAATCTCTCCCTTCCAAAGTACCTGATGAGAAAATCTATGGGAAGCAATGGCATAGCTATCTTCTTTCTAGACTTGTAGTCCCGAGACTCAGACAATACTCTGGAGACCTGAGTTCTGCGCCCAGTTCTGGAAGATGGTCTAATTTGAATTCAGTTTTTAAAATCTAGAATAGAAGGTCTAATGATGACTAGAAAGCCACTGTCAATCATTATAAAAACTCATCTGGTTCACTAATGTCCTTTAAGGAAGGAAATCTATTGCATCAACCTAGTCTGGCTTGCATGTAACTCCAAACCAACAGCAATATAGTCGATTCTTAATGGTTCTTGAAATTGACTCACTCAGTCGTATTAAACTTCTAAAAGGTGTCACAGTAATGAGACCGATGGACGACCAGGTATTGATATAAGCAATGACAATTACAACAGCAAACCCAGCCCTGTTGACCTTGCAAAGTCCTTCTTACAAAGATCTGGGGCTACTGCAAAAATTAGGAGAAGTCTTTCATAGACCAGTGAAGAAACAGTCGGTCAGATTCATAATCACAAAATCAAACCTTACTGACAATGTCCCTAGTGCTGCCATTACCATCCTCACTGGAGGTGGCAGCACAATGGTGTACAGTCGAGAAGGAGCTTCCATTGTAACTCTCAACATTGATTACAGATCCATGAAATCTTATGGCAACAGTACAAATGTGGGCAGGGATCCCCCTGCTGTTTACAACCTACAGACCCAACAACAGCTCCCCAACCCTTACCCTCAGCTGTTGTGTAATTGCTGTTTCCACTTCTTTGTTAAACCATTGGGAGAAGCTTAGTTGCAGATGAACTGGTCTTCGGGGGAGTTTTTGAAGCACTATTTAGTCACATTTTAGTAGCTTGTGTTGGACCATTACTGCCAATGAATCTAGGACATCAGTATATCGATATGACAACCCAATTCTCAGAAGCCATTTCTTTAAGGACAATTATAAATAGGGGAGTAGCAGAAAAGTTAACTCAAGTTTTTATTCATTATGAACAGGCAGTTGAGATACAATCTGATCAGCCTTTTAACTTTATATCTAGAGTTTTCCAAGAGATTATTAGCAGTTTGGGTGTAAAATAATTGAGATGAATTGCATATCATCCACAAACACAGAGAACTTCGGAGAGATACCGGTATATTCTCAAAACCATGATTATAGCTCACTGTCACAAATACCCACAAGATTGGGATAAATGATTAGTTTTCTTATTATTTACCACCAGAAATTCTTCAACTGAATCTACTCAGTTTGAATAGGCTTATGATCATAATGTTAGAGGTCCATTACAATTGGTTGGGAAAAGGTTCTTGAACTAAAATGACGAGTCTTCAATGTTGGATTAGGTGTCCATGTTTCTGGAAAGGCTCACGTAGGATAGCACATGTGCATTGTAATTTTCACAAGTGACATTGAAAGAATGGGGAATTAAACATTCAACAACTAAATTGTCTCAGCAAGAGATGAAGTATTGGTGTTGTTGCCTTTGAAAATTGAACTTCTGAAAGTGAAATTCAATAGCGTAAAGAAGTTAGGAGGGCTGGTAAATAACTTACCTGATAACCATTCCGGATCATAGGAAGAACAATCAGTAATGTCAAATAAAAATGTTGAAAAGGTATCATTGTAGGGAAGAAGATGAGAAGAAGATAAACAAAAGTAGGAAATGTTGGAGAAACTCGGCAGGTCCGTCAGCATCTGTAGAGAAAAAACAAAGTTAATGTTTCAAATCCATTGATCCTTCGTCAGAACAGACCCATTGCCCAAGTACATGCTGTCCACAAAAAGCAGAACATATCCAACCCAACCAATAACTGCCCATCAGTCTACCTGCGATCATCAGTAAAGTGATGGAAGGTTACATCATTAACACTATCAAGGAGCTCTTGCTGAGCAATAACCTGTTCTCTGACATGAAACTTAGTCTGCTCTGCCATGCTCATTCAGCTTCTGACCTCATGATAGCCGTGGTTCAAACACAGATGAAAGAGCTGAACCATGGAGTTGTGCTGAGAGTGACTGCCCTTGATTTCAAGGCCACATTTGACTGATCGTAGAATAAAGGAGTCCTAGCAAAAGTGGAACCAATGGAAATTAGGTTAAAACTCTGCACAGATCTGCAACGTACCTGCCACAAAGGAACATAGTTGGGGTTATTTAAGGTCAATCATTTCAGTTTGAGGATGTCATTGCAGGAGTTCCTCAGTGTAGTATCTTAGGCCCAAAAACCTTCAGCTGCTTCATCAATCGTCTACCTTCCAACATTAGGTCAGAAGTGGGGATGTTCGATAATGATCGCACAAAGTCTTGTGCCATCCAGGACTCCTCAGTTACTGAAACAGTGCACATCCAAATGCAGCAAGACTTTGACAATATCCAGATTTTGTCTGACAAGTAATAATCATGTCACATAAGTGCCAGGTAAAGACCATTTCTGAAAGAAGAGAATCAAGCTTTTGTTCTTTTTGTGAATGGCATTACCATCACTGAATCCCCCATGATCAACATCCTGGAGGTTACCATTGACCAAAAACTAAACTGCAATATCCTTACAACGGCAGGTCAAAGTCTAAGAATACTGCAGCGAGTAACTCACCTCCTAATTGCTAAAATCTGTCCACCATCTACAAGGAACAAGTCAGGAGTGTGATGGAATACTCCCCACTTGCCTGGATGGGTGCAGCTCTGACAACATTCAAGAAGCTTGACACCATCCAGGACAAAGCAGCCCACTTGATTGTCAGCACACCCACAAATACCCATGGTTGTTGATCACCAACACTCAGTAGCAGCAATGTGCATCATCCCCAAGATGCGCTGCAGAAATTCACCAAAAATTCTTAAACAGCATCTTCCAAACCCACAACCACTTCCAACTAGAAGGATGAGGGCAGCAGAGAGCACCACCACCTGCAGGTTTCTCTCAAGCCACACAGCATCCTGACTCAGAAATATATTGTCATTCCCTCAATGTTGCTTGTTCAAAGCCTTGGATCTCCCTCTCTAATAACATCAGAGATAGTAGGAACTGCAGATGCTGGAGAATCCGAGGCAACAAGGTGCAGGGCTGAAACGTCAGCCTCTCTGCTCCTATGATGCTGCTTGGTCTGCTGTGTTCATCCAGCCCTGCACCTTGTTGTCTCTAATAACATTGTTGGTTTACCTACAACACATGGGCTGCCATGGTTTAAGAAGGTAGCTCACCACCATCTTCTTAAGGTTAACTAGAGATGATGAGTAAATGTTGGCCCAGCCAGTGACACCATATGAATAAAGAAATAAAGCTAATTACTTTCCCCTTGTCAGAGGGTCATCAAATGTCCCAATTTAATGTGATTTGTTACTCCTATCTTAACTATCACTGAGGCAATTTCTGATCATGTCCTGGTGTATTGCTTTCCATCTATATTCCCATACCGTCTCAGAAACCTACCTCTTTGTGTTTGCCCCTGAAAACATTGGTTCCTCACATATCAGGGGTGATATTTCTGCAGCTATATGCCTGCTAATTCATACCCTTTGCATTAACTTCACTGTTTTTTGTCCCCATTATAGCCAAAACTGAGTGCCGCTCTGGTCGCACTCCTAATCTTGCCCTAATTTTTGGTCCATTTATTTTGTGGGGCACAGGTTTAACCACTGTTAGTGTGAACAATTGATTGGTAGATCTATCATCAGATCTGGCTTGATCACATGAAGCATTGTAGAATCTTTCTATCCACTGTTAAATCTGCTCGCTGTTCAAAGATTATTCATGATCCTTCTTCTTTCAACCAGCCTCTTCTGCCTCCTCCACCCTCACCTCTGACATTTCTGGACTCCAAACCATCGCTACGGTTAATCATTCCACCATCCATCCAGCAGTCATGCCTTAAGTTTCCTTGCCTCTAAGCTCAGGATTTTCCTGTCCAAACTACTTCTATACCTTCTTTCATTTTGAGATGTTCATTAAACCTCTGACCAAGCTTAAATTCATCTCGTCTAATTTTTTTCTGAAGAAGGGTCTAGGCACAAAACGTCAGCTTTTCTGCTCCTCTGATGCTGCTTGGCCTGCTGTGTTCATCCAGCTCTACACCTCGTCTAATACATTGTTGTGTAGTTGACTGTCAAATTTTGCTTATTAATATTGCTGGTTTGAAGCATGTTTATGTTAAATGTTAATGTTATTGTTGTTTATTCCACTTGGAAAATAATTGTTTCCCAGCTCTCACTGTTCCCGTTCAGCTGCTCGCTGGGATTTCCTGGACTGGTCCCTAGCTAGTTATTTAGTTACTATTTGTCTGACTGTGGGTCCAACAATCCTCTGTTAACGTGCTTGGAGTTGATCCACTTAGACTCTTCCTTCACCATCTTGCGTGCCTGTTCAATGAGCTACCTCCACTTTCTGTACTCCTGCAAAAACCTAGCACAAGAGCCTGGTCCAAGACCTCAATGGATTGGACAGGCTGGAGATAATGCACCATTCCATTGAGCTCACAGGCCCAATTCTGAGCAATCTTTTGGGCCCTTTACTCCTTTAATTTACAGCCAGGGAGTGGTTTGAGCCTGGAGTCTGCCTCGGTTACACAACTGGCCCAGGCAAAAAGCTGCATATCTGCTGTATTAGCATCCAGCTATTGGTTGTCTGTAAGGGAATATCTGTCTTATTCAATCAAGTCAAATCAAATCAAATCAGACATTTTTTTAGCTTCATGGACAAGTTGACAAAAGGAAGTAATTTCATCTAGACCACAAATATCCCAATAATCTCCCTGTCATCCATCCTGTTTTGCAGATATAACTTTGATGTCAAAACATGTCTGCACATTGCTTGTTGTTGAGCACAATTGGATTTCCAAGCCATTATCTTTTGAGTAAAGCATGCATAACCAGTCTTGTAGAAAGGGTATGCTACAGAGGTCTTAGACATCTTTTCACTTTTAATGAGTGAGCTGTTGTCTATTGGAAATGTTAAGGTGAGAAGTTTGGGAAATAATCCGTATGTAGTGAAGATACATTGAAAAAAAATCGCAATGAGAGGTTGTGGCATAATTGGAAAGTGCCACATTTTTCCAAGTGTAATTAAACGGTTAACCTATGAAAATTGAAAATTGATTGAACGTCGGGAGTACAGCTTTTTCTCTGAAGAACTAAATGTACAATTTGCTTACACTTGTGGAATGTAGCAGTCAGGACCTCAGGCTCATTTGACTTAGATGGAGGATGATTGATAGTGAGAAGCTGTTGCAGGCATTTAAAAACCACTAATCCTTTTCTTATTGATATCTGCATTTCAATGTTTATCTGAGGTCAATGAGTTTATAATCTGCCAAAATTGTTAAGACCTAAACTGATCTATGCCATCATAGCGGTGTTCCTGACAGCTACCGATCTACCGTATAGAACTGCCACTAACCTAGCTTACACCAAATTAGCAATCTTTCTGAGGCGTCAAGGGTGGCATGTGAGAGAAATTGGATGTATTGCGGGTAGAGATTGTGTCCGTGCTTCAGGACTCTGGAACAACCTTGTGATGATGTCATGGAATTGCACATCACTGAGTATAAAAAGCACAGAGTGTGTGGAGTTAGATGTTTATACAGATGGTTTAGTCCTTACCTAAAACAACTATAAGATCAGAACCTGGAAGATCTACGGTTACTGTGTATGCCAGTATTTAGTATTAATGTTTACTAAATGATGTTACTTTGAAATCTAAACCTGAAGACAGTTGTTGACTTTGCTCATCTAGTCTGTCCTGAGTCCAATCTGAGTATGGCATCAAACCACACAATAAAGTATTAGGGGAATGTGTGGGCTCCTGTGAAGAGAAAATAAAGGAATTTTTATTCTTCAACGTGCTACACTGCACCAGCCTTGAGTGTGTGCGATGCTTTTGCTTAACATTTGGAATATAATATGTTCCATTCTTAGCAGCTGCATATCTCAACCTGTAAAACACACAAAAGGAGAAATAAGAAATGACAAGAAGGAACTGCACCCAGTGGGCGCAAACATATGAACAAATTAAATCAACAGGAAGAGACCACTTGATTCATCAAATCTAATTGAGCATCATGTCAAAACACTTATTTCCCTTCCCCCACTACAAATCCATGAAACGTCCTGGCAGAGGCAAACCAAAGAAACAGAAAAATAAATCACATGGAGTGAGGCGAATATGTCATGGAAAGTTCTTGTCCAAAACCCTCAGGGATTCAAAACCAGTTTAGAAGGTCACAAACTGACTAGCATTTTCTCTAAAGAAGCTTCAATACAATTCAAAGATTGTGTCCGTGTAATATCCAGCAATAAAGATTTTTTCTTTTAAAAATATTTTTGGTCTGTATACAACATCATATTACTACATTATGTTTTCCTTATAAGCAATTAAAATCTTCTATAAAGCTATACCATAGTGGATGGCCTGCAATTTGACATGTTTTAACTTAAGTCTTGCACAGAGTAATTGCGCACATGGCTTCCTTGGTCCTTTCCTTTCAAGAGCCCGATGTTTGAAATAGAAATGTGATTCTGTACTAATCAGCCTATTTACTTGCTGTAGTCATGAGACCTCTGCCATGAAGCATTTACTGTATCTTACAGTCAGTTTAATAAAATTCAGTATGAAGGCGACTACTGTCCTGTAAGCTTGCAATGTAGTGTCAGAGTGGAACTGAGATTGAGTGTTGAAGAGCTGTGTAGAAACACAGCCATAAACGGAGACACAGAGAAATGTTCAGTGCTATTGAAAGGTGCTAAACGTCGTAGAAAAGGGATAAAGAAGCAGACAGCAGCTAAATCACTGGGCACAACACAATGGTTGCAAACATTCCTTTTCCAGTTCCTGTAGAAACAAAAGACAATATGAAACAAAACTGGCAGTTTTTCCACTACAATGGCAAGGCTATGAGATGGTGACTGATTTAATTAACAAGCCAGAACAGCAACAAATAGCTCTGTTCTGAGGAAGGGTCACCGGACCCAAAACGTTAACTCTGTTTTCTCCTTCACAAATGCTGTCAGACCTACTGAGCTTTTCCAGCAACTTTGTTTTTGAACAAATAGCTTTGCTTTTGTCACTATTGGGGAGAGACTGTTTTTTTTACCTTAAATATCTTTGAAGAACTGAAGGAACAGACTGTAGAAATTTTGAAACGCTTGACGGCCTGCTATGAACAGCAAGTGACCATAACTTATGAATCATATGTGTTCAATGTTAGGGTCCAACATGAAAATGAACCTGTTGATCGATATGCGACTGTATTCACACAGCTCACCATATCCTGTCAATTAATGCAGCTGAAAGATGATCTAATTAAGGACAGGCTTGCTTTAGACATAACAAATCCTGCAGTGAAAGCACATCTACTAAAAGAGAAGAAACTTGCCTTCTGGAAAACGTTTGGTATGCGCAAAAGTGCTGAGCTTATAAATCAGCAACTAGAGCTTATTCATGGCTGACAGTCCTGGCCTTGCATTATGCTGATAGGCAAAATGTAGACTGAATGGTTAAAAAGATAATGGACAAACGTCAGGTTGAAAATACTGCAGAGGACATTATATATTTAGGCAAAAAAGGAATGTTCAACTTGGGAAAAGCAGTATTCTCACTGCAAGAAGCCAGATCATTTTACACTGTATTTGCGTTGAGGGAAGCACGACAAGCAGGGACATGCAGCTACTGGAGAAATATCAACCAAAAATTCTGACAACTCACCCTATACCATACAACAGGTTGGTTCAGTCGTGTCAATAGATGGTAGATAACAAGGTGTAGAGCTGGATGAACACAGCAGGCCAAGCAGCATCATAGGAGCAGGAAAGCTGACGTTTCAGGCCTAGACCCTTCTTCAGAATACTCTCAATAGATGGTAAATGGTTTGTGAAAATTGGAATAACGAGAAGGAGAACATCAATACGGCATAAAGTGTCAGGTAGGCACCAGTGCACCATACAACATCGTACCCTTCAGGGACCTGTGTGAAGTGGTTCAACCTAAAGCTAAAGCTTAGATTGGTAAAACCTAAAATGCAAGAGAGATTTGTAATTTGTTGCAGTGAGCTAACCCATTGACTGCGAAACATGTCCTAGCCAAGAGCAGCATTACCAATTCGGAACGTCTTCTTGGACGACATTATCTTGATGTAAAAGACAGTGAAAAACCAATTCAGCACCTCCCAAAGAAAGTTCTTCTTGCTATCAAAGCCAGTTTGAAAAGCAAGATAGAGCTGAAAATTGGCAGGAGCAATTAAAAAGGCGACAACTCCTACAGAATAAATTAGTAACATGGTTGGAGTGAAACAGAGTTGGAAATCTGAGATTGTGCATTGATTCAAACTTTGAAGCGACCTCGCTATTCCATGCCAAAATCAAAGGCATTTTGTCACAATGTACAAAGGTAAAATCTTTGCTACTCTAAATGCAGAGGATGGTTACTAGCAAATAAAGCTGGATGCCAGTAATGGCTTTCTAACTAACTACATTCTGGACACTGCTGGGAAATGTAATGATTGTACATGGAATCTTCAAACTTCCACAGCTCTAGATGAATATTGATTCAGACAGCTTGAGGTATTGATCTTTCTAGAGTAGAAGTTACAGTGGATGATCTGCTCATTTATGGATGCAGAGATGCAATGGAAGAAACCGTTGCTGACCATGATTAAAATCCAGTTGAATGCTAAACAGAGCTCACTAGATGATCAAGGATAACTTGCAGTTAAAGATGCTCAAGGTCAAGTACATTGGTCATGTACTGACTGGAAAAGGTCTTTGCCCTGAAAAGGTGAAAGCTGTTGCAATAATGCAGCAACAAACAAATGTGAAAGTATTGGACTGATTGTTGCATTTGTCAACTTCTTAGCAAAATTCTTGCCCAATTTACTGTTGGAATATGAACCATTACACCAACTCATAGCCAAGGATTTCTAGTGTTAGTGCAAGAAGTCATGTGACTTGCAGTGGTCGCGTTAACTAAAATCAAGTGACTATTGATGGCAACACCAGTGCTGATGAAGTCACTCTGCAGTGTGACACCAATGAGACTGGGTTTAGAGAAACTAATGCAGCAAGAGCAACTGGTTGCATGTGCTTTCAGGATGTTAACAAAAGTGGGACAACACTTTGATCGAATTCAGAAAGAGTGGCTGGCCATTGTATTTGGTTGTGAACATTTTCATCAATACTCACTTGCAACGAGCAACGTGACAAACATCAGAACAGTGTGTGCATAATATGTAACTTGCTTAACTCATAATTCATAGAATTTGTCTTTGTTTTAACTTTTGTATGAAAAGAAGAATGTTTGGGATATAAATGCAATATTGTACTAACGTGCTTCCTAGTTTGCTACAGCCATGTGACCTCTACCATGAGGTACTCAGTACAGGCGTCCATCTTACTGCCAGTTCATTAAAAACACAATACAAACTACACTGTCATTCTGTGAGTTCATAACAAACTCCAGGGGGAAGCATATTTTAATTCTCACTGAGTTCCGATGGACCAAACCACTTCCCAAAAATAGAAGCACATGGAGCCAAGCTCCATCCACCCATTCCCATTGTATTAATTTCCAATGGACAAATCCCCTTTAACTTACTCATGGGACATGGGCATCACTGGCTTTTCGGCCTTTATCACCTGAACTGAATTGCTTGCTAAGCCATTTCAGAGGGGAGTTGAGAGTCAACCACATTCCTGTGGCTCTGGAGTCATGTGTAGACCAAGTGAGAATGACAGATTTCCTTCCCTGAATGATATTAGGGAGCCGGATGGTTTTTTCCCTGACAATTAGTTTCATGGTCATCTTTAGATTCTTAATTCCAGATTTTTAAAAAAATTGAATTGAAATTTCAACATCTGCTCTGGTAGGATTCAAACCCAGGTCCTAGCTGAGTTTCTGTATTAAAAAGGCACCACCTCCCCTTGCAATGTATTGAACTCCAGTCAATCTAACCCTGTCACTTTTACTTCTCCTCGTGGGTTAGATCCTTGTGAAGTATAAAGAACTCCTGCTCTCATTCATGCTGTTTCTGGTGTCAACCCAATAAATGAGGTTTGTCCAAATGCTGTCAGCTAAGCAGGATATTTCAGTAATCTAATCAGTCTGTGTAAAGTATGGAACAAGATGAGTGGTTTCCATTGTTGATTTGATTGACCTCCTGAAGGAAAGATTGATTTGGATGAGGAACTAATCATTTTAAATGAACCATTTTACCAGCAGTTTACAGAAATGCTGTTGCCGGCAGAACGTGTTCAGCCTACGTTAAATTTTGAGAGTATTATTTTAAGGTCTTGTAGAGATATTGAGAGAAAATCTATTTCTTTTTACGATATCTGTTGCTCGTATCAAGCTATTGTCCAGTTTCTTACTCCAAAATGCATTTGCCCCCAGTAAACTTACATTATCATTTTTTTTAAAGAAGCAGGTGGCAACAATAGAGATGTTGAAGTAGAACAAGTGTCACTCTCCTCTCAGGAAGGCTGCCACCTGAGGTCAGCCAGAATATTGACTGCCTGTGCTGCAACAGATGTGGATATTTGCACCAGAGTCAATTCTGAAGAAGTGGTCTAAAGGTGGGCTGAAAATTCCACAAAGTTTCTGCACACTTCCCTTCATAACTCTGGTAGCCTGTGGAATAACTGGAAGAGCCATGATCAGCCTTCTGGGGTGTCTGTCATGTCCAGAGTTTTCCTCAATGTTGTGTAAGGGACAGAAAATACATCCTCTCCTGTAAGGTAAATGACAGGAGTTGGAAGAGGCACAGGAACACCCTAAGCCAAAAGCTCCAGTAATTCCATGTCCATGGTTAATTTTGCGCTTCTAGTCCCGTATCTATTCCATCCCCCACTTCCTCCTGCTCAACGTCACCCATCTCCAGATCATCTGCTGAAGCTCTTGTCCACATCTGTTTCAGGCTTGACCATGACAGTGCTCTTTGGGCTGGCCAACCACACCTTGTGCCCTGTAAACTTCAGCTCATACTGGGACTCTGCAGCCCACAGCATATCTCACCACAAATCCAATATGTCTCTAATCCCTGGCCTTATGGATTGAAATCAGGGTCGGGCCCCTTAATAGCTACAAACTGAAATTTTCACCCTGATGTTTAAGTCATCTCCTCACCCCACGTCATCCCTGTAATTTTCTCCAGCTCTACAATCACCTCACCCCAGAACTTGCCATTCTTTCAACTCTGGCTCCCATTGCTACTAATTGTCTCTCTGAACTCCTTCACTTTAATCTTCTGGTAGCACATTGAAAACCTATGATTCTAGATTTCTCTGGATGTTGTGGAATTTTAACTCCACAACCTCCGGCCTCAGCAGTTCCCACACTTACTTGTCCGCCTGATTGACAGACTTAGCTTTTAGTCAGATGAGGGATATTCTGATAGATATTTGAGAAACTGATGACCCGGGGGAGAAATCTGATCTTAAAGGAGGGTCCGATCCCCTACATGTGGAGGCGTGGTCTGATTCCTACCCTCTTAAGTGATCAATATATGGTTGGATATGGAGTGTGAGGGTTTGTTTGGAGGACTGATGGTGAGGGAGCAGACCTCAGAGGAAGCATTCCTGATCCATCATACCACAAAGCTGCTTCAATCCAAGGCTTCTAATCTCATCAACGTTAAACTGTTGCCCTTTTTCCAGACAGTAGGGAGGCTTTCAACTTCAGTCAACTTGTCCCACTTCAGTAAAACTCGGAAGAAGCTGGTTGTATTATGACAGTGTGGCTGAGAGGATTTGAGTAATTTGAATGTGACTTTTACTTCTTGTTGATGTGAGTCGACAATACAGATATAGATACAGACAAAGATACAGGTACAGACACAACTACAGATACAGATAGAGATAGAGATACAGATAGAGATAGAGATAGAGATACAGATACAGATACAGATACAGACACAGATACAGACACAGATACAGATACAGATGCAGACACAGATACAGATACAGGAAGAATGCACACACAAAGTCTTGGCATAAGGTTGGAATCAATCCTCTGTGAATGAGACATATGATGCTCTATTGTGAGATAACATATTCAACATAACACCAAGTTTGCATTATTACCAGTACTGAAACATTCTCACAGAGCTTTGGCAACAGACAGAACAGATTAGCTCTTCTCAGGAACAATCCGTTATAACCTGATTAGTAAAGCTTGTCTCATGATTTTAGTTAACATTTTGAGGTACTAAACATATTACACAACAGGTGGGAGACAGTTTACTGACAAACATTTGCCCATTTAATACGCAGCCCCACGGAAAATTGCATCTTTTTAACCTGTTCAAATTTCCCTCATTATCTCCTTCTTCTATGTGGGTGTTCATTTTTTAGGGCTTTCAGAATGCTTTGCAATGTTTATCCACATTAACAACACCCTCAAGAAAGGGAACTCTCTACGTTAATCAAGTCTGGCAGACTTAGATGTCTACCCACTGTAGTGATTGTAACGAGGTCAGCCCTGAAGAAATTTGCTTGCAACAGTCATCTTTGACTTAGCGTAATCTCTTCTGAAATCATGCTGTTATTTGGGAAGCTTGACTCATTCGATCCTGCTATTGAAGACTGGGTCCAGTATGTGGATGAAAAGCAACAAGTCGTTCTCCTGACAGCTTGTGGGCCCATAGCTTTATCAGTTATTAGGAGCCTAAGTTTTCCCGAGGCACCAGATACTAAAATCTTTCATGGGCTGATGGATTTAGTTCAGGAAAATTACGACCCCAAGCCTCCTCTAATTCTGAGACATTATTGGTTTTACCCAGCAATTCCAGACCCAGGGAATCCATATCGGGATTTTTGATGAGGTTAAGGTGACTGGCAGACAAATGTGACTTTGGTTTAACGCTTAATGAGATGCTGAGAGACCATTTCGTATGTGGGATTAGTGATGTTACCAGGCAAAAGTGCTTACTAACTGAAGGCCAACTGGACTTCAAACATGCACTACAACTGGCTTTATCATTGGAAAATGCAGCAAGTGGAGCATATGAGTTACAGGGTATGCCGATGGAAGTGGACACCCTCGCCCAAACAACTGAGCTTGGGGAACACCACTTGAGTGAAGTCAATTGCATAACCTCACTCAGGACATTTTCTGAGCCGAGGGACTCTAGGTCAGCCCATGGCTAAACCTTAAAACAAAGCCAAGCCTTGGCCAAATGGTTAAGGTTTTCTTCAGGATCCAGGCTGGCAAACCATTGCAGTTGCTGCTGGTATGCGGAAAAGTCCCACTACACCTAAATTGAATAAGAGAACTCCTAGCTGGTGTCCAGGAGAGTGCACATCCTGGAAAGTCCACCTACATTTGGTTTGGAACAGTTAAATTTCTTAGCAACATCCAAATCAGAACCAATCAAAACAAACTTCTGGTTAAATGGTCACCCAGTTCTAATGGAAGCTGATACTGCACGGCTATTTCAGTGATTGCAGAATGAGTCTTTAACAACATTCGCTCTGGACTACAACTCTTAAGTTTGTGGAAGACCTCGGCTTAAATGTGAACACACACCGGGAAACCTTTACGGCTTAAAGGGTACTACTTTTGTTCCGGTCTCTCATGTGGAGCAGCTGGTTCAGTTACCACTGATTGTAGTAAAGGGTCAGTCCCAAACCAGATGGGGCAAAATTGGTTGAGAAAGATTCAGAGATAACAAGGTGTAGAGCTGGATGAATACAGCAGGCCAAGCAGCATCAGAGGCGCAGGAAGGCTGACGTTTCGGGCCTAGACCCTTCATCAGAAAAAATCTCCGAGAAAGATTCACCTAGCCAGCCTCAGCATTTTTTGATTAGAAAATGGCTGCCTGAGTGAAGTCCCTAATTAAATATTTGGAAGTTTTTCGGGTAGGTCTAGCGATTATTGAAGGAGACAAGGCCACCTTGCATGTTGACCAGGAAACAATTGCATGATAATGCAAGGCCTGCCGAGTGCCATTTTCCTGATGGGCAAAAGTAGAGGCAGAAATCCAAAGGCTGGAAACCAGTCCAGTTTGCGGAATGGGCAGCACTGGTTATACTGATTGTGAAGCCTGACAGGTCGGTTCACCTTTGTGGTACCAACAGTGGAAGAATCCTAAATAGTACTAAATTTTCTGGAAACCCTTCCAGTCATAGCTGACAATATCAGACTTTGGGCTCAGAAAGATACAGCCCTGGCAAAACTGAGTGCCAGGGAGGCAATGGCCTCATGGTATTATCGCTGGACTGTTAATCCAGAGACCCAGATAACATTCTGGGGACCCGGGTTTGAGTCCCACTACAGCAGATGTAATGTGAATTCAATAAATATCTGGAATTAAGAATCTAATGATGACCATGAATACATTGTCAATTGTTGGAAAAACCCACCTGGTTCACTACTGCCCTTTAGGGAAGGAAACTGCCATCCTTACCTGGTCTGGCCTACATGTGACTCCAGACCCACAGCAATGTGGTTGTCTCTTAACTGCCCTCTGGACAATTAGGGCTGGGCAATAAATGTTGCCTGGTCAGAGGCGCCCTCATCCCGTGAATGAATCAAGAAAGAAACTGAAACAGCTAGTGTTGATGAGGGTAACCAACCAGAACCGAAACCTTTTCGGATCTGGAGAGACGAGATCACAGCAGAGGATGGCATTTTATTGTGGGCAATAAGAGTGATTAGCCTGAGTAAAAGTTGCTACCACACACTAGCTAAACTCCGTTCAGGTCATCCAGGACTTTCCAAAATGAAGATGTTGGCAAGAAGTTATGTCTGGTGACCAGGAATCGATGCAGACATAGCTGCATGGTGGACCAATGCCCAGAGTGCCCACAAGAACAAAGATTACTGCCAACAGCTCCCTCACATTCGAAAGAATGGTCAGGTAAATGCTGGAATCGGCTATGTATCGACTATGCAGGTCCTTTCTTGTTGTTAGTCATTGTGGATGCCCATTCACTGTGGCTGGACATGCACAGAGTTCATTCATCAAAGGTGGGAATGATGATAGAAAAACTGCGTGCATCTTTTGTAATATAAGGACTCCCGGAAGTGCTGGTCACAGATAATGTTTACCAGCAAAGAATTTGAGTGTTTCCTAAAGTCAGATGGTATTTGACATGTAAAAATAGCTCCATACCATCCATTATCCAATGGTCTGGTAGAAAGAGCAGTCCAAACTTTGAAGGCAGGCTTAAAGAAACAGCCTACACCTTCACTTGATACCAAACTGTTCCTACTTGATTAGCAGACCACCACTCATGCAGCGACAGGGAAAGTTCCAGCAGAGTTGCTAATGGGGAGAAGGCTCTGCCTCAGGTTAAATCTGATCTTCCTAGACCTGGGGGAGTTGGGTGAAACAACATCAGGATTGCCAATGCTGGACATAAGACTCTGCTAAGCGAGAGAGACAGTTTACTTCAGGAGACTAAGTTTCGTGTAGGAACCACGAGAATGGCCCTGCTTGGGTAAGAGGTGTGGTCGATGCGAAGTTAGGTCCAGTGACATATAAAGTTCGGGTAGGTGTGATGGTCCTGTACAAGCATGTGGTCCATATGAAAGCTGTAAACTTGCAAACAGTACGGAAACAAAACTTGCCCAGCTTCTCCACAGCCTTTCCGACAGTTCCCCAAGTTCTCCCTCTCCATCCAGTGTTGAAGATACTTCAGAATCTGAGATGGACACAATGGATGTCACTGCTTTAACACCTTTGCTGCCTGAAGAAGGGAGTGAAAGCCTTCTGAGACACTCCATGCACAAGTGTCGAACTACAGTGTTACACACTGCCTGAATCAGAGGCAGATTTGACCTGGTGCTAAAACGCCCAGGAGTAGCTACAAAAATAGAACTGGCCTATATCCTCAGATTCAGAGGGGGACGGATGTAGTGATTGTAAGGAGGTCAGACAACTGGACCTCATAGAGTATGATTTCCCTGATTGGGGCTGTTAATCTGGTCCAATCAGGGAGCCCTGGTTGACAGATAAAAACAGGAGTGTCAGACATCCTGTTCACTCTGAGAGTTGGCTCTGACGAAGTGTCAAGCAGTGTCAAGGATTCTCCATGTGGAAAGAAAGGGTGACTTGGTGATGGGATACCGGCCTCTGTGGAGTTATTTCACCCACATTTCATAAGTGCTAAAGCGTGATTAAACAAACTGCTCAGTTGTAAAATAACGTGCACTGGAGAAACCTGGGATGGGTGAGAAGTGCGCTTGTGTTAATTTTTTAGACTGTATTGAGCCCCAGTGAAATCACCCTTCCATTTACCATTATTTATAACTGCTAACTACCCTGTCACATTTCATTCACGCCCACTCTAAGGAATTAAATGCACAATATCCAATCAGTTCCAGTTCATTTCCACTATATTGAATGTCTTATCCTAGCACAACACATCAATGCGTAATACTGATTCAAACAGAACACAATTATTCCTGATTTACTCGTTTTATATGCTTAAGATTGTCAATCGAGCAGCTCAAATGTCTTTTCTGCACTAACGGCTCTGTGTAGAAATCTGTACATAATATAAGCTTTATCATTTAGATATATTTATATGCAAGAACTCGCATTTGTACAGTGTCATTCACCATGTCTCAAAGCATGCTATAAACATGGAAGTCCTCTTGAAGCACAATCAATGCTGTAATATAGCTACAATACAGCCAATTTTCACATAGCAAGCTCCCACAGGCAGAAGTGAAGCATGGAACTAAATATATTGGTTTAGGGATGTTGGTTGTGGGATAAATCTGCCGGGGCACTGAGCAGAACATCGTGCTTTTTGATACAGGGCCTATTGATACAGATCGATTTGAGAGGTCTGGCAGAATGTCTATTTAGCATCTCATTTGAAACAGTTAATTATCTATCTGGGTGGGATGCTCTTTGGAGGGTCGGTAGAGATTCGATGGGCCAAATGGTCTCTTTCCATACTGTAGGGCTTCTACAATTTATCATCCACAAAATTTCCGACCAAAAAGTTGGCAAATTGAAGGCGCATACTTGATTTTCGTCATGACAATCTTTCTTGGAATCTCATTTTGAATGTCACTGATCAGGCTTCTCCTCCTGCCACAGGGCTCTTGTCAAAGTCACAAATTAAATTTTATGATTAACTTTCCCTTCCCAATCTGTCTGCAGCCTTTGATACAGTTGATTATACTATTGTCCTCCAATACTCCTCTACTGCTTTTCCCCAGGTGTTCTCATCTGGTTTCATTTGTATCTGTCTAATTGTCGCAAAATAACCAATTGTAATGGTTACTCTTTCTCCTCCCACAATCTTCCCAGTTCCAGAACGTGCTGATGCTTACAGGCTTCGGAGGATCATGTAGCCCGGAAGGAAATTTGAGAGAACGCTGCTCTAAACTTGACTATTCCTACAAATCCAGGCTGGCCTACACATTCTTCCAGCCAAAGGTCTGCTGCCCATGACTTATCTCTCACTGAGTTCAGTTTACTGCTCACCCTCACACTTGCTGACCTACATGGACTTCTGAGTCAAGCATTACCCTGGTTTTAAAATGCTTACTTTTTTTTCAAATACCTCTATCACTTCATACCAATCTGTCACTGCAATTTCCTCTTCCTCTAAAAACATTAAGTTGCGTGGACCCTCTCAACTGGTGAATTGAATCCTGTTTGTAATTGTTCTATCACTGGTGGCTATGTATGTAATAACCTTGGCTCTAAACTGGGGAATTTCCTTTCTAAAACTCTCTGCCTCTGTCCTCCTTTACAGCCTCGAAAGAAACATACTCCTTGATCAAGGTTTTGACCAACTGCGCAAATATTACCTTGTGTGATATCACCCCAAATGTGTTTGATAATGTTCCTGTGAAAGGCCTTGAGACATTTTATCATATAAAAGATAATATAAAACTATAATTTGTTATTAAATCATTTAGCACCTTTAGTAAAGGAGATATGACACACTCCCCCAACTTGACACCCCCGTCCAACCTCTGACCTATCACCCCACCTTATCGACCTGCTTCTCTACCCAACTACCAGCTACTGTCCTACCCATGTACACCCTAGACACATTCTACCATAGGTTTATAAATTCTAACCAACTTATGGCATTAGTTGTGTTGACTTTACACACTAAAGATGCATTAATTAAATGCATTAACATCTGAGCCAGTTGTATATGCTATTGAAAAATCCAACCTACAAGTGACTGGCTTGTAAAATATCTAATCTAAACGCTAAGTGTAAAAAAACTTTTATTATCTTTATCTTACACATTATTCTCAAAGTTCCAGATGCTTCATCATCAGTTTGCATTTCCAGCCGGGAAAAATATTTTAAAGGTATGGTTTGAGGGGAGAGGTCTGATGGACATTGACAGGGTAAAGGGAGAGGTCTGATGGAGATCTACAGGGTAAGGGGAGGGGCCTGAT
>NC_063348.1:10347762-10417116 GCF_021869965.1 Rhincodon typus
AGTGGGTGTGCAGCAGTCACAACAGCAATGGCAGATGACTTACTGTAATCAGAGACTAGGAATCCTGCTGTGAATAGCTCACCTCCTGACTCCCCACTGTCTCTCCACCATCGACAAGACACAAGTCACTTTCCTGGATGCAGCTCCAACAACACTCAAGAAGCTTGATACCACCCAGGAACAAGCGTCCTGCTTAATTGGCACTACATCCACAAGCATCCACTTCCTCCATCACTGACGCTCAGTAGCAGCAGTGTGTACCACCTACAAGATGCGCAACAGAAATTCACACAAGATCCTTAGACAACGCCTTCCAAATGCATGCCCGCTACCATCTAGAAGGAAAGAGCAGCAAATACATTTGAACACCACCACCTGCAAATTCCCCTCCAAGCCACTTACCATCCTGTCTTGGAAATATATTGCCATTCCTTCAGTGTCATCAGGTCAAAATCTTGTTATTCTGTCCCTTAAGGGCATTGTGGGTCAACACACAGCGTGTGGACTGCAGTGGTTCAAGGAGACAGCTCCCCACCACCTTCTCAAGGGTAACTAAGGGATAAATAATAAATGCTGGCCACCTAGTGATGCCCACATCCCATGAGTGCATAAGAAAACTTCTCACACAAGGCACATTTTTTAATGTGGATGAGTTTGAATTATTATACTCTTTTTACCAGATCATTCTTTAATGTTTAAAGATGAAATGTGTAATGGTGGAAAGCAAAGTGAGGAATGTGTGGTTGTCATGGTCTGTGCCAACGTGGATGGCACTGGCAAGCTACCTGTGCTCATGATGGGTAAGTCCAACAAGCCATATTGCTGTGTCTACAGTATGAGGCTAACAAAACTGCTAGAATGACCTCCAACATTTATAATGTATGGATTGGGAAACTGGACAAAATATATGAATGGAAGACAAATAAGATTATCATTATTACACATATTAGCATTATTCACCCTGACATTGCTGACCTTATGAATTTCAACCTGATATTCTTGACTTCCAACACCATGAGACAATGAATGGGGGATGATTAGAAACTGAAAAACAAACTACTGATAGCAGCCAATCTCTCACGTTATTGAGGAAATGAATAAGAGCAGGAGTATAACCCAACTGTTCTAGATGCCTTGTTCATGATGAACAAAGTGTGAGTGATGGTGACAGAAGCAACAATTGCCAACTGCTTCTACTATATGGGGCTCAAACAGGCTACAACTGTGCACGATACCAAGAAGGAGGCAGGCTGGCCAGGTGAAGCCAGTCAACCTCATGACAAGGCTCTTCTCACTCATCTATGGGAGGTTGGTATGGCAATTCCAGCAGAGACCACCACGGAAACCAACGCTGAGGTGGACAACATGGTATCCTGCACAATAGAACTGACACCTGGGGCTATCAGAGATGAGGTACATCCTTCAGTTGAGAAGATGACCATGAAGAGTCCGAGGAATGGTTACCCACCTGTTACCCAGGCTGAAGCCACTAAGACTGTAGAGATGTGCAGGATATTGCATTGCAGCACGATCGTATCGGAAATGATGTTCGACCGCATCGATGACAGCACCTGAGGCAGAAGAAAGATTGCTGAGTGTTTTCCAAAGTTAAATCCCAACATTTTCAACACCTCTTATTGTACAAGGTCAGGCCATTGTAAGGTGTGAATGAATCAAATTAATAAAGATATTTTCTACATGTTTACTGCATCACTGTATTCTCTATTTTTAAATAGAACTTGTTGCTAGGCAAATCAGATTACATAGGGGCCTCCGTAATGATCTCAAAGCTCCAGTTAATATGAATTGTGGGCAGATCTCCTATAATTCAACTTACCATAATTTTACTACTTACGTATGTGTGTGCGTATGTGTGTGTGTGTGTGTACATATATCATTTGTCGTCCTTTAACCCCTTTTCACAGACCAACCTGACATATCCTGGTAAGTGTTCAAAAACACACTAAAGAGGTTTGGGATATTTAAATAGCTTTTCAGTGTATTTGAGCTTGCCTGGTTGAATTAATGGATGAGTGAATGGGTGAACATGTAGGTGTGTAAGTACATAAGGTTGGGTGAGATAGGTGGGTAGCTTGTCTACTGGGAAGAGTGTAGGTAGATCAGTGGCAGGGTGGTAAGTGGGTACGAGATGAGCTGGGTGGATTAATGAGTGGGTGTGACGGTAGCTGGTTAGGATAGACAGAGTGGGATTTGGGTAGGATGATACTATGATAGGTCTAGGGTAGGTTTGCATTCATTCAAAGGAATCCCTTCAGTGTCAAATACTTGGAAGCTTCTACACCAGATTTTCTAAGGTTAGTGTTTATCTTCAGTTCCAGAATGCCAGTTTGTCTGGCTACAGAGATAACAGTGTTATTCTCGATTGCTGCAGTCCTTTTTCACCCTATGTAAATACTTTTTTGGCCCACTCTGTGACTTTCTCATAAACTCCATGACAAGAGCTCCAGATTCATTCAGACTCTCAACGGAGTTGTCCTTTCTTCCCATGCAGTACTAAATCTCAGTATAATGGCCTACTCTACTATTTGCTTCTTTCCATATTAAATCTGCCACTCACATGCATTCTTGCATACCACATTCAAGAGTATCAGGGACTTAACACCCAGTGGTCTATTGATATCTATCTTGAATCTACTCACCAGTTGAGTATCCACAGCTCTCTGGGGTAAATAATTCTAAAGATGGACAAATCATTGAGTGAGGACATTTTTCCTCAGCTCAGTCCTAATTGGTTACCTCCTTTTCTAAGACTATGACATCATGTTCTAGATTCTCCAGCGAAGGTAACCATTTTCTCCACATCTATTCTGTTGAGCCCTTTCGAGAATTTTACAAGTTGCAATGAGATCCATTCTTATTCTTCTAAACACCTGGAAATAAAGACGTAATCCATTCAAATTTTTCCTTAGAGGACAATGCCATCATCCTAAGACAGTCTAGTCAATGTTCTCTGGACTCCTCCAAAGGCAAATATGACTTTCCTTAGCTAAAGAGAGCAAAACTGCAAGAATTCCTCCAGGTGTGGTCTCCCCAGGGTCCTGTGTAATAGTAGTGAGGCTTCAGTATTCTCATACTCCAATCTTTATAACAAAAGCTAACATAACGTCTGATCTGCCACCACAGTGTAGGCTTTTGCCTACAGTAAGATATTTGTACCCAATGAGACAATCCATATGTTAGTTTCTGTAATTATGAACCAGATGTGGACAACTTAGTGCTGTCAGATAAAATAGATGTTCATTACAGCTCCTTATGTACACATATATTACAATCACAGACACTTCAGTGTCTGGGCTAATATTAAACTAATTGGTGGCAAACAACAGCAGTATGCCTTAGGTGACCCTAGTTAAGATAGAGTCTGAGACCTTTATATCCTCAGGTCACATCTTCTGATGCAGTGATGAGCATCTTTCATAGAGTTTCCAGTTTTGAGATATAAAAGAACACTATTTGCATTTTCTAAAAGCTTGCACTACCTGCACTCTAATTTTCTGTAATTTGCTAAGAAGCTCGCTCAAGTTCCTCTGCACGCAAACATTTCCCAATTTATTGCTATTCAGAAAATATTCTGATCTATTGTTTTGATTTTGCACAATGAAATAGCTCCATAGAGGCCGGTATCCATTCACCAAGTCACCCTTTATTTACATGTAGAGAGTCCTTGATACTGATCCAGCTCCCTTAGAGCCAGCTTTCAGTGCGAACAGGATGTCTGACACTCCTGTTCTTATCTGTCAGCCAGGGCTCCCTCATTGGACCAGATATCCCCAATCAGGAAACTCATATTCTATGAGGCCCACCTGGCTGACCTTGTTACAATCACTACATCCATCCGGCTCTGAATCCGAGGACTTAGGCCAGTTTTTGTTTGTAACTCCTCGTTGGGCACTGTGTCAGGTTCCTCCAATTCTGCCTCTGATACAGTAGCATATAACACACAGTAGCTCACTCCTTGCACCCGGAGCATCTCGGAAGAAATTCATTCTCTTCTTCAGGCTGCAAAGGTGTTGAGGCAGCAACATCTGTTGTGTCCATCTCAAATTTCGATGTCTCCTCGACACTTGACTGAGAGGGAGAACCCACAGGTTCTGACAACCTTTCCGACTGTTCCGAGGAACCGGCACATTTTGCTCCCGCTCCATTTGCGACCTGGCTGACCTCGTTGCATTCAATATACACAAGGCATCAGTTATATGCTAGCCCTGTCCATGCTTGTGTTTGCACTGGATGAGTCATTGACTACCTATAGTTATGCTTGGACACAAATGACTGAATTGGTGACACCAATCAAAGATTTTTCACCAGGACACAGTAGGGAATGATGTCACTGATGGCATTGTTGGAGGTGATGTGGATAGTCCATCCTCTTTGGCATTTTCCATCATCAGATTATTTACTGGGCAGTTCAGCCCATGGTGAAATGCCTGTGAGAGTTCTGCCATTATATAGGTTTTTGGTGATGCCACTCTCTTGGAATATTGTGTGTTTTGGCCTTCTTATCTGAGGGAGGATGTTCTTGCAATAGAGGGAGTGCAACGAAGGTTTACCAAATTGATTCCTGGGATAGCAGGACTGACCTATGAGGAGAGATTGAGGCAGTTATGATTTTCTTCACCGGAGTTTAGAAGAACGGGAGGGTGGGAGATCTCATAAAGTTCTAACAGGACTAGACAGGTTTGATGCAGGAAGGATGCTCCCAATGGTGGGGCAGTCCAGAACCAGGAGTCATGGTTTGAGGGTAAGGGGTAAACCTTCTGGGATAGCGATGAGGAGAAATTTCTTTGCTCAGAGATTGGAGACCCTATGAAATTTACTATTACAGGAAGTGGTCAAGGCCAGAACATTATGTGTTTGCATGGAGGTAGATATAGCTCTTGTTGCTAAAGGAATCAAGGTGTATGGGGAGGGGGGAGGGTGGCACGAGGGGTATTGAGCTCGATGACTAGCCATGACCATGTTGAATGGCAGAGTGGGCTCGAGGGATTGAATGGCCTACCTCAATCTTCAATGTTTCTATGTTTTTCTATGTCTGCACTTACTCAAATTTGTTGGAAATGTAGGATGAGAAGTTGTTCTCTCCCACCATGTGAGGATAGTACATTCACATTTCAATCAGATTTCCATTCTATCTCTCCACTGCTTAAAAGAATCTATGACACTGTCATCATTGAGATTGCTTAGAGGGAGCACAAGTATAGCTGATGTATGAAACAAGAACTTTGAACATGGGCAATAAATAATTGCTCTGATGTTGGGTCCTAGGTACATTGTGGGGATGGAGGTCTTTTGGACACCTCAAAAAGTACTTTAACCTTAAGAGGGTGAGCGATCTATTCCTGTTCCTATGGACTCAGGGGTAATACTGGGGTGGGGGGAAGTGGAGTGGACTGGTGCTTGTGGAGAAACAAAAGTTGGGTAGGTGTTGGGGTGAGGTTGGGGAGGAAATTTCAGCCCCAAGCGTTGACATCCCTCAGGCACTGGAGCACAAAACTGAAATTTAAAAATGACTGGAAATGAATTTGCTTTATTGAAAAGGTCAACTTCGACACTACATTTAACTTCCTTGCTTCAGAATTTGTCAGCAGCAGCTGAAGTAATAAATATTCAGAAATGCCTTTTCTGCTCAAATATAGCACTAACCAGCAGAAGGGCATTGTGGTTCGCTTTTAGATTTACCTCCTCTGTGTCTCCTTGTGCTGCCAAGAAAAGCCAGCCCCTGAGGAAATCTTGCTGTTGCAGGATAAGGAAGCAGGATATATTCACATGCCCTCCATCTTCAGCCCACTCACTAATAAATGTTGAAAATTCATCAGCAATCCCAAGGCCACTAACAACGTCACAAAGAATGAAAGGAAATTTTGCTGTAGGCACATCACTAACAGCCTGTCAGGAACTCATCTTCATAATGAGAAGAGTAGTATTGTCGGGGAAGAAGCAATGATACAGGCTGAACTAGAATGTGTTAAGA
Source organism: Rhincodon typus (assembly GCF_021869965.1). Taxonomy (NCBI): domain Eukaryota; kingdom Metazoa; phylum Chordata; class Chondrichthyes; order Orectolobiformes; family Rhincodontidae; genus Rhincodon; species Rhincodon typus. The sequence continues at coordinate 10,353,755 of NC_063348.1, forward strand.
GTTTGACTGTGAAGTACAACTTTCCAATTCTCATTATTAACACTCGTGCATAATCCTTGTCCATCACATTGATGCTAAAAATACTTCACCCTTAAGGATTTTGTATCACCTGAATACGAACATGTACTTCAAACAAATTGTTACCCATTCCCAACAGTTTAAGAATCCAGAGAAACAACAGGTACCTGTTTATAACAAGGTTTCTCAGCTTGTAGCTATCACTGGCAAAGCTAACATTTATTGCCCGTACTTGGATGTTCTTGGGGAGTGGTTTGCCTTGAACTGTAGAAATCTGTGTGGTGAAGGTGCTCCTATAACATGACACAGTTACCATGAAGTAGTGGCAATAACTATCCAAGTTGGAGTTGTGCGTTATTGAGAAGGGAGTGAATCAAACAGAATAAGCATACAATTATTGCCCTTGTTATATTAGGTGATGGAGGATTGGAATGTGAGGGGTGGTATAGAAGAAGCCATGGAAAGTTATTGTGGAGAGGATTGTAGCTGCTACAACTTGGTGGATGGGCTGCTGCTCACATGAATATTTTTGTTCTGGATGGCATAAGCTGGAAAGATATAGAAGAAAATATAATTTTCAGACTAATTTCAGAAGACTTTGGAATAGCGCACTGGTTAGCGCTGTGCAGCCCTCATTTTTCACTTTTGAAGACGTAAATTGACTTTTTTGTGCCACTGTATGGCCAACCCTTTTTTAACATTTATTTCTGTACCTCTTGATTCTTGTCAGACTGTGTGAAAAGAGATGGGACTTTTTTTTAAACTATCTGCTGTATCCTGGATTTTGAGAAGTTTGCCCCATGGATAAAGCCTGTTGTTTTTAACACCAATTTGTTCTTTGCCATACTTGAACCTGTGCTTGCCCTAATGTGACAAATTGTTCACAAACAAACTTAACAGCATAAGAAATAAAAACAGCAAATTACCATTTCATCATGAGACATAGGAGCAGAATGAGGCTATTCAGCCCATCATGTCTGCTCCGTCATTCGATCATGGCTGATATGTTTCTCAAACTTTGCAGAAGTCCAGGCCCAGGTGGGGGATCCTGCAGGACACTCTCAGTGAGCCTGAGCCCTTTATGTCCAAACACCCCTTGGAACGACCAGTCACGTTTTCTAAACCCACACTGGCAACTAAAGAGCAGGCTCATTTCACACCAGCAAGTCAGCACAGCACTTAGATGCAGTGCAAGGGAAAGGATGAACAAAAATCTTTCGGTAGACACATTGGTGGCATGGGTGGACACTCCACTGTAAATAATCTTGCAATCTTGTAAATTTAACGTCACTTGGATTCTTAAAATGTTTCCTTCTGTCTTCATAGCTTGTCAGACCTGGTCCATTTCAGATCTGCTCCAGACCTCCCAGGGATGAAAGAAGTTGTAATGGACAAATGTTGGTCATCTCTCACAGGGAACCGGCCCCTCAACCGTAGGTAGCCTCAGACGTCAGGGATTCTTGAACGGTGACGTTGATCGCTGGTGTTGCACTTTAATGTGGGCAACACTGAGACCAAAAGAAATGTGCAGGGATTGTGTTAGGGCCTGGCCTGCACACCATTCTCCACTGACACCCACCTTGTGCATGAGTACAGAATCAATAATGCATCTTTGCAGGTAAGGTTTCATTCTATCTTTCAGTTTATCAAGGGAGTGCATTGCCATCCAAGGCTGTGAGGTATACGTGGGAAGTTCGCATCTCCACTCTCCCTCATAGCACAATGGCCTGCTGAGTGAAGCTGCATAAAGTGCTTCCTCTCAGTTTAAATGCTATCCTACAGATGCTCAAACATTTCAGGGCATTGCAGTAGTCTATGCAAACTCTGAAATGTTGAAGGTTGGCCAATGGTGAATAGGAGGTGTATCAGCATTGGTCCCAACCTGCTGTCTATCAGGAGAGACTTCACTGCACAACACTCAGAATCCATATGTTGGCTGAAGCCTTGAAAGCTCAGCACCATGTGACATTACTGCTCTCTTCACTGCTGTCTCCTCCCAAAACACAAGGATGAAATGTAAAGTGAAGGTACTTTAAGGTGGGATCAGCTGAAGGCTCATGTACTGCACTCATGTGGATAAGAAAACATTTATTCAGCCACAGAGAAGTTCAAAAGTAGCCAAGTGCACATTTACTGCAGACTGCCATATGACCAACAGAAAGTTACATAATGAAAGGAAGTCCAAACCCAGCTCCTTCCTTTGGGTAACAGATTTCAATGAGGTTCTGTCTTGCGTCTCAAGCTCAATGGTGCATAGTTCTTTCATGGTCTCTTTGATGTCCCTCCTGGGCAATGTCCTGATCCTCAGTGGATTGCTGTCAATTCCCATTTCCTCCAGGACAGCAACACCTGCCTCCCCCTAACTTTTGTTGTCTCCAGTTGCGAAAGGCAGGGTAGGACACTATGGTGTGGGGATGCCCTTCCTGGGCTGTACTGCAAGAAGCAGTTTGCATAGCAAAACCACATCTGAAGAAGGTTTCACTCTGACCCTTTTGGAAGCTTGGGCAATGTTGTATCTTCATCCTCCATCAGACCGAGGGTTTAATCAAGGTCTAATCAGCTTTGTTTGGATGCGGTTATTCTTGTCTCCCAGTGGCCATCTCTGTATGGCCTGAGGTCCTTGGAAAGAGTCAGGAACCTGAGAATTGGTGGAATAGAGTAGCCTAGAGCAAATGACATTAGTGATAACCCAGATGCATTTGTGGCCCAAGAAGTGGGAGATGCCAATCAGGTTCCCATGTGCTCCCAGGAATAAGCCACTGTCATAAAAATTTAGGGCTGACAGAAACATGCCATATAGCAGGATGGGTTGGCCACTCATTCTGTCCAAGCACAAGTTCAGTGATAATGGTACTAGACATCATTTATCTGTGCTTGCACTGCATATCCAGTAGATGCAAATATTGACAGTGAGGCCAGTAGGTTCAGATCTTTCTCCTCCACTGTTTTAGAGAATCTTCACCTTGTGCTTCTCCCTCTGGAGACAGTAGTAGAGGTTTCTCTTTGGAAACGAGTTCCAGAGCAGTGTGAGGGTAAGCAAGTCCTGGTGCAGTGCAAGGGGATCGAGTCCTGAGCAGTGCAAGGGGAATGAGTCCCAGAGCAGCGCGAGGGGAAGTGAGTCCTGGAGCAGCACAACTTACCTTGGTGCAGCTGAGTGCCAGCGTGGAGCAGACTGGAGGTCTGGAGCGGATCGGGGCAGTTGTTGGACTGGGACCTGGTATGGGCGGTCAGACCACGTGCTGAGCTACTGCTATTTGAAATTCTTTACTGGACTGTAGCATCAATCCATTAACTATGTGTCTCAGTGGTTAGCACTGCTGCCTCACAGCGCCAGGGACCCAGGTTTGATTCCACCCTCAGGCCACTGTCTGTGTGGAGTTTGCACATTCTCCCTGTCTCTGCATGGGTTTTCTCCAGGTGCTCCGGTTTCCTCCCACAGTCCAAAGGATGTGCAGGCTAGGTGGATCGGCTGTGCTAAAATTGCCCGTAGTGTCCATGGATGTGTAGACTAGGTGGGTTACAGGGAGATGGCTCTGGGTGGGATGCTGTGAGGGTCAGTGTGGACTTGGTGGCCCAAAGGGCCTGTTTCCACACTGTAGGGATTCTATGAGCTATGTTATAGCTATCTTTTTTCTAACTTAATTTTTTAGACACTGTAACTATCTAAAAGCTACTACTTTTCCTTTTATTCCTTTCCTGTATTCAAGATTTGTACCTGGGTAATTGTGTCTAAGATGGCATCATTAAAGGCGGCCATTGTAAAAGATTTTCACTGTGCTCCTGTACTGAAGTACTGAAGTATATGTGACAATAAAGGATATTCTATTCTTGCTGGGCTCAGTGATGACACTGTAATTGGTGTCTTCTTCTTTGCTGTCATCTCATGTTTACCAAGGCAACAAATAATCCTCCAGATGATGGTCCCAACTCAGATAAGTGAGCAGATAATAGGTGGGGAATGTTGGAAATCGAACAAGGTGTCAGTCACAGTACTCCCAGTCCCTGGTTTAATCACAAAGAAGTGACATGTTTTGATCTCACACTATGTAGTATGGAGGCTTAACCTTTGCAAGGAAGCCAATGCCTAGCCTTGATATGGAGTTCTGAGCTATGGATCCTTATTCAGATATATGTTATTGATCCAAAGCTTTAATTCTACAGTGGGGGAGTGAAATTCAGCCACTTATCCATCTTAATAATACCTCTTCCCAAACAGGACACACTGGAAATCACAATATATACTTACAGTAGGATGTGGAATAAGACAGCTCTAAAGTGTTGTTCTCTAACGTCAGGTGTGAAAAGTGATACAGAAAATGGCAAACCCAGGTGGGAGCTATAAGTCGCCTCTGCATAACTTTGCATATCTGACAATGTCAGGAGTCGAACTGACAAAAAGTATGGAATGGTCATGACTGCATGAGTTCGTAATCTCTAAAGTTTATTATTGCCAAAAGAATGACTCTCAATCAATTCAATTTCATGGCAGATTGGGCGGCCAGACACAATTAGTGGATGTCTGACTGATATAATTGCCCCTAGCAAGGTTTCACATCCCGAGGAGTGGATTCCAACCCAAAGCCAAAAACAATAACTTGCACATTTACTCTGCATACAATGACAGTCATTGTGTCTCCTTATGGAGTAGGTGAGTTTGGTACAAAGGTGGTGATATTTCAAGTTGTGTCTTCGTCAGTGATTTTCCACCTGAGTTTGAACAAGATATCCCCCACCCCTCATGTTCCCTTTTGTCGTACTGGCCCTATATCCCCAATGACCTTTCAGCTTCCTTCATTTCCATTCAGTCCTTTTAATATTATGGCATATTAAAATCATTGACCCACTTACTCCCTTAGCCCATGTCTCTGGAAGATACCATGCCCTTATTGGACATGCACTTGCTCATGTTGAGGCCACAGTGATTGTGACTTATGACTTATGAGAAACACTTCTTTCACTCCCCCCAGTATCCGCTACCACACCCCCCTCACCCTCGCCTCTGCCACCATTGAATTTCCAATCCCTTCTACGTTCCATGAGATCTCACACTTATATTCTGAATTGTGCCCTCTCACTATTACCATTCCCTCAGCAACCCAGCTCTAGACATGAGATTCCCACTTTTCCCAGGACTACATGGGCTGCACCCTGCTAAGCCTCCTGATTGTTAATACCCAACATCTGGGACTGACCATGGCTTACCCTTTGGATTCTGGAAAGACCAAGGGTCTGTCTGACTGTGGTCAACACCTGGACTGGAATCATATGAGCCACAGACCGAATGTGACAGCATCCCCTGATGGACCACAGTCCCACTTCACTCCTTTAAGAACTGGTCCTGTTTGATTTTAAGACATGGTCATTTGGTTGAAGTGCATTCCGCAGGGTAGCTGCTGGCAGATGCTGCAGCTGTGACATTAACATAGCATATTGTACTTATCAACATGTTTGCAAACTTGATTGTTCATTGCTTTGGATATTAAAAAGCTATATGTCCCTCCCTCTATAGAAAACAGTAATGCAAGTTATAAAGGCTGGTATCCTGTGAGTTATGACTCAAGAGCCTATGCACTAAAAAGCAATGCAAACCACAGAGACTGTTAACGTCCAAGTGAATGAGTGATCACTAAGAAAGTAAGCCACAATGCATCCTGAGCAGATGCACGAGATGTAACTGTAGCCAACTTGAATGGCGGAAGCATGCAAGGCACAAGTGCCCCTGTGTTCCAAAGGGTCAAGGTGACGTGTGTGTTCGCTCAAAAGCAGCCACAGTGAGGTGGTGAGGCTGGTGATACCCATTTACCTGGAGGGAGAATGGAAAAGGATGGTGTCCATGGAATATGCAAGAAAATGGTGTTGATAATGGAGCTGGATAAAGATCTGGAGAAGCAAAAGAAATATTCTTGCCACCAGTTAAGTGTCTTTGACTTTCATGTCAAAAATTAGCATCATCTAGTTTGTCAGGGAAGGAGGAGAGAATTTTGACCTGCATAAAAATGAGCGGAGTTTAGTTGGCAATGAGGTGTAAGTATATGAAAATAAGGTAGTTACCACTCGTGATCAAGATTGAAAAGTCACATATAACCCTTAAGGCAAAAATCAGAAATATTTTTCATGATGCCAGGAATCCGAGTTTTCATTCTCGCCATATTCTAGCCATCATCCATATCACATCATATCACTCCTCAGTCTTGAATGGGTTACAATTTCCTCAGGTTAAATGTTGGGAAAGAAAAGTCATTGGCTCCAAAATGTATGAAACGGCAAAAAACCTGTAAGGAGGCTGAAAACTGTACAGTCCAGAAAAGCAAGGAACACAGAGGTTCTACCAAATTTAACGCTGCCAACGAATGAAGTAACACATGACATTAGAGTCACATCCAGTTCCAGGATTGATTTTATAAGATTACAAATTATGGGGACTCATGTGGCAGTGTCCCTATCTCTGAACCAGGAAGCCTGGGTTCAAGTCCCATCAGTGCGTATGAACACCTCTAAATAAGTTGATCAGAAAGTACCAAAAAACACAAATTACAGTAGACACTTTCTGGTAGCTAAAACGTTACTAGGCCTAACATACAGATTGAAGGTAATTGGTAGAAGTATCAGAGGGAAAAAGAAGAATATTTTCTATATGCAAAAAGTTATGATGATGTGCACTGTGTTTCCTGAAGAGATGGTGAAATTAAATTCAATGATAACTTTCAAAAAAGAGTAAGATACATATTTGAGGGAAAGTGCTGTAGGGCAATCTCAAAAGGGCATAGGAACGGGAGGAATGAAGTAACTTCTTCAAAGAGCTATCATGGTCATGATTGGCCAAATGGATTCCTTCTGTGCTGTATCTTTCCATCAGTGTTTGAATGCCACACAGACTGGCCAGGCAAAGATGTGTGCCAGCAATAGTTTATCTCTTGACAGCATGTTACTGTGAAAAATGAAGCATCAACCAAACAGAGAAGATAATTTGCAAAGGGAGAAATGACCCTTCGCAGAGAAATTAAAGTGCTTATCTTTTCAGGCTTGTCAAGTTTCCTCCTTTGGTTGGAACTGTCAACTAAACAGAAAAATCCACAAGTCTTTTTGTTTGCAGCTTTGGTGTCAGGCAATTAGATCTGTGACTGTCAGAGATTCTGACCATGTTGACCTGAGTTTTACATCTCACACATGCAGTGGAACACAAACATCATGTAGATAGCTAAATTGGGATTTTCAGTTTGAAAATAAAAAGGTTTTTTCTAATTCTGCAAAAAAAATTGCTGTAATAAATATTTGAGAAGGTCTTAATCCACAATAAACCGGGCTGCAAAATTCGATAACTCCAAAAATGGGCTTGGATTGTGAAGTGCAATGAACCCCTTCACATTCATCAGCTGCAGACAGCATGGAAACTTTATACAACTTGCTTATTTAGATGACTGCAACTAATTGCCTAAATTGGGTGTGGAGGCAAGGGGCAGTGGGGTTGCAAAATTTTGAAGGACTAGCAGTAGTTCAGTCCAGCCTGCATGACTTTAAGCCATCCTCTTGAAGGTAAAATGACTTTTGGCTGGAGTTAACTTTGCTTGAATTCAATGCATCAGTGAATTTGACCTGAAAAAGCAATGGAAGTGGCATAATATGGCAGAGAGCGGTCCTCAAGTTTCTCCAATGCCACACGGGATGCCTGGGTGAAGCTAATTGGCAGGAGAGCTGTCTCATAACCATAAGAGAACAGGAGGTCCTCCAAAGAAGCCTAAAAGACAATGGGAAAAGGTAGCTGAACAGGTCAATGCCTATGGTATAGCACCCAGGAATAGGATGGTGTTGCTGAAAACTGTTCAAATGGCCTCACATGCCTGATCTAAATCAATGAATGTACCTTAAACTGTCACATTATACCAACTGTATCACTAACTGTTCAATGCATAATGCCTCCATCGCTGAATTACCATCAATCTCCATCAGCTCCCAGCAGCTTGACAGGCCAGTGGTGGACTTGGGTGGGACTTGAGAGCGACATCAGGGAAGTTAAAAAGAGCAACAAGAATGAAGAGGTCCCAGAAACACATGGCAGAGCTGTGTGCAACTTGGGAGTGACAGCAGTGAGGTTAAAAGGATCATTGCAGTAAATGTAAAATCACAGGCGAGCAGGTAGGTAATTGATGGGTGTTTCTCTCTTGTGCCTGGTGACTGGATATTGATTTAAGTCAGCAACTTAAAAATGTTGCATGGATAATTAATATTTTGGAACCTCCAGTAGCTGGGGGCACAACGGTGCATTCACGAGGCTGCGAGGCATCAGGATGTCGTCACCCCACAGCGAAGGATGTAGTGGCATAGAGGGAATAGAAGACTGCAGATAAATGAAGGGCATCAAGAAGTAGTGAGAGAATCCCCTGACTGCATCTCAATAACATTGGAAAGTTATGAGAGTCACAGTTCCTCTATGGAGTCAAGCCAGAGACAAGGCCATAGCATTGTGGGTATCTCGTTGTTTAGGGAAGTAAGAGTGTGGAAGGGTAATAGTGAGAAGGGATTCATTTGTGAGGAGTGTAGACAGGCACTTCTGCTGCTGTAGAAGTGACTCCAGGATAGTATTGCCTGCCCATTGCAAGAATTCAGGATGTCATGGAATGGCAGTGGGACAGTCTGAAGTGGAAGGTGAACAGCCAGAGGTTGTATTCCAGGTTGGTACCAATTAGATAGGAAGAAAGATAACTGAAGTCCTGCAAGCAGACTTTGGGGAATTGAAAAGCAGGACTTCAGAGGTGGCAATCTCCCGCTGCCACACCATAATGGGTGGAGGAAGAGAAGGAAAAGCTTTCATAAATGAAATATTGCAGGCACCACAATCTTTTGGTGATAGTGACCACAATTCGGTTACGTTTACTTTAGCAATGGAAAGGGATAGGTATGTACCGCAGGGCAAGAGTTATAGCTGGGGAAAAGGCAATTATGAGGCGATTAGGCAAGATTTAGGATGCATAGGATGGAGAAGGAAACTGCAGGGGCTGGGCACAATTGAAATGTGGAGCTTGTTCAAGGAACAGCTACTGTGTGTCCTTGATAAGTATGTACCTGTCAGGCAGGGAGGAAGTGGTCGAGCGAGGGAACCGTGGTTTACTAAAGAAGTTGAATCTCTTGTCAAGAGGAAGAAGGAGGCTTATGTAGAGATGAGGCGTGAAGGCTCAGTTAGGGCGCTTGAGAGTTACAAGTTATCCAGGAAGGGCCTAAAGAGAGAGCTAAGAAGAGCCAGGAAGGGACATGAGAAGTCTTTAGCAGGTAGGATCAAGGAAAACCCTAAAGCTTTCTATAGGTATGTCAGGAATAAAAGAATGACTAGAGTAAGATTAGGGCCAATCAAGGACAGTAGTGGGAAGTTGTGCGTGGAGTCCGAAGAGATAGGAGAGGCGCTAAATGACTATTTTTCGTCAGTATTCACACAGGAAAAAGACAATGTTGTCGAGGAGAATACTGAGATACATTCTATTAGACTAGACGGGATTGAGGTTCATAAGGAGGAGGAAAGTATGAAAATAGATAAGTCCCCTGGGCCGGATGGGATTTATCCTAGGATTCTCTGGGAAGCTAGGGAGGAGATTGCAGAGCCTTTGGCTTTGATCTTTATGTCGTCATTGTCTACAGGAAGAGTGCCAGAAGACTGGAGACTAGCAAATGTTATCCCCTTGTTCAAGAAGGGGAGTAGAGACAACCCTGGTAATTATAGACCAGTGAGCCTTACTTCGGTTGTGGGTAAAGTGTTGGAAAGGATTATAAGAGATAGGATTTATAATCATCTAGAAAGGAATAATTTGATTAGGGATAGTCAACACGGTTTTGTGAAGGGTAGGTCGTGCCTCACAAACCTTATTGAGTTCTTTGAGAAGGTGACCAAACAGGTGGATGAGGGTAAAGTGGTTGATGTGGTGTATATGGACTTCAGTAAAGCTTCAGATAAGGTTCCCCACGGTAGGCTATTGCAGAAAATACGGAGGCATGGGATTGAGGGTGATTTAGCGGTTTGGATCAGAAATTGGCTAGCTGTAAGAAGACAGAGGGTGGTGGTTGATGGGAAATGTTCATCCTGGAGTTCAGTTACTAGTGGTGTACCTCAAGGATCTGTTTTGGGGCCACTGCTGTTTGTCATTTTTATAAATGACCTGGATGAGGGCGTAGAAGGATGGGTTAGTAAATTTGTGGATGACACCAAAGTCGGTGGAGTTGTGGACAGTGCGGAAGGATGTTGCAGGTTACAGAGGGACATAGATAAGCTGCAGAGCTGGGCTGAGAGGTGGCAAATGGAGTTTAATGCGGAAAAGTGTGAGGTGATTCACTTTGGAAGGAGTAACAGGAATACAGAGTACTGGGCTAACGGTAAGATTCTTGGTAGTGTGGATGAGCAGAAAGATCTCGGTGTCCATGTGCATAGATCACTGAAAGTTGCCACCCAGGTTCATAGGGTTGCTAAGAAGGCGTACGGTGTGTTAGGTTTTATTGGTAGAGGGATTGAGTTTCGGAGCCATGAGGTCATGTTGCAGCTGTACAGAACTATGGTGTGGCCGCACTTGGAGTACAGTTCCGGTCGCCGCATTATAGGAAGGATGTGGAAGCATTGGAAAGAGTGCAGAGGAGATTTACCAGGATGTTGCCTGGTATGGAGGGAAGATCTTATGAGGAAAGGCTGAGGGACTTGAGGCTATTTTTGTTAGAGAGAAGAAGGTTAAGAGGTGACTTAATAGAGACATACAAGATGATCAGAGGATTAGATAGGGTGGACAGTGAGAGCCTTTTTCCTCAGATGATGATGGCTAGCACGAGGGAACATAGCTTTAAATTGAGGGGTGATAGATATAGGACAGATGTCAGAGGTAGGTTCTTTACTCAGAGAGTAGTAAGGGCGTGGAATGCCCTGCCTGCAACAGTAGTAGACTCGCCAACTTTAAGGGAATTTAAATGGTCATTGGATAAACACATGGATGATAATGGAATAGTGTAGGTTAGATGGGCTTCAGATTGGTTTCACAGGTCGGCGCAACAACAAGGGCCAAAGGGCCTGTACTGCGCTGTAATGTTCTATGTTCTATGTTCTGTGTTCTATGTTCTATGTTCTATGAAGCAAGAGCAGAAAATGCTGGAAACACTCAGTGGGTTTGGTGTAATCTATCTGGGGTGAGAAACACAGCTAATGAGTCTGATTTTAACTCAGAACCCACACCCACATGGTCAGAGTTCAAACAGTGGGTTGTAGTGAAGCAGAATATTATTCAGAGAGATTAGTCTTTCTTACTGTGTTTTAACATGTTCATTCCAGCTAGCCATGTTAATTTCTCTTCAAAAACAGCCAAGTTAGCGATCTAACAATCCCCCTCATGACGTCTGTTGATGGCTCCTGGTTTTCTGATTTGTTTTGCTGTCTTAGTCTTTTAGACTAATTACATAGCAATCTCAGCTCTCCCTCTTGTCTTCACTGTAGCTCTTTTGTGAGTTTATTGAAATGAGGCTATTTAGACTTTCCTGTTCTTATTGTTGACAACGGCAGGGACCTGGGCTGAGTAGTGATTCTCTGCCAGACTATATTGTCTGCCTAATTGCACCAGCCTCCTTGCAAGGCTTCTTAGAGGTCAGAGTGGAGCAGATTTTGAAATGCAAAAGCAACACATTAAGCCAAATGTTATTTGAAATATATTACAGTACTTCAAAAAAGTATGCTCTAACGTAGGCAAGTTATCAGACTTCCCAACTCATCCTGATTCAGAAGGGGAACAAATCCACTTTTGAACAATTATTTGCACTTCCAAATGGGGGTACATTTATCTTGCAGCTTAGCTTCTCGAACTCCTGTCGGCCCAGTCAAGTTTAAAAGAAACAAAAATCCTTGAAATCACTTTACAGCTAAAGCCACACCTGTGTGAGATGTTCCTGGGATTGGAAAATCTGTTAAAATCCAGCAGGGATCTTTAAATGAAATTTTAAATCAGCATATTGCGGGAATCAGGAACCAATTTTTGATGGGGTAAACCTTAAAGTGGAGCAGAATGTCAGGCAACATAAGTTTGGATCAGCCACACCTTTCCAAAGATGCAGCTCAATGTAAGATTTGCAAAATGCTTCAATGTATCAACAGCAGTGTGGATGAGGTAAGAAAAGGGAAGATGAGTAATTTTGCATAAAGTTGTGTTGATTTTACAGAAACAGGCCATGTGGCCTGATTGTTCTGCTGTGCTTATGCTCTGTATAAGATTCCTCCCACATTGCTCCATCTCAACACATCCTTCTGTACCTTCCTCCTCTATTTACTTATTTAGCTTCTCGCTCTACACATTTCGTAAAATCATAGATAGTTACAGCACAGAAAGAGGTTGCTTGGCTGACAAGTAACTATCCAACCTGATCCCACTTTGAAGCTTGTTTCTCCAGCCTTGTAGATCATGGTTATTTAAGTGCGGATGCAAGTACTTTTTAAATGTTATGAGGGCTTCTCCCTCCTCCATCCTTTCAGGCAGTGAACTCACATTCCCACTAATCTCTGTGTGAAAAGAATTTCCCTGAGAACTTCGTTTAAACTTGCTTCCTTTCATCCTAAGTCTAAAACCCCAATTACTGACTCCTCAAACAAGACTCCAAGGAACAGGAGCAGGAATTAACCCGATCGGCCCCTTGAGCCTGCTCAACCACTCAATAGGATCATGGCTGATCCGACATTCCTCATGTTCACTTTCCTGTACTATCCCCGAAACCCTTAATTCCACTACTGATCAATAATATATCCATCTCAGCCTTAAATATACACAATGAATCAGCTCACACAGCTGTCTTGGCAAGGCATTTCACAATCCTCTGAGAGAAGAAATTCCTCCTCATTTCAGTCTTAAATTGGTGCCCTTTATTCTGAGACTATGCCCACAGGTCTTGTAATCTCCCATGAGGGGAAACATCGTCTCAGCGTTTACCTGGTCAAGCCCCTTAAGAATCCTTTATGTTTCAGTGAGATCATCTCTCATTCTTCTAAGTTCCAGTGAGTAGAGTCCCAAACTGTTTAGTCTTTGCTCATTCGGCAATGATTCCATATCAGGGATCATCCTAGTGAACTGCTTCCAGTGAAATTATATCTTTCCTTAAATAAGGGGACCAAAACTTGTCATTGTACTCCAGATGTGTACAATTCTGGTCACCCTGCTAAAGGAAAGATGTTATTGAACTGGAAAAGGTGCAAAAACAGATTTACAATGTTGTTACGAAAACTGGAGAGTTTGAGTTATAAGGAGAGGCTGGATAGGCTGGACTTTTCTTTTCCCCTGGAGCATTAGAGGTGTGACTTTATTGAGGTTTATAAAATCATGAAGTGCGTAGATAAGATGAATGGCAAAAGTCTGTTTCCCAGGGTAGGGGAGTCAAAAACTAGTGGATATAGGTTTAAGGTGAAAGGGGAAAGATTTAAAAGGAACCTGAGGGGCAACGTTTTCACATAGAGGGTGCTGCGTAGATGGAACGAGTGGTAGAGGCAAATACTACTACAACTTTTAAAAGACATTTGGATAGGTACATGGATAGGAAACGTTGAGAGAGATATGGGCCTAATGCACGTAAATGGGACAAGTTCATTTTAGTAAACCGGGGTTGGCATACACAGGTTGGGCTGAAGGGTCTGTTTCCATGCTGTATAACTCTATGACTCTATGTGATCTCATGAGCACCTTGTACTGTTGCAGTAAGACTTCCCTACTAATATTACAAATCCCTTGAAATAAAAGCCAATATTAGCCTTCCTGATTATCTGCTGCACCTGTGTGCTAGCTTTCTGTGTGATGCTCAAGTACCTCCAAATCCCTTTGTGTTGCAGTGTTCTGCAGTTTTTCGCCATTTAAATAATATTCTGTTCTGTCCCTTCCAAAATGAACAATTTCACGTTTTCACACAAATAAAGTCCATTTGCCAACTTTGTTCCTACTTACTTAACGTATCAATATTTCTGTCTAAACTGTTTATATCCCTCTCACAAACTACCTTTCCACCTATTTTTGTGCTGTCTACAAATTTGACACACAGTACATTTGTTTCCTTCCTCCAAGTCACTAATAACTATTATACACAGTTGCAGTCCCAGCACTGATCACTGTGGAACCCCACTGGTCACAGGTCACCAACCTGGAAAAGAATCCCTTATCCCCACTCATTATTTCCTACCCAGGAGCCTGTCTAATCTATATACCTACCTCTAATTTTGAACATGTCAATTAGGTCTCCCTTTAGACCCCTTTCTTTCAAAGAAAACTACCAAAACCTATCCAACATTTCCTCATAACTAAAATTCTCCAGTCCAGGCAACATCCTCATAAATGTCCTCAATACAGTGTGTAGTGCAAGCATAAATGTCTCATAATATTGTGACTAGAACTGTGTCCTAGCTCTGGTCTAATTAGTAATTTATGTAGTTCCAGCATAAACTCCCAGTTCTCATGCCAAATGCCCCATCCAATAAAGATAAATGCCTCTTTACCACCTTATGTACCTGTCTAGTCACACTCAGGGGTTTATGAGCAAATACACTTCTATCTACTACCAGCAGTTATGTATCCCCTTCTTTGGACAGCTTTCCCCAAATACATTTCCTGAAAATTCTGTGGTATGATCTTCATTTGCCTCTGCTCTGCTCATCTGAGCAGCCATTGATATTGTCCTGCAGCCTACAGCTTTCTTCTTCAAAGTAACGCCATTTATTACAGAAAAATACTGAATACTATTATACATTGTAAAGACAATATCTCTTACTGCTTGTGTTTTGTTTTATTATAGACTAAAATGAGAAAATAACTGTTTCAAAAACTAAGGATTGCTGTAGGATTGTTGTGCACTTTGAAAGCAAATAACCTGACACTCATAGTCATTGTTTAAACAGTCACTGAAGTTTAGTTTGCAGACAAACTGGAGCTGAGGGGCTATGTATAAAAGGAGCTTTGTTTGACAACAAGTAACTGATTGGTTTGTAGATTAGTAACCAATGATGAAGTTCTCCTACATATCAACAGTATGTGATTGTTTCTCAGAGAGCTGAACAGCTAGGGGCTTTGAACAAGAAATAGTCAAGCCTTTGGACCACCAGCAGTTCGAAAGGTCTCTCTACTCCCTGCAGAGAAAAAAGAAACACTTTAAACGTAATATTTTGTTTAGCAGTTGCTGTAAGTTGTGACGTTTAATTGGTAAGTCAGATATCTTTTATAAGAAACCAACCCACCCTGTGCCTCTTACCAACTAGTGGAAATGCCCAAAGAAAGAGAAGCAGTTATTCCTTCCTTCCTTAATCCTTTTTTTTTCTGTGTCTGTGTGTGTGTGTAAAGGGGATTTTGGAAGGGGATTAGGGTTTTAATTAGTCCTGTTATTATACTGATAGTTCAAGACAGTTTAGCTGTAACTAGACTCTAATTAATTGTAATAAATAGCATTACTTAAGTATAGAAACCTGGCCTGTGGTTTCTGTGAACCTAAGTCTAAAAGTCTAGTAAATCGAGGGATCTTTGTGAATTTTAACTTTAACTTTTGTGATGATTCTGGTAATAACAGGGCTTGATTTTCAATGCAGTATCTCACTGAGTCGTGACAACATAGTCATCATAGCTAAACCAGACTCTGTACTTATAGTTACAACAAATAAGTACAAATCTATCTTCATGTCTTCATATCCATGGGGTCTCAAGACTCTCTTTCATTCTAAAGTGATCTAACTTCACCCACACTCTGCTATTTATGCTTAATGATGTGCAGCTCATTACATTTTTGCAAGGTTGCTCCAGGGTACACCTCAAGGCTATGGAACAGAACCACCAACGCTGCCTGTGCAAGATCTTGTGAATCCTCTGGGAAAAACAACGCACCTACACCAGCGTCCTCGACCAGGCCAATATCCATAGTGTCAAGGCACTGAACACCCTTGAATGGCTGTGATGGGCTGGGCACATTGTTCGCACAACTGACACGAGATGCCCCAAGCAGGTGCCCTACTCCTGGCTTCGAAATGGCAGGACAGAGGGCACACTTCAGGGATACCCTCAAGGCCTCACTGGCGAAGTGCGGCATTCCCACAGGCACCTGGGAATCACTGGCCCAAGGCAATCCAAAGTGGAGGAGGAGAATTCGGGAAAGCATTGACCGCCTTGAGAACTGCTGTCGGGGAAAAAAAAACGGAAAACCAAGTGAAAACAGCGTAAGGAGCATGCTGCCACAGCAACGCCTCACCCACCCCTTCCCATGACCATCTTTTGCCCCAAGTATGGCAGAGTCTGTGGAAGCCACATCAGACTGTACAGCCACCTATAAACTCAACCTGAGAGTGGAAGAGAGTCATCCTAGTCTGTGATGGACCGCCGATGATGATTGTGCACGTTTGCTCCAGGGTACTGCAGCAACATCTAACACGACATCCTTGAATTAATAAATTTAAACACCTAAATCAAATCATCCTAGAATCTACTCAGTTTTAACAAAAACCTACTTATTAGCATCTCTCAAATTAGGTTTTAGTTCCTTATGTGAAATAGCATCCTACTGAATCTGTGCTGTACCCTTTCTATGAAGTCTAGTCCAACTCTAAATTCAATAAATTCTGCAGTTTCAGAAATTTTGGATTTTTATGAATAGCATTTGCTTAAAATGTTATACCGAAGCCCGACCTACCATTCATGGTGAGATCAAAGATCCTGCGTCTGACCTCAATGAAGAGTATGAAAGTTCTTCACAGTGTCTTACCAATACCCCTTAATTAATTTCTAAAAAACCTAAAGTGGACTTTCAGCTCATTTTTTTCACAGCTATTTATCAGAACTTGCTGTGTGCAAATTTACTGCTTTATTTACTACATTGCAAAACTGACTGGCTTTAAAAATGTATTTTGTTGGCTTTAATACACTTCAGAATATCCAAAATAAATGCAAGTCTTTCCATTCTTGTTAACACATATAGTATGGAGCATGTAACTGCAGCAAGTTTGCAAACTATAGTTTTGCTAAAGGTTTTAGGTTGATGTCTTGAGCTGCTAAATAAAATTTCTTCCCTAAACCTAAATCTCTTCATCTCCTTCTCTTATTAAAACCTCTTTAAACCCATCTCTCTGACAAATGTTTGATCGTTCCTCCCAAATTTGTCTTTTTTTTGGTTCAGCTCCATCTTCTTGATTAGGATTCAGTGAACTACCTTTAGACATTTTCTTTTAATTTTTTCTTTACAACCTCTGGTCATAAATCCCAATTTCCACTATTAAATAGATTTCCATTAGCTTGAATAAGAATAAAAATGTTTTGTTTCGATTAGCTAGCAGTTTAAATAGTTTAGATCAAGCACATTCTACGCAATAAGACACAATTAGACGCCATCCAGAAACAACCACTATATTCTATTGTTATCTGGTTGGTGAGACTTCAATTGTAGGAATTCATTGCTCAAACAGCAAAATACAAAATCCAAGTTAACTGCAGTCACTATTAGTCACCTGTTCATTATGATGTATTGCTGGTTCAATGTTGCATGTTGAGGAGCTGGTTTAGATTTTGAGTGATAGTGTGAAAGGGTTGATATCGGATCAGCCAATCATTCTACTTCTCCCCGGATTTTCATTGTAGTTACCGTCTGTAAAAAGCGGGGGAGATGTGTAACTGGGTGATTGATACGATCGACCAAATATCAAGAAGATCTCAGACTGCGCTGCACTGTCTTGACAGTTTGTATCATTCATGGCTTAGGCCCTATCACAGGCAATTTTCTTCTGTGACAGTATCTTGGCCACAGAAATTGGGAAAGTGGAACATTTCATTGCACTTCTGTCACTGGCAGTCTAATAATATTTAATAGGAGCTGCAGTGACTGGAGTGGAAGCGTTCCTTATCTCCACCCTCCCAGGTAGAAAATGAGAGCCAAATAGCTTTGAAGTAGTTATATAATCTCAATCACATGCTATTAAACATCTGGAAGCTGTCAGGCTTATTCCATAAATGCACAGCCAACTTTGAATGTAAAGAAAAGTATTGCAATCACCTTCCACCAACTTGATGTGCAGACAGCAACCCATCCATCAGCTTTAGATTACAATCAGCAGGATTTTCTAACAATGTAGTAAGCTATAAAGCTGAAGACTTGAGGCTAGAACATTATGTATACCTCCTATGTATGAGCATTTACTTTCATTATATATCTAATCTTAGTGCTCATGATGCTGAAGGATTGCAGTGTGAAGGAATGCAGAAAGAAGAAAGGACCCTTCTGAGTGGGTGGCAGGGACTTGGGGGCAGTGGAGGGATTTTGGTGAGGCTGAGGGGATGGGCTACCTGGGTTGGATGTGTTACTATTACATTACCAAAGCCTGGAAGTCAACTCTTCAGATCACTGTCTGTAATCTCAGTTAGAGTCTTGTAGGGCTAACGAAAGTGAAGGGAAAGATCATAGAGGGATTTGAAAACAAAGGCATTGCTAAGGTGAGAGCCAATACATGTCTACATGGATGATGGATGAATGGGGCAATGTGAATCAGGACATGGGTGGAATAGTCAAGTTTGCAGGTAGTAGCGACAGAAGCTGTAATCCCAAAGCTTGTATTTCCTTCAGATGGAATCTAACAGAGAAGGCAATCGAAGAAATAAAACTGATCCTTCAGTTTTTACTGAAACTATGACTGTAAATCAAACTGAGGGAGACTGATTATGCTCGCTAGTATGTAAAACAGTGTAGAGCTCTCTGAACTCAGTCTCATATTGTAATTACACTAGTGCAATAAAGGCTGAAGAAGGCAGAAGCTGAGAATGAGCAGCTGTACAATTGATACACCTATTTTTATTTCTTGAAGATGACATTGGTGGATTCTAGACCATCTAAACATTTATTAAATCTGTTAATGAGGCTCTGCAGATGTGTGCAAATTTTGGGATAAATCAGGCCCATGAACCTTGGATTATGTATGTGTTGCTAATAGCTCAGGATCAAGTTGATTCCTCAAAGCAGTGGAGCTGAAATCCTTTGTGAGGAAGACAAAGTTTTGAAAGATTTTGTGAGTAAGATTGATGACTTATACGCTACAAGTCAATGGCCTCTACGGAGATTGTCTCATAACAAAGGCCTGGACAATGGTTGGGTTTCAGTGGCAAATGAGTTAGGGATAGGGATAGATGAGATTGTGGCGGTGGAGATATACAATGTGTGGTTGGAAACTTAGCATTAGGCCAAACAGAACACCAAGCCATCCAACAATCGCGTAGCTGGTAATAATCTCTAGCGAGTCTCCACAACTATTTCCTTGTAAAAATTCTATAGAAATAGAGCACTACAGAAAGAGGGAGAGAGAAAGGGAAATGTTATCAGTTGGAGCACAAGGATGTGATAAAAATTTATCAATGATAAGATTCAAACTGCGCAGCTTTTTAACAAAGAGGAACATATCAGCAGAGA
Source organism: Rhincodon typus (assembly GCF_021869965.1). Lineage (NCBI taxonomy): Eukaryota > Metazoa > Chordata > Chondrichthyes > Orectolobiformes > Rhincodontidae > Rhincodon > Rhincodon typus. The sequence continues at coordinate 10,373,180 of NC_063348.1, forward strand.
TGTTTCCTACCTCTAACAGGTTTATATGAAATCTGATTTCAAACAAACCTGTTGGACTATAACCTGGTGTCATGTGACTTCTGCCTTTTTCCACCCCAGTCCAACACCGGCACCTCCACATCATGGTCAACATCAAAGGCATTGCCTGTCCCCGACAGGTTGTATTGTTGTGAAAACCTAGGATACAAACACTAAGTCTGGAGACAGAAATTGATTTTTACTCATCCACAGCATCAAGAAAATCCAGAAAACATAGGGAAAGGTTTTGCCTCAGGTTTTGGGACACTTAAGTCAGATTGACAGTTGGGTCCTGAGCCAAAATTTACTGACAGGGGGGCCAGCTCAATGATTTTATCCACCCGCTCAAAGATAGTGGGTGTTTCCTGATGGTCCAAATATGAGGGCCAATGGTTCTGAAATCTCAGAAGTTCCAGGAAGATGTATGCTGTTGAGACAGGTTGGAGAGGGAAGTAAAGGACAATGGTTTCCATGCAATCAGCACAGAATGAACATTTCTTCTGGTTGGAGGGTTGCTGGCTTTTGTTCCCGTGTCCCCTCTTTGAGCCATCACCTCCATGGATTGAGGAGCCAATCCATCAAGGATTATAACGACAGACAGGAAGGTGGAATTAAAACCAAAGACAATTCAGCCAGGATCTTATAGAATGGCAGCAGAGGCTTGAAGAGCCAAATGATTTACTCTTGCTCCTAAGTGTTACGGTCTATGTTTCACCTTCTGCCCATCCCTAGAAAACATTACCCATGTTTATTGGGAAAGAGAAGGATGCCATTTCGATCGGACTCTCTAGGGGGATTCTTAATGGCGCCTGAATGAAATTGCTTATGGTGGGAAATGTGGCAGAATCATGTGAGAAGTCCAGTGAGGCCTATCAGGAATAGTTCACTGCATCTGTTAACCAAGTTCCACGTGTCAGGACACGATTCTTACTCGGAGACACTGAGTTACCTATTCAGGGAGATTATTCCTTGTAGATGACCTCATTAACTATGCATTTTGCTTCACTAATATGCAGCCTCCTCTCACACCATCCCCCAAACTAGATGCCAGGAATTCACAACTTGGGAATCAGAGCAGGTAACTGGTGACTTGGCTGCAAAAAACCTCATGCTGAATGCCATATTAAAGCACCTCAACAAACAATCCATGGGCAACATTCACATATGCTCCTTGTCCATGGCATTTAATAATTGCCAACTTCTCAGCATCTTCATGGTACTTCTCCAAATCACTTGCAGGATGTTTAGACAGCATAGACTCACATTAACTAGCATTGACAGGCTACTGCCTGGAGACTTCTTGCAAATGGATAGACACGCAGCTCATGGACTCGGCCAAGCTGTATCTCAGAGCTGCTCAGTCGCTCTCTTAATGCTCACTCACTTAACACCGAACTGCATTCTTGCAGCAGCCTTGCCTTGTCTTGGCTTGCTTATTAGCAAAGTTGCACAACCAGGCAGCTGAAATAGGGAGGAGCAAAGCTATGGTAGGATTTGGCAAAGAAGGATGAGAATGTTAAATTGAAAGTATCAAAGAACCGAGAGCCAATGGAAGTCAGTGCAAGGAGGTTGTTGGGTGAATGGTGTATGTTGAAGTCTGGGCAGTGCGTACCTACTGCTTCTGTATCAAATTCACATTTCCCATAGTAATCATAGGATGAAACTTGTGTTTCTGCCAAACTGAATGCAGTTCAGTGCCTGTGGCCACTGTGTTGACAGCTCACGTTGGATACTGCAATCTCACAGCTGGTAGAGGGAAGAAATTCCTATTAATCATCTGTCTGGACTGGATTTGAACTGAGATCCCAAAGGTACAAGCATTGTGTAGTTCCTTTATACTACCTATGTCCCGCTTCGGATGAACAGCTGTTCTCAACCTACATGGCCTCTCTACATAATACCAGTGCTTTATTCACATTAACTTTTCACATCATACTAAATTAACTCCAATGAAACCGTTTTCAAAATTTGTGTTTGAGGTCATGGGAACATCTGTTCCAGTTCATTTAAATCAGATGTGAGTTGGTTTGGTAAATTACGAAACATGGACGTTACAACAATCCATTTTTGTATTATAATGGTCAAATAGCTCTCTTTGGGACAGACAGAGTCACCTTGGCATTATCAGGAATGATGCTGATATAATTCACCAGGTAGGAAGCCCATGGGACCAGTTGGTTTGCCAGATTTACATTCTGTCCATTGAACTTAATGGCACATACAACCAGGAGGTGCATACAATCAGTGTTGTATCAATGTCATCGGGTTTTCAATGGGCAGGCTCAATTCAAATAATCCCCATGTTGAAGAAAGAAGGCTATTTTGCCCTTTGCTGTTGTGCTGGTACTTTGAAAGAGCTATTCATTCGTCACACTCACTCACTCTTTTCCCCCATTCCAGGATTTCTTTCCGTTCCCAACTATGTATCCAATTTCTTCTGGATTTTTCTTATCAAGTACATTCCAGATCATGACAACTTGCAATGCATCCTTTGGTGGATTTCTATTGTAATTCCCCCATCTCCTCAATGTATATAAATCTGGCTGCATTTTAATGTGAATCTGGATACTTTACATTTCTCTGGTCATTGAATCACCAGCCTGCACATTAAACAATAGAGTCCCGACATTGCAAGGGATTTTCTCACTGTGTTCCATTATAACTCAAGTGGAGCACGTGGGGGAAAATAGCAGAGTTTCAGGCCCTATAGGAACAAACTTCACAGCCCCTAATTAGCCAATGCTTATTCAAATTGATTGCAAGATTGCAGCTGGGTTCCACTGCAGAAGATTCAGGTGAGGACTTTGATGGAGTAGTGCAGAGAAAATGGCTGATAATGACGAACACAGAAACATATGGTGTATTGACAGCCTACCAGAAATTCTGAGGACACTGACAAGCAGAAAGGGTGCATCCAGCTCCTATCTGGCACAGGTCTTCCTGTGGAGTTGCCAGTGTGGAAATAGTGACCAGTTCCATGGGAAACACTTGCAGGCCAAACATTGAGCTGCATCTGGTAGCTGATATTCCAATTTCCATCTCAGCATTAAAAATATTCAAAGGTTCTGCTTCCCACTGCCTTTTCAGGAAGAGAGGTCCAAAGATACACAAGCTCTGGGAAAAATATTGCTTAATCTCTGTGTTAAATGAGCAACCCCTGAATTGGCACAATGACCCCTAGTTCTAGATACTGCCATTAGAGGAAACATCCTTCCTTAAATAAGGTGACCAATAGTATATACAGTACTCAAGATGTGGTTTCATCCTGTATAACTGAAGCATAACCTCATTAATTTTGTGACAAATGAGAACTTCCTATTAGCTTTCCTAATTACTTGCTATACCTGCATACTAACTTGTAGTGACTCATGTATTAGACCACCCAGATCCCTCTGCATCTCAGAGGTCTTCAATCTCTTATTCCTTCTTTTCTTCCTATCAAACTGGATAATTTTACATTTTCCCCCATTTTACTCCATTTGCCACACCTTTGTTGACTCACTTAAACTACCAGAATTTTTTAAGCGTCTTATGTCCACTTCACAACTTACTTTCCTACCTACCTTTGTGTCATCAGTATAGTTGGCAAACATATCTTCCATCCCTTCATCAAAGTCATTTATAAACAGTTGATGTTCCAGCACTGATCCCAATGGCATACCACTCATTATATCTTGGCAAGCTGTACATAATCCATTTACACCTACTATGCTTCTTGTTAGGCACCAATCTTCCATCCATGCCAAAATGCTCCCCTATACACCGTGAGCTTTTATTTTCTGCAATAACCTCTGATGTGGCAACATTTCATCTTGACACCATGCAGAATGTTACCAACATTATTACAGATGTCAGTGTGTGATGGTGATTACAGATTCTCTCAGCAGTCTGCACTAGAGCTAAAGCCCTGCCGCGAGAGGGAGTGCAACATATGAATGGAGCAAGAACCTGCAAGACTGTCTCAGCGTGACAGCACTTTTGCCCCCACCAGTGCCAATCAGGTAGTATCCTTGCTTTTGTATATTTGGACCCTTACACCCAGAACTGATCCTGCCAGATCATTCACAGTCACCCCCAAGTAAAAGCCAACAACTTTCCACCTACCATGCTGGAGCATCTGGAGTACAGTTGCCGAGGGGAGTCATTAGCCCAGTATAGAGAAATTAACCCTTTCACAAAGCTGGCGCCCTCAGTGATGGTTGTAAGATTGCTGTATCGGAGGACTGGTGTGTGACGAAAGCATTATAACTGCTACCAGGAGAATATGCATTTACCAGCGTATTATGAAATGAGCACATATGTTCTGCATTAACTTGGGCTTTACATTTTTCTATCATCTCGACAACCAGCTTGAGGTAATTTGTCTTCCTCTCAGATATATTGCGCCAGGAAATACATCCAGTCAGTCACTAAGCATGGGGCTAAACATTGAGAGTCTTTATAAGCAAATCATTCAACTAACTGAATCACAACCTAAATAATGCCAAGTAAAGATAACAACACAGTTATATAATTTTATCTTTTGACTTTCAAACTCTTGGTTGCAATTTCTCAGTCCTCAATGGAAACCAATGTGGTTGTATGATATTCTGCACATATAAAACCACACAAAGCCTAATAAAAACAATTTGTACACTGTAATATTCAAACCCTGTGAATACTGCCTGCAGACAGTACAGGCAGTAACTGGGTGAATTCATGGAGGCACTAAAAATGATTAAATATATAATCTGGGCAAAATGAATCCCCTGAGCAGGAATGTACGGCCAGAAAAAAAATCCACTTACAGTGTGTTCGAGCACTGGAGATAGCAAGTACTCTATTTTTCATTTCCAACATCAAACAGAGCCACTTAAAGAGCAATGACTATAAACTAAGCCAGGAGTGGAACAGCAGCCAGATCAACACTGACATCAGGCTCTGTATGTTTGAGCATTCAGACAATGATGGCAGCTTGTTTAACAAAGCTTGACAGGTGAGGAGACATCTGCTGTGAGATTTGGCATTTTTCAGGGACATCAAATGATTGTGAGACAGCAAAGTGACCCTGCTTTTCTTGTATATGCAGGTGTTGGATCTGACAGATGGGGGACTGAGGGGGAAAGCAGATCTCTGATCTTGTGATCTGTTTATCCATCTTTCCAAGTCATCTTTCTATTGCATCTCTGTTTAGCAATCTTTTTCTTTAACAGTGTGTCTCTCCGTATATTTGAATGGAGCTTGCAAACAGCTCAGACATGTGTTTATATTTGTCTATCTGCAACTTTGATCTATCTGACTACGTCTTGGTTTATATAGAATCCCATAGACATGTAAAGGAGAGTAGAAATTGGGATGCATGATGCTACATTTAAGGTAAATATCACAGGGAGCCTAACCATCACACCGTGGCATTCATTACAGCTGAATCCCTCACTATCACCATCCTGTAGGCTATCACTGACCAGAAACTGAATTGCAACTACAGTACGAATAGCTATGATTCTATGAGCAGGAGGCTGCAAATTCTGTGGGAAGTAACTTCTGTGTAACCATTGCCTGTCCAGAATCCACAAGGCACAGGTCAGGAGTGTGATCAAATAATTTCCACTTGCCAAGATGGGTTCAGCTCCAACAACCCCCAAGGATCTTGAAACCATCCAAATCTGACAGTAGATAGGCACCTCATCCACAACCTTCAACATTCACTCCCTCCACCATTGACGCACAGTGGCATCACTACAAGGTACACTGAAACAACTCACCAAAGCTCCTTTGATCATATCTTCTAAACCTACGCCCTCTGCTACCCAGAAGGACAAGGGAATCGGGTACATTGGAACATCTATGCTCTCTCCCAAGCCATGCACCATACTGACTAGGAAATGAATCAACTTAGGTCTGAAATTCGGGAAAATTGGGAGTTCCTGCATAATTTTTGAAAACCTTTCACTTTTGTGATGACTCTAGAAATAGTGAGGTTTGACTTACAGTGCGGCACCCCAGTAAGGGGTAACAAAATTTGGAGTTTGGAAATGTTTAAGTTTGTGCAGGCCCTGGGGAAGATAATGTGGTGATATTCTTTAAATCATTTGAGAAAATGGCTAGACAAATGAATTGGGCAAAAGAATAGTGGACATTGCCAATGCAGAATAAGTTAACAGGTAAAGCACAGGAAAATTATACTTCATTATCAGGGTTTTCTTGGCATTATAATGCCGTGAAGAAAACTATACTGCCTGCAGAAGTTAGTGCCTGAGGCACATAGGCAAAGGTTCCAGAATATAAGAAAATAACTTAGGCAGACCAATATTGAATTTGAAAGGATGAAGCAAAGTAATTATGACAGGTGGATACAAGCATCGGAAGCTGAAACCATGTGTGAACTCTTAGCGAGATCATTCTCCTAGAGGAATTTTACAACTCACTACCTTCCATAAATAGAACCCAAGCTGAGGACCAAGAGGTTACTAGACAGGATTATGAGTTAATCCATAAACCTGAACTTTCCTTTCCATCACCTTCATTGAATTGGATACAAAATAGGAGCGTGAAAGGAAGGCAAATAACCATGGTAAAGAATGGTTAGCTGGGCATGCCCCAAGGTCTCCTACACAGGTCAAAAGGGAAAGTAATGAGAGTGGAGGTGAACATCAGAAGACGAAGTGGTTCCATTGTAACAAGGTGGGACACATTCGTTCAGGATGCTGAAAGTTGCGAGGGAAACCCATAGGACGTATTGGAGTTCATTAGAATAAGTCTGAAGAGGAAACACAGAAGGAAAATGCCATGGATCAGGTGTTGGTTAAATTGCAATGAAGAGACCAGAGGTAAACACTATCGTGAGTGCAGTAAAAGGACATAGGATAGATGAGAGATTTTTATCTAAGGGGAAGATAGCCCCTTTTCCTTCAAAGAAAGCATCCAGCTTCATATGTATACTGAAGATTGCTGGGGCTACTCAAACTCTGTTATTAGCAAAGGATTTAGTTTTCTATCCATAGAGTTCAATAAAAGCCAAAGTGTTCATAAATGGGATAGGTGAAGAGTATAACCCAGTTTCACCTTCCAAAGCCCAGTTAGAGTGTGACTTGTTGTCTGCTGGAGTAGTTAAGAAATTACCTGTGGATGGATTTGGCAGGAATGAAAGTTAAAGCTATGTGCCTTTAATCATGGCAAAGTCCAGTTAAGGCTAAAAAGACAGAACGGTTGCAGGTACTGGTTCTGGATATTTTTCTGTCGTGTGTTGTAATCAGAGCAATGCTAGGGTAGCTAAAACTCTATTTAAGAATGAGCATAGTTAAAAAGAAGTGATTGGCATTTCTTCATTAATTAACACTCAGAATGCAGATCCAGAGCTAAGTAAATTTGTAAATTCAGCTCACACTGAAGCTGAGGCTGATAGAGTTCTAGAGTGCCATTATATTAGAAACGGAGATCTGATGAGGCAGTGGAGACACCCTGGCAGATAAAAAATGAAAGTCATTCATTAAATAGTGGTACCACACTTTGTGAGAAGCATGTGAGGTTCCTCCGGGAACACAAAAAACACAGGCATCAAAAAACAGGTATTTTACATGGTCAAGACATAGTGCAGCTCTATATATCATGTCATTCACATCTGTTGTGATTAAAATCTCAGCATGAGAATCAAATAAGCACCTTGAAAGCCCTACTAATTTTCGAAGGACAATTTAGTTAATTGTTGGTAGATTGTAGATTACTACAACTATAAATGAAAGCAGGTCAACCATACATCCTGACAAACATGGATATGGCAACTTGATTCCCAGAAACTATTCCTTTGAAGACCACCACAGCTGGTGTAGGAGTGGAAAACTTAACTCAGTGTTCTTTACACTTAATGGGCTACCAATTGCCATAAAATCTGATCGGGTCCTAACTTAATGTTTCAAGTTTTCCAGGAAATCGTTATCAGTTAGGCTCTGGGAATATTTGGTCTTGATTTCTAACAAGCTAACCCAATGAAGCTTAACTCAATTCTAAATATTTGAATCTTTCCATATTTGATTTGGTTTGATTAATACCCATGTACCCAGGTACAGTAAAAAGTTTTCTTTGTGTATAGTACAGGCAGATGATGCTATACAAAGATCAGAGGGTGATGGAATGGAGTGAGGAATACAAAGTTATGGCTGCAGAGAAGATGCACCAAAAGCAAGATCAGCATTAGATTTGAAATTTGAGAGGTCCATTCAGAAGTCTAAAAGCAGCAGAGAAGAAGCTGTTCTTAAACCTGTTGGCACATGTGTTTAAAATTTTGTACCTTCTGCCTGATGGAAGAGGTTGGAAGAGATTATAACCGGGTGGGAGGGGTCTTTGATGGTGTTGGTTACCTTTCCAAGGCAGCGAGAAGTATAGATGGGGTCAATGGATGGAAGGTTGGCTTGCGTGATGGACTGGGCTGTGTTCACAACTCTCTGTAGTTTCTTATGGTCCTAGGCAGAGCAACTGCCATACCAAGCTGTGATGCATGCAGAATGAATGCTTTTTATGGTCCATCTGTGAAAATTGATGAGAGTCCTTATGGACATGCTGAATTTCCTTAGCCTCCTGAGGAAGAAGAGGTGTTGTTGTGCCTTCTTGACCATCGTACCAATGTTGGTGGACAAGAATAGATTACTGTTTCACTCCACAAGGTCTAAAGAGTTTTCCCATGCATTGATCCCGAACACACTTCCTTAACTATCTAGCACAGTCTTATTGCACTTTTCTTGCCAGATGTACTCACCACAGCCAGGATATCCTGGGTTGGACAAGCATCCATGGTACTGGAACCATACTTAAAAGGCTTTTGCACACCCAGTGAATCACTGGAAATCCATTACTGCCCTGTGCACTAGCCCAGCACATGGCTGACAAGGGAAATTGCAAAACTTCTTTGTGGACAGGGACCTGGAGGGTCTGCTGGACAGTGTAGTGCAAAGGCTGGGGTCCTCTTCCCACAGGACCAGCAAAGGAGGCCATGACACCAAACCCTGCCCAACTGGCCCAACGTTGCCACTTGGGTCTTTGTGGTCTCAATGATCCAGATAACGGCCAGCAATGCAGGAAGAAGAGCAATGGCCTTTGTTACTTTGCCAGGTTAAGTGCCACCATCTGCTCTCTGGCACCTCACACTCACTCTCTCTCTGCTATTGTCACACTTCCACCCAAGGCTCTACAACTCTACCATTGCATGTAACATCCCCAGATCTACTAATCCCTTGATGCCATACCCCCCCACCAGTGCTGTCTACACTCAGGGCATTCAACAACTTCCTCCCACTTGCACCAGCACTAACATTTGTGCCAACCACCTGCACCTTATACAACCTTTCACTTGCAGGAAAAAACAGCCTATAATAAATGGTTGTGCAGTGCCAGATATTCATCTCCTGACTCGCTATGAGGTGAGGATCTTTGCCGTCCCTGGTGAGGACCAGGTCTGGATCTCAGCACCAATGGCAAAGCAATGGAGCACAAGGGTCTTGAGCTCAATCCAGGTGCCTTTTTCTCACATGGAGACCTAATAGGCACCCAGCTGGAAGGGAACTATGCACAGACTCCCCAAGAAGTCTCCTCTCAGGACAGTCCAGAGATGACTGGGCCTTCCACCTTGACCCTGACTGCCTCCCTCAGCCATGTGGCAATTAAAGTCCAGGAGAGTATGCCTGCCTCTGGGCAGGACTCAATATGCCTGGGCCCTCTAGACAGAAACAGTCTTATGGTCACCTAACCAAATATCCCAATGCTAATGGGCTCCAGTTTAGGGCAGGCTCCATCTGCCCTAGCTTCCAAACACAGGATCGTACACTCTCAAAGTGGGAGTGAAAGTAAGAAAAAGAAGTTCTAAGGGCATACAGGTAACATGGTTAACATGCCCATGTAAATACAGTATCACATTTGTAAATATATTTTCATTTCCCCATGAGGTATGCGTGTGAGTCTCTATTTAACTGCAACTGTTAAAGGCACAGAGCCTAGCTATCCTAGCACAACATGATAGTCAATGTTCCAGGGTGTGAAGTGAGCTGTTCCCTAGCTCTTGGCTTTTGAGCTCTGTCATTCTAGGTAGGCAAATATTGCAATTGAATGACAGCCATTCATAGAATTTATTGTTGTCTTGCATGATATGGTCAAGAGTGCTTGGGGCAAGGATAGGGTTGGGTTAGGTTTAGGGTTCGGGTGAGGATTTGGGCTGCACACAGTGGGTTAACACCTAAAGTTCACAAAGCACACAGTGCTTGCAGGTGTCTGTCACCTGTTGCCGTTTGAACAACCTTATATCGCTTGAACCTGAAGCCCCCCCCCTCTCAGAATGAAATGCTTAAGCTGCTCACTCTGGGTGCAGTCACAGCCATTGTCATCTCCCGTTTACACCTGTCATTTACAGCAAGATGGAAGGCAGCAGTAGTCATTCCTCAAACGGTCAGCCTCAGGCTCAGCCTTTTTGTCCTGGTGAACCCCAAAACTTGAACACTGCCATCTTGGTAGCAGCCCCCTCTCCGTCACTCCATGGCCTTTGCACTTGCTCAGTTCCACATCCAATTCATTTATCTAAATCTTGATCTGTCCAATTTACCCCCCTGCACCAGCGCCCCTACAGCCTCAGGTATGTGAAGTAAACATGCCAGGTCTATGTACTGCCCCCAGTGGAAGCCTATACTACATACCTTTGCTGACACCCCTCTTGCATAACCTCTTTCCCTCCCATGGTACACCACCTCCACCCACTACACACTGAGTTACGTCCCCTTCAGTCTTATCATCCCTCTCCATTTCAGTATTCTAACTCAAACACTCTCTATTAAGTTCCACAGCCTCCCTCCTATAGCAGTGGTTTCTGATAACCCCCTTGAATTTTCTTCGATAGACACCCCCCCTCTGCCCAACTCCTTGAGTGACTTAGCCAATAGTCACAAATGATAAATGACCAGTCCCCTGATTTATATCTGTGCAGCTCTCCAACTGTCTTCCAGTGATTTGCTGGATTGTCTACGCTGGATCCACAGGGTTAAATGTGTGACCAGCTCCCAACTGTAGAGGTACTGAGCACCAAACATGACTTTCCCCAGTCAGTTGGCTGACCGAATCCAAGCCCCTGAATTGATGACGGATGTTGTCCTTGACTTAGTGTCCCCCATCTGAAATGTCTATCCTTCAGCATGAGTGAAGATGGCCCCCTCCTTAGGCTTGGAGAGATGGCTGATTGCTTGGCAGCATGTGCGGTGTATTTGCTGCATTCATGGCTGGTGATTGGTGTAAGTATGAGATTGATGTGCCAATGTGCCATCCCACAACATGCCAACCCCCTCAATTGAGACTTGCGCCAAACAAGACAAGCTGCCTGGCTTTGGGCCTGTACTAAACTGCAAGGCAAGGCAGAAGAACTGTGAGCCTTTAAAGTTCAGCTGAAGGGGAAATGTACTCAAACACAAGACAAGACAAGATAAGGCAAGGGATGCTGGGCATATCCAGGTAGCGTACTAGGATTTCACCTCAACAGCTTTAGGGCCTGGGGCTGCATGGTGGCTCAGTGGCTAGCACCACTGCCTCACAGCACCAGATATCTGGGTTCGATTCCAGCTTTGGTGACTGTCTGTGTGGAGTTTGCACATTTTCTCTGTGTCTGCGTGGGTTTCCTCCAGGTGCTCTGGTTTCCTCCCACAGTCCAAAGGTGTGCAGGTTAGGTGGATTAGCCATGCTAAAACACCCATGGAATCCAGGGATGAGTGGATTGGCCATGAGAAATGTAGGATTGCATTTGGCAGGTCTGGGTGGGATGCTCTTCGGAGGATTGGTGTGAACTTGATGGGCCAAATGGCCTGACTCCACACTGTAGGGATTCTATGATGGGATGGGTCTGTGTGGGATGCTCTTCAGAGGGGACTCAATGGGCTGAATGGCCTGCTTCCACAGTGTAGGGATTCTCGAAATGCTGCGCAGGAGCCTCGTTTGCACAGAATATCACATTTCTAGCATTTAGATTGGGATGGCTTCTTGTTGGCTACAAGTTCTCTCCCACACTCACTCCCCAACAGGCCTCACACAATTTGCTAATAACCTTTAGGAAGTTCAGGCTAAGTATATTTTTATTTAATGTGGGAAGCGCAATTTTACAAGTTACTCATTTCACTTACAGAATATTATTTTTAGCTGGAAGTCAATGGGTTGAATACCTTCTCACCATGCATTATATGTGAGGAACAATTAGCGTCAACCTGGGTGCTATTCATGTGCTATATCTCACAGTGCCTGCTGTTATCACTTCAATATGACTCAATGTTGCTTCCTGGGTGAAACATAAGATCAAACTCTTCGTCAAGCTCTCCCTTGTTACCAGACACAGATGACTCAAAGCACACTGACAGTTACGTTAGGATTGTCTATCTTTTATAACAGTGTATCATTTATTTCGACAAATTGGAACTTGCACTATGAGAAGGCCGCATGCGTGCATGCTACATGTATTGAAGAGTTCAGTGAAGGTGGAGAGTTGAATGGCAAATTACTCAATAATGCAGCTACATAGTAAAGTATTTTAAAAGACACTGGACATTGAGACTGTTGAACAAAATAAGCCCAATCAGAGGATCGTTCTCAAGGCTTGTTTCAGTTAATGCCCCCCAAGACTTCTGGATTTTGACTGGTTGATATCATGACAGTTAAAAGTACATGTCCTCAGTCCAACCATATCCAGCCTTTGGAGCCATTGTGAAGCATTCAGAGCATAAGTTTTAAATTGATGCGCCAGACCATGACCTGTGCCTGATGTGCATGGGCCTTCAGACCACCGTGAAATAAATCAACAGCAGTAGTGTTTATTTCAACATGGAAATTGTCCTGTTTACAAGTTAAATTCTTAAATCTGGTTAAACTGACTGCATGGGCTGACTATGCCAACTAATATTTGCAGATCCTAACTCTAATCAACAGTCCTTAGACAACGCAACTCAAAACAATGCGTTATGTTGTTTCTGGGGAGTGAGAAGGAGAAGTGCAACTCCTGCAGCCCTGCTGGCTTACCCTCACTCCCAACCATTACCAACTTCCAACCTCCTCCCTATGCATCCTAACTGTCTCCTTCTGTCAGGAGATTTACTCAAAAACCTCAGCTTGTCAAATCGGGTTAGGCATCAACTTACAAGAGGCATCGGGGTAGTTGACGCTCACTGGAATTATGATGCTGAAGCCTCAGTTTAGTCATGTTACCCCTTTAGCACTTAGACATAAATGCATTTACACCATGTTGGAGCAATGTATACAAAATTTATGATTCCCATAAATAATTGGTCTGGGATTCTCTTCATTCACCCACATCAATTTTATGGGAATTCAGCTTTGGATTCAAATATCAATATTGTTCTATGATATGGATATTATTCTATGATATTCTCATCTTTCGATGTCAGCTGCTAAGATTAAATTCTCTGAGGAGACGGTAGATTAACGTATCCCCTTGACACCAGAGAATGTTGGCATGGTTAAATCAGTAGATATTGGAAATGTCCCTGAACCATCACAATCAGTTTAGGTCTGGTATATTTGAAGTTAGTTGCGTGACCCACTGTGGAGAGGTTATTGTTATAATACTTCAATTTGGCTGCACATTTGAAAGCAACTTGAGTTGTAGTGAATGTGGGCCATCATTTCCAAGATTTAGGCGATCTATTCTGTGAAGAGAGACTAGATGCAGCTGCAGAGTGCTTTTTAAGCATTGATTGTGGGCCAGAATCTGTAGGTGTTCTTCTCTCACATTCCCCACACCCAGCACCTTCTCTGTCACAGTCTGTTCCTCATCCAGAGTGGCCAATCAGACATTCCGTGATCTTCGGATCCCTCTCCTGATCTCTCCCTTCCCGTGAAATCTCTTCCCATGACATCACATCTTCTCACTTTTTTCCCTCCACTAAGATCACTCCCTCCCTCCCTCCTCTCTATCAAATAGCCAAGACCATTCGCCACCATTAACTCCTGATTAATGATTGCTGGGGATGGTCCCAGTAAACTTGTATACAGCTAAATCCACCCAGGTGTCACAATCTGGTCAGGCGAAAAGTTAAAAAAAAAGCAATTCTAATGACGTAGTCCTGTTAAAATTAATGGGATCATAAGGTGTTCATTATGCTGTGATGGGTTCGCTCACTGAGCTGGTTCGTTAGTTCACAGAACTAACTCAAGAACCTTAATGTTCATTACCTGTGTTCCTGTTATTTCCCGTTAGCTGTCTCATCCCCACAAATATATACTCCACATCCCTTTCACATTCCGGTAATCTCAGGGTCAATATGTGTGTGAGATTATTAAACTAAATCTCTGCTAGGACCAAAGGACCAGAGTACAATGCAGGAAATCATAAAGCAAGCTTAGAAGAACATATGACAAAAGTAAGAGAGAGCAGATTATCATCAACAGTAAGGATCCCCTTGTTAATTAAAATAAAAATGGACAGCACGACTGCTCAGTGGTTTGCACTGCTGCCTCACAGCACTAGGGGCCCAGGTTTGATTCCACCCTCAGGTAACTGTCTGGGTGGAGTTTGCATGATTTCCCCGTGGATTTCCGCCAGGTGCTCCGATTTCCTCCTACAGTCCAAAGATGTGCAGGTTAGGTGTGTTGGCCATGCTAAATTGCCCATAGTGTGCAGGGATGTAAAGGTTAGCCATGGTAAAATGCTGGGATGGGGTGGGAGGCTGGATTTGGGTGGGATTCTCTTTAAAGGGCTAATGTAGATACGATGGGCCAAATGGCCTCTTTCTGCACTGTGGGGATTCTATGATTAAGTGAGTGGCTGAATTGAAAGGCCAAATAAAAAATGAAGAGTGTGCTGCAGAGCACAAAATGTGGATGCTGCAATGCGAATGCTAAGACAGCTAGCAAAGATGGCCACCTATGCACACATAGATAGTGTTACAAAGATGGTCACCACCTGTCCCTATGTAGATACTCTGGCAAACATGACCACCTGTCGTGCATTGCAGATAGTTGGAAAAGATAGTCACCAACTGTGCAAATGTAGATAGTGTCCAAAAATGGCCACCTCCTGCACATGCATAGATAGTGTGGCAAAGATAGTCACACCTGTGCATGTGTAGATAGTGTGGCAAATGTTGCCACCTCCTGTGCATGTGTAGATAGTGTGGCAAAAATGGCCGCCATCTGTGCATGTGTAGATAGTGTGGCAAAAATGGCCACCACCTGTGTATGCGTAGATAACGTGGCAAAAATGGCCTCTACCTGAGCATATGCAGATAGCACCAGTGACACTTAGCATTTGTACTTTTGTCTGGGCTGTGATACAGTAATTGAGTTGTAGCAGGTTGTAACAATCGTGAGGGGATGTCCCAGGCTGCGATGAAGAAATCTTTGGCTGGCAATGGGTGATGATGTGGAGATGCTCCGGTTCCAGATTCTGGTCAGTATCAGGAGCAAGTTGTATAAAGGCTCCATAATGCAGAGAAAGGGACAGGAAATCTCTGGCTTCTTTGTTAAGAAGAAAACTCATGGGAAAAAACGTGAAAAAAGGTGAAGGAACTAACAGAAAGGAAACAATTAGTAAAGAAACCTGCAGTCAAGAAATAAGAAGCTGAAGGTGTTAAAATCTGTGGTCAAAGGTCTTCTCAGAGCTATCATGTCTCTCTGAATGTTGCTGAAAGCTTAATAAAATGATACCCATCCTACGGCCAGGCTCATTCTCAGCAGAATTCATTCCAAATAAATACAACAGTCAAATACCGCAGGTGTGGAATTTCTTTTAAGTTTAACATTCTTTAAATCCCTACTCTCTCCCTGGCGTGATAAAGATTATTGGCCGCTATTTCACATGACCTCTTTGCGTGTGCATGCTCTTTGTGCCAAATATAGGTAGCGTTTACATGATTCACAGCCAATAAAAATTACAGTGATCTCATGTACTATGGCACAATGTGGTTGAAGTCTTTTGTGATTGGGACCTCCCAATCTGCAGTTGAGGGCGGATCTGATAGAGAGGTGTAAAATTCTGACAGGACCAGCCAATCTAGAGGTAGGAAGAATGTTTTTCCTGGTTGGCAAGTCTCAAACCGAGAGCATGGTATCATGAAATGGGGTAGTCCACCTAGGTCTGAGATGAGCAAAACTTTCTTCACTCAAAGGGTAGTGAACATATGGAATTGTCTGCCACTGAAGGCTATGGAGGCCAAGTCACTGAATATCTTCAAGTCTAATCCTAACATTTTCTTATTTTAAACGCAAGTGCCAGGTGCTGTGTTCCAGATGTAATTCAGTTGGATAAAGTACCTGATTAAAAGCAAAACACTCTTTATTCATCCGCTATAGTTAAAATACAATAAAGGAAAGAAGAACTTGGAATAACTTAACTCTATTGGAAAACTTTACGGAAGAATATATTATTAACTACTACTAATTAAATGTTCCAATATAGTAACATCCTATAAACACAGTCTTAGTGAAGACAAAGTCAATGAAATAGATTGTCTCACATGCAGTTCGAGCAGCCCAGGAGGAAAAGCATCATGAGAAGACTCAGAAAGGGTGGCAGGGAGAGATATACGGCGATTGAGACCCAGCAGCAACTGCTGAAAGCTAAAACGAAAAATCCTGAGTGTGTGGGAGCTTGACCACACCCATTCAGGCTGCTTCTATTGTCTGAACTTTTAAAAAAAGCCCAACGCTTCACAACCTGTTTACTTTATGAGTTTTCAACAGACAGCTCATACCTCTGCCTTAAAACCTCTCTTCAAAAGAAAAACCAGGACAAAATACACGTCTTAAAGCCATAGTATCATCATAAAGAGATAGATTTTTTCAGATGTTAAAGACATCAAAGGTTGTGAAGAGAAATTGGGAATATGGCATTGAGATAGGGAGTTAGCCATGATCATATTGAATGGCAGCATAGGCTTGAAGGACTGGATGGCCTACCCAAACTCCGAGTTTCTATATAAAAACAGCTTATTTATCATAAACTACCAGATACGTCAAACATTTGACAGCCATTCTCTTTGGTTGTTTCGAAGCTTCTTCACTGAAGATGTGTTCCTAACAATACCATTATTGCAAAAGACAATTCAGGGAAACAGAGTGTTTCCAAGTAATTGGCAGGTGAGGCTCACTTACTTCAGACAATATTTGAGTGGTTAACCACATATTTTAAATAGTAAAGCTGGAGGAATGCTATTTCATAAATGGTTGCTACATCCAATTTACAGGAATGCTCAGAGAATAATTCAAAATACTTCCCATCATTCAGCTAAATTGCATTTTAATTCTGGTTTGCGAGCAATCATCAGTAAAACGGGAGGGAATCAATTTGTAACAGTAGTGGAACTTGTCAAAAATGAAATTATCGAAAGGCCTATCAGTTTTTACAGTGAGTAGCTGAGCTGTACAGATTAGCAGCATCCCTGCTTTGATCCCATTCACCTGTCTTCCTCAATGTTTGCTGACCTGTGCTAGCTCTCAGTCCACAAAAGCCTAGATTTTAAAATGTTCATCACCGTTCTCAGTTGTCTTCATGACTTCGCCCATCTCCATCTCTGCAGCCTTCTATACCTCCTCTGCAGTTCTCAGTTCTGGACTGAAGAAGGGTTCCCGACCCGAAACATCGACTTTTCTACTCCCCTGATGCTGCCTGACCGGCTGTGTTCCTCCAGCTCCACACTATGTTGTCTCTGACTTCAGCATCTGCAGTTCTTGCTATCTTCTCTTACACATATCTATGTGCTTTATCCTACCTTTTGTAGCTGCATCTTCCGTTGCCAAAGCTATAAGATCCGGAATTTACTCATTAACATGCACCTTCCAACTTTCCTTCTTTCAGGTGCTCCTTTATACCTACCTATTGACATTTTCTTTGACATGGTGTCAATTTTTTTCTGATTACACTCCTATGAAACTCCTCGAGATGTTTTGCCACGCTAAAGATGCTCTAAAAGTGCATCTCATTGATGTCAGTTCTCCTGAGTTGCTCCATCTCACATTAAGATTATTTTCCTTCTGCCACTCTCAATAGCTACCCTCTCTGCCTACTTCATAGAATTCCTACAGTGTGGAAACAGGCCAACAAGCCCACACCAACCTTCCAAACAGCATCCCACCCAGACTCATTCACCCACCCTTTTTCCCCTATGTAACCCTACATTTCCCATGGCTAACACACCTAACCTGCGCATCCCTGGATGACAACGGGGCAATGCACCTATCTTGCACATCTGAGGACTGTGGGAGGAAACCAGAGCACCTGGTGGAAACCTACGCAGACACGGGGAGAATGTGCAAACTCCACACAGACAGACAGTCGCCCGAGGGTGGAATCGAACCCAGGTACCTGGCGCTGTGAGAAAGCAGTGCTAATCATTGAACCACCATGCCACCCTTGTTTATATAGCAGTCAATTAGCACTCTGTTAGAATAGAATTGGCACAGGCTGGAAACTTATTGTCACGTGCATTTTTACGTGACAAATAAAGCGAAAAGTTTTATAAGCCATCCCAACACAACACCTACATCAATGAGTCAAACATCATAATAAGAAAAAAGTGAAATTAAGACAAAGTTCATTACAGTTCAGTTAAAGGCTCTTGGGATCAGGGAAAGCTGATTAGGGAAAGATGGAATAACCTGAAGATGCAGCCAGGACGAGACCGTCATACCAGGCTGAGACCGCCACTCCTGGATGTGAACACCTGCCATGCCAGAAGACTGCCAAACCGTGCCAAGACTGCCAATTCTCCTCCTTCAGGCAACCGGGCCTAGCCACGGACCTGGACGTACAGCCAGCCTGTGAGTCCGGGCTGGGGGACCTGCTCCCTGCTTGCCAGGGAGCAACAGGCAGGGGTGGAGCCGTGTCTGGCTCGTCCTAGTGTTGCTGCCACTGCCGCTGCTACCGGCGGCCTCCTCTTTCACTCGCCACTCTCCAGACTTAAAATAAGAGAAAACGAAGGAAAAAGAACTAAAGAGAAAGGAAGGATAAAAGAGAAAGTGAAGGAAAGCATACGGGATTGGACAAGCCCAGGGTCAGCCCACCTACTCCCCCTGACCCAGACCCACAGACTAGGCTGAGACTCCAGGTCTGCCACCTGAAGGAGGACAAGAGGTTGTCTCCAGGTGTGACAGCCTTCTTCTGGCATGGTGGTATTGACCCCGCATGGAGGTCTCACTCCCCTCTTGAGGTCTTCATTGCCTTTGGCTTGCAGGTATTCAAGCAACCTGGAAGGCAGTCTTGTCCAGGAGTGGTGGTTTAATCCATTACAAAGCATCTTACTGAAGGCTTTCTGGAAATCTGGATATATTCCATCCACCGTGTGACCCTTATCTACTCTTACTTTTTTAATTAAAGACTTCAGGGAGGTTAGTAAACACAGGCTTTTTACATTAGAAATTCATTACATATTCTTTTGATTTATTGAAACTTCACAAGTTTTTTTGTTAGATGGGATTCCATGATTTTGTCTTTTAGTTTTCCTGTTTGTTCATTCATGGGATGAGGGTGTCACTAGCTAGGCAGCATTTATTGCCTATCCCTAATTGCCCAGAGGGCAGTTCAGAGTCAACGACATTGCTATGGGTCTGGAGTTACACGTAGGACGGACCAGGTAAGGATGGCAGTTTCCCTTCACCTAAAGGACATTAGTGAACCAGATGGGTTTTTCATGACAATCAGCAAGAGGTTCATGGTTATCATTAGATTCTTAATTCCAGATATTTCTTGAATTCAAATTCCACCATCTGCCATGGCGGGTCACTAGAATGTTATCTGGGGTCCCTGGATTAATAGTCCAGCGATAATACCACTAGGCCATCACCTCTACCTATATTAAACTGACGTGGAGGTGCTGGTGTTGGATTGGGATGGACAAAATCAGAAATCACATGACACCAGGTTATAGTCCAACAGGTTTACTTGAAATCACAAGATTTCAAAGCGCTGCTCCTTCATCAGGTGAAGTCACTGGTTTTGTGTGATTTCTGACTGCATGAAACTGATTGATCCAACAATCCTGGCTATGCTTCAGCTTCCTTCTGAAATATCAGTGTGATGTTGGCAATGCATCAATGCTCTGTCACTACACCTTTTTCTGACAAATTATTAAATTTGTGCAATAGTGCCTCCATTACCTTTAGCCTAAATGCTTTTTTAATGTGCAGCTGCTGTCGATCTGGTTCCTCTTTACATTTGATAAGTCTATTTAACATTTCTCTTTTTCTTATTTTAAATGCAGTTACAGTCTGCCTAATCTCATTTTCCAATGTCATGTCCACCTGATCTTTCTACTTCATACATTTCTTATGTCTTTATTCATCCATTGTATCACATTAGTACTTAACTTATTTTTAAAGGAAGAAGATATTTTTTCCCTGGACTCTGTCAAACATGTTTTTCAACATTGATGTTCCAAGTCATTGTTTCCAGTATTGTTATTACTTAAGTTGGGAGGTGATGGCCTAGTGGTATTATTGCTAGATTTTTTTTTAAATCCAGCAACTCAGATAACATTTGGGGAACTGGGTTCGAATCCTGTCACAGCAGCTGGTGGAATTTGAATTCAATAAATATCTGGAATTAAGAATCTAATGATAATAATCAATTGTAGGGGGAAAACCCACCTGGTTCACTAATGTCCTTTAAAGAAGGAAACTGCCATCCTCACCTGGTCTGGCCTACATATGACTCCAGACCCACAGTAATGTCATTGACTCTTAACTGCCCTCTGGGCAATTAGGGATGGGCAATAAATGCAGCCTAGCCAGCGATGCCCTCATCCTGTGAATGAATAAAGGGGAAATAAAAGTTTAAGGAAAGGGAACGACAGGAGTAGAGCAAACACATGGGATTAGGACCACTGCTCATGTGGAAGATGAAAAAATACAAATGGATTGGTTGAGCTGAATGGCCCACTGCGCTGTTTAAATCTGTGACTTTCTGTTGGACTGAACTTAGTTTCCTTTTGCTTTAATATATATAAGACACGAGTGGATGTTATTTTAAAATTGAATCACTGAATTTGTTCATAAGTGTCAGAGCTTAGGCTTATTGAGGCATGCATTCATTTAGTTGCTGAGAATTGACACGCTGTCACAACAGTTGGTGGAGCATTCAGTAGAAGTACAATCCTGACAGAGGCACACTAATAAGAGGGGGAGGCGATCAGAGAGTGGTATCACAGGGACCAGTACATAGAAAAAATCAGCAACTGTAATGATGGAAGGAAGCAGCAAGGAAGTAGTAATTGTATCATAGGGGTTGTAGGCCTGGGGCAGCTGGTTCGGTGGCCTGCTTTTATTTGTGATTTGGCTGTAAAGTCTCAATTGTCACACGCTATGACAGGAGTCTCTCAAAGTGCATACTAGAGTTGATTTTAGAATAGTAACCACAGTTTCCCTTATGTAATTCATTTAATGACTGATTCATTCAAAAAGTCACACTTAACTGGCAGATTTTTCTAATACTCGTCATGTATTGACTTTCATTGTTTATCCCTTGTGGACGTTAACATCCAATGTTTGCCCTCCTTTTTGACCCCGACCCAGCAGCAGCAGAATGTTGGACAGCTCCCAGGTCACTGTTGATTATCGATGCCATGTCACTATTTCATCCATTCTGATCAAAGACAGTAAATAGCTCTCATTTTCATCCTTTCGCCATCCACAGTCGATGTTGGGCTTTGGTTCATTCAGTTGGCTGGTTGCTTTGCAGTGTGGAGTGATATCAACAATGTGGGTTAAATTCCTGCACTGGCTTACCACAAAGGACTCTCCTCATCTCTCCCATTGTCTGAAGTGTAGTGATCCTCAGGTTCAACCAACAGCAGTTGTGGTGAGAGAGGAGCCACATAGTATAGAAGGATTATGGTGATTTTTATTCACAACTAATATCCAGTAAAAACAGATTGTGCCAGTGCCCAATCCCAAAGCTGAAGGTTATGACTGTATTTCTGAGTATTACTGTTGTACATGCAAGCAGCAAACGAGACAATGCCTCAGATGTGTGGACCAACTTTTGTCCTCTTAGGGCACATTATGGAAATCAGTCACCAAGGTATATCACCAATGTGAATTGCTCCTTCGTGGGGAAAAGAAATGCATTATACTTGGCAAGGCACCTGTGGCTAACAGCACTTCTGAAGTCTTCTGCTGTCCAACATGTCCTCTTCCTCCAAGCAACATATACACAACAGATTCCAAAAGAAAGTCTCCAATGTATCCAGTAAGGACCAGATCACAAATTCCCCTGACCTCCAGACTGAGGGCTGAAATTTAGAGTCAAATAAAGGTTTAGGATTCACTGCCACTTTTAAAAATGCTTCAATTCAGTGATAGGTCATTAAACTTTCTGTTGCAAACATTGCTGGGTGTCCTCTATCGCTCTCTGGAGATAGATACGTCCACAACCTAACCCACACCAAGGATTAAGTGAGGTTTCAATGTTTCTATCCCTGCACTTGGAAATAAATGTTTAACTTTAATGGAAACCAAGTCAGGGTCAAAGTACCTCCAGACATTTCAACTTGGCTCAAATCTGAAACCAGTGCAGATACGGCACTGCAATGCATCAAATAGACCTTGACGATTGCATGACTAATCTCTACCCATCTTTAGAGAAAGCAAAACATCTCCCCTTAGTCAAGATGAGAATTGAAGATGTGTATTGATCTCCATTACTTGGCTGATAGGGGAGAATAGAGTGACCTTGAGAATCCTAATTAAGGACAGAACTGAGATAGCTTTTCCACACACTTGGTTAGCATGTTCATATGCGGAGGGAAATAACCATGGAGATAAAGGCATATTAATAACAAACCTTCAATGTAAACATAGGAACAAGAGTGTTCTGTGTCTCAGGTCCATAACACTATTCAATTACATTATAACCAAGATACATCTTAATTCCATCCATATGTATTTGGGTTTATCTCCTTTTACAACTGTCAGGTTTTAAGTGATTAATTCAGCTAATATCTACTGCTTATTTGTGGAAGAAATGTTTCCTAACATTTTTCTGAGTGGCTGGATTCTATTTTGCAGTTCTGTTCCTATATTCTAATCTCTCCACCAGTGAAAAACGTTACCTTCTATTATTCCTTTTAATCAATTCTCTCCTTAACATTTTGTGCACCAATGATCATGAGCCTAGTTTATGCAATTTTTCTTCACTGCTTAATCCTTAGAGCCCTGATAGTATTGAGGTGAATCAGCACTGCACTCCTTCCAAGGTCAGTATATCACTTCTGAAGTGCAGATCCCCAAATTGCACACAGTTTTCTGGATATGATGGAGGAGACTACTATCCAACCTACAAGAGCAGAAAACCTGAGAATGTACTTGTGTGTTGATATTGTGTAAAGCTGGGGAAGGAAGTAACAACATCCATGCTGTGCAAATAAAAGTGAAATATTGTGGGTGCTGGAAATCTGAATTAAAAACAGAAAATGCTGGAGAAACTCGGCCAGTCTGGAGGAAAGAAAACAGTTGACTTTTCAATTCTGATATGATTCTTCTTCAGTTCTGTAGACGAGTTATATTGGATTTGAAAGGTTAGCTCTGTTGTATTGTAGTATATTTCTCCACTTGATTATTAGCCCAGTACCCACTACTTCAAGGCTACAAAACCCAACCCAAATCCAAAACCATTTTAATTGATTTCCCGTCCACTATTCCCTTCATGTGGCCTTTCTGAAAATGGAATTCAGGGAAATCATTTAGATGTTTGTGGTCAATTGCCTAAGATGTTAATGTAATTGAATCAACTCCAAGTACAGCAATAGAAAGGGAGTTCTGCTTCATCTATTTTTTATGCTTTTGTGGGATATGAGAATTGCTGGCAAGGCCAACATTTGTTACTCACCCATAATGGTCTTTAGGAAGATGGTGGTGAGCCTGTGCAGCCCATGTGGTGAAGGGACACCTGAAGCTATGTTCAGGGGGGAATTCCAGGATTGTTATTGAGTGACAATGAAAGCACAGTGACATAGATCCAAGTAAGGATGGCATGAGGCTTGTAGGAGGCAGTGGTTCGCGAATGTCCTGCCCTTGTCCCTCCAGGTGGCAAAGATTATGGGTTCAGATGGTGCTGTCGAAGGAGCCTTGCCAAGTTGATGCAATGCACTTTATACTTAGTACACACTGAACCAACTGTACACTAGTGGTGGTTGGGGTGCTTTATCCTGGATGGCTTCAAGCATTTTGAATGTTACTTGGAGTTGCACTTATCCAGGCAAGTGATAGATATTCCGTTAAATTCCTGTCTTGTAGCTTGTAGTCAGAGGTGAATCAGCACTGCACTCCTTCTCCTTAGGGAGTCAGGAGATGAGTTAGTTGCTGCAGCATTTTGAGTCTCTGATCTGCTCTTGCAGCTAGTGGCTATATGGCTGGTCCAGTTACATTTTTGTTAATACCCAGGATGTTAATGGTAGGGTTCAGTGATGGTAACGCCATTGAAGGCCAAGGGGCGATGGTTAGATTCTCTCTCATCAGAGATGGTTCATTGCCTGATATTTGCCCCCTGTGTAACACAATGTTCAGTTCAGTCAGACCCTGTGTTACACAATGTTCAGTTCATTCAGACACTGTGTAAGACACTATCCAAACCCTACTGACCTCTATGTAATACAATCTCCAATGCCTACTGACCCCAATGTAACATAATCTCCAGTCCATACAGACTCCTACATAACACAATATCTAGTCCACAAAGACCTCTGTGTAACACACTGTCCAATCTTTACAGACCCCTACATAACACAATCTCCAGTCCATACAGACTGCTATGTCGCACAGTTTTCAGTCCGTAAAGACCCTATGTAACACAATGTCCAGTCCACAAAGACCCTGTGTAACACTGTCCAGTCCATACAGGTCTCTGTGTAACACAGTATCCAGTCTACAAAGCTTTGCTTATGTCATTGACATTGACGGTCCTTGATTCAAGGCTGCTGTTTGCTCGCAGTCGCAAACTTGTCATATGACTAACCAGATCAATTCTTGACCTACAGACCTTTAGGGACATAGGGCACAATGTCTATGAGGTGGTAAGGTCTGAGTGCAAGTTTTGCTTCCTTTACTTTAGATCACTGTAGTGACTCAGCCTCATCAACAAGATATTGTCGCTCAAAATACAATGCAGCTGATGGACAGGTTGTCACCAGTTTGGACAACTGGTAGTAAGCTCCTCCCAACCTTCCCTGTAACACTGTTCAGTCCATACAGTTCCCTTTTCAAGTTATACAGTTACTTTACACAGAACTTTGCTCAGCCTATGGATGTTCTGTTTAATTTGCCATAAGCTGTGCAAAATGACTCGTGGATAAATCATTGTTTTCAGGGAATCATAACCTGCACTAGTGTGCTGTCAACCCTTTAGAATTGATGTGCCAGTGATATAGAAATTCAAATATTTTTGCAAGTGAGTATACTGTTGCCAGTCAATCATGCTTGAGAACGTGTATTAATTCAGGCAAGATCTGTCATACTCTATCATTGCGTTAACACCTCAGTGAAAAGACAGATTAGAAACTAACATGAAAACAAAATATTTCCAAACCCAAATTCTGCCAACAGCAGTTTCGAAGTATGCATGCCATGGATGTTGATGGAACTGAAATAAATTGAAATGTCTTCAAAACGAGGACACATCTCTCACCTCACCGATGTCTCACATCACACTTTTTCCCAACATTAATGAAATGATGAAAAGAAATAAACTTTCTTCTTTCCCGATTCTACAGGAGCAAAACGTCAATGACAATTTGTCATCCTAATGGTGTGGGATTTTCTGTCAAAAGGAAGATGTGAGTTTCCTTTCATCAGGTAAGGTCATCGAATAATGCAACACGGAAGGAGGCTATTCGGTCCTTCATGGTTGTGCTAGCACTCCCAAATAGCAGTCCAACTGCTGCCTCTCCTCTGCTCCATTTCCATGGACAATCAGATTTTTTCCTTTTCAGGTAATTTTCCAATTCCATTTTGAAAGCTACAATTTAATCTTTTCTTCAGAAAGTGCCTAACTCACGTCTCATTGCTTAAGCAAAAATATTCACATGCCCTCTCTGGTTCTTTTTCTAATCATCTTAAATGGTTACCAATCAGCTTTCTACCAGAAATAGTTTATCCTTATTTACTCAGTAAAACTATAATTAAACTATAATCTTGCTGTAAAGAGAGCCATGTTGCCAAAACTTTCCATCATGCGCTCATTATGCTTTCAAATTTTGAAAAATATCTCAATTTTGGTCTTTGTTGTGTGTATGGTCCTTGTCATGTATACAAACAGTTGCTTGATGTCATAAAACTTCAACATTGCTGGAAAGTGTGGGAATATGATTCCTCCTTGGGTGCTGGAAACAATCAATGATTTCAAAATGAAATTAGATGGCTACTTGAAGGAATTAAACTTACAAGACAACATGGGGAGTGGGATTAACTGGATTGGTCAGTGAACAGCCAACATGGACTTAGTGGGCCATGTAGCCTCCTTTCATGCAATAATGATTGTATTGTCTGAAGTTGCATTAGGTTTTTCACCTGCATGCATCAGTACAAATGCAAGAATGCCAAATTTCAACTGAAATCTCAAATTTGGTCCATCGAGCCTCCCTGTCTCAGATATACAAGACAACTGTTGGATGGCATAGAATTTGAATATTGCTGAAAAATTGACATCTTGCCAACGCTTTTCATCTTGCATTCAGCAGGAAAGACACAAGAAAAACCAAATTTCAAACGATATCTCAAATTCAGTCCAGATAACTAATCCAGAGCAGGAAATGGAATTCTAATAGAAAGAAGACAGAGTACACACTCCAACACGTTTCAGTTCATAGATGAATCAGAGAACACCTACAAAGTGAAAGCAGGCCATTCAGCCCATTGAGCCCACATTGACCCTCGAAGAGCATCCAAACCAGACCCATTCCCCCCACCCTCCACGGCTAACCTACACATCCCTGAACACTATGAGAAATTTAGCATGGCCAGTCTGCCTAACCTGCACTTCTTTGGACTGCAGGAGGAAACCAGAGCACTCAAAGGAAACTCAGGCAGACACAGGGAGAATGTGTGAACTCCATACAGGCAATCGCCTGAGGCTGGAATTGAACCTGAGTCCCTGGCTCTGTGAGACAACAGTGCTAACCACTGAGCCTCCTTGCCACCGCAGTGAGTACAAGGGAGATACCCCTGTTGTAGGTTCCTGACAGGCTCCCATCTCCACAAGTGACTGTACCCCTACAATATGATGATGTTTAGTGATAATTCATCAATGTGATGAATTCCATCCTGTGAACTCACATATCCTGTGATCTATCTTCAAACTAACTAAATTCTAACTAAATTCACTTAGATCCATCACAGGAGACATGAATAACACAGTGTGGAGCTGGAGGAGCACAACAGGCCAGGCAGCACCAGAGGAGGAGGGAAGTTGACGTTTCAGGTTGGGATCCTTCTTCAGGAATGAGTGTGTGTTCCACGCTGTGTTATCTCTGACTTCAACATCTGCAGTTCTTCCTATCTCTCACAGTAGACATGAATCTGATTTTCTAGAGCCAGATTTAAGTCCAAGTATTAAGCAAGAAAAAAAGAATATGTTCTGGCGCAAAATTAAAGGAATTCTACTCTTGTTTTCTATCTAATAATTATTAATGATAATATAATATTTAAGTAATGAATGGATTTGTCAACGCACTCTGCTTAAGACCATAGACAATGGACCATTTGGCTCATTGAACCCGGCTCTGCCATTCAACGAGATAATGACTGATCTCATCATCCTCAACTACACTTTCCTGCCTTTTCCCCTTATCCCTTGATTCTCTTACCAGAATTAATTTCAATTTTGTTTCAAACCCACTACCCAAACCTTTCCCAAAGGAAATGCACTTCAGCCAAAACTGTTGTGTTTGCATTTGTTAATTCGAGGTGATAATAAAAGACTTTTGCCTCATTCCCTCCTTCAGGTCTGTGCGTAAGCTTCTCCAGCCTGTTTCTTTTGCATCTTGGATTATTTTTAGGTATCACATTTGATTTTGGTAGAGCTATACATTGCTACAGGTTTCCCAATTAGCTTGGGAATCGTTTCCTAGGTCTCAGTTTTTAAGTCTGTTTCGTGATGTTTGTGATTTACTCACGTTACATTACGTGCCAAGGGTCCTCCATGGAACTGGTTATCTGGAGACGGTTGTCTGCAGTTGTCGGTTTTAATGACATTTTTACATTGGCATTTGGGTGATCTAGGAAGCAAACAAATTATTATGGTTTCTGTGTGCAGCTCTCATCAATTTAAATTCTGGTCTGCTGCTGTCCTCGAAATTCCAGAAAAAGTACAAGTACTGCAGACAATTTTGAGAAACGATGTGTGGCTGATTCCTGAAACGAGAGCGCAAAGATTGTCTTCACTGGGACTTCACCCTATGATCAGTTGGTGATAGCAGGACTTCAACTGACACCTTTAAGGTTTTAATGCAAATGGAGAGATCAGGTCCAGGCTAGATTCTCTGTCAGGGCAGCATTTTAAGATAACTGGAAATAATGTGACATCAAGATTGTCAAAAAAAATACAACAGATTGAGTCAGTAGTGTTTATTAGTAGAAACGCGATGTAAATATGGAACAAATCTCCAGAGAGGTGAGAGCAGCTCAATGAAGTATGGAAAATATGACTGAAATTTGTTAAAGAGACAGCTCATGACCGAACCTTCTGATATTTTAGCTGAGACATGTATGTCAAGTTTTATGGAGAGTTTCATCCCTGAAGCCTAGCAAATTGTCTAAGGTGCTTATCCCAAACTCACCTCACTAACCACCTAGCCCCTGGCCCCACCCTGCTATGGCACCTTCTTGTGGTTCTCGGACTAAAGGGATCAAATGATACTGAGTCAATTTGATTTGATTTGTTGTTGTCACATATACAACACACAGTGAAAAGTGTTGTTTTGCAAGCTCTACAGGCAGATCGTACCACACAAAGTGCATCAGGGTAGCAGAACAGAGTGCTGAATACAGTGTTACAGCCACAGAGAAGGTGCAGAGAGAGAGAGAAATCAACATTAACATTTGAGAGGTCTGTTCAAAAGTCAGCTAACAGCCAAAAAGAAGCTGATCTTCAATCTGTTTGTACATATATTCAAACTTTTATATCTCGATGGAACATGGTGGAAGAGAAGGGTTGGAGAGATCTTTGATGATGTTGGTTGCTTTCCTGAGACAGCAGGAAGTGTAGATGGAGTCAATGGATGGAAGGCTGGTTTACCTGATGGACTGGGTTGTGTCCATAACTCTGTGTAGTTCCTTGCTGTCTTGGGAAGAGCAGTTGCCATACCAAACTGTGATGCACCCTGATGCGATGCTTTCTATGGTGCATCTATAAAAATTGGTAAGAGTCCTTGTGGACATGTCAAATTTCCTTAGCCTCCTGAGGACGTAGAGGTGTCGTTATGCTTTCTTGACCATTGTGTTAACATGGATGGACCAGGACAGATTGTTGGTGATCATCACTTCCATGAACTTGATGCTCCTGACCATCTCCACCTCAGCACCTCAGAGTTGGATGGTCACCCGTGAAGCAGGCTCAAAAGGCTGAATGACCTACTCCTGCTCCTACTTTCTATACTCCTACCACTCACCTGTTGGAAGTACTTGCCACCACCAGGTTATCTGGAATTGACTAGCCATATTGGAGCTTGTGCCATCTTTAGAAGGCCATTGTGCACCCAGACAAGTGCTGGCACTCTAATGCTGCCCTGCAAGGCACCACACATTCCTAGAGGCTTGTAGTCTTCCCTCAGGTCTGAGGAGGAGACCATGATGCCAGGCTGTGCCAGCCTAGACTGAGGGTGCACCAGGGTCAGAGTGGACTCTACTAGATGGCAAAAAGTCAGGCATTAACATCAGTGTCTGCCCAATTGCAGCTCAATCGTTCCCTCCTTTTCCCTCTTCTTGAGAAAAGACAGTCTTCATTAGGACTGAGAGGGCAAGAACAAATGGCAGGGTGCTTGACATCAGTTTCCTCACCCTTTATGGGGGACGGAGCCTGGCACTGACCAGAGAGATCCAGAACCAATCCTGTGGAGATGCTGAAACACCCATGCCCTGGCAACCGCATTAAAGGAAATGTTCCTTGCAAAACAGCTTTCACATTAAGCCCACTGTCAACGATGGCTCCACCTACGTAGAGACATAGAAGATAGGAGCAGGAGGAGGCCATTCGGTCCTTCGAGCCTGCTCCTCCATTCATCAAGATCATGGCTGATCATCCAACTCAATAGCCTAATCCTGCTTTCTCCTCAGAGCCTTTGATCCCATTCACCCCAAGTGCTCTATCTAGCTGCCTCTTGAATACATTCAATGTTTTGGCATCAAGTGCTTCCTGTGGTAATGAATTCTACAGGCTCAACATGCTTTGGGTGAAGAAATGTCTCCTCATCTCCGTCCTAAATGGCCTATTCCGAATCCTCAGACTGCGACCCCTGGTTCTAGACACACCCACCATCGGGAACATCCTCCCTGCATCTACCCTGTCTAGTCCTGTTAGAAGTTTCTATGAGATTCCCCCCTCATTCGTCTGGATTCCAGCGAGAATAATCCTAACTTATTCAATCTTTCCTCATACATCAGTTCTGCCATCCCGGAATCAGCCTGGTAAACCTTCGCTGCACTCCCTCGAGAGCAAGAGCATCCTGCCACAGCATATAAGCGTTGGCCATGATGCCTTCACTCTTCTTAATCAGTGACATGCCCACAGTATGGGTGGGCAAGAGGGACTGAGGAATTAAGCAGGTTTGGCTCTGAGGAAGCACAGGCAAGACCAAACCCACATCCCCACCCAGCTTGGATATTGACACCTCGAAAGGAACACCGGTTTGAGAAAGTACCAGAGCACGGTCTGATGAGCACGCTACTGCAACAGCTCAGCAGCTGGCTGAGGAAGAAACAGCCCAGGTTGCTGGCTCTTGAAGGACTGCCAAAAACCAGGCACCTTCTCGGCCTCAGGCAGGAGAGGGTCCCCATCGAGA
The DNA here is from genome assembly GCF_021869965.1 of Rhincodon typus. Classification (NCBI taxonomy): domain Eukaryota; kingdom Metazoa; phylum Chordata; class Chondrichthyes; order Orectolobiformes; family Rhincodontidae; genus Rhincodon; species Rhincodon typus. Next base: position 10,404,187 of record NC_063348.1, read on the forward strand.
CCCAAGTCCCTCAGACTCAGGATCTGCTGGATATGTAAACGGAGCTGCACTCCATCACTTAAGGTACAGGACCCCATGCCAACTGCAAGGCAACAGGGATGCCATAAGCTCACTATGTGCTCCTTCCAGAAGGCACCGAGCCAGAGGACGAACCACACACATACATAGCTCTCCCGTAAGATGTTTCAACTCAGGACAACTCTAATGGGTAGCTAGGCCTTCAATTGCACCTTTCCTGCCCTCATCTCCCCACTTAGACCCTTAGAAGTTCAAACTGAAGAGGGTGCACCTGCCTCTAGGCAGGACGCAGCATGCCTGCCCCCTCGAGATGCATTATCCTCCTGTTCACGCAACTCCAAGGCTAACTGGGCTCCACCATAAGATAAGCTCCCTCTGTGGAAGCCAGGACTGCATTCAGATATAGTGGGGTGCGTAAGAAGGAAGAAAGTGTTTTGAGGGCACATAGTTTTCACAGTGAACATTAGTTTGTACATATGTTATCACTTTGGTAAATACATGTTCACTTTTCACTGTCATCAGTTTGCGTGAATCTCTGTGTGTTGCAAAGACAAGGTGAAGCCACCCATCCTTATCCTGACTAGATGTTCCAAGGGGCGAAGTGAGCAGCTTCTGTACCATGTGCAGGCAGTGAGATATTCACAGGTGATTATGACTTTGGCTCCATCTCTCCGTGTGCACAGACATTGTTACCGTATCACAAGCTTAAGTGAAGTTCAGTCTTAATCCTGCTTGTAATGGTCCAGGTACAGAGACAGGAAGTTGACTGCTCTGAGCAGGGTGATGCCAAGCAGTTACATGTTATACTGGGCCTACTTGTGTATTAGCTGTGAGCTTTTACACTCTGCAAGAGAGGGCACAGGACAAAAAGATAAGGCAGGAATGATATGGGCGTCGAGGAAATTGCGAAGTGAGTGAGTGAGCAGCCCTGAGAAGCAGCCTGGTCCAATCCATGATCTGGCTGCCTGTCCCTCCATGCAATGCCTTTCCAGCAATGTTACAATGAGAGTTGCCAGTATGTCCTGAGGTAGTGCAGGATCGGACTGTAAAATGGGTTGGAGAGCTGCCATGATGGTGCAGGGAGGCTATCGGGTGTCGAATGCAGTGTCCTTGGATGTGTTGTTTCAGCGGCGAGAGTCCGGGAGGAAGCGCGAGGGCAGCCTGGGAAGGTGAGCTTTTCGGTTATAAAAGTCTTACCTCGCATGACTCCATTTTTGGAGTAAGTGAGGTAATATATTTGGGCGGTTGCTTTACCCGAAACACGACCTAGGTAGTGTCTCCCACCCATCCTCCTCCTCTAACCAAAAAAAAAGGTTCTGAGCGCTGATTTGGTAAGGCTACTAGTTTTTTTTTTAATTTGTCTGTTTGGGAATTCAGAACAGTGGGAATGGATGTTAAGGCAGTTGTATGCTCCTCCTGTAGAATGTAGGAGGTAAGGGTCACCACTAGTGTCCCCACTGACTTCATCTGCTGGAAGTGCACCCAACTCCAGCTCCTTGGAAACCGTGTTAGGGAACTGGAGCTGGAGCTGGATGAACTTTGGATCATTCGGGAGGCTGAGGGGGTAATTGAGAGGAGTTACGGGGAGGTAGTCACACCTCAGGTACAGGAAAAAAGTAGATGGGTTACAGTCAGGGGACGGAAAGGGAACAGGCAGACAGTGCAGGGATCCCCTGTGGCCATTCCCCTCAAAAACAAGTATACCGTTTTGGATACTGTTGGGGGGGATGACTTACCAGGGGTAAGCCATGGGGTACAGGTCCTTGGCACAGAGTCTGTCCCTGTTGCTCAGAAGGGAAGGGGGGAGAGGAGGAGAGCATTAGTCATTGGGGACTCCATAGTTAGGGGGACAGATAGGAGATTCTGTGGGAACGAGAGAGACTCGCGGTTGGTGTGTTGCCTCCCAGGTGCCAGGGTCCGTGATGTCTCGGATCGTGTTTTCAGGATCCTTAAGGGGGAGGGGGAGCAGCCCCAAGTCGTGGTCCACATAGGCACCAACGACATAGGTAGGAAAAGGGATGGGGACGTAAGGCAGAAATTCAAGGAGCTAGGGTGGAAGCTTAGAGCTAGAACAAACAGAGTTGTTATCTCTGGTTTGTTACCCGTGCCACGTGCTAGCGAGGCGAGGAATAGGGAGAGAGAGCAGTTGAACACGTGGCTACAGGGATGGTGCAGGAGGGAGGGGTTCAGATACCTGGATAATTGGGGCTCATTCTGGGGTAGGTGGGACCTCTACAAACGGGATGGTCTACACCTGAACCAGAGGGGTACCAATATCCTGGGGGGGAAATTTGCTAATGCTCTTCGGGAGGGTTTAAACTAATTCAACAGGGGGGTGGGAACCTGAATTGTAGCTCCAGTGTACAGGAAGTTGAGAGTAGTGAGGTCATAAATAAGGTTTCAAGGTTGCAGGAGTGTACCGGCAGGCAGGAAGGTGGTTTGAAGTGTGTCTACTTCAATGCCAGGAGCATCCGGAATAAGGTGGGTGAACTTGCAGCATGGGTTGGTACCTGGAACTTCGATGTTGTGGCCATTTCGGAGACATGGATAGAGCAGGGACAGGAATGGTTGTTGCAGGTTCCGGGGTTTAGATGTTTCAGTAAGATCAGGGAAGGTGGTAAAAGAGGGGGAGGTGTGGCATTGTTAGTCAAGGACAGTATTACGGTGGCAGAAAGAACATTTGATGACAACTCGTCTACTGAGGTAGTATGGGCTGAGGTTAGAACCAGGAAAGGAGAGGTCACCCTGTTGGGAGTTTTCTATAGGCCTCCGAAAAGTTCCAGAGATGTAGAGGAAAAGATTGCAAAGATGATTCTGGATAGGAGCGAAAGTAACAGGGTAGTTGTTATGAGGGACTTTAACTTTCCAAATATTGACTGGAAACGCTATAGTTCAATTACTTCAGATGGGTCAGTTTTTGTCCAATGTGTGCAGGAGGGTTTCCTGACACAGTATGTAGATAGGCCAACAAGAGGCGAGGCCACATTGGATTTGGTACTGGGTAATGAACCAGGTCAGGTGTTAGATTTGGAGGTAGGAGAGCACTTTGGTGATAGTGACCACAATTCAGTTACGTTTACTTTAGCGATGGAAAGGGATCGGTATATAAAGCAGGGCAAGAGTTATAGCCGGGGGAAAGGCAACTATGAGGCGATGAGGCAAGATTTAGGATGCATAGGATGGAGAAGGAAACTGCAGGGGCTGGGCACAATTGAAATGTGGAGCTTGTTCAAGGAACAGCTACTGCGTGTCCTTGAGAAGTATGTACCTGTCAGGCAGGGAGGAAGTGGTCGAGCGAGGGAACCGTGGTTTACTAAAGAAGTTGAATTTCTTGTCAAGAGGAAGAAGGAGGCTTATGTAGAGATGAGGCGTGAAGGCTCAGTGAGGGCGCTTGAGAGTTACAAGTTAGCCAGGAAGGACCTAAAGAGAGAGCTAAGAAGAGCCAGGAAGGGACATGAGAAGTCTTTAGCAGGTAGGATCAAGGAAAACCCTAAAGCTTTCTATAGGTATGTCAGGAATAAAAGAATGACTAGAGTAAGATTGGGGCCGGTCAAGGACAGTAGTGGGAAGTTGTGCGTGGAGTCCGAAGAGATAGGAGAGGTGCTAAATGAATATTTTTCGTCAGTATTCACGCAGGAAAAAGACAATGTAGTCGAGGAGAATACTGAGATACAGTCTATTAGACTAGACGGGATTGAGGTTCATAAGGAGGAGGTGTTAGCAATTCTGGAAGGTGTGAAAATAGATAAGTCCCCTGGGCCGGATGGGATTTATCCTAGGATTCTCTGGGAAGCTAGAGAGGAGATTGCAGAGCCTTTGACTTTGATCTTTATGTCGTCATTGTCTTCAGGAATAGTGCCAGAAGACTGGAGACTAGCAAATGTTGTCCCCTTGTTCAAGAAGGGGAGTAGAGACAACCCTGGTAATTATAGACCAGTGAGCCTTACTTCGGTTGTGGGTAAAGTGTTGGAAAGGATTATAAGAGATAGGATTTATAATCATCTAGAAAGGAATAATTTGATTAGGGATAGTCAACACGGTTTTGTGAAGGGTAGGTCGTGCCTCACAAACCTTATTGAGTTCTTCGAGAAGGTGACCAAACAGGTGGATGAGGGTAAAGCGGTTGATGTGGTGTATATGGACTTCAGTAAAGCTTCAGATAAGGTTCCCCATGGTAGGCTATTGCAGAAAATACGGAGGCATGGGATTGAGGGTGATTTAGCGGTTTGGATCAGAAATTGGCTAGCTGTAAGAAGACAGAGGGTGGTGGTTGATGGGAAATGTTCATCCTGGAGTTCAGTTACTAGTGGTGTACCTCAAGGATCTGTTTTGGGGCCACTGCTGTTTGTCATTTTTATAAATGACCTGGATGAGGGCGTAGAAGGATGGGTTAGTAAATTTGCGGATGACACCAAAGTCGGTGGAGTTGTGGATACTGCAGAAGGATGTTGTAGGTTACAGCGGGACATAGATAAGCTGCAGAGCTGGGCTGAGAGGTGGCAAATGGAGTTAAATGCGGAAAAGTGTGAGGTGATTCACTTTGGAAGGAGTAACAGGAATACAGAGTACTGGGCTAATGGTAAGATTCTTGGTAGTGTGGATGAGCAGAAAGATCTCGGTGTCCATGTGCATAGATCACTGAAAGTTGCCACCCAGGTTCATAGCGTTGTTAAGAAGGCGTACAGTATGTTAGGTTTTATTGGTAGAGGAATTGAGTTTTGGAGCCATGAGGTCATGTTGCAGCTGTACAAAACTCTGGTGCGGCCGCACTTGGAGTATTGCGTACAGTTCTGGTCACCGCATTATAGGAAGGATGTGGAAGCATTGGAAAGGGTGCAGAGGAGATTTACCAGGATGTTGCCTGGTATGGAGGGAAGGTCTTATGAGGAAAGGCTGAGGGACTTGAGGCTGTTTTCGTTAGAGAGAAGAAGGTTAAGAGGTGACTTGATAGAGACATACAAGATCATCAGAGGATTAGATAGGGTGGACAGTGGGAGCCTTTTTCCTCAGATGGTGATGGCTAGCCCGAGGGGACATAGCTTTAAATTGAGGGGTGATAGATATAGGACAGATGTCAGATGTAGGTTCTTTACTCAGAGAGTAGTAAGGGCGTGGAATGCCCTGCCTGCAAAAATAGTAGACTCGCCCACTTTAAGGGCATTTAAATGGTCATTGGATAAACATATGGATGATAATGGAATAGTTTAGGTTAGATGGGCTTCAGATTGGTTTCACAGGTCGGCGCAACAACAAGGGCCGAAGGGCCTGTACTGCGCTGTAATGTTCTATGTTCTATGTTCTATGTGAAGTGGTCGCAGACCCTGCCCGGGAGAACGCCCTGAGACATTCACACCAGGATGGTGGCCCAGAGGATCTGGAGTCACCAGGCACCCGCTCAGACTTACATGTCAGGAATTCTCGGCATTGAGCTTCTGTTTGTCCTGTGGTATGATAGGAAGCTGCATATTAATAAGATGGGATTCAGAGTAAATGAGAGTGATAATGAGCAATAATCCCCATTAATTGAATTGAATTGAATCTTGGCTTGACTCTATGGGAAAAAGCAACTGGTTGCTTCTGATTTTGTGAAAGACCTCACTCAACTACTCACATGATTTGTCCACATTTCATTCCACGTCATTCAGGTCCTTATGAGATCCTGCTCTTGGATCAGTTATTTGAGATAAAAGAAAAATGAAACCAAATGTTCCAACCCAGCTCTATCCTCAAGGCCAGACCTCAGTGACACTGAGTGTGTGTAAGAGAACGAGAGGTTTCAGCCTACAATCAACATCCAGGTCTGAACTTTAGCAGAAGTTGGTTACCTGTCAATTATTTGAATTTCACGGAAGGTTTCTCTCTGTGAGCCCTAGTGAGATTTCTCACACTATTTTCCAAAACTCACTTCAGTGACTATGCACCAAGCTCCTATGCCACTGCTCTCCTCCTGTCTTTCCCAGCTGTTTACTTTAAAGCTCAGCTTTGTACCAGGTCAAATGCTGCCAGCCTGGAATTGCCCTTCACTGTAAATGTAGAGAGAGGAGTACCAAAAACAAACTTCTGAGGACACTAAGATAGCATGGCTGATACGTCTTTGCAAATACATGAATTAGAATTAGCTTTATTGTCACATGTACTCCCATGAGAACAGCGAAATCTTTATAAGTCGCCACTTATGACACCATCTTAGGTAACAAGGAACCGAGGTACAAATTCTTAAGTACAAATTCTTAAGGAAAAACATTAGAAAAATAAAGAAATAGAAAGACCAGTAATAAATCAGAAAAATAGAGTAATGAAGGTTCAGGATGACACTCCTTCTTCTTGAGGCTGAGCGTTCGAATCCGCACTGAGGCTGGGAGTCCGAATCTGCACTGAGGCTGGGAGTTCAAATCCGCACTGAGGCTGGCAGTTCGAATCCACGCTGAGGCTGGGAGTCTGAGTCTGCACTGAGGCTGGGAGTTCGAATCCGCGCTGAGGCTGGGAGTCCGAGTCTGCACTGAGGCTGGGAGTCCGAGTCCACCCTGAGGGTGGGAGTTCGTATCTGCATTGAGGCTGGGAGTGAGAGTCCACACTGAGGCTGAAAGTCCGAGTCCGTGCTGAGGCTGGGAGTTCAAGTCTGCGCTGAGCCTGGGAGTTCGAGTCCGCACTGAGGCTGGGAGTTTGAGTCCGCACTGAGGCTGGGAGTTCAAGTCTGCGCTGAGACTGAGAGTTCAAGTCCACACTGAGGCTGGGAGTTTGAGTCCGTGCTGAGGCTGGGAGTTCAAGTCAGCGCTGAGACTGGGAGTTCGAGTCCGTGCTGAGGCTGGGAGTTTGAGTCATTGCTGAGGCTGGGAGTCCGAGTCCGTGCTGAGGCTGGGAGTTCGAGTCCATGCTGGGGCTGGGAGTCAGAGTCTGTGCTGAGGCTGGGAGTTTGAGTCCACGCTGAGACTGGGAGTCCGAGTCCGCGCTGAGGCTGGGAGTTCTAGTCTGCGCTGAGACTGGGAGTTCGAGTCCGCGCTGAGGCTGGTAGTCCAAGTCCACGCTGAGGCTGGGAGTTTGAGTCCGCGCTGAGGCTGGGAGCTCGCACTGGCTTTCAACCCAGACATCACCGGTGCCACCTGATGTCGGGAGGTAAAAGGAAAAGAGAAAAAAATGTGAAAGAAGAGTGGAAGAAAGAAAAGAAAAGGAGAGAGTGGATGAGCTCTGGCCCAGGAGTCCTAATCTACTACCATCTTGGAGATTATAATGTACAAGTATACATTTATAGTCTATTGATATTTAAGAGCAAAGCTATACATATTACCGGTCCATAAAATTATCCTGTCTTCAAATCCTGTGTAAGAGAGTGCTGTAAAGCCTGACATCTTCTCATTGCTCATTGTGGGACCATCACATATTGGAAAGCCTTGAAACAGTTGAACACTTTCACTTTTATTCAGCAACAACAGAAGCAAACAAACAAACAGCAAGCGTACAAAAATTCCAGCCCCATTCTTAAAGTTCAAGATGCTGATGCCTAAGAAGAATCGTATTGACATTGATGAGCTCCTCTTCAAGGAGCAGATAATGGTGGCCAAAAAGCATGTTTATATGGCAAAACATCCAGAACTGGGAGACAAAAATGTCCCTAACCTGCACCTAGTAAAAGTCGTCTTTGAAATCTCATGGCTATGTAAAGGAGCAGTTTGCCTGGCAACACTTCTACTGGCACTTGACAAAAGAGGGCATCCAGTACCAACCTGACTACCTGCACTTCCCTCTTGAAAATATTCCTGCTGGACTACATCATCAAGCTCATCCTGAGAGAGCCAGGCCAAGGACTAAAGGTCTGGGTGAGGACTGTCCAGCTCATCTTCACAGTGAAACCGACAGAGACACATATAGATGTTTAAGGTTCTTGAGAAGATTTGTAGCTCGGGTTGTGGATGAGGTTGTTGGCTTGCTTGCTGAGCTGGCTGGTTATCATACAGACATTTCATCACCATGGTATGTAACATTATCAGTGAAGTCTCCGATGAAGCGATGTTGTTCTGCTTCGCTTGCTATTTTTATGATCTGGTCTGTTAAGTCAGATTGTGTCATTTCCAGTTCTGTTCAGCATGGGTTTGTATATGGCGTCTAATTCCACATGTTTGTCGATTCCAGTACAGGTTGAAAACCAGGCCTGTAGGAATTCCTGTGCACGTCTGTGGTTGGCTTGAGCTGGGATGGTCATGTTGTCCCAGTTAAATTGATGGCCTTCATTGTCCGAGTGCACTGAGATGAGGGAAAGTTCATCATGTTGTTTTGCTGCTAGCTGGTGTTCATGTATTCTGATAGTTAGTTTCCTTCTGGTCTGCCCAATGTAATGTTTGTTGCAGTCACTGCAAAGTTTTTTGTAAACGATGTTGGTTCTGCATGTCATGGGAATGGGGTTTTTGGTCTTTGTGAATGTTTGTCATAGAGTGGCTGTGGGTTTGTGTGCCACCATGATTCCTAATGGTCGTAGGAGTCTTGTTGTCAGTTCTGATATGTTCTTGATAGAGGGTAGTGTGGCCAGTGAATTGGGGCGTACTGTGTCCTCTTGGCGTTGTCTATCTAGTAGGCCCCTTCGGATGAAGTTGTTGGAATATCCATTGTTAGCAAAGACCTTGTATAGGTGCTCTTCCTCCTTCCTGCATAGTTCTGGCATGTTGCAGTGTGTCGTGGCCCGTTTGAATAGTGTCCTAACACAGCTTTGTTTGTGGCCGTTGGGGTGATTGATGTGGAAATTGAGGATTTGGTCAGTGTGGGTTGCCTTCCTATAAGCTGTGGCTTGGGACACCCCGTTGTCATTTGTTCCACACTGACGTCTAGAAACAGAAGTTGATTGTTGTCTTCCTCTTCTCTAGTAAATTTGATCCCGTTGAAAGGTTGTTGATGAGTTGGTGTGTCTCTTCTAACTTGGTGTGTTTAATGATGGCAGAAGTGTTGTCCAGGTATCAGATCCACAGATTTGGCTGCAGGAGGAGGACAATAGTGCGGTCCAGTCTTTGCATGACCGCCTCTGCAATAAGTCCTGAAATGGGTGACCCCATTAGGTGTGTCATTAATTTGTTTGTATATTTGGCTGTTAAAGATGAAGTGTGTGGTGAGGCCTAGGTCCAGTAGTCTGAGTATGTTGTCCTTGTTGATGGAACTGTTTAGGGTCACTGTTCCTACCGTATCCAGTAATGTGGCAAGTGTTTCTTTGGCTAGTGGTATGTTAATGAATGTGAATAGTGCTGTGACACCTAAAATTACCATAATCTCGTCGTCGTTGATTTTAATATTCTTGAGGTTGTTAAGGAATTCCTGGGTTGAGTGGATAGAGTGGGGTGATTGACCAGGTTTTTCAGTCTCTGTTGCAGATCTTTGGCCAGTTTGTGTGTAGGTTTGCCTCATAAGGAGACAATGGGTCTGAAGGGGATGTCTGGTTTGTGTACTTTGGGTAGTCCGTAGAAGCGGTGTGTTCGAGCCTTCTGGTTTCATTTCCATGTAGTCTGTCTTGGTTATTTGTCCTGCATTTTTTAGTTTCCTCAGTGTTTGGATGATCCTGTTTGCTAGCTATCTCCACCTGTTGGTAAGTGAGTGTATCTGCAAGCAGTGCCTTGTGCTTTCTCAATGTAGTCCGATTAGTTTACAATGACGGTCATGCGCACTTTGTCCGCTGGTAGGACTATGATGTTCCTGTCTTTCATGAGTTCTTTGCGTGCTTTTCTCTCTGCTGTGTTGAGGGTGTCCCGTTCACCCCTCTGGTTCAGTGTAGGGATTATAGTTTGTCAGATGGCTTGTTGTGTTTTGTCTGTCAACAACCCACCGGCGCGCAAAACAGCTAAAGAAAATTGCTAGAGAATGCTCGGGGTAATGATCAACGATGTCCATAATTGGCTCTACAAGTACGAAAGAGAAATTTCGCACCAAAAATCATTATACCAAAACACTACTGACCAGCAATGGATGACAATGCTGGAACAGCCATCATCATCAAACAACACAGGACTAGAACAAAGAAGAAACATATGCTACAGGACAAATTGATCAAACAGATTCACCCCAACAACAAGGACAACAACAAACCAGCCTCATGGATAAGAAACCTATCCAGTAGACCACTTAATGAAACCAAGAAAGCTGTCTTAATACTAAACTATAACCACAGAGACTCAAACAGAACAGATATCACGGCCGCTCTGGAAGCTACACTAAAAGGTAATGGACTCACGGATGAAACACAAGCCATCCGACAAACTATAATCCCTACACTGAACCAGAGGAATGAATGGGACATCCTCAACACATCAGAGAGAAAAGCACTCGAAGAACTCAAGAAAGACAGGAACATCATAATCCTACCAGCAGACAAAGTGCGCATAACTGTCATTATGAACAAACTGCACTACATTGAGAAAGCACAAGGCACTGCTTGCAGATACACTCACTTACCAACAGGTGGAGATAGCTAGCAAACAGGATCATCCAAACACTGAGGAAACTAAAAAATGCAGGACAAATAACCAAGACAGACTACATGGAAATGAAACCAGAAGGCTCAAACACTCACTGCTTCTACGGACTACCCAACGTACACAAACCAGACATCCCCCTCAGACCCATTGTCTCCCTACCAGGCAAACCTACACACAAACTGACCAAAGATCTGCAACAGAGACTGAAAAACCTGGTCGATCACCCCACTCTATCCACTCAACCCAGGAATTCCTTAACAACCTCAAGAACATTAAAATTGATGACGTCGGGAATATTGTTTTGAACCTGGGTCCCTGGCACTGTGAGGCAGCAGTGCTAACCACTGAACCACCGTGCTGCCCCTTTGACATCACAGCAGCATTCACGTCCATTGACTTACCACTAGCCAAAGAAACACTTGCCACTTTACTGGATACAGCAGGAACACTGACTCTAAACAGCTCCATCAGCAAGGACAACATACTCAGACTACTGGACCTAGGCCTCACCACGAACTTCGTCTTTAACAGCCAAATAAACAAACAAATTAATGACACACCTAATGGGATCACCCATCTCAGTACTTATTGCAGAGGCGGTCATGCAGAGACTGGAACGCACTACCCTCCTCCTCCTCCAGCCAAATCTGTGGATCTGATACCTGGACAACACTTCTGCCATCATTAAATGCACCAAATTAGAAGAGACACACCAACTCATCAACGACGTTTTCAACGGGATCAAATTTACTAGAGAAGAGGAACTCAACAATTAACTTCAGTTTCTAGACATCAGGGTAGAACGAATGACAAATGGGTAATTCCAAACCACAGTATACAGGAAGGCAACCCACACTGACCAAATCCTCAAATTCCACATCAATCACCCCAACATCCACAAACAAAGCTGTGTTAGGACACTATTCAAACAGGTCACAACACACTGCAACAAGCCAGAAAAATGCAGGAAGGAGCAAGAGCACCTATACAAGGTCTTTGCTAACAACAGATTGTCCAACAACTTCATAGGTGCCCACTAGATAGACAACACTAAGAGGACACAATATGCCCCAATATACTGGCCACACTATGCTGTATCAAGAACATATCAGAACATAAACGAGGCTCCTATAACCACCAGGAATCATAGTGGCACACAAACCCACAGCCACACTACGACAAACACTCACAAGGACCAAAGACCTCATACGCATGACATGCAGGACCAACATAGTGTACAAAAAACTTTGCAATGACTGCAACAAACATTACATTAGCCAGACCAGAAGGAAACGAGCTATCAGGATGCACGAACATCAGCTAGCAGCAAAATGACATGATGAACTTTACCTCATCTCAGTGCACTTGGACAATGAAGGGCATCAATTTAACTGGGACAACGTGACCATCGCAGCTCAAGCCAAACACAGATGCGCACAGGAATTCCTAGAGGCCTGGTTTTCAACCTGTAATGCAATCAACAAACATGTGGAATTAAACCCCATACACAAACCCATGCAGAACAGAACCGGAAATGACACAACCCAACTTAACAGACCGATCATATAAATACCAAGCAGAGTAGAACAACATTGCTTCATTGGAGGGCACACTGTTGAACTTACCTAGCATGGTGATGAAACGTCTGTACGATAACCAGCCAGCTTGGTGAGCAAGCCAACAACCAAACTTATAGATGGCCTGTTCCCCTTGGAGCAGACAAAAACATTGGTGATGCTGCAGCTACAGAATTCCAGTTTCGAGACAGATTGGGTCGTGGCTGTGGGCAACCTCAATAAATGTGTACCATTTGCTGTATAAATAAAGTCAGTTTAAAAATATATACATAAAAAAAGCATCATTTGTTTTCAGTACCAACCAGGAACCACTTGCCTTGCGAGCTGCAACAAATTTGCAGTGAATGAGTGATCACTGTGCCTCAATCATCTGCAGTAATGAAGATGATAGACTCTGAGCCTCTTGTGCATCCTGAAGAGACCTCCAGCTGCAATGTCTTCATGTGGAGCCTGCTTGGCACCCAGGGGAGGATGCTGCTGGTCGTGGGTTTGTTGACACATCTGCTCCTCTTTTTTCTTTCTGCGCCTTCACTGCACTGTGACAGTAACACCTGATGTGGCTGGATCCATTGGTTGTGGTTCACCAAGTGATCCATTCAATGTTGCTGTATGGGGGTATGACAGAAACAGAACAGATCCTTGGGAATGTGAGCAGTCAGTACTCACTTCACTTACAAAAGATGGTTTAGCTTAGTCCTCCAAACAGTGGGACATGGAGAACTCTGAGCAGGGATAGTTGGAACTGCCGATGCTGGAGAATCTGAGATAACAAGGTGTAGGGCTGGATGAACACAGCAGGCCAAGAAGCATCAGAGGAGCAGGAAAGCTGACGTTTCGGGCCTGGACCCTTCTGCTCCTCTGATGCTGCTTGGCCTGCTGTGTTCATC